>NC_141685.1:1436839203-1437446383 GCF_964263255.1 Lissotriton vulgaris
ATATGTACCTTGGGCTCACTATGACGAAGGAACACTTAGTGACTCTTCACCTGTGCCACTCAACGCTGGAGTTAAAGTTATGAAACGTTAGCATTCGCAAGGATGACAAAGAATAATTTCCAGGACGTTCAGATAAAGGCCGCTTTTAGCATAACATTGTAAGTAAGATTTCAGCAGGTTGCAGCAAAACACCAGTAAATAACTCAAATACACCCCCCCCCCACGCACACTTCGAATCCAGCTCTGCAACCCCCTCTGCAGTGTCGTATGGAAACATTAGACGCACTTTTGGTTTAAAGGTTTAGGGATGCCTTTTCCATTATCTAAGGTAAGGGGTCCCTTATTATAGAAATGCCCTACAGTGTAGCAATCTTTGTGCATTCAGAGCCACGCCCATATGCAGAAGTGGCTGCAGATACTTGTCTAGTCCCATATTGTACTAAGAGTCAAGCAGGTGCACGTTTGGGGCCCACATCACCAAAACGGGGTGTTCCATTATATGAATGAGGAAATGTGTGCATGTACAAATAAGGCAAGCCTTTGACCCTCAACCCATGGCGTATTCCCAGCATGCAGTCGCAGAGGCAAAGAGACTGTAAGGAAGTGCGCTGTCTATCCAACGTAGGAAGTGGCACCCAGTTAAGCCCCCTCAAGAGCGTTGTTAATAAGAGGGAACAAGGGCCTTGGGGACCAAACAGGTATCCCTGCATGCGAAAACACTCACACACACACCCGTGCCAGCGGGGAGATCCCTGCTCCATTCTCCAAGTGCTGTCAGACACACACGCCAGCCCATCTTTCAATGCTGTGCTTCCTCAGCACAGGAACAATTTGTTCAAACACTTGGAAGAGTGCAGTTTGTTTGTAATATGACACACTGCCCCAGTCTTCCGCATTTTACATGATACAACCCCTGGTGACAACAACTTTAGAGGCTCCTTCTTTTGACATTTCCTCAGCATAGTTGATAGGTATCAATAGTAGGCTCTGTACCCCAAATATCTACTTTTTCTATATTTCAATAAAAGGAAATAGACAAGTACCCCCAGATCTTGGGACCTACTTCCTCAAAGTACCATGAGGTACCTGGAGATTCACAGTGCAGTCAATACGGTCTTTCTTTTGGTCAAGCCTTTGCAAACTTCCAAATAGTTGAGAACCCTGCATGAATAGTCAAATAGTTATAGTTAAGTGATTTATGGACCATTACATCAAACCTCCTACATTCTCTTCATAGTGACGAACACCTCCATCTTAATGCTTGGTAAAAGGGCCATCGATTCCCTCATCTTTCAGAACTGGATCAGACTCTGCTTGATGTAGTGTCAGTTTGTAAAATGACCTGGTTTTATTCACACGCTACACTGAATGTATTTTGCCGTAACTGGTTAAAAAGGTGGCCTTGAACACCATCTTGCAAAACAGCGAGTTGCAGTGTGGTTATGAAAGCACATATCCACCAAATGCCCCCCTCACCCACCCTAAGCCATGGTGAGTAATACCCAAGTAACTGCACCTCACCAAGAACACATTTTCAAGGTGTTATATTTTCCACTGGCAACAATTAGTGCTGCAACTATCATTAGTGCAGCACGTGTAGTGGCTGTCATGATCTGCAACCTAGGCTCTTGTGCCAACCCGGCATGCCCCGGGTCATGGACCGCACTCCCAGACACTGTAACTTGTACTTCCTTTAGCCTCCGAACAGTATTCATGACTTGCCTTTCATTTCGGATCCCAGTCTGACCACATTTCCCAGAAACTTCGACATAGGGGAATATCTCAATCCTGCTTCACACCTTCTTGGAAAACATTCAGATCTTGGCTTGCATTACAAATCCAAGCCATAAGTTGTAGCAGCCTGTAGGCTTTTCCAGCCAAATACTGCACCACCTAGAATTCCATGTTCATTGCAGGCAAAGGAAGGGTGGAGTAATCAACACACCCGTGGAAAGCACGTGCTAGCTTAATCACACCTGAAACATGATAATTAATCAGCTAGTATGAGGCCACTGTTGCAGTCCAGCATTGTTGGTCGATGCCGTGTCCCCACTAAGATTACTCTTCGTTTCCGGAAATTCCTGAATCCTATGCTCTGGATATTCTTTAGTTCCTGACATTTCACTGCTTACCAGTGTGTCCTTGTGTATTAAATCGACATTGCTTTAAAGTGCAGCTGTGTTTTCCTCACACGCACTGCCTCCTTTGTTTCCATATCTGCCACTTTTCAAGGTGTTTCCCGAGCTAGTACTATTTCAGTGATGCCATATTCTAGAACTTGTACTACTTTCAATGTTTTCATTTTCGCAGACCGTGAAATATTTTCTGTGGATCCTTAGTTCCCAAATAAAAGTCTACTTCCTTGTGATCCTTGACGCTTGGTCCTCAGTTGTTTGTTTGCTTTCTGACAAGTACTACCTATGTTTTCCGAGCTTTCCCGTTGAGCTCTATTCCTTTCTTGCCCATGCCTATTGTGGCTGTAGATGGAATCGCACACACTTACTTGCTTATACAACCTTGACGTTCATGTGCAATCGCAAAGATTTACTGTGACAGCTGATATCTTTTTGGGAGTTTCGTGTCCACTGTGAGTATTGTTCTTACATTATCTTTTATAACGTTGCAGGTTAGCAGGTCCACTGACCATGCCTTCGCATGTACGTCCTACTGGTGGATATTCTTCAGACATCATCAGGAACAACCGTCGGAAAATAACTTAATGATCCATGATCTTACCATGTGGAGCTCCTGAGAGCGTCCCCACCACTCTTTAAGTATTGATTTTCTTATCTTTATGACATGCATGACTTGGGTGTTCGTTATTATGAATTGCTTCTTAAGTGCCTGTCTTTATGATCTTCGACTTTGTTACCTTTGCAAGACTTCTGCATTGGATTCCTCTACTCCTCTGACTCGCTGTGTGATCTGGGAGAGCACAGGTTCCCAAAGGCTTCTAATTGTGTCTCCATTGTCACAGACATACTTTTAAACACCAGCACCAGGGCCCAAAGGAGCATGAGCCCACTATACCTCTTTGACGGCAATCTTTTACTGTGTCAACTGAGACATTTTATTTTTCTGCATTAGGGCACATACCACCCTTGGTACACCACGAGGCAAAGTTCCAGACCACCCAGCAATGGGTTCTTAGGCAGGAGTACTAAGGTGTCCCTCTCTTGGCCTAAGCCATATAAAGGTGAGAGGAGGGGCACACATTTTCTGAGTCAAGCTTTTATTCACTTAGTGAGATGAGATGAGCATATAAACTTGAGATCAGACTAGCTATTGATGCACTGGAAGAGTTTCATTCTTCAACAACACAAAACTAAATGAGTAGACAAGCCAACACCTTAGCATTGAGTACAGTCCGCCACCTGGAACTGCTGCGCTAAGACAAACCATGTGACTACATCTCCTGATGGGGACAGTCTCTGCTTCTAAATTGCCTTGATGTCTCTCACTCCAGCATCTAAAATACAATCTGGTCCAGTGCAAAGGTGCAACCATGCCTTGCCCTCTGTCACTACACTATGGAATAACAGCGCTGGGAGTACTGAGTCTGAAAGGAAAAGTGCTTGTTGACAAGACCACCAGCACTTGATGTAGCTAATCATCAGGACACCGTGTACCAATCTGTGACTGTACTGAGTGCACCTTCTGTAAACCGGTGCAGTGACAAACATCACCAAAAAACAGTGCTGCTTCCGACTCAGATTTCTCTGGCACACTGTTGGTGCCCACATGTGGGCATTCCTAGCTTCCATGTAGAAGGGGTGTGCAGCAGCTGCTCACCTTACTGAGCGTCCCAATGTCCCACTTCGCAAAGTGCACCTAGGGGAGAATGCCAAATGTTCAAGCTCTTCCTAGGGTTAACCACACCAGGGGCCATAATATACATATGTCACATTTTGCTTGATTGTGCACCTTTTAAAAAGGTGCACCCCTGGAGAAGTCAAGGAAAATGCACCATATTAGGATGAATGCGCTACCCCCAGGGCACCTGCAAACTAACACTACACTGGGGACAGCACTTTCATGAGAAAAAAAGGAGCAACTGCTTTGAAGCCGCTCTGTTTTTCACAGTGCAGACGGCAACCTGCCTACAGTTTTAAAGGGGAATAGAGAGCCCCTTGCAGGCGGGTGCAGTGAGTGACTGCACCAGCCTGCAGGAGTTGTGTGGGGGTCCATGTGACCCTCCCCCTTCCCACCTCCAGAGGGCTGCTTTTAGGGGGCACACTGACAGCTTCTTTGCCTGTGAACCCATGTCTGTAATACAGTGCGGGCGGAGAGGCAAAGGGATTCCCTCATTTGAATGGGGCCACAACCCCATGCAATTGAGAGAACGCCCTCTGGTGATAGCGCTGCTGCTTTATGTGCACCAGCGTTATTGGTTTGACAGATGGGGCGCATAAGCATCTGTGGCCCCTCCCTGTATACTAAAGTGCCCTGGGGCGTGCAAAGAAGTTGCAAACAACTGTTGCACCCCCCGAGCGCTTCAATAATATGGCACCAGGTCCTCATTTCCAGAGTACATACTTAATATTGAGCAATTGTACTGGCAAGAGGATTGCCTCACTGTATCAGGCCAAGACAAAATGCAAAGGAGGACAGGCCACCTTGACACTGAGGGCCTGATTCTGGTGCGGGTTGGAAAGCTTCCCGACCGAATCGGTTTGGAAATGGTTTCTGACCCACTCGGATCGGGAGAGTCAGACCAGCGGAGTACGATGCATCCAGATGCTTCCAGATATGATTTGGTTGGACTCCCATTGACTTCAATGGGAGCATATGTTCCTACCCGCATCCTAATTGGGCCCTGGGTCGAGAAGACACGTTCCCAATCCGATTTGGAAGGAGCAAATGCCATTAGGAGGCCTTCCTAACCGCATCAGAATCAGGCCCTAGGTGGGAATGCTTTCCTAACCGCATCAGAATCAGGCCCTGTGTAGGAACTAACTTTGCTCCTGTGCAATGGGCACAGAAAAGGCCATATAAACAGCTGCAGCTCTTCTGGAATATCAAACTTTTCAAACAGAAAAAGGGGGTAAACACCCATTATGCCTGCAGAGGAATTTGCACTACAAAGCTGTTAGAGATTGAGCGTACATTGTACTGGTGCACAGGATAGGTACTGAGCATGGAACAAAGCAGCAGAGAGCGGCTCCCCCATGTATTAAGCTGGCCAGTAATCACTGGAAAGAGGGACATGGAACAAAAGGCAGCAGATGCAGTTGTCATGTTACTAGTTCAAAACAAACCCATTTTTTCTGGAAATTTCAAACCATGACATACAAACCAGGTTTAGTATTGAGCTAAAAAATGCCTCAAACGAAGGCTGGTGGCATTATAGGGAAATATTCTGTGTGGAGCTGACTGTATAGCTGCTATTATTACACCAATCAGAAGTACAGAGTTGGACACAAAAATTACTTGACTGGAGAAGTAGATTGGAAGGCAGAAATCTATGTCACCTGGAAAATGTAGAGCAGAAATTGGAACAAGGTTGAAAATTGGACAGCATAGTAAAGGCCTGAGCATCGTAAATACCAACATACTCACTCAGCAGAATGGACCATATGCGCAGAAATATGACAGCCCCTTCTTAAATCAACAGTGCAGCTGTGTTTTCCGAACATTGTCTTGTTTTGCCTGTATCCTTGTTTCCAGATCTATCACTATTCAAAGTGTTTCCAGAGCCAGAGGTACTTCAGTGTTGCCTTATTCTAGAAGGTTTTCCCTTTTTGCAGTCCTTGTTTTACTGTTAGCGGATCTTTTGTTCCCAAATAAGTGTGCTTCCTAGCTATTCTGGTTCCTTCACAGGGAGACATATTGTAAAACAAACACCACCACCTCATCAGTTTGCTTCCCATATTGTAATGAAACATGCCTGGGATGAAGACTTTTCCAGAGGTCTAGAATCTGATTATCTGCATCCTACAACTGTATGATAGTGGTAACATGTCTCAGAGGACAGGCGTCTCAGAGGTAGTAAGATGTCCCAGAAGTGGTCTAGTTCCCAGGGTGATGGTATCAGTGAAGCTGCCTACCTTGGAGAAAGGCTGACTGGGGCCTTGATTTATCTTTAAGGTAAGCAAGGAAGAACCGTCAGTCTTAGTCTTATATTTGCTGTATCTGTAAATTAAATAAGCCTTCGTGGGACATATGGGTCTTGTAGTCTCAATTTCTGTATGGTAACATGCCAGGGAGGAAGACATTCCACTAGGGCATAGATTCTCTGTATCTACAAATTAACATGGCTGGGTGCAACAAGGTATCGGAGCCTAGGATTCATTCCACCAATATTTATGATAAGAGGCCTGATATGGCCAAATTGTCTAGGGCTCTTGAATAACTATACCTGTATGGTAACACACTCAGCTGAGGCAGACCGCTTGGGACCTGGGCTCACTGACCTCTATAGTAACTTAACGTGCCTGGAATGGCAGACTTGCTGGGACCTGAAATACATGTTTCTGGAGGTCTGGAAGGGGAATTCAAGTTGGGCCATCGTCTCAATATTTCTGTATTCCTGGGACAGATGAGTTGGCTGAGCCCTATGATCCTAGTATTGCCGGCATTGCTTGCACTATCGTATAGGGCATTTACAGCACCCAACACAACACTTTGGGCATAATACGCTGCACAAACCCAACACAGTACAATATTCTACCTAAATGGCTATCATAGCGTTAGCAAGAGCACTCAATCCCAAACCAAAGTTCTACAGAACAGGACAGCTGTGGATTTCCTATTGCCCGACATCCAAGACATAACATTTGGAGTCAAAGACAACAGATTTACATGTTTGTGTTGTCCATAAGACAAGTAGGCCAAATCCCATAAACAGGGCTCGAAAATCCACCCACCAGCTCGCATTTGCGAGTCAGATTTATTAAGGACGATCTATTTTTAGGTCCTTCTCCCCATTTCTGGTGAGTAGGAAGACAAACAGACACTTGACCTCTGCCTCTGAAAGCAGAGCAAATGTGACAAGATAGCAAGATTTAAAGGCATCTTAATTGCTCACAAAGTCAATGAGGTTGAATAGATGTTTAACATTACTAGACCTGCAGGCCTAGTGCAATTTTTGTGCTTTTTGCGAGCCCTGATAAAGCATAAACCCTTTGCCTGACAGTTTGCCGTACCACAGTAAAGATCTGCATAAGGCAATTCTTTGCGACAAAGCAAGGTCTGTCCCGGTGTAAGTTGTATACAGGGTCAGACTGGGATAGAAAACAAGTTCATACACCAAAATAAAAGTGACTCCCATTAGCAAATCAGATGCCTATGATTGTGGCCCTTGTGTCCCAAGCCCCCTTGTTGGGTGCTCCTGGACTTGTCCCCAAACCTCACTGCATCCTGTTTCTAGGTGCCCCCCTTCTTTCCACTGGTGTAGCATGCACAGCTACCAACCTGACCAGCACCTCTTCACCCAGACGCCCCAGGGCGGGTAACAAGTACCTGCTGGTGGTACTTTTGACCTTGGCCCCCTACAATACTAAGTCTCAAAGGAGACCCCCAGAAACCGATTACAAATAACGGTATGTAACATATTCCTTTTATCCTACAGGGAAGCATTGATGCATAAAGACAAATTGAACTATTTACTTACCTCCAAAAAGTAATATCTGCAAAAGTACTAAATTGATAAGGAAGATCTTGGTATCAAAATTTATATAAAAATACGACTTAGTTCTCTAAATTGATCTCAGAGTTATTCTTGAGTGTGTGTCTTATTTAGTGCCTCTGTGAGTACAACAAATTCTTAGCACTACTCTCCGATAAGCCTAAACTGCTCGCCCACACTACCACAAAAGAAAGCATTTAGTGTTATTATTTTTGCCTCTGTAAAAAAATACGGGTTGCCTGGACCCTTTACACAGTGTACCTTGTTTTGGTCCACTATATTAAGAGCCAGCTTCCTATGTTCCCTTTCTGCAGGTCATTGGCTATGCCGCTAGCATGGATTCTGGTCATATCTTATTGCACTAGATCAGACGAGGGCTGGTGTGTGCCTCTATTGCCCCTTTGGACCCTCACTGGCTATTCTTAACAGTTGTACTTTGGTAGCACGTGGTTTGTCACCTGCAGTCTGATTTGTCTCTTAATGTTTACACTATCTCTTGATTGTATTTGATGTTTCACTTGAAAACACAATAAAGAATTATTAAAAGAAAAAAAAAAAATTAGAGGCGCATTTCTTTAGAAAAGTCACAAAGGTGCATCCATAGGTAAATGTCCTTGCTGGTGCAGATTTACGACTCATGAATACATCAGAAGGCCTCAAAACGTTCCTCTTCTGAAGCTTCGGTGTAGTCCATTTTTACATAAGCAAATATACACATTATGTGCCATATGTAGGTAAATGGCATTTACCGAATCGTAAATACCGAATTTTACCGATTCTGTATTTACAAATCGGTAAATGCCATGTAGGTAATTATTCGGTATCAATTACCGAATCGTTATGAATCGGTAATTACCGAATCGGTATTTACCGATTCGGTAATTGCCATTGACCTTGAGGCCCAAGGTCAATGTGTATTATATATAAAATGTATAATAGGTGTGTGCTATAAAAATATATAAACTAAAAAGATACAGAAAAATAGATATTCAACACACAGAGTCAATAAAAAGGACTTCTGTTAGTAAAATACTTGTGTCATCCATGGTGTCAGGGGTAACCAATTTGGAAATTCTACTTTGACACCCTGTTGCACCCCTGATTCTGGCGTGTGTGCCATGTGACACACATACATGCCCTTAGGGCATGTATGTGTGCCACATGGCACAGGTGTACATGCACAGATGTGCATGTACACAGAAATTCGTTATTTACCATGCAATTGTATTTCATGGTAAATAACGAATTCCTAAGGGCCTGTGGCACTGTTTCCAGTGCCACTTACATCCCATATTACCGATTCTGTACATTTACAGATTCAGTAAATTTACCGATTCGGTAAATATACAGAATCTGTAATTTTCTGGCCCCCTACATCTGAAACTACAAATACCGGTCGGTAACGGCCGAAATCGGCCGTTACCGACTGGTATTTGGCCACCTACATATGGCCCTATATTGTACATAATATACTCACGCATATTTGCTAATGCAAGAAGTTACTGAGCGATGGGAAATTCACTTTTCCTATACCCTCATTCCCTCACCCTGGAAAAAATGTTGCTCCTACCCTTGTCATGAATACATTTAGAACGATTTGTGATTATAGTTAAACTAGAGGATGTTCATAAAGTCTCTGCACATTCTAACCCTGGAATTGCAGCTTGAGGCCTACTCCAAGCCTCTATCTGTACATTTGCAAAAAGATGACAAAATCAGAGCCTTGCTAGAATCCAACCCCTGATATAACATGATCAGTAACATAATCAGAGAGGCTTTAATCAGAGCTCTGGTATAATGAGAATACTGATATACTTTGTCACCTAACTGTATGGCACCAAAAGGAACATGTGATTTTTTTTACAGGTCAAGTAGTTTTCTTGGGCATCTCATCCTCTGGACATTTAGGTATTTTATAAAATACCACAACTCTGGAACAGGTCAGACAGAGCAATACAAGCAACCGACACTGTACAGATATGCCATAAAATTGGATATTACCATTTTCCAAACCGTACATGTCCTCACAGACACTTCAGATGTCGACCAATTAAAGACACATGTAAGTAGAACTTATTATAACAAGCTAACACAGCACAAGGCCGTTAGATGGATGGCAGTGCTCTCCAACACACTATTAACTTCAGCTCAAACATACACCAATAGCATAACGCGCAATAGTCAAGTCAGAGAACTCATATAACATCGGGCCAGATGTACGAAGCCTTTATGCAGTCGCAAACAGCCCGATTGACAGACCACCTTCCCCTTTGTGAATGTTGAAAAAACATATTTTTTTAGGAGTACCGCTGCCTCCTCGAAAAAAGAGGAATATTGCACTTTTCATTTGTTTAAACACATCTCATTTTCTTTTAAGGAAAAGGGTTGATTTTTTTTATTAAATGCTTTATTTAAAAGCAATGACATACATGATGGTCTGCTGACCTCAGAAGGTCCTCACCCTTGTGATGGCTGTTGGTCCTAGTGGGTCGCAACTTGTGACATACCTCATTAATATTCATGAGGTAAATTGATTTGCGACCCACTATGAATCTGTAATTTGTGAACTGACCTAATAGTACATAGGCCAGTCGATAGATTAGCACGCCGGTCACAAAAATACTGGTTGCAAATTGCGAATGGTATTTTGCGACCAGAGTTTAGTGCATCTGGCCCTAAAAGCTTTGGGCAAGACCGCAACCCAAACCCATTTACCTCAATTAATGATGATCAGTTACTTATTAAAACACACCAATAGAAAACAACGATTTACAAATATACTTCTGATTTAACAGCTCAAATTCCTAAGAAGACCCTTGTATACGTCAAAATCTTTGGAATCAGGGCAAAAAAGTAACTGCTCTCAGTGGTATCCCCAAGGCCATAACAATGGAGAAAGTGTGCTTTATAAATACATCTACTTCAACAAATTGTATAACATAACAATGCAAAGTCGACCAGGACCAAAACACACTTGTGCTTCATATCTAGCAGCAAAAACATGGATTTAGCTTATTACAAATTAAATATGAACTTTAATGTGAGTCGCATTCTTTGGAAGGGGGGATTTATATAGAATGAACTCGAACCGAAGGTATCAGAGTGCTTTACATGAGCACCCGTTGTGTTACAGACGGGCACATTCATTTTGTTAGATAAGAGGAGATTAAATGATTTGCCCAGAATAACCGGATGTTGAGCGTCCCTGCCGAGACTCTAACTGGGTTCACCAGCTTCAAGGTTGACCACTCTTGCCGTTAGGCCACATTATTTTGTGTTCCAAAACTCAAAGAATTAAACCTATTTTGTAAAATAAGCCATCCTACTAACGGCAAATCCCCCCGTGCGCCACACTGCATGGTTCTAATCTGGAGCACAGAGGTGCAGTATAGTTCATTAACTGTGGCAGTACAAGGAGGCTGGTCTTTAATGAAAGACAATGGTTCATTTCTGATGAGAATATGAGAGGAAACCTGTGCTATTCAAGTATGCCAAATAGAACCACCACACTTGTATAATAGTTCTCAGACATAATTCAGGGAAAACTCAGACTGGCATCAGCTCTTCAAACATACTTCACAGAGAAACAAGTGCAATTTGAGCCTCTTTTAAGTACTTCCTTTCAACGTGGAGCCATTGTAGTTCCACTGATATGGTCATTATAAGTCAATTACTTCCTATTTCCATATAACTGCTCCCATGCTTAGAAATGTACCCACATTTTAACAAGATACCTCTTCAATATGAGCTATGATATGAGGGAAACATCCTTTACAACGCAACTTTTACAACGCACTACCATTACGACACAACTTTTACAACGCAAGTCATTACAACGAATTGCGCTGGAGGGCGCTCTAGGATAGGGAATAGTTTAATTACTATCCAACACCTTCCCTACTATCCACGGGTCCTGGAGTTGGAATAGTAAATTAAACTATTCACTATCCAGCGCCCCCCAACGCAAGTCGCTGTAACGACTTGCGTTGTAAAAGTTGCGTCATAATGGCATGCGTTGTAAAAGCATGCGTTGTAATGACATACATCCATGCTATGCTGATGCACATCCTGCATTGAGTAACTTTCTTTGTATGAAGGATCACATAGCTAGAGGTTCATTTGCCATGTTTGCACATGTTGAACATGGAAGGCTCCAGCGGGTCATTCCTCAAGCTCCCCCTGATATAATATCTCCCAGTCAGATAGGGACTGCTGAAGGTGCCTGGCCATTTGATGTTCTGCTAAACACAGAGGCTTTTCAATACTAAGCAAAAGGTCCCAATGGTTTTAAGGCACATTTATTGAAGCCTAGTATGTGGATTTTTGAAGTGTATAACAGCACTTCCAACCCCTACCTCTTGCCTCGACATTTGATGCTGAACTGTAAGCTTAAGGAGCTGTGCATCTCTAAATGTAGCACTTTGAGATCATTGTGCCTGAAGGTGTCCCTTAATAAGGGCCAAAACATAGGTAGAACCCCAGAGGTCTTGTGGTCCTGTCCTCCCAAAGTAGCAAGTACCATCATGAGAGGGAGTTGGACGGGTAACAGCCCTTCCTCTCGGCAATCTTCATAGGCTATCCACAAACACAAGGGATGGAAAGGAAGGTTTGTGTCAGTGGCCTGAAGAACGCCTATCTAGAGCTAACATCTACTGGGGGCATATATGAGGACACAAAAAAAAAAAAAAAAACATAGGTAGAACCATGACGATCTGAAGCCGGATAATGTTTGCACTATATTAATTTTTCTTCCCCAAGCTTTGCTCCATAAGTATTTTAGATGTATTTTTTTTAGCTCAAGTGTTATATTAATGGTCTAAATGGCTATCACAATACACCTTTGGTTCTAATTTACCACACCAATTAACTGTTGTAATAGCCGATTTAATTATTTACAGACATTTAAGATTGTCGGTGATAAAGTGTATTTATTAGCACATGAAACATTGTGGTTCTTTTCTTACGCAATTGTTCTCGCCACACCCAAACATGCACACTCCTGGTATCCGTATGCTTCTGGCATTAAAATGATTTCTGGCCTAATGCGCTCCCTGGCATACCTTAAAATAACTATCTGTTTAAATATTATTCTAGGGAAATCCAGTACTTAATGAAATATTTTCCTATACCTCACCAGCACGTGTTATCTGGAGAAAGGGACACGGTAGTTCAACTTTACAACTCACACAGAGGCAGAATAAAACAAACTCTTCGCAGAATTAGGCTAGGTGTAAATATAAAAGAACGCTTTGAGATCAGTTCACAAACAGGCAAATACTCTTTATGCGAGCAGTGTATACTTTCACACAAATATATTCCCCAAATAAAGAGCTGTGCCTACAGGAAGAAATGCGCCTAACAATTCCAACTATACACTACTAACTCAGACTCTAGAGAAGGTAATCTCTCTCGCTTCTAAGAACGAAATATTGTTTATTTCTATCAGTGTGCAACTTCACCAGTGCCTGGCACCGCTTATGCTCTCCTACTGACATAAATTCTGTAATCTAGCCGGAAACGTTTATTTTCAGAGTTGCGCGAGACTGCCGATACCAAAGTTCAAAAAGCGCCAACACAGACCTCAACAAAAGGTAAACAGCAGCTCCACTACTGGGGTGGATGCAGTCATTGCATACTGGGATATGAAACAGCTTTAAATCTCATTTTCTGTTTCCTAAATCCGACTTTTCAGACACAATGGATTCCGCTTGAGCAATAAAGCAGGCGGAGGTGTAAAGCAGGTGGAGGTGTAAAGCAGGCGGGGGTGTAAAGCAGGCGGGGTGTAAAGCAGGTAGGGGTGTAAAGCAGGCGGGGGTGTAAAGCAGGCGGGGGTGTAAAGCAGGCGGAGGTGTAAAGCAGGTGGAGGTGTCCTTGTATAAAGATTCTGAACTTCGTACACCTGCCAGGGCTCAGCCAGATGCCAGGGTATGAAATGGTTAGCCATGCTCCACAGATGTTGTTAGTCAGCTACCCGGTGACACGAACAACGCAGTTACATATAAGACCCACGCGTATGTGCTACACAAATTTAATTACCTCTACAGCTCTGCATGGTGGGTCTTAGACAGTGCAAGCGGGCCCCGCTTCGCATGCGACATTTCCAAACAAGGCCTAACTGTGTTAAAAAAGTCAATGAATATAGCACAGTTCTATTGGCTGAGTCCTAGCTAAATGTCATGCGTTTACTCTTGTAAGCGCTGTCAACAGTGGCTGGCGTTACCTTATGTAATGTTACTAAAGAAAATGTAATTACGAGTCTCACAATACATCACACCCTAACAATTAGTTACCTGCGTCACACATGCCATGGAGGCGGTTGTTGTCACCACAGCCCGAGGCGTCAGAGTGCTGAATCTGAGGCGCACACGCAGCATTGGGTGTTGATTAGAAGAGTCTGAACGGTACAAGCTATTAAGCAGTACGAGTAACGTACTGGAAGTAAGGCGTCGCGGCCCAAAGCATAAAAAACTCCCACTGCCAGTACCCGAAAGACCAGTACCAAACAGAAGCATCATGTGGTAAGTTCACAACCGGTTTCATAAGGTGTAAGAAGGGGAGGACGAGAAGGGAAGAAGACCAGCAGAAAAGCAAGGGGTCCTTCAGGACTTGGGACAGGGACGCCTAGGTGAGTCCAGTGCTCAGAGGGGAGCATGCCTTCCCTCCAAAAATGGTAGGAGCTGAGCTATCATCCAGAGGACCTTTGCTGGCTTCAGCCTCTTCGCCAGCCAGCACTCTCTTCAAAAGCAGCTGCATCACTTACTAAAACATCACGACCCGCACCATCTTGCAGACATGCTCACCATCTCCAGAGGTTCTCTTCACACATACAGCCAGGACACCATCAGACTACAGATTAAGAAGTGTAAAAAAGCAAAAAAAACAAGACAGCAGCCCTTTTCCATCTATGTATCCAGAATCTGGAATAACAACCCTTGTACGGTCGGAGGGGGACTGAAAATAGGCCTTGGCGCTAAAACAAAAGTGGCCCCCATTAGTGAATTATATAGCTCAAATAGGGCTGTTGTTTACAGATTGGAGCCGTTTGGAACTTGTAAAGGCAAGCTATATAAGTGTTTGGCAAGGTGTGGAAGTCTGCATGGATTAGAGCTACTGGCAAGCAACGTTTGCTTTAAAATAGCCTCAGAGCCTGACGTAGAGGGCGCTACCGGCCATGTAAGGCCCGCTCCAGCGTTAAAGGCCTGATCGGAAGATGAGGGCCTTTACCAAGGGAGCAGGCCTTTCATGGCCGGTAGAGCCCGCTACAGAGGGCTCTAAGGCTATTAGAACATTCCACCCCTAGAGGGCAGAATGTTCTGATTTCTAAACAAAGGCCTCACGGAGCCCTAGGGGGTTAAATTCCCCCCCCCCTCCCCCCAGCAGGCTTTGTGAGGCCTTTGCTAAACATTGGAATGTGGATGCTCTGGGATTATACCAGCTTTAGAAGCCAGAGCACTCCACGGTTATAAATGGAGCTCCCAAAATTCAAATGTTCTACTATCAGTGAAATCAACAGTGTAAACCGGCCCAGCAGAACACAAAACAGGCCCACAAACAACCCAACAAAACGGCCCACATGCTGACCTTTCAGACCAGCCCTTTAGGGACTGCCTAATTACTACCCTATAGGCTTGCCGGCCCCTGATCCATATGGACCAGACCCACTACTGCTCCAATTTAGGAAAGAGGTGAAGACTCACCACTTTAAAGAACACTACATCACAATAAATCAACTATCCACAACTCAGCTACCGCTAATATCATTTGTTGACTTCATGCTCATTTCTGGGCAAGCGACCAAGGCACTAGATCGCAGTCACTGAAGACAGGTGTGAGCGATCAGGTTCAGTGACCAACGATGTCCAAGTTCTGCCCATCGAGCAACCATTGCCACATGACCAGTGGGGTCGTCCGGGCATTTCGTAAGGGGTGGCAGGACAGGTAATAATGGGGAAGGATACCAGAGTACAAATTTCAGCCTGGATTCCCCTGACTACTGCCAACGTGGCCCTTTCCTCTTTTCAAGCACTAGAGTTCTTTTCGTAAATCAACGCTACTCGCTGACTGTGCTAGCCTCTACGCCGGTTGGATTCCTCTGTCGGCTTCCTTGAAAGGTGCCTCAAAGGAGCTCTGGCGGTGGTGGACGCTGAAAAAACCTTTTATGCCCTCATATTTGGAGGTCCCAGCAGTTGCCGCCATCTGAGACCTTGTACAGGTGCAACCGGTGTAGGAACAGAGGTGAGGTGGGGTGGGGTGGGGTGGGGAAGGCGGGGGAAATGGGCGCGTGGCTCTGACTCTATACAGTGCTCCAATGCTTTTTGGCTAGGTTTTCCCCTACAGAAATAGTGCATACAAAAATACCTTAATTTTGGGGGGAGTGGAGCAGCCAAAAGGCTAGTTAGCAACTGCAACCATAGGCATCCATGTGTGTGGTTGGGCCCACAGCTTTTCAATAAGCCCCTACTGCAATATTTGTGAATGGTCTGTATGAATGTTAGGATTCCCTGAATGTGTTCCCCCAAGAAAGGCAGTTTGAGCAGCTAAACCATAGACAGGGGGGGGGTGAAACAGCTAGCCTATTAGCAAAGGGACAAGAAGAAACTTTAGCAGCTAGCCCATAAACAGAGATGGGCAGGTTTATAAGTTTACCCCAGGACAAGAATAGGTTAGTGAGAAGGATGCTTGCAGGAAACTGAATTTGGCGTAATAGATTGTGGTAAGCAGGGGTTCGCTTGCTTAGCCGCCAACCCAGTGCCTCGCGAATTGCTGCTTTAAGGTTATTCCAAGACCAGGGCCGCTTGTCTTGTTTCGACAATGCATTCTCTATTTTGACAACAATTCTGGAAAGAAATAAACGCCTGGCACTCAGGCCAAGTCTCACTACTGATGATTGACTTCACAGCCAAACTAAACACTCTCCGCCACAAACAACTTTTCCTACATAGCAAAAGGAAGAGCTCTCAAGTTTCCCACTTCCATGTGTGAGTAGCTTATCCATTCCAAGCAATTTTTTTGCATTCTGGGACTTGCAGTCCTGACTGGATGGGATCAAAAAAATTACAAATCTCAGTATGCAATAAACTTGTACTAGATGAGCTACTTAAGTGTGGCACTGGATACTCTGCCAAATAACATAATGGACTAAAAACAACAAGAAAACGAAAATTAACCCCTTCCCTGCTTATGACGGAACCACGCCGGCATGATCCACGGGCGGCGTGTGCTCATGACGGTGTGGTTCCGTCATGGTGCGGCCACTCCGCCCATGCGGAACTGATCCCCCGCCTGTGCGGGCGAATTAGTGAGTGGGTGGAATCGTGACGGAACCATGCCGTCATGAGCACAGCTCGCACGTGACTCATGACAGCGTGGAGCTGTCACGAGCATGGCGGCGCCGCGCTCACCCCCCACCCCACCAGGCGCTGCAACAGAATTACCGCCGCGGCCAAGGGGTTAAGATACACTAAATGGTGTTCACTTGTCACACTTGTACAAAAATACTTATTTTTCCGATTAAAAAGCATATGTGTAAAAAAAATGCCCACGTAGAAAGTCGGAGCTCAATGCTGATGACAGGAACATGGCACAACATATTCTACATAATTCACAACAGAAGGGTAAGAACTGTAGGACAAAGTGGGGTTACTCAGCTGCAGGTCAGTGTTCTAGAGCTTGATTGAACAAGCTCAAAAACAATGAACAGTGGTGTGCCGGAGCAAGCCTGCCGGCAAAAACCTCTCGGTGAAATCTGTAAAAAGCATGTTTGACTTAAGGATGGCTTTTGAATTCAGACCACGTTCCATCAGGATCGGTCTGGTCTATAGGGTAATCAGACAGTGCCCAATGGCTGGTCTGACAGGTCATGTGAGTGGTGGCTTTTTTGGTTGTTTGTGGGCCTGTTTTCGGTTTTTCCTTTTGTTTTCGCCAATATTAAACATTTACTACATTACGCACAATGCATGCAGTCTTCCACACCTTGCAAAACACTTATACAGCCTGTTTACAAGTTCAAAATTGCCACAATTTGCAAATATGTGCCACCTTTTTCACTTTCTACTTCATTGAAGGTGGCCAACTTTCATTTTTGGTGCCCGGGCTGATTTTCTGTCTCACTCCGACCCTGTATTACATTGAACAAGACTGCTCACACCCAGTCTGTGGAAGCAGCAAGTACCCCTTACCAATACATAAATAATGTGTGTCATTTTTAAATTGACTACTTCCAATGTGCATGTATGTGAGTCAGGGGGAATTTGTTCTGAGGGTGTTAGGTGAGTGTGTGCAGGGGAGCCTTAGGCATGTGCAAGCTGTGCACCTGAACAGGGCCACCAAACCCCAGGGGCCACCACGCCAGGCCTGAGGCACTTATAAATAGTGCATGGGCCTTTGCCGGGGCCCCTGAGGCTCTTAAGAAATGGTGCGGACCCCGGCCGAGGCCCCTGAGGCTCTTAAGAAATGGTGCGGGGACCACAGACCGGGCCATTGACGCTCTTAAGAAATGGTGCGGGGCCCCGGCCGGGGCCTCTACCGACGCTCCCTGCCCAGGGCCACCATGAGCCTAGAGCCGCCCCTGGTGTGCGGTGGGATCAAATAGGTCATGGTCTGGAGTTCAATAGAATCACTGTGGCTCCATGGGGACAGTCCCTGCTTTTGGGGTGTGGTGGAATTACCTGTTGCCAGGAGACTAAATCTGAAGCTAAGACATTGTAGGTATGGAGGCCAGGCCGGCTTAGTCAGAGGTGACAGCAATGGGAATACAGATGTGACACAGTGTCCATAGTGTTCGTTATGCCATGATACGTTTGGGGTATCGAACGAGCTATCCCGAGCATCCCCCCCCAAGCAACACGGGGTAGCAAAGGGCTTCAGCCTGGATGTAGTCAGTGATACGGGAGTATGTGGTCTGGAATGTGGCACCTGTGTACAGTCTATAGAGTCTAGGACAGTATTTCCCAAGCTGTGGGTGGCCACAGGCCGATTTTTGGTGGGTCGTAAAAGTTGAATCAATAAATAAAGATGTCTTTAAATTCTGTTAATCTTGTTACATTTGCTGCGCTTCAAAGATGGAGGGGTCAAACGTCAGGCTATTTTGACAAAGTCCTGCTTATGTTTTTTTTTTTTTTTAACAGGGGATTGGTGTTTACAAACTTTTCTCACTTTGCAGTCACAGAAAGAAAAGTAAAGTGAATTATGTGACAAATCCTACTGTGGTACATAGACAGTGAAAGGAAAGGCTGTAAGATGTCATATTTTGTAACACACAACAACATGCAAACACCTGTAAATGAACAGTACACATTCAGCAGTTAGGAAAGCAAAAATGAAGCACATTTGTTTCAATTCTGAAGTGTAATGGAAACAAAGTTTTAATAGGATCAAAATAAATCAAGATACTTACTTTAGTAGGTGATGCACAAATGATAAATATTCACTGAAACCCAATTTCAACACCTTATAATTCAGTAAATTATAAATTGTAAAACTGTATGTTTGTGCAAGATGGACATGTTGGTCTAAAGAGCGGGTGGTTAATGGTTCGAAAAAGTTAAGGAAGTGCTGGTCTAGGATATAGTGTCAGGCCTTCAGTGGGCGAAGATGCCACTGTGTGCGGGTGCAAAGTATAGAAGTAAACTTGCACATCCCATGCCATCATGTAATTAAACTTGGTCACGGTGCATATCCCATGGAGCAGTCCGGGTTTCAGGGTGTGTTGTATTGCCTGTGGTAAGGGAGACCTGGGTCTGTGCTAGGGGAAGCTGGGGTAAGGGAGGCACAGGTGCAACATATGGGACCTATACGCTGATAAATGGATACTCGGATACATAGTTGGGCCTCGTACATTTAAACCAGATCATAGAGCCACGCAGACGGGTACTCTGGTGCCTACCGTCTATATCATTGGTTATGCACAATTTTAGGATGTGTGTGCACACAATCAAGAACTTCAGTGCACACAACCAAGAACTTCATCTGACACTCAGGAAGGCTGGCATTTTGACACGTGTCGCGGGGGGCATAAGTGGGCATTTGTGATAGTTTCCCTTTGTCATCACACACCACGACTGGACCACAGGGCATACGGGTTAGTATACAGAAGGCACAGTGGATGGCGATCAGAGCACAGAGGTTTCATTACGGGGCCTGTAGTCTTGTCTGGGGCACCAAATAGCCTGGGCAGATGGGCACGACGCCTGTTGCACAAGGAGCACGCATACTAACCGGGGAGAACCGAACACTCAGTCAGACTTGAGCACACAAGCTCGGGCATAGAGGCACCGGCCACTCGGGTGCACAGGTAGAGGAGCCAGTAGGGAGGCTGGGGCACACAGAGAGTGTGGCATCACGAACACACGCCCGCAGCACGCTTGGGAGACATCAGGCTGGGGTACGATTGATTTTCTTATTTATTCATGCATTTTATATAGCGCGTACTTTCATTACATAAGGACTTTCAGAGAACACGAATTACATAACAGATACGGCAGGGGAACAAAGACTGCAGCAGGGGCACACTGCAGGGCAACTTCGCCAGCTTAAAGGACCAAGGCACTAACCGGCTTTGTTGCGTTTGGGCTGCAAGTCCCTCCAGGACAGCTGCTGGCTCCCCGGGTCCAAGGTGACTTCATAGCAGCGGTCCTTCCTGAGCAGCGTGGAGCTCAGCGGCTGCAGATCGGGCTCCATGGCGCTGCTGTGCCCGGGCCTGGCAGTGTGGGAGACTGGCGGCCTGCTCTGCGGGGTCCCCGCCGCGCCAGGACTCCAGTGTGCCCTCCGCCGGCTCTAGAGACGGCTAGCGGTCCCTGCCATCCATTGTCCGGCGGCGGGGGCGGGCACCAGGCAGAAGGTTGGTATCTGGGCCCGGACGTCACTAAGAGGGGCGGGCACCACCGTGTGGATTGAGCCTGCCGGGAGGTGGGAGGAGCGGAGGAAGTGTGCGAGACAGAAGCTCAGTCAGAGGCTGACTCTGTGTGCAGGTCCCCTCCCCCGCAAAACGTGAGTTGTGGCAGAACCGGCTGCTATGTGGTGGTGTCTGGGGCTGCTATGGCACACCAGCTGAAATACACATCATCAAAAAAAAAAAAAAAGTGATCCGTGCACCCCGGCTTCTTTGCTCTGCCATGAGCGTCTCCCGGATTATTTAGCAGTCTCCCTTATGCTCTTGTCAACTCCAAATTAACAGCAATTAATATTATGACGGTTTAAAATCTCAATGAAATGTCTGTCTGACAATAGAAAAAGTTGTTTAACTCTGGCACTGTGGGCGTGAGATCTGAATGGACGATGCTTTAAATTTATGTCAATCAGAGGCGTGATATAATGCTAAAATCTTGGTCTCGGCGACCGTGAACTAAACTGCGCTATTTCATTTTTTATTATTCGTTCTACTGTTTTAATGCAAGCTTTTAATTTGTAAATATTATGTGATCTGTGAACCCTACTGTTTCATTTGTGCTTTTAGTGAGATAGGAGTCAAGTCATTTGTGAGCTGTTTGGACGGTTCCAATTTCTCCGCCGTCACCCACAAATTCCCCACCCCAAACCAGTCCCCACAGCTCCAGTACTTTTCATCCACGTTATCACATCTCTCTGCTCACCGTCATGGTGAGTGTTAGAAATGGGAGTTCTGGTTGGCTAAGGCTTGCGCCAAAGCCAGGCAGAAACCACCATTCCTAAGTCAAGGTAAAGAAGTCACCCGCCAAGACAACCCCTGCTCACCCTCTTGGTAGCTTGGCACGAGCAGTCAGGCTTATCTCAGAGGCGATGTGTAAAGCATTTGCGCACGCACCCACCTGCAACAACATCCCAGGCCCCCCACAAAAGGAATTCCACACAAGGTATTTGTAAAAATAGCCTTTGTATTGCAAAACACATTAGATAGAAACACACACTTTACAATGTGCCAACAGGCACGGGCAGAATTTACAGGGGATATGTACTGGACAGGGCCACATGGACCATTGTCAGGAATATGCACTTTTAGGTTTTGCATAATAATCACTGTAGGACAAAAATGAAACATAGAGCACACAACCAGTAACTACTGGTAAGAGGTAAGTACCACCTACGCAACCCTAACCACCTTAGGAAAATATTACGCAGGGAACCAGGGCCTCACTAGGAAAACCTGGACTAGCAAGACAACCACCTAAGTAGCACCATGCATTTAGGGGTATAAGCAAGAACACGTTACACATGATGTATCACAACATTCAGAGGTGTAGGGAAGAAAAACACATGATGCATAACCATACATTCAGCGGTGTAAGGAAAGCGACTTTGTACATGATGCATAAAACACATTCAGAGGTACCAGAACACAGGAAAACACATGATGCCTAAAAACATTCAGAGGTGTAAGAACAAGGCACATGACGCATCAAAAACACATTCAGAGGTGCAGCACAGGAGAACAATTCGCAGAAATTACATTAGCATGAATTCATAACTATACCCAGGCCAACTGGCCTCTCTGGGGCTAGGACGCCCTGTGTCGCAATGTCAGGGGGGGCCTAAACGTAGCAGCTGCCCACTAAGTGCTGGGCAGCTGTAGCAACAATGAAGGGGCCAAATGTGGGAGCCTGACAGGCTCTGAACAAAGGAAATGCCCCCCTGGAGCTCTCGTGGCTCTAACACAATGTGGGGCCTTCTTGAGCCTCTCGTGGGCTCCGAGCAAACAGATGTAGCGCTTTGAGCCTCTCGGGGCTTTTAGAACAAAGGGCGCCTTGAGCCTCTCGGGGCTCTAAGAGCAAATGGCGCCTTGAGCCTCTCGTGGGCTCGGAACACACAAATGGCCCGAACGTTTGAGTCCCTCCTGGGGGACTCGAGAACAACTGGGGCACTGGGGAGCCTCTCAGGCTCGTAACTCAAGTTAGGTGGTTGGAGCCTCTCGGGGCTCCTAGCATAGCAAATGCCGCCTGGGTGGAGCCTCTCATGGGTTCCACACTAAGAACTGCCCTCGGAGCCCTTCTGGGCTCTTTCACAATCAGGCCTGGTTGGGGGACTCGGTATCAAGTGAGGCCCCACGGGCCTCTCAGCACAAAGCACTGGAGGGGAGGGGTGGGCACCGGCAATGTGCCCCGATGCCCCCCTCACCTCCAAGGAACTCACCGGGTCTCGCGGCTGCTGTCATGAGAGCTCCCGCTCCTCGGGACTCTCGGGTGTCGCTGCCTCCTTTCGCTCTCCGCGGCTCTCCCTCGCTCTTGGTAGCCCCGGGGGGGGACGGCGGCGGTCATCTTAGGCAGGGCAGGAGCGCGGAGTAGGCTCCCGCCGCTTCCTGCTTCTTCAGCTCCTCCCTCGATGACGCGGCGGGAGGCTCGGCCGGCTGGGCCAATCCCAGCGCGTCCGGGTGGTGAAGCCGGTGACTGCCTTCTCTAGGGTCAGGGAGAGCTCGGGGCCGTGGCGGTGATCTCGCCTTGGAAAAAGAGGGGCGAGCACCCTCAAAAAGGAACCACAAACCAGCGGCACGGTCCCTGGTGGGGTGGGCACCTGCCAGGGGACTCAAGAGGCCGGAGTACGGCCACAAGCGGCGTGGGCAGCCGCAAATGTGAAAATAAAGCGCTTCCAGGCGCTAGGGGCTTAAAAGTAGAAGCGCTCCCAGCGCTAGGGCAAAGAACAAGCGCTTAGAGAAGGAATCAAGAGCCCCCAGGCGCTAGAGGAACAAAAAGTCCAGCAACCAGAGTTCTTCAGGAGTCCAGGACATCAGCAGTCCCGGGGCTTGTCAGGGCCCAGAGAGGCAAGCCTTCCCCTGGGCCCCAGCAGCAGCATGCCCTTGGTAGATTCGAGTTGGAAACAAGAACATTTGACAAGAGGTCACAGCCTCCTTTTATTCAGAGAAATCCTTTGTCTAAAGGTGCAGGGTGGGGGAAGAACCAGTCGCAGCTGGTCTGGGAGCACCCTTGATGTGCTCAGCCCCTCACTCTATTCACTGGCAGGGCTAGGGACATTAGACGCACCACAGGGGGCGGAGCCAGCATTGTGTGGGGAAAGCCCAGTCCTATTCAGGTCCCAGGTGCACCACTCCCTCACATCACACATGCTAGTCTCAACACTCACCATCAGGGCAGACCCATGGAGCCTGGCACACCAGCCAGCTCCAGCCAATCACAAGCCAGCACATTCACTGCACAGACAGGCACACTTCTAGAAGTGGCACTTCTATATTAGACACAAACACGCTGCACGCATCATTGCGCAGCATTCAATCACACGAGTCAGCACATACCAAACTCGAGCCTGCACACCCCACGCATCAGGAACTACCAGGGACACATACATTCCCCATGCATTCCTATGGGAGGGCAGGCCAACCTCACTACACGCACTCAGAGTGCACACGCACTTTCCACTGGGACACAGTGAAAGTGTGCAGAAACCAAGAATCACCATAATTATTTAATAACACCAGGCAAAAAGTTCAGGGGTGAACCTGCCAGAAGGGCCATGTCCAACAGTGAGGATATCACCTTCTTAAGGGTGTTGTGTGGGCTGTGGGTGATAGCAGCCGGCTGTTGGGGTGATTTGCCCGCGCGTGGGCTGGAGCGCAGAGCATCGGCAAATCACTCAGACGCACACCATGTATAGCCGGAAGTGACGTCCCCGGGCGGCCGTCCTTCTTTTATTCATCCCCGCAGGCCACGCCTGACCTGCGGATGTGTGGATGCGTGAGGGAGTGGCACACTAGAACGCCTACCATTACATCCCTATCCAACTATAATCTTTTCAAAACGTCTAACATCTGTAAACACATTGCATCAGATAGGTCACAGGTAAACATGCTCAGTACTTGCGTGTCCCTTTGTGTTGAGTCAGGGTCTCAGCAAGCAGGCATAGTCTCTCAGTCTCTGGCTCGGTTGCGGGTTTGGCCTCAACCCATACCGCTGGGAGTTAGTACCCCCTCTCCCCGTGTCTCGATGGGGGCTGCTGGACATTGCCTCTGGAGTCGGGGGGGGCCATACCTCATTGTCCTCTCTCAGCTTATCACTCCCAGGTGCTTCTTCTTTGCTCTCTGTTGTCGTCGTCGTTCTGGGGCTCAGATCACCCATGGTCGCTCTTCTTCCATTGTCCGGTGGGATTTCTTGGAACCCTGAGGTGTTCCTTGACACTTCTTCTTCTCCCTTCGTGCCGTTACCATTGTGCCACTGTTCGAGGTGACTGTCCATGTGCCTGGTTCAAACCGAGTTTGGAATTTCCCTCCGGGCCGTCTGTTTCGTAGAATGACCGGCGTTCCCGGTGTCAGCCTCCTTGGTGCAGCCCTCCGGCGACTGCTCACCCGTTGGTTTTCTTGCCTCCTTCTTTCCTGAGCCTCTTCCTCATTGAACGAGGCTGGTACCCACTCAGGGCTATTGGGGAGGAGGTCTCTCCGGGGCCCATGGAACATGAGGGCCCAGGGGCTCCTCTGGGTTGTGCAGTGCGGTGTGCCTCGATACTCCCATAGGAACTCGTGTAATCTCTGTTCCGGTTCAGCTTGTTCTACCATGGCTATGCGAAACACTTTGTTTAACGTGCGCATAAACTTTTCCACGTCTCCATTAGCCTGCGGCCATTGGGGGGGTGATGCGTCGGTGGTGAATTCCCCGTTGCTGGAGGAAAGTGGCGAACTATGTCCCTTGGAACAGAGGGCCGTTATCACTGCGTACTTCCTGAGGGAATCCAAACATCGCAAATATTTTATCCAGTGCCGGTCCTACGTGGCTAAATGCGGTGGATGCCACCTTTTCTACCACTGGGTATTTAGAGTATGCGTCGATGACGACCAGTGTGTGTCCCTCCACGGGAAAACTCCTGAAGTCCACGCTCACCTTGGTCCAGGGAGACGAGCAAACTTCTTCGGTGGTGATGGGCAGGGGCTGCTGTGGTTCGCTTGTCAGCTGGCATGCCATGCATCTCCGTACATATTCCTCCACCATGTTTTCCAGTTGAGGGAACCATACCTTCTCCCTCATTCTCGCTTTCATTTTTGTGATTCCTTGGTGCCCATCATGAGCAAGCTGCACTGCTCGATGTCTCAAACTCTGAGGAATAACCAGCCGGGACCCTCTCAACAAAATGCCGTCCTCAGTAGCACTCAGCTCGTGTCGGATCCGCCTCATTTTCGTGAGTGACTCCCTGTCCTCTGAGGTCCAGGAATTGGTGTGATGGAGGTATTCAAGCCATGAGCCTTCCTCGACCGCTCTCAGTGTTCAGTGTACACTGTGTCTGTAGTAGCCGCTTCCTATACTTGTTATGTTAGGTTATGTTAAGTGCTTTTTATAAAGCGCGCTGACACCGAAGCTTCCTGCCGCTGATAGACAGAATAGATGAGGAGGGAGCAGAGTTAGCAAGATCTAACGAGAGGTGGGGAAGAGGTGGGTTTTCAGCATTTTCCTAAAGGTCAGGAGGGAAAGGGAGGATTTGATGGGGCGAGGGAGAAGGTTCCAAAGTGCGGGAGCCAGGTGAGAGAAGCGGCGACCGCTGAATCTCTTGGTTTTGCTCTTGGGGGTGATCAGCAGATCTCGGTGGGCTGATCGAAGATTGCGTGTGGGACAGTGAGGGCGAATGAGGGATTTTAAGAAAACGGGGCCAGGGCAGTGAAGTGCTTTAAAAGTGAGGCATGCCACCTTGAAGGCAACCCTACGATCGACTGGGAGCCAATGAAGGCACGTAAGCAAAGGCTTAGCTGATTGCCATCTGGGGGTGCCATGAATCAGGCGGGCCGCCTGGTTCTGGACAGCTTGGAGGCGTTGTATAAGATACTGCGGTAGGCCGTGGTAGATGGCATTAGAAAAATCCAAGCGGGAGAGTACCAATGAGATGACAGTTTGGGTGAGTGCCGCAGGGGGAAGAAGGTAACGGACTTTGCGGATCCTCCGGAGTTGGTACATACAGGAGAAAACCACCGCTCCAACTTGAGCTCTGAGGGAGAGTTCGGTGTCAATGATGACACCCAAACTCTTTACTGTTTTTTCAGGGGTGGGGGGGTCCAAACTCTGGCGGCCAGAACTGTGGACCCCAGTAAACGTGGCTGAGCCCAGGAAGAAGGAGCTCAGTTTTACCGGGGTTCAACTTCAGTTGGTTCTGGTTCATCCAGAGTTGGATGTGAATCATGGCTCCGTGAAAGGTTTTAACAGCATGTGGTGAGTTGAGGGAAAAAATGATTTGTAGATCGTCAGCATAATTATAGGTGACAATGTCCCATTTCCAGAGTGACTGAATGAGTGGCCAGAGATAAATATTGAAGAGGAGTGGGGAGAGGGAAGATCCCTGGGGGACACCACAGGACGTGGGGGTTTGTTTAGCAGTGTAGGGGCCCAGATGGACCGCCTGTGTTCTTCCCGTAAGGAAGGATTTGATCCACTCAAGAGCAACGCCCGGATGCCTGCCTGCTCGACACAGTGGAGAAGGATGTTATGATCCACCGTGTCGAACGCGGCCGACAAATCCAGTAGGACGTGGGCCTGGGGAATTCCCGCGTCCGCGCCGCTCCTGAGTGTGTCAAGGACTGCCAGAATAACGGCTTCGGTGGAGTGAGCAGGTCTGAAGCCGGCCTGATTCGGCTCGAGATAGCAGGAGGTTTCTATGAAGCTGGACAGGCAGCGGGTAACATGGGCTTCCATGAGTTTGGAAAAATAAGGAAGGAGTGAGATGGGGCGATAATTTGACGGCTCCGACATGTCCGCCCCTGTTTTTTTTAGGAGAGGTACCAGAACGGCGTCCTTAAAGGCAGTAGGACAGATGCCACTGCAGAGAGATCTGTTCATTAGATGTAAGACAGTGTCTGGTAGGTTGAGACAGATACTCCGCAGGACAGAAGGTGGGCAGCAATCATTCGGAGAACCAGATTTCACACGAATGGCTAATTCTGACAAGGAGGTGGAATCTAGAGCAGGGAAGGAGGTGAGGGTCAAAGGGTTGTGGGAGGAATTATCCGGTAGTGGCGGTTGGGGGAGTGGAGGGATCGATTTTTTGATTTTTGAGATTTTGTCTACGAAAAAGGAGTTCAGAGTATCACAGGCCTCCTGAGTGGGGGTCTGGGCAGGAAGGGTTCTGTCATCTGTGGTTAACTCATTCAGAACTCTGAATACCTCCTTAGATTTATCAGTTGCCTGGGAGATCCTGTTGGCGAAGTGTTCCGTTTTGGCAGAACGGATAGCTGTTTTGAAATCTTTACGTGCGGACAGATAGGATTGTTTGGCTGAGTCCGAATAGTCATGTCTCCAGATGCGTTCTAACTGGCGTGTTTTTAATTTCCGGGCTTTAAGATCGTCGGAGAACCACCTGTGAGAGTTCCGATGTCTAGTACAGGGGAATTTGACTGGGGGGGCAAATCGGTCGCTAGCCGACTCTAGCCAGGAGGCAGTATCTCGTTCTAGTCCGTCGATGTCGTTAGGATCATGGATGAATGGGCATGAGTCGGCCAGGGCGGTGAGGAAGCCCTGGGAGTCGTATGAGCTCCATTTACGGGAAGAGCCACCAGCCATCAGAGGGGCAGAAGTCTGGCCGTCAACTGTGATGATGGTATCCACTAAGTAGTGATCAGACCAGGCGCATGGAGATATGTCTGGTGGGGACAGTGCCAGATTGCAGGTCCAAATCTGGTCCAAAATGTGTCCCTTGATATGGGTGGGTTGAGAGACCTGTTGGACGAGGTTCAAATCTCTCAGAGTCTCAAACAGCTCGGTGGCATGAGGGCCAACATTGGTGTCGCCAAACCAGTAGTTTAGGTCCCCAAAGATAGCGAAGCAGGAGTGAAATGTGAGGAGAGAAGACAATTGATCATTCATAGTGGAGGAAAAGGATGGCATAGGGTGTGGGGGCCGATATAATAGGAGGAAGGTAAGAGGGCCAGTATTCGTTTGCACACTAATGAGGAGATTCTCCACCTCGGGGAGGGGGAGAGAATAGGAGGAGATGGAATTAAGGCGTTTGGATATGATGGCCGCTACCCCACCACCGGGCCGATCGCCAGGTCGGTCAGCGTGGAGAATGTAGTAGTCAGGGGGGAGAGCCGCCAAAATATCCGGTAAAGATTCTGAAGTAAGCCACGTCTCCGTGAGTAGGAGAATATCGGGATTGGAGCTGGAGAGCAGAATGAAAATATCCTCAGAGTGTTTTATTAGCGAGCGAGTGTTCAGGTATAATACCCTAATGGATGTGGAGTTCCTAGTCGACGTGGTTGAAGATGGACATCCGCCGACAAGGGATTGGTCAAGACGCGAGATACCAGCAGCAAAGATGTGCTGCAAGACCATAGAAGATGGTAGTGTGGCAGAACTCTGTAAATCTCTGAGTGCTTGGGGGGAGTATCTGATGAGATGGTCAGCATGGCGTGCCCTATGGCCCATCCTGGCGCGGACGGGCGCAGACGGGCATGCCTTTGGCGCGCCTTCGGCGCGCCGCCGGCGCGCCCACTGCGCCCGTCCGCTGCGCGGATGTGGAAGGCACATGATATAAGTAGGAAGATGGAGAAGGGGGTATGGCCTAATTGTCAAGGGGGCGTGGCCTGACCAGGCTTCCCCACAGTGATGATGTCACCAGGAATGGCGGCCCGCGACAGCGTTTAGATCGGCTGTGCAGGGGAAGTGCTAGCGAGGGTAGGTGAAAACAGTTAAAATCACAAAAAGAAATACAATTTTTAAATGAAACTCGTTGCTCCCGGCTTTCCGCCTCAGGAGTTCTGTCTATCTGTCAGCGCTCGGGTTTTGGCGCGCTAAATAGGCGGAGGGGGCGTGGCCTAATTGTCAAGGGGGCGTGGCCTGACCAGGCTTCCCCACAGTGATGATGTCACCAGGAATGGCGGCCTGTGACAGCGTTTAGATCGGCTGTGCAGGGGAAGTGCTAGCGAGGGTAGGTGAAAACAGTTAAAATCACAAAAAGAAATACAATTTTTAAATGAAACTCGTTGCTCCCGGCTTTCCGCCTCAGGAGTTCTTTCTATCTGTCAGCGCTCGGGTTTTGGCGCGCTAAATAGGCGGAGGGGGCGTGGCCTAATTGTCGAGGGGGTGTGGCCTGACCAGGCTTCCCCACAGTGATGATGTCACCAGGAATGGCGGCCCGCGACAGCGTTTAGATCGGCTGTGCAGGGGAAGGGCTAGCGAAGGTAGGTGAAAACAGTTAAAATCACAAAAAGAAATACAATTTTTAAATGAAACTCGTTGCTCCCGGCTTTCCGCCTCAGGAGTTCTTTCTATCTGTCAGCGCTCGTGTTTTGGCGTGCTAAATAGGCACAGGGGGCGTGGCCTAATTGTCGAGGGGGCGTGGCCTGACCAGGCTTCCCCACAGTGATGATGTCACCAGGAATGGCAGCCCGCGACAGCGTTTAGATCGGCTGTGCAGGGGAAGTGCTAGCGAGGGTAGGTGAAAACAGTTAAAATCACAAAAAGAAATACAAATTTTAAATGAAACTCGTTGCTCCCGGCTTTCCGCCTCAGGAGTTCTTTCTATCTGGGGACATGCTCTGGGGGCATGATGTGAGTGCTAACCCTGGGCAAACTCTTCACAGTCGCCATCCTCATTCGCCTGTTCTTTCTCAGTGGGATGGCGGGAAAGGAAGTCCGCGGGATTTTTGGATCTGGTTAGGTACACTACCTCCATTTCGTAGGGCTGTAGTTGGATCAGCCACCGTTCTAACCATGAGGGTGGGTGCGGGGCTGTCCCCTTGAAGAGTAGGGCTAGTGGTTGGTGGTCGGTGACCATGACAAAAGGGTGGCCTCACAAATACAGATGGAAGTGACTGCAGGCCCACTTGATGGCTAGTGCTTCCCGTTCGATTTGAGCATACCTGGCTTCAGTTGGGGTGAGGGCCTTACTGGCGAAGGCTAGCGCTGTCCACTGACCTGGTTCTTGTTCTTGCGTCAATACGGCGCCTAGTCCCACAGGGCTGGCATCTACCAGCACTTCCGTCCGCTTGGTGGGGTCGAAGTATACTAGGGTGGCTTTTTCTAGAAGAGCGTCCTTTATCCGACGAAATGCCTCTTCCTCCTTCGGGCCCCAGTGCCAGACCGCGTCTGATTTGGTCAATGCACGTAGTGGCTCACTCCAGGTGGCCAGACCAGGTATAAACCGACCACAGTAAGTGGCCATTCCCAGAAAGCTCCTTACTTCCGTCGGAGATTTAGGTGCCGCGATGTCTTTGATCGTTTTTGATTTTCTTGGATCTACCTGGATGCCCTCCTGGTTAAAGACGTATCCGAAGAACTCGATCGACGGTTGAAAGAACTGGCACTTCTCCTTGTGGAGCGTCGCTCTGAGGTTCCGTGACAATTATAAGTGGTGTTTTCGACTCGCACGAATATGGTCGAGTCTGGTATCTATGAACCGCAAATGACGAGTTTAGTAAGTGTGCACAGTTTCGCCGTGCTAACTTAAACCGTTCGTTTGTTATGTGGGTTTTTCATCTGTACCCACGGGTTCCATCTTAGATACGGCATCCATTTTGTCTCTTGCCCTCAAGTAGCCAGCGAACGGACGCTGTCCGCTTCGCGACCCTGGGACTCCCAAGATATTTGCGGAAGACACATGTTCTTTGTAAGTGTCTTTATGACGAGGGGGATGCCACTGTAAGGCAGATGGCGCCGCTTGAGGCTCATCTTGCCGCACGGGCCTATTGTCTCAGCTGTGCATCTCATTAGGCACGTCCCTTTGATGCCTGTATCTCGTGTTTCCCGATACCTCCCCTTTTACACCCTTTCCGATCTCCCCACTGTCTCTGTCTTCCTCTACACCTGTCCTTGTTCCTATTTCGATCCGTTTTACTGCTGATTGGAATTTGCTAATGGTGGGAAGATGGTTTTTACAGTTGGGAACCGCCAAATGTTTCCGCATTTATGTTCCGGACCTCATGTGTTTCAAAGTGACCAAAGCGACCCCTCTGGGGGATAATGGTGGGAACCGGGTTGTAAACTTTTGTGTTCAATGTTATCCTATGGGTAAAAACTGTATAAAAGGAGCGATCCACAGAACCAATTTGAAGCAGTCTCCCCAAGTTGCACGCTGTGTACTTGTCGTGATCTCTGTGTTCCCTGCAGCAAATAAACCTTGAATCTTTGACGCCTAAGGAAGTGTCCCGTGTCTCTGTGACTTATACGCCGGAGCAGGTTACCCACGAAGGTTTCAGGTGTTGTGCCCTGGCACCGCTGGGTCTTAAAGAACCCAGTCCTTCAGTTGGCGCCCAACGTGGAGCTGCATCAGTGGTACCGGTCCAAGCCCGACGATCGTGAGGAACTTCGTGTGAAATCTCCGAGGGAAGGTGCACTCCGCTTCATCGATCCTGTTGTCGAAATAAGTGGCCCGAAGACTTTTCCCGCGAAGATTCCCGCCTCCTGACGGCTGCGACGGACTGCTGCCCTGACTGTAGACCTGTTTTGGCGCCTGGCGTAGACCTTGGTATAGCGAGACGATTGACGGGCCTTCCTGGTGACGCCATCGATCTTTGAGTTAAGTATTTGTGGGTCGCTCCCAGAGTTCTTGGTTGTGGTTACTTAGTGGTTGCATGGTTCCATTGCATTTGTGGTTCTTGGTACTTCGTTGTATTGTTTGACGACTGCAGCCGCCAAAAACCGAGGGTTTTGTTCTTTGCTGGGACTTGGTAAATCCCGTAACCCTTGAAGTTTGTGAAACTCGGCTAGTGTGCAAGATGCCTGGTCGCAGTACTTTGTTCAGTTGTTTCAGACCTTGTGGTGTGGATTCCCGACTGGAGGACTCGTGTCCGATACCTCCGGTTGGAACTCCTACTTATGACTTGTATAGTAAACATGGGCTAGGCCCGATTACCTTTAACGATTATTGGGTTAAATATACAAAGAAAGACGGCGACCTTCGTTGGCCACCTCACGGTAGCTTCGAGGCGTCGATCTTAGATAATCTAGAAATGAAGTTGTTCGAACGAAAATCAAGGCCGGCCATGTTTGATGCCTTTCGGTTGTGGCGCAAAGAAGCCCGACAGAAAGAGATCAGACAGAATAAACGCAGTCAGCGAGATAATGTTGCTACCATAGTGAAGAAAGCTGAGCAGTTCCAGCGTGATAAGGAGGATAAGGATAAGGAAGTGTTTGAAAGACTACAGCGTATGACCATAGATAAATGTTACCCTGCTTTGCCTACAGAGTCGGATAAGAAGGAAGAGGCAGTTGAGGATCCTTTAATGTCCTATCTTATGAAGTCGCCACCTCCGTACGTACAGGGTACCGCAGCTCCTGTGGTCCCTGCCGTACCTGTTCTTCCACCTATTGTTCCTCCGCCTGTTCCTCAACCTGCACCCGCTCTTCCGTCTGTTCCTGCTCCCTTGTCTGTTGCTATCCCTACGGCTCCTCCGCCTCCACATACTCCTGCTCCCGCTACTGCTCCTGTTTTGTTAACCCCTGTTGCTGCTACTGTTTCTACTCCTTCTCTTGTTAGTCCTGTGTCGTATCTCTCTCCCTCTACTCGTAGTCGTAATTCTCCTCTTGCAGCTAGTTTCTTTCAGTCGCTCGGACCTGTTCATGGGTCTGCTGGTTCCGATGGTCCTCAGAGACGTAGTCAGCTTCCTGGTAACAGGGAACGCGTTGCGCTATACAATATGGCGATGGGTTGGATGGTAAATCCTCAGAGAAGTCCTCCCCGTGTTGTCCTCGAAACATTTAGTCAATTCAACATACCAACTCAGAGATATGTGTTTGACGAAATGTGCAAGTTCCTTCATGATCAGATAGCGGCCGACGCGCCTGACGAGGTGCTGACCGCCCTGTCTGAGCTTCGGCTTCAGTTCGCAACTGGACTGATAGTAGATACTAATGTCCGACGTGCTATTGAGCGATTACTATCCTTCCGTCCCGCTCCAATACCTCATGCATTGTTTGTCGAGGATATTGAAAACCAACCAGACGAGTCTGGCCAATATCCTATGCGTGAAGTTCCGCCGGTTTGGATACCAGCTGATACTAATGCTAACCCTCAGGTAGTGGCGCACTTTGAGAGAGTGTGGATACACCTCCCATGGAAACGATCGGAAGTGCTTCAGGTGAAGCAATCCTTGCCCGATCCTCGCAAAAATCCTACTGGGTATTATAAGGAATTATCGCAGCTCGTAGATGCTACGGTAATGAATCTTGCCGATATCGACATGTTGTTTGGCAACGTCGTACCGCAACCGGTATGGGCTAAGATTCGTCACCAAGATCACGCAAATGAATTAGGCGGTGATTGGGCTGCCATTACAGCGGCAGATGCTGGACAAGTGGCTGCTACTAAACCCGACCAATTGATTACTGCTCTTCCTCAGCGAATAATAACATTAATGAAGACTCTTATGCCAGCTATGAGAGTAAATTGGGACAAATTGTCAGCTTGCAAACAAAAGAAAGACGAGAGTGTTTCGGATTTCTTTACGAGGTTTGAAGAAGCATTCATTGACCACAGTGGACAGGATATGGGTACTGAGGGTGGACAGAGGTTGTTTGTGGATAAATTTGTGTCGAACTTGTTGCCCGATTTGAGCAATAAATTAAAGAATTCAGAGAGTGCATGGGCCGTTTCTACCTCAGCTCAGATATTGGCTACTGCACAATATTATGAGAATAGGGAGAAAGAGGAGAATGACCGTGCTGACAAAAAGACGAAAGAACTAAAAACTAAAGTGTTGTTGCAACAAGCGTATCCGCCGCGTTCTAATCAGAATGCGCCCCAACAGAATAGATCGCAGTCGCAATCGAATCGATCGCAGCCGCGTAATGATTCCTCCTCCCAAAGATCTTCGTTAGGGTACAATCAATGTGCTTATTGTAGACAGGAGGGACACATTAAATTCAATTGCCCTGTTTTAAACGAGCGTAATAGTGGTAATTCGTCTAAGGGAGGCCGTGGTGGTGCACAGCAGGCATCACGTGGTAGAGGTCGTGGTGCTCAAACCGATCGCTCAGACAATTCATCAAATTCTAATAACTGTTTCGATCAACGTGGATCATCGCAAGGACGATCTGCGCAGTACAATGTAGACGATTATTACGTCGATCAGGGAACTGACGACAGTAATTACTAGGACAGCCAAAGACAAGGAGAGGGAGTGGTATCAGTTCCGGTTGATCAGAGAGGGCCTTACGTCGCAGTTGCTACATCGGGCGTCGTTGAGCCTTTTCTGTTGGACACTGGTGCAGCGAAAAGTTCTATCATGCATTCGAAACTCCCTGGCGCACCTTTGTCTGGCTTAACAAATGTTTCCGTTGGATTCTCTGGCGCCCCCGTTAGCAATCCAGTTTCGCGCCCTTTGCCCCTTCAAATTGGGCCACGTGAGCTAGAAGCTCCGTTGATTTTGACTACTGGTTGTGGTGAAAATCTTTTGGGTCTGGATTTGCTTAAACGTTTGTACGCAACTTTGTATTGTTCTCCTGCGGGTGTAAAGCTTACGTTAGGAGAGAGGGTAGTCTCTCCCATGTATTTGTCCCTCGATAAGCTTCCACCGGAATTGAGTTCTCTTCCTGCGTCTTTGTGGGCGACGGGTCCAAATGATGTGGGCCTACTTGATATCTCCCCCTATGTTGTTCAGTTGAAATCGAATGTGCGACTGCCACGTATTCCCCAATATCGTATCTCCCTTGATGGTGAACGAGCTTTGTTAGCGATCATTTATGATCTGATCGAGAAAGATGTTATTGAAGAGACTCGGGGAAACGTGTGCAATAGCCCTGTACTGCCCATTCTTAAACGTTCAGATCCTACAAAATCGCCTGTTTATCGCTTTGTTATCGATTTACGGGAGGTAAATAAAATTGTGGTTCCTCAATTTCCTGTTGTGCCTGACATCACGGCGCTACTGACTCTGATTCCAGCTACTGCTTCATGGTTTTCGGTGATTGACTTGAAAAATGCGTTTTTCAGCATCCCGATTGCCGAAGAGAGCAGGGACCTTTTCGGTTTCTCTCTCGGTGGACGTAGCTTCCGGTTCAAACGCGCTCCTCAGGGCTACTGTGAAAGTCCATCGATTTACAGTCAAGCCTTGAAGGGTCAACTGGATGCGTTTCGGTTGCCGGTTGGTGCGGCTTTAATCCAATACGTTGACGACTTGTTGGTGGCTGCTGATACTCAGGACATTTGCAAAATTGCTACAGTGTCGTTGCTGCAACATCTCTGTGAATTAAATCACAAGGTGTCACCTTCTAAACTCCAATATTGTTGTCAAGAAGTAACCTATCTAGGTCACTTATTGTCAAAGGAGGGAAGGAGATTGACCCCAGAGAGAATTGCAGCGATTGCGCGAATGGCTGTGCCAAAAACCCAAAGAGATGTGCGTGCCTTTCTAGGTATCACGTCGTACTGCAGGCAATGGATTCCTAATTTTTCATTGCTAGCGAAACCATTGGTGGCTCTTACGTGCAAGGATGTTTCAACTCCTCTACCATGGACGGATGAATGTCAGAAAAGTTTTTCTGAACTGCGTGATTCATTGTGTTCGGCTCCTGTGTTAGGTACCCCTGACTACGGTAAGCCGTTCACGTTATATGTTCACGAGAGGGACGGTTGTGCTTTGAGTGTTCTGACGCAACCTTTTGGTGGTAAGCAACGTCCATGTGCATATTTTTCCTCGACCTTAGACCCAGTAGCTAGAGCATTGCCGAGTTGTTTGAGAGCAACTGCGGCAGCTGCGGTCTCCATCCGACAATCAGCAGGATTGGTCATGGATAATATGCTTACGGTGATGGTTCCGCATGCAGTCGATACTCTTTTGAATCGAACGAAAACTCAGCACTTGACGAGTGCGAGGTTATCTGGGTACGAATTGACGCTTTTGGCAAGCCATATTCAGATAAAACGTTGTAATGTCCTAAATCCGGCAACTTTGTTACCGATTAGTGCAGAGTCAGATGAAGTAGCAGAACATGACTGCTACTTGAGGACTGAAGAAGAAACGAAAGGTCGAGTGGACCTTAAAAACACCCCATTGGAAGATCCGGATGGCACTCTGTATGTGGATGGGTCATGTTTTAAGTTGCCGAATGGCGATGTGACTACCGCTTATGCTGTTGTAACATTGAATACTGTTGTTGAAACTGCAAGATTGAATCAGAACTCTGCCCAAGCTGCAGAGCTGATCGCTCTTACTAGAGCATGTGTGTTAGCAAAAGGGAAACGTGTGAATGTGTACACCGATAGCCAATACGCTTTTGGTGTAGCGCATAGTTTTGGACGATTGTGGCGAGAGCGTGGTTTCTTGACGTCGCACGGTACGAAGATACAGCATGGCCAGCTTGTGAACGATCTTTTGGATGCATTGACTTTGCCTACACAAGTTGCGATTGTTAAGTGTAGTGCGCATCGTAAAGTGACGGATGATGTTGGTCGTGGTAATGCGTTTGCGGATGAGATTGCTAAGGAGACTGCCCGGAACCTTAGCACTCGAATGTATGTGACGAGTTCGGTTAGGTGGCCCACAGAATCGAGTATGTGTGAAGATACTGTTGAGAGCGTGAAAGCAATTCAGAATGAGGCCACCGAGACTGAAAAGATGAAGTGGAAAGAAAGTACGGGAAAGTTGGATGCGAATGGTTGTTGGATTGATTTGTCGGATCAGAAAAGATGGTTGTTGCCTGATGCGTATGTGCTGGCCGTCGTGACAATGGCACATGGGTTAGCACATATTAGCGCGAAAGGTATTTGTAAGTTGCTGGCTGCTGTGTGGAAGAACGATGGCATTACAAAATGTGCTGAACGTCTGGTGAAGAATTGTATGGTGTGTATAATGTACAATCCTGGCAAAGGAACCCCAACTCCTCCTGGCAGTTTTGCTCCTCCTTCGTATCCCTTTGAGGTGATTCAATTGGACTTCATCCATATGGAGCGATGCAATAACCTGAAATACGTTTTAGTCGTGGTTTGCGCATTCTCTCGATGGATTGAGGCCTATCCCCTCAAAGACAATACTGCTTTGTCTACTGCGAAAATCCTACTGAAGGAATACTTTCCTCGGTATGGAATGCCTAGAGTCGTGTGGTCAGATAATGGAAGTGAGTTTGTTGGAAGTGTGATGAAGAGTGTGTGTAAGGGCCTTGGAATTAATCAAAAATTCCACAGCGCCAATCATCCCCAGTCAGCTGGATTAGTTGAGGGGTACAATGGTACCCTTAAACTAAAGTTAGCAAAGATTCAGGCTACGACTGGTCTTTCGTGGCCTGACGCTTTACCCTTAGCATTACTGTCAACTAGGGCGACTGTACACTCCCGAGTAGGGCTTAGTCCCTATGAGATAGTGTTCGGCCGTCCTGCGAATGTGTGGGGGGTTCCTAGGCCAGGAATATTCTCTGATCTTGAGTATCCAATGTTGATTGACTATTTACATGACTTGACTGCTAAACTGAGGTTAATTCACCAACAGGTTTACGACGCATTGCCGACGCAGACGGAGGGTCCAGGCCACCAGCTCCAGCCCGGAGACTGGGTGGTAACACGCAACTTTTCACGCAAGAATAATCTGGACCCAAGATTTACTGGACCTTACCAGGTGCTCCTGGCCACGAGGACTGCCGTTCGTCTTGAGGGGCGCAAAAATTGGGTGCACGCTACGCACACCAAGCGAGTCCCTATCCCTTTGCCGGCAGACCCGTGGGTAAGGAAAGGCATTGCGTCAACAGAAACAGAAACATTGCCGGCGTTTGTGCCTTTCAGCGACGCACAGCCCGTTGGAGAATCCTCGGCGCAGCAGAAAGCCACTGTTGAAAAATCGTTAGCAAAAGACTCAAGACCAGAACAATCAACTGATCAGCAGGACGCTGTCTCTTCAACGGATCCTTTGTTCGACGAGCAGACACGTCCCGGGAAACACAGATATTCTCTGCGATCTCGCACTAAGGACAAATAAAATTTTTTCCTTGCTTTGCTGAAATTGACAACTGCAATATCCCCGTTTCCCGTGAACAGTTCTGAACATTCGTATCACTGTGAATTGTATATATATATATATATATATTGAGTTTCCTTCCTTGCATCTTTTTACTTCCACAGCTGAGAGACATTGTGCTTGTACATACATATTGTGTATTGAAGGCCGTAGGGCCGCGCGCGTACTTCCTTCTGGACAGTAGGTCTTGACGCTAGGTTAAAGGCCGTCGGTTCCTAGGAACTCCTGGGGATTGACTATTGCTGCACAGAACGAAGTGCGTCAAGAAACGTTGCGGACGGTCATAGGGAATGGCATTCTCGAAGCTGAATGATTTGGAGGGGGCTCAAGTCTATAGATTCAAGCTGCAGCAACTCAGTCGTACCAGATGTTTCATATTCCAACTGTTTGTATTGTTTTTGACTGCTTCTGCATTATTGGCGGGTGGGGTGTATTACACGATGTCTTACTTCTTACCTGCTACACCTACTCCTACTTCTTACCCTAATCTTACCTCTACTGCTTCTCCCCATTCCTTTCACATGTTACCGGAACACGAGCAGGCTAGACGTGTAGAATTCCGCAACAATTCCTTTATTCAGCTCCTCCATCAGCATCAGTTAGTGGTTAACACTACTAATTGTTGGGTGTGTGGGTTGATGCCACATACTACGGATAAGGGAATTCCATATCTGGTGTTACCGTATAGTTCCCAAGGGTCAGCTCGAGCATTTCAAACAATGTTTCGAAGCGCACTGGGTTTCCACCCCATTCGAGAACCACGTTCCCCCTACTCTGGCCCTACCTCGTATCAGAAGCCTTTATCGATAGCTATAGAGGACTTAGATAGTGAGATCTATGATCCTTCGCTTATCCCTGAAGAAGAGGTACAAGCCTATAAGGTCCTAAGTAGAGGTGAATATAGTGTGTTCACTAGTGAAAAGCAGCTTAAAAGCTCGCCTCCAATATGGGTCGTACCCCACACTGGTAATTTTTGTCATATGGGTCGTGGCCGAAGATCGCAAGCCCGACTTGGAGCAAGTGCTTGCACTGAAAATTACATTCTGCCGATGTTCTCGTCCCCTGTGTTTCTGGCTGCCAAGGGCACATACTTTATCTGTTATGATCGTGCGTACACATGGCTGCCCGCTGACTTCATGGGCTCATGTTTTATTGCAAATTTGTTGCCTCCGACGTTCACTGTAGATGCCGATTATCATAAGACTAGAGTTGTGCGAGGCGTAATTAGCGAAGAGGATACTGCCGGTCAAGAGGCAGGAGACTTTTTCAAGGGTTTCCTCCCGTTTTGGGGACCTATGGTTAATAGTAGGAACCTGAGACAGTTGACTCGAGTGGTAGAATCGACAGCTAATATTACTGCCAGTGCCCTTGGTAATATCACCACAGAACTTCAGGCGGAGAGACTTATGACTTTACAAAACCGTATGGTTTTAGATGTCATCTTAGCAGATCGTGGTGGGGTATGTAAGGTGATCCATTCGAGCTGCTGCATTTTTATTCCAGATAATGCTCCTACCGTCTATCAAGCCATCTCGAGGTTGCATAAGATCTCCGAATCCATACACGTGGATGTAGGGGATTGGACGCTACTTGGATGGTTTTGGGGCCTGATGTCGACTTGGGGTTGGAAAATTCTGATGATCATCGGAGTTGTGGTAGTGTTCCTGTTCACGTGTTGCCTTTGTGTGCAGTGTGGTCCTGCCTTATGTGGCCTCTGTGCTACAACGTGTATGAGACAACCATCTGTTACCAAAGGGACTCGATTGGACAGAGCTATGCTACAGCAACATCTCGATGGTCTGATGAATATCGAATATGATTCCGACTAGTGCTTGCCTACATGAGGGCAAAAGGAGCGTCTGAGGTTCCGTGACAATTATAAGTGGTGTTTTCGACTCGCACGAATATGGTCGAGTCTGGTATCTATGAACCGCAAATGACGAGTTTAGTAAGTGTGCACAGTTTCGCCGTGCTAACTTAAACCGTTCGTTTGTTATGTGGGTTTTTCATCTGTACCCACGGGTTCCATCTTAGATACGGCATCCATTTTGTCTCTTGCCCTCAAGTAGCCAGCGAACGGACGCTGTCCGCTTCGCGACCCTGGGACTCCCAAGATATTTGCGGAAGACACATGTTCTTTGTAAGTGTCTTTATGACGAGGGGGATGCCACTGTAAGGCAGATGGCGCCGCTTGAGGCTCATCTTGCCGCACGGGCCTATTGTCTCAGCTGTGCATCTCATTAGGCACGTCCCTTTGATGCCTGTATCTCGTGTTTCCCGATACCTCCCCTTTTACACCCTTTCCGATCTCCCCACTGTCTCTGTCTTCCTCTACACCTGTCCTTGTTCCTATTTCGATCCGTTTTACTGCTGATTGGAATTTGCTAATGGTGGGAAGATGGTTTTTACAGTTGGGAACCGCCAAATGTTTCCGCATTTATGTTCCGGACCTCATGTGTTTCAAAATGACCAAAGCGACCCCTCTGGGGGATAATGGTGGGAACCGGGTTGTAAACTTTTGTGTTCAATGTTATCCTATGGGTAAAAACTGTATAAAAGGAGCGATCCACAGAACCAATTTGAAGCAGTCTCCCCAAGTTGCACGCTGTGTACTTGTCGTGATCTCTGTGTTCCCTGCAGCAAATAAACCTTGAATCTTTGACGCCTAAGGAAGTGTCCCGTGTCTCTGTGACTTATACGCCGGAGCAGGTTACCCACGAAGGTTTCAGGTGTTGTGCCCTGGCACCGCTGGGTCTTAAAGAACCCAGTCCTTCAGCTCCATGGTCACTAAGTCTTCTTAGGGTGTCACGGAGGTGTTTATGATGGTCGGCGGCTGTTGTAGAATGTATGAGAATGTCATCGCTGACTTTGATGACACCTGGCAAGCCGGACAACAGCACCCGTATGGTGTTTTGAAACACCTCCGCCGCCGAGGAGATTCCAAAGTTTAACCTCTTATACCGTCGTAGTCCAAAGTGGGTGATGAAAGTGCTGATGAAACGACTCTCTTCCGCCAGGGGCAGTTGGTGGTATCCTGCATTCAGTTCGATCTTGGAAAACCAACTTGATCCATTCACATCCGCAATAATGTCGTTCATCATGGGTGTTACGTGTCACTCCCTTTTAATTGCTCTGCTCGGCAGCCGCATGTCAATGCATAAACGGATCGCCCCTGGTTGCTTGGGTTTCTCCACGATGACCATCGGGGACACCCATGGAGTCGGTCCTGAAACTTTTTCAATGACCTTTTGGTCCTCCAACTTCTCGAGTTCCTTCTCCACCAGCGGTCTCAGGTGAAATGGAATTTGGCGGTGTTGCAGGGCAAATGGGGTGACCGACTTGTCAATATGCAGATTGACTGGCTGGCATTTGATGCATCCGAGGCCGGTGAAGAGCTCAGAGAATTGTCCCAGAAGTTCGTCCACCTGGTGTGTTCGAATCCGTTTGGCAAATGCGATCAGCTTTAAGTCTTCGGCCGTGTGGCTGCTCAAAAGGGTGTCTGCTTCCCTGTCAATCACATGGATCGTTGCCATCACTTCCAGGTCGTCCGCTTTGATGGGCACTGTGATTTAACCTTTTAGGGGTAGTGGGTTATCGGCTCCATAGGCAAATATCCTGGTTTTGGATAGTGATACTGGAGTACGAGTTGTACACAAAGTGGGAGACCCAATACCCCCTTGAGGGCTTGGGCTATATATGTGGTAAGGTAGGGTTTGCCTTCAAGAGAATGTTTTTGACCAAAAATAGAATATTTATAAAGAACAAATCTTAGGCCCTAGCGTTTTTGGCCCAGGCTAAATAATAGACAATCACTATAGAAAATTGCAGTGACTTTTTAATTGAAATGAAGCACTAAACATTACAACAGAAAAATATTTGACAAATATTTGACAAACGAAAAGAGCACAAAAACTGGTGTATATAAAATATTTCTCTTTATATTTGTATCTTAAAGAGGGTACTAAGGTGTATATAAACAATGTAACAAGAAGGGAAACAATATCCAATCATGATACCTTCACTGTAACATTATGTGACTCTGAACATCTTGACAGAATTGTTAGAGACAAGACCTAGACCTCATGAAGTTCCGACCAGTTTTATTATAGACTGTGTACGGATTTCGCTATGCGAGAACTTCTTTCTGTTTCAATCCACATTCTACCAACAACTTAACGGGGTAGCAATGGGAGCAATTTACGCCCCCGACATAGCAAATATTTACGTATCAGCCTTTGAGAACCAATTCATCTTCGGTATATGTAATCCATTTTCCAATAACATCCGGAAGTGGCTTAGATATATTGATGATGTGTTTCTAATTTGACATGGTAATGTCGAAGAACTAAAAGCTTTCCATATGTGTCTAAACGGGAGGAGTCAACATCTCCAGTTCACAATGGTACATGACTCAGAGGAAATGAACTTCCTTGACATTACGATTAGAAATGACGTTACAAACCATCTGTACACTACACTTTTACAGTACCAACCTCAAAGAACACGCTTTTAAAATACGATAGCCACCACCCACAAGCACTAAAAGACGGCCTTCCCTTCGGGCAATTTCTGAGTTTACGCACAAATTGTACCTTCAAGGAGGACTATTTTATAGAGGCGAAGAAACTGAAAGATAAACTTCGATCTAGAGACTATCCAGCGAAATTGCTCAAGAGGAATATGAAACGTGCGTGGTACAATGACCGAGACGCACTGTTAGTAACCAAAGAACGATCGAAACAACCAAATCTTGTATGTTTTTTTTCTTAGATTACTTAATTCCCTAGTTAGGTTGCAGAAGGTCAACGAGACCTCTTCAGATACTTGGGAAGGCAGGCCTAGTTTGTTTGAAGCTGCAAGCAGGAGACACCCTACGGCTGCCACTTTCTCTGGGGATAAAGTAAATTTAGCCCACTTCAACCGTCGACCACAGTTAGAGATAGTGACTGCCTGCGGGTTGGGGGTCATATGGGGGAGGGATTTTTTCCTTCCCTTAAGCCACTGGGGAGAAAGAACAAGAGAGAGGAGATTATGGTCACTCTCAATGATCGAAATAATCTCCAGATCCCTTAGGTCACCCCACAAGCGTACATCAAGAAGGATATAATCTATTCTAGATGTGTGATTTGGCCTGTTATAGGTATGGGCCCCTTTCACATCTGATTTGGACCTCCCATTGACTGCCCTCAAGTCAAATTCCATATTAAGGGAGTTAATCTGTAGAGCCACTTGGGTCCATCTCTTAATGGGGGGCAACGTCAGAGCGGGAATCCCCCGCCTTGAGTCCTCCTCTTCTATGCCTAATACATCATCCCTGTTGAGGGGCTCAAACGTGCAATTACGGTCACCCGCCACCAAGATGTGAGATTTAGGGGCGCGCTGCCTAAGCAGATCCTCCAGAAGGGCAATGGTGGCCGATTGTATACCACCCTTTGTACCTCTTGCGTAGATATTGAAGATATTCAAAAGCAGGACACCCCTAGAGTCCTTTAGGGTGATGTTAAGGAGGTCAGGAGAGTTAGTTGGATGCTCCTCCACCTTGCACTCTAGGGAAGTTTTAACCCAGATAAGGAGACCACCCAAAGGGCGTCCCTTCCCTGTCACCGGGGGAACAGCTGGGACAAAGTGAGTTGAGTATCCCACCTTGTGACAAGGCTCCCTGCACCAGGTTTCCTGGAAAATACAGATCGAATAGCCCTCCACGAGGGTATTCCAATCCGGCAGGCTCAACTTCCTATCAATACCCTCGACGTTCCAACTGCAAATCCTAAGGACTGGATCCGCCACAGCTCTCTCGCCGCGGGATACAGGGCCATCTCCACCCTCCAACTGATCCTGTCTTACCGTTTCGCTGCCCCTGCTTGATCTCCCATGGGACGCGTTATCTCCAAGTACAATAATAGGGGGAATCGGGATGTTGTCCATGATGTTGCCTGCTGCTGAAGCTTTAGGGGCTGTGCCAACTATACCCATACTCTGTGCCCGGGTAGCCTCCCCATTATGGGCGTCAGTTCAATATACAGGAGCGCTCCATTCTAATCCAGGCCATGTAGCACATGGATGGAACTGAGGGCCCACTAGATTACCAAGATGGGATGGACCATTACTCCAACCCCTACCAGGATATGGACAAATGGAGGTTGCAGCAGGCCTTGGATAAAAATAGGTCAGGTCTACTACGCCAATACTGAGTCCCCCATTTGTATCCCTGTGGTTACAAATGACTTGTGCTACTCTACTGTCTTTGAAGTTAACTATCACACAATCCCCTTCAAATTGCTTTTTGCCATACCCCACCCACTCTACTCTTCTTACTCCCAGGATCAGCCCGTCAACACCCATGGGAAGTGATCTATTGGTTTTTAGCCAGTGTAAGGTTTTATTTTTGAGTGTTTGGTGGGATTCGTATTGTCCATGCTTCAAGATTGGTACATTTGTGAGGATGGCAACATAGGGATGGCAATCGGGGGGCAGATTAACCGGGGGGCACTTTGGGGCGGTTTTTAATACAGCAACTTCCGGTTGGGTGATCCCGGCTATACTGGTGGAGATTGGAACAGAACATACCCGAACAGGACCCTTACCAGAACCCTTCCCCTTCGATGTTCTCATGTTATTGCCAGAACTCTTCCCTCCCGGCGGCTTGGCCTTGCTGGGCTTTGTCGCCTGGGCTTCAGGGGGTTTGGGGATACTCGTGGGTGCATGGGCAATCGGGGTAGTGTTCACTGGGGTATCCACAACACATACTGCAGGAGCAATATTGGACGCCTGTAAAATTACTGTGTTTGCTGTGGAAGTTGTGGGAATTGGCTGCGGGGAATCCGGGATCACCCAGTTACCAGCTACCCCTCCCTGACCATCCTCCCTCATCCTGGAGTGCAATTTGATAAGGGTTTTCAACGAAAAGAAGTTGTCCAGGGTTGTCTGTTCAAACCTGTCCACCCTTTCCCCTAGCCCCCTTATTCTATCAGCTATCGGGAACAGTAGTGTTTTCATCATGTTTTCAATTTGAGCCAGTGTTATCGGGTCATCACTGGCACCCAGTTGACAATTTGGAGAGGGGGCTACACATGCTTCATTAACTTTGGTACCGGAATGGTGGCCCCTGTTTTCTGTATTGTTGTTATCCGTAACTAAACCCTCCACCATTGCATTTCCTGTACCTCTACTTCCTAGCTTCTTAGATCTCTTATATAATTTAAAGAAGCTGCCTTTACGCGGACTGGCAATCCTTTTCCTTTTGGCGCGAGAAGGGTTCTTGGTTTCCATCACCGTTAAGGCCAATGGAGAACCAGAACCACTAGGAGAGGATGGCGGGCGTGGTGAATGTGCTGGTGCTTCCTGGGAACACAAGTCCAGTCCACTACCAACAACTGGGGCGAAAATGGGTTGCGCTACCATGTTCTCCAGCCTATCAATACTGTCCCTCAAAGAGGCAATTCTTAACTGGTCGGTTGTAAGGGGGGGTGGGGTAGAGGGGACCAGAGCTGCAAACTGGTGACTTAGCCTGGGCTAACAAGCCCAGAGAAGAGCGCTTTGGCGGAAGTTGTTCTTGAGAAAAGTGGCGCTCTGTCATTACAATCTCTTTCTCAATAACAGCAGCTACCCATGTGATGATCTGGTCCATAGTTCCTGTAATTGTACTTGGCCCCGCCTCTCCCCCTCCCCTTAGGATTTTCCCCGAGCGTGTGGACATTGGTGGTAGCAATGGGGGTATAGCAACACACTATACCTGATGAAGTCCAACCCTGACAGCCGGGGGTAGCAGAGAAAAGGGGGGTGTCCCAGCCCAGCCTTGGCCAGCCCCGGACTGCCACAGACTGCCCGCCCTTTGCCCGGGCTTCGCTCGGCGTCCCGCGAGACGTTAGGCGAACCGGTGAAATAGAGGGTGTTGCAGGCAGGGGGCGTGGCTAACAGGGGGCGCGGCCGCGATGTTCATGTCTGTGCAAGCAGCGGCACCCGCAAAGCGAGATGTGAAGCCAACTCCAGAGACCCACAGAAAACAAACAGCAGGGTCCAAGGTCAGTATCCTGGTTCAGTTGTTTGGCAGTTAAATGAGCGTCCCACAAACACGCAGAGAGTGTCGTTCTTTATTCACCTGGTCAGGCAGGGGGCGTGGCTACCAGGGGGCGCGGCCACGATGTTCGTGTCTGTGCAAGGACTCCTGGGCAACAGAGTCCGTGCTCCGCACCACCCCTGAGGCTGCTGCTGGCTCCCTGTCTCCCCAAAGTCCGTAATCACAGCTTCCAGGTGTAGCCCTCTGTCCTCGACGGCGAGATGGGAAGCCAACTCCAGAGACCCACAGAAAACAAACAGCAGGGTCCAAGGTCAGTATCCTGGTTCAGTCTGGCAGTTAAATGAAGCTTGTATGTGTATCCACATTTGGGACAGACACAAATAACATCAAAAAAAGTTTGTTGAAAAATTGGAAGTTACTTCAAGCTATCCCAGAATTGACACCAAAACCAATGTTCGCCTTTAAAAGAGGTACCAACCTGCAGGACCGGCTGGTCCATGCATACGATAACATTGATAACAAAGATATGGTAGATAACATGTGTCAATTGGTCCCCATCCTTGGTCATTACAAATGCAATATGTGCAGGGCATGGGATACAACTGAAACAACTAAGACCTGCAAAATTAATGATATGACATTCACAAATAAATCTTTTTCAAACTGCAATACCACCAATGTGGTTTATTGTATCAGATGTCCATGCAATCTACATTATATAGGCAAAACGATTCAGCCTATTAAGAAATGTATCCTCCAACACCAGTCCAGGATAAGATGTAAAAAAGAAAATGCGCCCCTAGTGGAACACTATCTACGCTTGGGACATACAGAAAATGACATTGTCTGGCGGGTGATTGAGGTGTTTAAACCCACTAAAAGACAGAATAACATTGAAAGGAACTAGTCCCTGAGGGAAGGCAGACTGATTTGCATGGCAGACACCATAGATCGGGGCCTGAACACAGCCACCGAATGGCATGCCTTAGCCTGCTTATAATAAACATCTAACACTAAGGGTGATTGGGTCCTATTTTAAACTGATGTGACCTTATATCATCTTGTACAACCTTTCTGAAACTGTCTAGACATGAATAGATTGTATGAATGTATGTCAGGATAATAAAGACAATCTATGTATGAACTATAAATAGATTTCTGACACATAAAGATAATGGATGTTTTCATATCTTGCAAAATGTGTACAATTTCTGAATTGGTATACTAATTGGAAGTGCAAATAATGTACCGATTTTGTCCAAAAACTGTGTATATTTTTGTATTTTGTACAATTCATAGATTGGTATATCAATTGGAGATACAAGCAATGTATAGATTCTGTTGTTTTTCTAAAAATGTTTTTACATTTTATTTTTGAAATTATAAATGTACTATAAATATTCCTTCTCGAAGATACCTTAAAAATTATGTAAGGTTACCCTTTAGAGATGTGATATTCTTTCCTGTAAATCGGAATTAGCATTGTACTGCAGCAACCTGTTACGAATTAATTCTGTATGAGTTGAAGCTAAATATGAAACCATTAACGAATGTAACAATTTTAGACAGCGATAACATAGTCCTTGATGTTAGTTAAACCATGATAGACTTATCCTTTACCATCCTAAAATGGCGGCCAATAATTAACCTCTATTTAGACCTATTTGGCGCCTTGAATACGATACTAGTCTAAGATGGCGGCCACCGTTTTTTGGTTTCGAGTTCTCTTTAAACACGATTATAAAACAGCGCTCTGGCAACTTTGTAACTCTTTTGAAAATCGTTGCCGTCTGAATTCAGGAAGCTTTCAGCTGCCATTAAGGTATGTCCACACCCGCCGTATGCTGTCCTAAGAAAATTAAAAAAATAGATTATTCACCTAAACTTGATAACTAACCCAAGCCCCTTTTTTTACTAGATTGTCAACTAAACTGACCCGAATCTAGAATGCCTAGATAGAATATAAAAAGACATTGGCATAGATACTCACTCTCGTGCTTGGCCATTAAGGTAATTTTATTCGCTCTACTTCTCACTTAAAACGTGATTTGATAAACAGTGCGGCTATAATTTTGAGCCATTTTTTCTTTTGATGTAGAACCAAATTGCACGCTACTCTCCTGATTTTGAACATCACCCAAACTAAACTAATAAGTGGGCCAAAGAAGAAAACCTTTGAGGTGAAGTCTGGCGCTATATATGATCATGTATTTCATCTAAATGAGCATTTCAGTTTGAATCTTTCCGCATAGAATTAAGAAACAACTGTTTGTTTTCAAATATACCGTGATTGACAGTCTTCTAACTATAGAGTAATGATTTTTTGCTCACGAATAGATATGAAAACGAGGCAGTCACTTAAATATCGTTTTAACAGCTTAACGTGAGTCAACAACACACATATGGAGTGTAGCCATCTGTACAAACAAGTAGTTATAACCATAGACAGAACCAAGACTTACTAGCCTGTGATATACGGTCGGTCTATGTGATTTCCATCTGCTACCTAAAATGTTGCTGCATTTCAAACATTGTCAATATAAACAACTAAATATCAGTTAGTAGATTATCTCCATCTACTACTTTAAATGCCGCTGTATGTTAAATATAGCTAACATAAACGAGTAAATAGCTAGTTGATGGTTTCAGATCCACTCCAAAACTACTCATATACATCCGTATGACGTTCTTAAATAAGGTGGCCTGCACCTGATATCAAGTATTTTATACATATGTTTTTGTTTAAATGGATGGCTAAGGGCACTTCTTTAGTTACATATGCCCACATATATAACACCTTTAATTTAGGATAGTGAACTGGAAAGATATGTCCGAACATTAAGAAGATTGCTGAATGTTTTAAGTACTTTTCTGCTCTGTAAATGTATTTGTGATATGAAGTAATTTTGCTTTGCACAGTTTATCCGGTTGTTTTTATTAGATGAATTTATTAAGAATTGAACAGTAATTATGTCTTGTTTTACTGTTATAGGGGTCAACCTCTGTATATGTATATAGTCCTGAAGATGGTCTCTGTATAGAAACGGTAGAGACTGTAACGTCGACCTGCGCCTCTTCCTGCATCATTTGTTTGTACTTAATTTTAACAAAGGAAGAAAAGCGTCACATAATGTTACAGTGAAGGTGTCATTATTGGATATTGTTTCCCTTCTTGTTACATTGTTTATATACACCTTAGTACCCTCTTTAAGATACAAATATAAAGAAAAATATTTTTATATACACCGGTTTCTGTGCTCTTTTCCTTTGTCAAATATTTGTCAAATATTTTTCTGTTGTAATGTTTAGTGCTTCATTTAAATCAAAAAGTCACTGCAAATTTCTATAGTGATTGTCTATTGTTTAGCCAGGGCCAAAAACGCTAGGGTCTAAGATTTGTTCCTTATAAATATTCTATTTTTGGTAAAAAAAAATGCCTTGAAGGCAAACCCTACCTTACCACTGGAGGACGAGGACGCAGCTTCTTGAACTGTTGCAGGCCCATAACGTTGACGGTGGCTCCTGTGTCAATAATTGCTTTGACTTCATTTCCGGCCCTCTGGACAATGCATTTGGGCTGCGGCCTTCGGCGTTGTTTCAATTCTTGTGCAAAAGAGACGATGTATGCCTCTTCATCCTCAGACTCTGAAGACTCGTCTACAGTCGGTAGGTACCTCACTGGTCTTGGTTGGGCACCCTCGGGAGGTGGTGGGTCGTTCACAGACAGCTGTCATACTGCTCTTGTCGGCGGATTTTGCTTCCTGGGGGTCCTTGAATTGCCACGCCGTCGGCACACTGATGCAAAATGGTTTGGGATCCCACAGTGTGTGCATGTCTTGCCCTGGGCAGGGCAGTCTTTGGCTGCATGAGGCTCATGTTCACAGTATCCGCACCGTGCTCGGAGACTCTCTCTTCGGGATTCACTTGATTGGGGTCCTCGTGGTTGTGCTCTTACTGCGTCTGTACACTCGGTTTTAATTGCCTCTGCCTTCCCTTGGGGTCTGTTGAGTGCCTGGTCCATCGCGGTTGCTCTAATGGCCGATAGGTCGTGTGGCCTGGCCAATATCAGGTATCTTTGAGCGTGATCCCCGGTTTCCTTAGTATGGGGCCCCGTAGTGTCTTGTCGCGACACCCTTGAATGAGTTGTCTTCGTATTGCTTTGGGTTGGTCTTCATCTGTGCACGTACTTGCAAGTTCCCTTACACGAGCATAGAATAGGTCCATTGATTCTCCTTCCCTTTGGCGCACTTGCCCTAGCTTGAAGACCTCAAAGTCTTGGTTCAATTTGGGTCGAAATGACCATTTAGGGCTGTGACTGCAGCATCATAGTCGTCTACTGCTCCCGTGTTAGGCAAATGTTTGAATAATTTGAAGATTTCATCCCCAGCATAGTGAAGCAAAAGGGACCACTTGTCTGCCTTGTCTGACTCCCTCGTGGCCACAAAGTAGTTTTCTAACCGCTCTATCCATATCTTCCAGCGCGGGGATGCAGTTGCCGGGTCCTCCAGTTCACCAAAAGGTGGCAGGACCCCTGATGCGGCGTGCTGGAAAGGAATATGTATGGGGGCTGCGGGCGCATCAGTGTCTCCCATGGCTGTGTGATCTGCACCTTCCTCCCCTTTTTCTCCTTACTGTTTGGCTGGGCGATGGCCTCTTCGTGGGGTCTCGGGGCACGACACGCTCTGGGACGGCGTGAATGCAGCTATCCTGGCACGTAAGGTATGATCCGTGCTAGTCACCGGAGTTGGCGCTCTTTCGTCCTCGTGGGCGGGGCTAGCGCCGCAATGTGCAATCACGTGAAGGCGATGTATTGAAGTTGTGGAAGTATGCCCTCTGCCGACTGCCCACTCGGGGCCTAAGCAGACCACGTGGTGCACTACAGGAGTGTCCAGAGTCTCAGCACAGCGTCCGCTCACCGCGTTTTAGTGGGGACGCAGGGGAAAAGGTCCACAGAAGGAATTGCGAGGGTCGGGCCCCCACACCTCATCCCCAGTATTGTGTGGGCCGCGGGTGATAGCGGCCGGCTGTTGGGGTGATTTGCCCGCACGTGGGCTAGAGCGCGGAGCATCGTCAAATCACTCAGACGCACACCATGTATAGCCAGAAGTGACGTCCCCGGGCGGCCGTCCTTCTTTTATTCTTCGCCGCAGGCCACGCCTGGCCTGCGGATGTGTGGATGCGTGAGGGAGTGGCACACTAGAACGCCAACCATTACAAAGGGTAATCTCCACCCTCAAAACAAGTGAAATGCTAACTATAGAATTCAAGGGATCACCGGTCTTAAAAACCCTCCTCATCCTCCAAAAACAAAATCTCCGATGATTTCAATGGGATTAGACTCCATACTCATCCAATGTCAACCTTCTTGGAGACTCAATAGTCTCTTGTTTAAGACAGTGGAACAGCAGAGACAGTCACAGACTGTAACATGAGACTCAACTCTGGCAAAGAAGGGCAACTCAGTGTTGAAAGGTTCCACAATTCACTGAGCATTCTCACTGACTCACAGTGATGAAAACATCATGAGTTAGTAACACATTTTCCTTTAAATTTAATATGTAACAAAAAAGCAAAAGGTCTGATGTTTGCTGCTGACTTTATGGCTTTGCCAATGCTTATTTTCTTTGTAAATGTTTTTTTATATGAAAACATATTGAGCAGCTGGTAGCCGTTTTGGGGGACTTTCGAACCTTAAAGTAAGTAAAACAAGCCCTATATAAAAGCCAAATATTTTTTATTGTAAAATAGCACATATTGCCTCAGTTCCAATAAGTACCCCTGAAGGGGGATACTTATTGTGCGTATGTGCATATTGCGCAAGTAATACAATTTGGTTGCTTACAGTCAGGAAAAATAGCTGAAAATTGTCACATGCTGTGGTGGGTGGAAGTAAAATGTGATACTGCAGAGGAACAATGGCTGAAGAGGCCAAACTTAAAGACCCTGTATGTAAGTGTACCTAGTGAATATAATATGAATAAAAACAAAATAACTTGACTAAATGCCACAGCTAAAAACAGTTAATATTCCATATGGTATGGTATAGAGTACCTATGCAATCTTTTGCTATTTCTTTGCCGAACCTCCAATGGTCATGGAACTATCTGAAGATGTCAGAAATGCAAAATATTCGAGTAGCCCAGAGCAGGAGTGTGCATTTTGGCTGGTTCTGTATTTTTTCATCCAACATCAATCTTTCTGCTTCTCGTAATATAACGTTCCCCACTACAAACATGAGCCTACACATGCCAGCATGATTTGTGCTGTTGCCTGAAAAATACAGGAATGGCTAAAACAAAATTCTTACGACTTGGGCCCATAAGAGAGCTTTCTAATATTGCTAGCATTAATATTGTGCACTTAAGAAAATGCAACCAACTGTAGGCATTTTCACACAAAATCTTACATGCAGAATACTAACCTGTATAATGCAAATATGGATTGAGCAACACATCTAGGATCGAAAAGCACTGCAAATGTTTAGTAATTGGTTATAGCTCTTATTATGTTTCAGTACTTACAACCACTAGGCTGTCTCGAGTTGGCGTTTGGGTGATGAGTGGGGTTGACACGTAACCCTCAATGTGTTTTGAAGGGGTCTTTCTGCTAGTCATGCTTTTCAGCCCACTGTCCTAAGCATGCTGTCAATATAGGGCCTCACAATGGGAAAAGTGAAGGTGCCAACAGTCTGATTGCTCGTGGATGAAGAAAACAGGGCTTCTTAAAAGTCACATTCCAAACATGGGGTTTGTCGGCAGCTAGAAAACCATAACACCAACTAAATAACAAACATGCAGCCTTGTCTGCACACAGACCTATACATACATTTCCTCCTTGCTCACTGGCAGCGGACCAGAAGCGGTGTAGTCGCTACTGGACATTTGTGCTCTTCCCCCCCCCCTCCAACCCTTCCAGACACATCTCTCTTAGTAAGTGTAATGTAAAAAGTACAGAGGGCAAGGACAAAGCATTTCTGGTTAAGAGCAACAGACGAGCTTCGTTTCAAGGTTTACTTAAATTAATTAAAGTACTAAAACGCACTAGCAGGACCATCAAGTTCAATCAATAAGTATTCAATCAATCAATCAAAATACTTGTAAAGCGCTCTACTTACCCGTGAGGGTCTCAAGGTGCTGAGGGGAGGGGGTGCCGCTACTGCTCGAAGAGCCAGGTCTTGAGGAGTCTTCTGAAGGTGAGCAGGTCTTGGGTAAGCCGTAGGTGGGTGGGGAGGGAGTTCCAGGTCTTGGCGGCGAGGAAGGGGAAGGATCTGCCGCCGGAGGTCATTCATTGGATGCGGGGGATAGCGGCGAGGGCAAGGCCGGTGGAGCGGAGCTGGCGGGTGGGGGTGTAAATGCTGAGTCTGCTGTTCAGGTAGGCTGGTCCGGTGTTGTGGAGTGCTTTGTGTGCATGGGTGAGGAGCTTGAAGGTGATCCTCTTGTCGACGGGGAGCTAGTGTAGGTCTCTCAGGTAGGGGGTGATATGGTTGCGGCGGGGGACGTTGACGATCAGTCGGGCGGAGGCATTTTGGATGCGTTGTAGTCGTCGGAGGTGTGTGGCCGGGATTCCTGCATAGAGTGCGTTGCCAAAGTCCAGCCTGCTGCTGACGAGGGCCTGTGTCACTGTTTTTCTTGTTTCGGTCGGGATCCACTTGTAGATCCTGCGAAGCATGCGGAGGGTGTTGTAGCAGGAGGAGGAGATGGTATTAACCTGCTTCGACCTGGCGAGGGAGGAGTTGAGGATGAAGCCTAGGTTGCGTGCGTGGTCTGTGGGTGTCGGTACTACTCCCAGCGTGGTCGGCCACCAGGAGTCTTAGTATTAGAATCAATAGGAGATACAACGAAACTCAGTTCGGTTCTAGCAAATAGCCAGCACAGATTCACCTTCAGAGATTGGGGAAGGGTTTCCTCCCAATGTACATAAATCTCTCCCTTTTATAGGCCTTTAGACAAAAGCTTCACACATTTACTACATTAGTACATGGTTCACTGGTTCATAACATAGGAATAAAGCGAAAGCAACAGTTGATAAAGGAATTTATTTGAGGATTCTCTCACCATTATAATACATGAAGTTCTAGTTTTCACAGCATATGCTGTCAATGCATGAAATGTTACAAAGTATGATATTGCGGTTGGGACAGTTGCTCTGTCCTTGAGAAGGTTCACTCTGCTCAGATAGTTACAGGAAATCATTTCTCAGCTAGTGAAAGTCTATGAGTCTTTATTATGCCACATAATAAACAGCAGTTCAGGTCATATGTTAAACAGCAATGCCAAGAAAAGATGGACAATGAAACCTAAGTTGTCCTAAGTTAAAGTAACATGAATTCTTACATGCTAAACATGGAAATTAAACATTTTAAGCAACATACGTTCGCCGCCTCAATGGAGCGAGCTCCAGTACTTTAATCTGTGAGTAGCCCATTCCAGGCGCTATATATTCACTCAAATGTACCTGTTTCCATCACCAGGTATTTCTCTATATTGGACTTTATGAATGAATGAAATACTTGAATTCATTTGAATCCTAAGTAAATTGACTTAACCTAAAAAAAATAATAATTCAGGACTGCTAGGTCACATACCATCTGAATAGAACCACAATCAACAAATATAGGCTTCAAACTTGCTTTGCCTCATCAGATAGGTTTCTGATTGAAACCCTATGCTACAATGGTCATTAGTAGGCCACTTGAGGGGACTCACTGACACAGCACACAAAGATGGAAAAAAACACATGAATACATCTTAATCACTGGAACATTACTCTGACAGTAATTTGATTCTATCATTTTGCCGCTCGTCTTTGTCACTGCAGAGAACAATTCTAATCAAATCGGATACAGTACCATCAATATAACCAAACTTGAAGGACTCACATTTGAAGAACCGGGAATTGGTTCACATTTGCACCCCTAAACATCATACTATCACAATTGAGCTTTTCTTGCTCCACACCCTCTGACGATGCTCAAGGAAACTTGTTATGCAATATCCAAAACATCACTTGATTGCTCTACATTAAATTCGTAAACAGCCATTTAAGATGTAATTAAATCTTGATGAAGGGAACATGCATCGGGCCTCGCCTACTAGGCTGTGCTAAAATTGACAGTGTATTATTAGCAATTTGAAACCTGTCTGGCATACTGTGCTGTTTTACACTGTTCCAAACATGTAGAAACTCTTTGGGTACAGTGACCTGCACAAGGTCCTCTACCCTGTGCAAGGCTTAAAACATTCAGATTGTGGCAATTTATTTCCGTTGTGGTTTTTATTGTAGATTGACATATTTTGTTTTGATACTGCAATATCCTGTGTTTCTCACTTCCTCATTTTTAAGTGTTTAGCCAGCATTCACCTTTCTTCTGGTACGGAATTGGAAACAGCAGGGATGGGCGGGGCCAGGAGAAAGTTAGAAGGAGAACAAAAAGAGAGCAAACATGCTTCATAACACGCATTGGTAAATGCATTAGGTTTCGCCTTTAAGATTAATAATAAGCTGTTGTAAGTTGTGGTTTGTTGAGTAGGTGTGCAATGTAAGTTACTGAAACTTCGTTAAAGTGTTATTATTTGAGCTGCTGCAGTGTTTATCACAGGTAGATGTGAAGTTTTCTTTTATGCACCGTGAGTAGCTGTGATGTATTTTAGTGTGCAGGTGGGCTATCCGGCCTATACCACAGAGTAGCTATCAGGTATAGTCAGTGGCGGCTGGTGACAGTTGAAGGTGGGGAGGAGTAAAATGATTGTCATACTGCACCGCAGCGAGCAAGCATAGCGAGTGAGTCTGAACAACCTAAGGAGGGTTCGGGGGTTTCTCCCCCGAGAAATGTTTGAAAAAACAGTGGACAAATGGTGCATTTGCAAGCAAATTTGAGAAAGCAGGAAGGTTAATAAAGCAATTGTGAAAGTGCAGTTATTACATTTATAAAGAGATATCATATAACATAAATAGCTGCTTATTCAAGCTTTCTTTCAACCCATAGTCCAGCAGGGTTTTTATACAAGACAGATAAGAGAAAAAGCAGTGTGATCCTCGACCAGGAAGACACTCGTATTTCGTTGGTAAGAAGTCAAAAGTTTGGTCAAATTGAAAACCTGAAATGCAATACGCAATCCAACAATTTGCAAATACAACTCACCTATGTTCAACAAGCCATGTGTTACCCATGATTGGAATTGTGAATAAGCAAATAAACTGAGCCTCTGCATTCAAAATCAACCAAGTCTGTGGCTCAAGGTTACATATTGGCAGAAACAGTATAAAACAGAAACACAGTCTAAATAACTATAAAAGTGACACATAAATATTGACCATGCAACTCAAACTCAGAAATTCCAGATCCAATTCACTGCCAAAGCAGGCCTCCCACGTGTCATTTCATGTGGGCTAAGTGCAGTCTACAATGCATAACTTGCCAAAACAAGTTAACATTCTCTCATATTTAAAGTTCCTGTAGCAGACAAAACTTTAAGTTACCCCAAAGCGGGACAAGACTTTACATTCCAACATTCAATGGTCTGTTCCAGTGTCTGATTATAGTAGAGATAACTGTGTACGTATGCTCATACCCATATCGGTCTTACTTCCTATGTCCCTCTTTTTCTCTCTCTAGCTCAACATACTCGTTATACTCCTCTCTCATTCTGCCACACTCTCTCATTCTGGCTCTGCTTAACTCCATCTCTCTCTGGTTCACCCCCTCTCTCTCATTCTCTCTAACAATCCATCGCTTCTCTCTACCACACACACACTCTCTCACTCTCTCCTCTCTCTCATTCTGGATCTTCATCTTTCTTTCAATTTCGCTTCATCTCTCTTGCTTTATTTATCAATCTATTCACTCTCTCTTATGTTATCAATTACATCCAGGTTAGTTACATTACACACCAGGCATGACATTTTGTTTTACAGGTGCGTTCTGTGTCTCTATTCTCTTTGCTTTCCATTGACTTTATCTCCAAGTATCTGTTTTCTCTCTTTTTAGGCCTGTCGTTTTATCTCTATCTACATCCATATTTATTTAGGTCTGTCTTTCTCTTCTTTGCACCCTCTTTCACTCTCTGTCAGCGACGGCTCGTGGAGGGAGTTACGGTGGGGCAGGAGGGCGGGGAGGGGGAGGGGCAGGGCGGAGGTTGCTAAAAACCGGCATATGGATAAATGCAGGTAAGTAAACAATTTAATTAATAAAACGAATTTCGTAGCTCGCACTGCATTGCATTTTGCGATGCAAGGCGCACTACGAAATTCGTTTTATTAATTAAATTGTTTACTTACCTGCAATTATCCATATGCCGGTTTTTAGCAACCTCCGCCCTGCCCCTCCCCCTCCCCGCCCTCCTGCCCCACCGTAACTCCCTCCACAAGCCGTCGCTGCTCTCTGTGTTTGTTTCTTGATTTCTCTCTACTATCTCCATCAATCTATTTGTTCTTAGTCCTCCGTAGTCACACTCTCTCTTTTGTCACTCGCTTCATATCCTTTATTCCCTCATTCAGTTGGTCCTCCATCCTTGAGGCTATCCGTCCGTTCGTCTATCTGTATTAACTAGCTAGTTTTTTTATCTAACTATAGAAGCCACCCCCCCCTCTTCGTCATCTATCTGTAAATCTACCCATCTCTCCCATCCCCCTACAGTCACAACCCGCCTCCCTTTTCTGGTACTTTATTTGCAAGTCTGCTTTCAAGGCTTCTAGCCTGGTGTGCCCCTATTTGCATGAACAGTTTTACTCAAAAGATGTGTAGCAAGGATGCAGGTTTCCTCGCGACACCAAATCTTTCTGTGCCTACTCATAAATCCTTCTGTTCTGTGTAGGTTTTATGTTTGGGATGAATTATGCAGAGTGTAGCCCAATACAGACATCAATAAATGCCACTGTCACCCATTTCTATTATCAAAATGCAGCGCATATGTCTGCTTGTCCCGTTGGGTAACGGCTGCAAGGGCTGACTCGGTCTGTAGCAGAGCATCAACAGTTTGGACTCCAGGCCGCTGTCCCACGTTGGATCTGACCAGGCCCGGCCGACTCGAGTCTCCCAAAGAGGATGTAAGAGGCCTGAATACGGATTCCCAGCTGCCTATATCATAATTTCAACACTGAATGACTCACGGACTCAAGCCACCGCAGACAACAGCACTGGGCACTTAACCATCATTCCACGCACTTACTTTGCAGTGGCTTCCAGCAATACATTTGTATTGTTTCCTGCTGTCTGTGTTCTTGTTAGTTTCTCCATTCTCTCTCCCCTCTGCTCTTCCCTCCTATATGTTCCCATCTCTCCGATTGTCACTTTTCACTGGCCTCTCCTCCCTGCTCTCTGCCGGCCTCTCCTCTCTCATCGGCACAGATCCTCTATCTCAAAAGCAGGATCTGGAGAGAGCTGGCCAGGGCTGAGGTATGGTCAGACTAGCTCCTGACCCTATGTCAGCACTGATTAATTACTGCAGGGGCTGTGCATGATTATTTCATGCAGAGATTGTTACAGCAAATCACAGATAAAGAAAACATCAGACAGCACGTACCCGCAAGCACACTTCAAGTACACTTAAATCCCGGCCGTAGCAGCCAGTGACCGCTACAGTCAAGAGTATCAACAGCTGTGCCGCACTGCAAAAACCGTGCATAGGCACAATGCCACAGTGCGCACAGTAAACTAAGTTCAACATTCTGCGGGTGCATAACATGCAGCCACACTGCACCTTTTCTTTGCATACTATTCCGGTCCAAGTGGCCCCACATACTCACAGCTACAGGCAGTCAATCTGCACTGTACACATTATACACTGACGGCACAGTGCACCATCTACCCAGTGCAGGCGCCATGCCCATAGATAACTACAATGTATTTGCCCCACACCATACACTGCTGCACTGCAGTACAGCCACCCTGCACACCTACAATGCAATTGCACAACATGAAGCAATGCAGCACAACAAAACTGAGCAGCACAACATGAGAAAGTGCAGCACAACAAGAGACAGGGAAGTGTAATAGGGGAAGGGTAGTCCAACAGGCAGGACAGATTAGTAAGAGACAGGGAAGTTCAAAAACAGGGCAGACCAACAAGATGGGTGACAGTCTAACAGCCAGTGCGGAGATGCAAGAAGCAGAGCAGTGTAAGAGGCAGGACAGCGTAACAACAGACATGGCAGTACAACAGACAGAGTAGCACAACAACAGACAGGGAAGCGCAGCAACCAGGGCAGTGCAACGAACAGGGTAATGCAGGGCACATGAGGAGATGAATAAGCAGAACCAGAGAGCGGGCAGTGCAACAGCCAGTGCAACGCAAGACCTCACAGGGAAGGGTAATGGAAAGGCAGAGCAACATGAAGGGCTGTGCGCAATAACACAGTGCAGCAGAAACACAGAGGCCAGTGCAACAGACTAGATATTGCAACAGACATGACACCACAACAACGCACGTGGCAGCGCAGCAACTGACAGTTCAGGGCAACAACCAGAGGGCGCAACAATATATTGGGCAGTGCAACATACAGTGTGGCAAAATAAACGAGAGGTCAATGCCACAGAAACACAAGAAACAGGTCAGCGCAAGAGAAAGGAGAGTGCAAACAGAATCAGGGCCGACTAAACACAGACAGCACACTGCCACAACCAGATCATTACAACAATATGCAGACTAGTGCAACAGACACAGCAGCACAACCACGGGCAGGGCATGCCAACAGACAGGAGAACACAACAACAGATAGGGATAACAGCAACGATTCATCCCTTCTGAAATTTTGTAAACTACCAAACACATTGAATTTTACATCGTAAGCCTTTTTCCATCACCTTTTTAGCAGCAATACTTTTTCCCTTTACAGCCTCAAGAAACCTTTTCAGGGGGAGTAAATTGTGCTTTATTAAATCCCCCAAAGAGCATAACAGGGAGTAGTCTAGTTCAGGACAGCTCTATCAATATTACCAATGTAAAGCTGCAATGTGCACTGTGTTGAGGGGTGTTTACAATAGGACAGGGTAATTGTACACTGCTTCTATTATTAACAGTGTATTTCAGAAAGTAGACCATTAAAATGTCACGTAGAGGACTACTATTCCTATCAGCTGGAATCCAAGCCCTAGAATTCCGCTCTCTGTCAGTCCCACGTATACTCTGCTGCTCAACCCAACCCAGCCCTCCGAAGCGGCCAGCTGATGTTGTGTGCTGGTGTGCAACCGTCTTTACTCAGCAAATATTGTGATCAAGGCTTGCCTGCAACTAAATGCTAGCTAAAGTTTACAACCTCTTATGGTTGAAGGGAACTATCATAAACTTTGGGATTCCAGCCACAAACTAATGCCTGACAGGAGGGCACGAACGAACACAGTTAAAAACTGCTAATCACTTATAGCTTGCTGAGAAATAAAACAGGCGCAAGCATTTTACACACTTGACTTTATTCTGGGAATATGTGTAATGCCCAGCATAAGTCAGCAGTCTAGTGCTGAAGCCTGTATTCACACTGAACACCCACCCACCACTGATGTCACAGGTCATGTGACACAGTACCAATAAAAGAGGCCGAGCGCACGTGCTCTGGGCCAGTTGCACCATACCTCCAGTGTGTCCTGCGTCAGTACATGAGTGCTTGCCAGCATGAGGGCCTAGTGCCCACCACAGCCCTTTACAATGGCGACGAGGATGGGATAGCCACCTGCCAGCAGGTGGTTCTCTCACTCTCTATGCATCGCTTGTGTGCCGCACGTAATCTTGGCTGGGTGTCTTGCTTGGTCAGCTTCATGTTGGCTCCTTGCTGTGGTGAGCTACTGCCGGAGGTGCAAGCAAGGATTCATGGTGCAGCTTCTTTCTGTTCACTTTAGCCCGCCCTTGTCTGATTGGTCACAGGGCCCTTGTCTGATTGGTCACAGGGCAGGGTAGGGTGGGGGTGACAGCAAGGCTTGGTGAAGTGTGATTGACATGTAGCCCTGGCCTCTGCAGAGCTAAAGCAGAAAGTGCCCAGGGCTAACTCTATTGGTGGGGAATGTCCTTCAGCAGGGCATACAATGTGTTTGCCGAGCTGGTGACGCCACAAGCCTCAGGGCTTTGAGCTCATCAGCCCGGCACATCTAGGATTGCTGGCGCATGCTCTGCGTGCATGATTTATGCCACTCATAAACATGACTTGCGAACTCTGCCTCCTGCCTGAAGTCAATGTCCACGTAGCAGACAGCCTGAGGCAGTTTACTCGAAGAAATTATTGTTTTACTTTCAGTTACTTGAAGAATAAAAAAGCACAACTAGGGGGCGTAGCCCCTCCGCCCATATATAAGAACCGCCACTGGGTATAGTAGTGTTTACAAAACCAGGCTTACGTCGTGCCCCGGTATGACCACAAACAGAGTCTAACCATTACCACGTGCACCAAAGGAAGAGTTGGGCTGTAGGAATATGTGCTATAAGAAATTTAGAGTTGATTTAACATGCCCAATGTTCATGTGTGAGATGTTCCGGTGCACAGTAGTGGCAGATGTGAGCTATTTCATTGTGTAAGACAGACATAAGGTGTACTGGTATGCACACTACCAAATGCGGGGCGTTCTAACTTGTGCTAAAGGCAGATTTAAGCTGTTCTTGCATGTACCATTTCTGCTTTTAGAGCTGTTCTAGAGTGTACCACTTATAGAAGTAAAAGGCTACATAGTGCAAAACTGACAGACCTGAACTGCTCTAGCGTGCAACGCGGGAAGATGTGAGTTTCTTTAGCACACACCGAGTCACGTGTGAGGCTGTTTATGTAGACCACAGGCAGACGTAAGGTCTTCCAGTTTGTACCAGATTTGAGGTGTTCTATTGGGCACCCCTGTTGCGCCACACGTAAGGTGTCGTACACAGGGCCGGCTTTAGGGCAGTGCGACTGGTGCGGCCGCACTGGGCGCTGACCTGGAGGGGGCGCTGACTTCGGGGGTGGGTGCTGTTTTAAGCAATAAGTTATGATTGGAGAGATGAGGGACATTTATGGCCAGTGGTAGTGAGAAAATCCTAAGAGGCGGTCAAGGGGTGTGAGGCGCCAAAAATTATTGTCACACCGGGTGCCACCAGCGCTAAAGCCGGCCCTGGTCTTACACATGCGTTGTGCGGGGGCAAACCCCAGACAGATGTGTCTTCGCAGCAGGGTTGAAAGGTGTCTAACAGATTCCCACCAGCCCCAAAAAACAACCCTGCAATTAATTTACCTCAGTTGTAATAAAATCCAGCGGCTGTTGTACTGGGTGTGTTTATGTGGCTCGTTAAACCTGCATCTTAACCAGCAGCGTCTGCTCGACCCCTCGGATGCGACACTGTGGCCTGTGTTCACTACCTGCAGAACTCCTGTGTGAACCGTACCTTCAGGGACAGCCCCTATGGTGAATCACCTGAGAGAAACAATAGCTGAACTAATTAATATTCATAATACTGGGCTCTGCGCGCCTATCACAACCGATTCTGTGATGTCATATGATTGTTGATTTTATAGCGGCTGAAGGGGGGTCTCCTGAAGGCATGAAAAGGGACCTCTCTTAGACCTCATTAATGACTAAGAGACAGCAAAAAAGAAAAAAAGTGATACTAGAGAGGGCGTCCTATGGAAAGGTTGTGTGTGACCAATAGCAGAAGAGGTTCAAGAATTAGAGCGTGACAGAAACAGATAGTTAGAAACTGAAGAAAAAGAGCAACATACAAGGGAGCGAAGAGAGAGAGCGAAAGGGTGAGACAGTGAAAAAGCGATTGGATGAGGGGCAATTGTAATTGCACGTCACTTCATACCCCTTGTGAGGCACTGAAGCACATTTCTCCCGCTCTGATTTCGGTCAGAAGCGCAAGTTTTTAATCTGTTAACTGTTTTTAAAATTGTGACGATATTTTTCACTTACATTTTCACTCTGTTGGGGGCAATCTGAGCTGGTTGAAAGGCTCGGAGGGAACTTCCGCTTTGTGGTTGGGGAACTTTAGTTAGCGGTCTAGTTTCTCTGTGTTGATGCGCGTTCACACACGCATTCTGGGTGTTAAATCTGGCCGATGGCGGGGGGCGGAGCTTGCCGGCGTCGATGGCGGACGTCTAATCCCTCGGCGCTCCGCGCCATCGCTCCTAATATCCTTCATTAATCCTGACTCAACGAAGATCTGAAGGCGGCAGCCTCCCCATCGAGCTGCGGAAAAGCTCCGGTGTAGGCATGGGTGAATTGAGAAGAGCCAGACCCGTACGGAGCCGCACACGGAAAGGCGTAGCCGCAGGAGGACAAGGCCGCGAATCCCCGGCCTCAAGTAACAGGCACGTCGGTGGACGTGACCCGACATGCGGCTGTGCGGCGGCGCCCGGATCCCCATAGAACCGGACCACTGCGGCGACCACTGGAGCAGACCTGGGAGCATGGAACGGTAGTGGACTGAGCTATTAACAGCCCATAATAACGTAGCGCCTGCGGGGGACAGCGCGAGGTGGCTAACTGGCGAGGGTGTTCACGTGGTTGAACGTAATCTCCTGCGTGCTCCCCTTTTCGTTTGCCCCCACAGCAACATAGGGTGCGGATTCTCTCCCAGCCCCGCCCCCCCCCCCCCTCGCCAGGAGACGAAGCGCGAGTGGGGATTTGCCCTGACCGCTTCCCCCAGCGACTTTCTGCAAACCTCGGGGCCCCTCGGAGCCGCAGTGAATTTTACCTGGAGGCCCTTTGCAGGAGGCTGTGGTACGCCCAGGTGGGTCTTCATAATACAGGAGGGTGCGACCCGCCTATGTATGGTCGAACTGCGACCGGCTGGAACTGCGCAACATAGTGGAGAGTGGACGGGGACTCCGGGCCTGCACAACGACGTATACCGTAGACTGTGAATTGGGGGTTGCACCGCTACAGATTGGTGCAGTACCGCGGATGACTACTGCTGGTGAAGAGCACAAAGGTGACGCCATACCTATCGCCACTAGTGCGGTGAAACCGGACCGTGGGAAGCCTGGTGCCAACATCCATCATGGGCAAGGGAGACAAAACCCAGAGCAAACTCCTCTTTGAAAACCGACGAACTAAATCTACTGAGGCCCAGGACGCTGCCACTCCACCTGCACCCAGAGGTGCTGAAGGAACTATCTACTCGGATATTAAGGCCCTCCTGGTCACAATGGAGAAGGGACTGCAGGACAGCATGGCGTCCATAGGCACCAAGATTGACGCTCTAACCTATCGTATGGACCGCATGGCAGAGAGAGTGGATAAACACGCGGAGCGACTGGATATGTCGGAGCGTCGCCTCACGGAAGTGGAGGAAGCCCAAACTGAGCTGGACAAGGACCGCAAACAGATGGGCAAGCTCCTGCAGGTGATACAAGATAAGTCGGAGTATTTGGAGGCCCGCTCCCTCCAATCTAACATACGCATTACAGGAATTGCGGAGACGACGCAGACTGGTAAAATGGAGCTCTTTGTTGAAAAGCGGCTCACCTCACTCCTGGGGGCGGAAGTCTTCTCGCCGATGTTTATTGTGGAGAGGGCGCACCGCTCACTGGGCCCACGACCCCGCCCGGGGCTTCCCCCGAGACCGATCATTGCAAAACTATTGAATTATAGAGATAGGGATACTGCCCTGAGGGTCGCCCGGGAGAAAAAAACTCTGCAATATGAAGGCTCAGAAATCTCCATATATCCAGACTTCACAGCAAGGGTCCAGGAGGAGCGCAGGCACTTTGCTCCCTACAAGTAGCAACTTAGAGAACTTGGCCTGCACTATGCCATGCTGTACCCGGCGAAATTGAGGATCAACTGGCAGGGCAATGCCCATTTCTTCACGGACCCCAAAAGAATCTAAAGGTTTGGTCCAGGGAACGACGGGATGACCCCAGCAGCCGGAGAGATGGGGAGGATAGCAGCAGCCGAATGGAAGAGCAAGATTGAAAGTAGGACACAGCGTCATTTCTGGACTCTCGGTAGAAACTCTTCCTAATGCTGCGATGCCCCGGGCTGGGCCTGGAGCCTGGACTTGACAGGAACACCTCTCTCATACCTGTCTGATGGTTAAATCAGAACGACCAGCTAGTCCAACAGACAATAGAGCCACCATCTGGCGATCGAGAACTATCCGCTACGTATGCATTGGACTACCAGCGAACAGAAATGTCGGTAACTATGATTGCTCAAGCTGTTCATTGCGGGGAGGGTGAGAGTACCGACCTTGTTTACGAAAGGGGAACTATGCAAAACTGTTAAATTCTATCTAGGTATTCATAAGTAGTATGCAGACCGCAGTTGAGGCTGGAATGCACAGCGATGGCGTTGAGGGTGGACGAATTGTTGTAAATAGCTAAAGTCACCCAGCATTTTCCTGGCAACCTCGGCCCCAGCGCTGTGAGCAAATACCGCTCCCTTGGGAGCTATTTTACGTACCTAGGGAGTTTAGAACGGGGTGGGGAGTAGACATGCTAGGCTGAGTTGGGGTTGGTCTGCTGTGGGAGGGCTTTGAATTGGGTAAGTTCAGACCCTCAGGGTCATGTTATTTCTGGCAATCTGACAAATCTGACTTCACACTCTATAACGTTGATTCCTATTGACATTAGCATGTTTCATGTACACCCAATTTGCTACAGGATTGTTGGGGAACTGTTTTATCTGACTTTGCACTTCACGACCATAGCTTGCACTGATAGACACTTGCCGTTTACTAGCCCAACCACACGGCGCAATGACTGACACCACCACTGATTGGGGGACAACCCATACGACTAGACTCAAAGCACTCACGTGGAACGTGCGTGGCCTGAATGACCACCGCAAAGTCAGGAAGGTCCTCAGCTATTTACAGCGCCAACACATAGATGTGGCCCTGCTTCAGGAGACACACCTCCCTGTGCACAGCCACATGCTTAGATGCAAAGGATTGGAGGGTAACATCTCAGCAGCAGGGTTTACCTCCAAATTACAGATACAAACACTGGAAATAGATCCTGATGGTAGATTCGCTATATCTAGATGTTACGGCCCGGCCGTACATTTTACAGTCGTCAATACCTACGGCCCCAACTTTGATTCGCCTGAATTGTACAAGACGCTAGCTGCCAAGGCCAAGCGATTCGACCAAGGGAACTTCTTGTTGTGGGGGGGAGACTTCAACCTCACTATGAACCCGACACTAGACAGATCAACTGGCCCCCCTCGCAGACCTGCAGCTGCTGCTCTGGAGCTACAGATTGCAATGACTTGCCTGGGCTTGGAGGATGCATGGCGGACGAGGAATCCACGCCAGGGAGGATACACACACTACTCCGCATATCACAACGTCCATACTAGAATAGACTACTGGCTCGCCTCCACCTCCCACTTGGACCATGTTAGAGACTGCAGGGTTCTGCCCAGAACACTATCTGATCACTCACCGGTCCTGCTGGAATTACGCATTCCAGGTAAATCCATACCACCATTCACATGGAGGTTTCCACCTAACTCTCTACTGGACCCAGTCCTTAAGGGGGAGTTGGCTGAGGCTATAGATACGTTCTTCGAGAAAAACATAGGCTCGGTTGAGAGCTTCCAGGTGGTCTGGGAAGCCTTCAAGGTCTATATCCGAGGAGTCGCAATATCCAAACACTCGGGCATTCTCAAAACTATTTGGCGGAACTTGAGGAACAACTAGAGGGACTGGAACGCAGACAGTGTGGTTTAGCAGATGATAGTGTGAGTGCAGAGATTTAGGCCCTGCTAGCGGAATATCATGACGAAGCGGATAGAGAGGTCAGGCACATGAGCAAATACTCCACGGCTAGGATATATGGTGAGGGAGAGCGACCAAGCGCGTTGCTGGCTAACCTCATGAAGGGAGCACGGCAACGCCAACCAGTCACAGCGGTGAACAACGCCTCGGGAGTACCGACTACAGATGACATAGAAATAGCTGAGATCTTTAAAAGATACTACTCTGACCTGTACTCATCTAAAAGCGGTGACACGAAGAGGAAATCAATGTCTATCTGGGGAACATAGAAATCCCTACATTGCCCAACATTGATAGGGAGTTCCTCATGCATCCTATAGAAAAGGATGAGATTCTAGAAGCACTAGCCAGCATGCGCTCAAGCAGCGCTCCGGGAGCTGATGGACTCACGGTTGGCTTTTACAAAACCTTCAAGGACCAGCTGCTCCCACACTTATCTACGCTCTTCGACGACATATGTGTAGAAGGAAGCATGCCACAATCTATGAGGGAGGCGCTTTTGGTAACCATATTGAAGCCGGGAAAGCCGCATGACGAGTGTAGCTCGTATAGACCCCTGTCATTACTAAATGTCGATACCAAAATATTTGCTAAGGTCCTAGCCAATTGGTTGGCCCTACCTGCTAGTAGTCTTGTGGCCCCAGACCAGTCAGGGTTTGTCCCTGGCAGGAACCTAGTCAACAATATACGCATTGTCCTGGGAGTGATCCAACATGTTAGACCAGACCGGAAAGCACTGGCTGTATTCCTGGATATGGAGAGAGCCTTTGACTCTGTGGAGTGGCCCTTCATGCTGCAACGTATGGCACTGGGGCAGCCATTCCTGCAAATGCTGGTGGCACTATACCACGCGCCGAGGGCACGGCTCCGCATGGGAGACCTAGTCACGGACTCCTTCCCCATTAGCAGAGGAACAAGGCAGGGATGCCCCCTCTCGCTATTCATCAACAATCTGATTTCCAAATACACCCCGTCCCGCAACCTACGCTCACGCCATCAGAACCTCCTGCAGTCGCCTACCTTCAACTTAAAGCGCGCAGGAGGTCGTAGGTTTGCCACCCTCGCTCCCTGCTTGTGGAACTCTCTTCCGATGGAGTCCCGGAATTGTCAAGACCTCCTCTCTTTCCGGAAAGCCTTGAAGACCTGGCTTTTCAGACAAGCATTCTCATAACTCTCTTCCCTCTATGTTCATGTTATCGCTGATCAAAGCGCCAAGCAACCAATCGGTGATAGTGCGCTCTAAAAGTACTTTAATAACATAACTCGCCCCTCCTATATGCACTGGTGGCGGAACCGCTGGCACGCGCCCTACGAGAATACCATTGTAACGAGGGCATAGGATTCCCGGGCTACAGGATCATAGTGTCGATGTACGCTGATGATACCCTGCTGTACGTTCGAGATCCTGACAACAACCTATCATCGGTGCTCAGGGAGGTGGTCCGTTATGGAGCGCTCTCAGGCTTGAAGGTCAATTGGACCAAGTCGCTCGCTTTCCCACTCACGCCCATCACGCAGCCTACGCTGATGGAATACCCTCTCCAATGGACCACAGATACGGTCCGATATCTAGGGATACAGCTGCATACGGATGCGGAAATCTTCTTCAGAGCCAACTATGGCACGGCAGTCAACAAACTAGAAGATGACGTGATCAACTGGAGCAAACTCCTCCTGTCCTTAATGGGACGCATATCAATTATGAAAATGGTTGTGCCTCCCAGATTTTTGTTTTTGTTCTTGACCCTACCAATGGTCCTCCCCAAATCGTTTTTTACACGACTGCAGCAGCAGATGACCAAGCTTGCTTGGGCGGACGGGCAACCCCGTGTCCGATGGACGACGCTCACTATGCCGTACTCGGTGGGTGGGCTTGGAGCCCCGGACCTGGAGGCATACTATAGAACAGCCCAGGCGTCACATCTCCATACTTGGATACATGGGGACCAAAACATACCCCATGTACGCATGGAGACTATCTTTGCACAACCGGACATGCTTCAGCATACAATTTTCCGGCCGCTGGACCACAGAACGGGCGTACTAGACTCTTTAACTGTCACTAACCATGCATGGCACAGCCTCTTACAGATGCAAAACGGAGTATTGCTGTATTCACCTGTGATGTTGATTGACTAGGAGAGATGGCTGGCCCCGCTTCTAGAAAAAGGAGTAGTTGATGCCTTACACAAGCTTGACATACACACAGCAGGGGATCTGTTTGCTCAGGGTGTAGCAAAGACATGGGAGCAGGCTCGGGAGACCAGCGAGGCGCCCCCACTGCTGACACGATTTCAATACCATAGAGTGCGCAGTGCTCTGGGCGAATTGCTAGGTGGGGACATGGCGGAACCACCAGAGGTCCCTGAGCTTACACATGTAATCAAAACCACATTGCTCAAGAAGCTGCTGTCCAGTATATACAAGCATACACAGACGAGCACTCGATACCCATACACTAAGGCCCGCTTATCGTGGCAGACAGACTTGGACACTGTCCTAGACGACGACACGTGGTGATACTGCTGCACTATTACTAAGAAAGTGTCGCTCAATGGCCGTCACCGGCTGATCCACTTCAAATTCGTAAACCGAGTATATTACACCCCGCTCGACTCTGCAGATATGGTCTGCGGGACTCTGCCAGCTGCGATAGATGCAATGACCCAGACGCTGACTTTTTACATATTGCCTGGCAATGCCCTGGAATTTGGGATTTCTGGGAAAAGGTGTTTGCTGATATTACCGCGCTGACTGAGGTCGAGATCACGCCCGATCCCCTGGTGGCTCTGTTGGGATACTCTAAAAAAATACCGAGGGCGGTTAGGCGACTGGTAGATATGGGTCTGCTAGTAGCCCGCCGAGTGCTGGCCTGTTGTTGGATGAGAGGCCCGCTGCCTACACTAAAGCGCTGGGCGCATGATGTGCTCTACTGCTGTACTCAATCTGAAAATTACTGCGAGCTGCAACCCCCCACTAGCAGACCGAAAAACTTCTGGGGCCTGTACCACACATACTTAGCGAACAAAGAAAGCACTGCAGGGCCCACACAATCATTGGATACGGGGTGATGTGGGGAGGAGGGCGGCTGGGGTAGGACACTGAAGTCAACTTGATGTAGTGATCACGAACCTAGCAGAGAGTCTTTTACTGGTGCAGCGATTGACAGAAGTAGAGAAGCGCCGCCTGCCCCGCTTCGGGTTGTTGGCTAAATGGCTGTGTATATCACTTTTCAGGAAGATGTAAATAGTATGTGTAAGCGGAGGTCTAACGTAAGCTAGAATGGGGGGGGGGGGACTTTGAGAGGGACTGTGATTCTGTCTTGAAGTAATTTAATTAAATGCAATAAAGAAATAAATACAATAAAAAAAATTAAAAAATCTGGCCGATGGCGCTTCCGCGCAGCGGACGTGCACAGCAAGCGCTCCGAAGGCACGCCAAAGGCAAACCTGTCTGCGCCCGTCCGCCCCAGGACGGAGCTAGGGGCTAGAACCCCTGCCCGATCCCCCACAGATAGGTGTGGTTATAATAGAGATCAGCTCCTTAGAGTTAAAGGTGAATGCAGGAATGAGTGTGTGCATAGCCTGTCTGTAGAGGAGGAGAACATATCCTGCCTCCGGTGTAACTATAAGTTTAAGCCCCTCCAGGCTGCTCCCCCATTGACAACAACCGGCAAAGGCATAGCAAAACCCATTTCTATTCTTCTACTTAATTTATTTATGTATTTATTTATTTGAAGGTTTTATATAGCGCGAACAAGATCTTTGCAGATATCAGAGCGCTTTACATCAAGCACAAGAAAAACAGGGGGTAGGAAAAACAAGAGAGCGGTTAACAACTTTTGAGCAAAGAGTACTTATAGGGGTACACAGACAAAATATCGATTTTTAAATATCGATATACAAAAATATCGAAGTTTAAATATCGATGGGACAAAATATCGAAGGTAAGTAATATCGACAGTCTTAATATCGATATTGGTATGATATCAGTAATATCAAAGTTGTAAATATCGATGTCAATAATATCGAAATTAATAACTTTGATGTTACTAATATCAATTTTTAAATACATTTAGTGTATATTATATTGTATTTATTATGTTTTATTATTTATTTTTAATGTAATTTAATTAAATATTGTCTTTTACTACTGTAGCGGGTTGTGGGTTTATAGGGGAAATGGGTGGGAAGTAATTTAATTATGTTAAATTAATTATTAATTAGTAGGAATTATTAATTAATTAATTGAGAAATAATTTTTAATTATTTTTAATTAATTGATTAATTGATAAATATGTTCTGTAGCGGGTTATGGGTTTATAGGGGAATAGGGTGGGAAGTAATTTAATAATAATTAATTAATTGATATATGTTTGTACATATTTTAATTAATAATTAATTGGTAATTAATTTCTATGAATTAGTTAATTAATTAATATAATTTTTTACATATTTATAATTATTAATTACTTGGTAATTAATTAATACTAATTATTTAATTACATTAATTATAGTAATTTTTTATATATAATTTATTGTTATTCTTAATTAATTAATTGGGAAAAATAATATTAATTATTAAATTAAATTAATTACAGCAAATGTGCTAATATATTTACTTTATTGTTATTGTTAATTAATAATTAATTGGAAATTAAATAATATTAATTAATTTTGGGTAAAGGAGTATTTTTAGGGTTCAGGGTCAGTTTTCAGTTTTTGGGTAAAGGGGTATTTTTAGGGTTCTGGGTCAGTTTTCAGTTTTTGGGTAAAGGGGTATTTTTAGGGTTCGGGGTCAGTTTTCAGTTCATGGGTTAAGGGGTATTTTTAGGGTTCAGGGTCAGTTTTCAGTTTTTGGGTAAAGGGGTATTTTTAGGGTTCAGGGTCAGTTTTCAGTTTTTGGGTAAAGGGGTATTTTTAGGGTTCTGGGTCAGTTTTCAGTTTTTGGGTAAAGGGGTATTTTTAGGGTTCTGGGTCAGTTTTCAGTTCATGGGTAAAGGGGTATTTTTAGGGTTCAGGGTCAGTTTTCAGTTTTTGGGTAAAGGGGTATTTTTAGGGTTTAGGGTCAGTTTTCAGTTTTTGGGTAAAGGGGTATTTTTAGGGATAAGGGCCAGTTTTCAGTTTTTGGGTAAAGGGGTATTTTTAGGTTTCAGGGTCAGTTTTGGGTTTTTGGGGTACAAGGATATTTTTAGGGTTCAGGGTCAGTTTTGGGTTTTTGGGGTATAGGCGTATAGGGTAAAAACAAAAAAATATTACATTAAATCAAATAAATTACATGAAAAAAATTAAAATTACATTAAATTATTAAGTGTTTTATTTATTTTAAAAGTATATGTATTAGTTTTAATTTTGTTTTAATATGTGTATTTAATAGTTGGAAAATTATATGTATTTTAAAATTATTTTTACATTATTATTAATACATTTAAAAAAACGATATTTTTGATTCCAATATTTTTGTACTACGATATTATTTTTTCGATATTTTTGTACTTACCTTAATGAAGATAGGATTCCGATATTTTTGCTGTCGATATTTTTGCTCCGATATTTTTGCATTTCGATATTCTGTCTGTCGATATTATGTCAGACATTCCTTATAGGAATGAGTAGCAGAATAGGGTATATACATGAGGGAGAATAGTCAATCAACTTAAACAATAATACAAGTAGACAGTCAGATAAAACGATTATTACAAGGTGAGGAGTCTCAAATAGTTCCAAAGTGAAGTAAAGGTTCAGGTGAATTTAGCCATGAGGAAAGCTTTCACTTCTTTCTTAAAAACTGTGGTGGAGGTGATAAGTCTGGTTTCTGGAGGGAGAGAGTTCCAAATCCTGGGTGCCATTCCTGAAGAGGAGCGCTTATATGTTTTTTCCTTCCGGAATCTACGAGGTTTCAGAAGAAGATTCTTTGTGCTTCTTTTGTTTCTTGAGCCACCAGAAATTGTCAGCTTCTGAGTGAGGTAGCCAGGTGAGCTGTGGTGTATAGCCCTTTGAGTCATGCACGCAATTTTCAGAAGTATTCTGGCCTCAAAAGGCAGCCAGTTAAAGGATTTTAGGTCAGGGGAGATATGTGAGTGTTTTTTTGATCCAGTGATAAGTCTCGCTGCAGCGTTCAAGGAGGCTCTCAGGGGCGCAGTTGTAGAAAGGGGGAGTCCGCAGAGGGCGACGCTACCGTAGTCTAAGCGCGGCATGACTAGGGCTTGTACTGCAGTTTGGAAGTCTTTGGCTGGGAGGAAGGGTTTAAGTTTCCTCAAAGTATTGATTTGGAAGTTAGCTCCCTTAGTTGCCTTGCTGATATGCTGTTGCATGTTGAGATTTGCGTCAAGTGTTATGCCTAGAGATTTCGCTGAGTCCACAATGGTAGGTTGGACATTGAGAGCTGTTAGGTGTTTAAGCCAGGTTTGAGTGGTAGAGCTTTTCGCGGGAGGTGAGATCAGGAGGAACTCCGTTTTCAGGGCATTGAGTTTGAGGTGAATATTATCGGCAAGCCATGATTGGGTGTTTCTGAGCGTTGAGTTCAGTAATTTGATGTCTTTGGGAGATTGTAATTTCAAATATAGTTGGGTGTCGTCAGCGTACATGTGAAAGTGTACATTAGATGCTTGTAACAAGGTGGTGAGAGGTTCCATGTCCAGGTTGAACAATGTTGGCGATAGGGAAGAACCTTGTGGGACCCCTAATGTTACAGGCACTGGTGAGGACATCAGGTTGTTGCTCTTGAATTTCTGGGATCTGTTATGTAAAAAGGAGGTGAACCACTTGAGAACAGTCCCAGATAGACCCATTCTGGTGTTTAACAACTCGAGTAAGTTCTCGTGTTTGACAGTGTCGAATGCTGAGGAGAGATCAAGAAGGATGAGGAGGCAGGAATCGTTCTGATCTAGGATTTGGAGGGCGTCATCAATTATGTGTGTCATAGCAGTTTCAGTACTGTGTCCTGCTCGGAAGCCTGATTGATGAGGGTTGAGGAGGTCAAATCGAACAATGTGTTTCGTTAATTGGAGTTGGACACATTTTTCCAACAGTTTGGCAAGGGTGGGAATGTTGGTAATAGGACGGTAATTGTTTAGGTCAGTAGGGTCAGCTTTTGGTTTCTTGAGTATAGGTGTGACTTGTCCAACTTTGAGGGAGTCGGGATGTGTCCTTCTTGAAGCGAACTGTTGATAATTTTGGTCCAGAGTGGTAGAAGTAGTGGGATGAAGTCCTTTACAGCGTTAGCAGGAAGGAGGTCTGTTAGGTGATTAGAGGGTTTCAGTGTGGTGAGCAGTTGTTAATTGTTTCTTCAGAATAGGTGTCAAAGGATGACCATGTAGCATGGTTCTTTGGTTCATTGGGTATTATGCTGTGGGGGTTGGAGTAAAGGCTTACGTCATTGAGAAGATTTTTCCTTATGTTGTCAGTCTTTAGGTTAAAGAAAGCAGAGAAGTCTTCACAGGATGGTGTATCACCTGTAGTGCTATGCGATGGTTGGGGACGTTCCTTGGATTGTGTGTTGATTAGTTCAAACAGTTTTCTTGGTCGTTTTTTTGCTTGGTCAAGCTGGAGGCTGAAGAAATCTGATTTTGTGGGCTTGATTTTTCTGAAGTAGGCGTTTCTCTTTTTCTTCAGAGTTTTAAGGTGCAGTGTCGAAGGGGCTGATGTCCAGGTGCGCTCTGCCATACGCATAGCCCGTCTATCTTCGTTGAGTCTGCCATCATACCATGGATTGGAGTTTTTGGAGGAGACTCTTTTCAGTTGCAATGGGGCGGACTCATTGATTATGGAAGTCATAGAGTTGAGGTAGTGGTCGGTTAAGGATTGAACGTCTAGAGCACAGGTAGGGGGAAGGAGGAGATTGGAGCTGTGGGAAGGTAGAGAGTTTGGGTTGAGTTTCTTCAGGTCCCTTTTCCAGACCTTGGATATGGTGGGTTGAATCGGGTTAAATTTAACTTTTTCATTCATAAAAATGTGATAATGTGGTGGTCTGACCAGTCACAGGGTTGGATTGATCCAAGTTGGGTAGAGTTCTCTTTGGAGATGATAAGGTCGAGGATAGAGCCTTTATCGTGGGTCGGGCTATTGCAGATTTGGATGAGGTCAAGAGCGTTGAGGTAGTTTTTGAGGCTGTTTACCACTGTGTCATTGTGATCGTTCCAGTGGAGATTGAAATCACCGAGAAAAATTTGAGTGTTTTACCGACCAGAATTGGTTAAAATTGTGTCCATGAGTTGTTGGGTGAAGATGAGGTTGTCACCGGGTGGGTGATAGATGATGTGCAGAGAGCATACAGGTTTGCTCTCGCTGATGACATCTAGGCAGATGTATTCACATGAGGTGAGTGAGGGGGAGGTGACTCTAGTAACGGAGAGGTTGCTCCTATAAATACATGCGATACCACCGCCTGTCTTGATGGCCGTGTCAAGTCTAATGATGTTGCTGGGCTTTGGGGTGTAGGGGGTGGTAGAGTGTTCTAGAGTGAGGGGTACTTTTTTAAGGTTATATGGGACGGAGCCCCTGTTGTTTTGAGTGGGGTGCCTGAGGGGGTTTGGGTGAATTGTGGGGATGGAAAGGTGTGTGGTGGTTAAGTGGTTTTGGGGAAGAGGATCATATGAGCTGAGAAGGGTGTGTATGTCGTGGTCCGAAAGTGGAGTGACTGTGCGTCTGGAGCGGATGGTGGGATTGCGAGCGGGGATTGAGGTCCAGTGTGGGATGTTTTGTGTGAGAGGAAGAGTAGGATGAGTGGTGGATGTGGTGGGGGGATGTGTTGGGGGGAGGTGGTGGTCCGTAGGGCGTGTCTGTGTGGTGTGAGGAGTAACTCTTTGAGAGTGTGGAGATCTTCTTTGACTTGGAGGAGGGTGGACATAATTATGTCTAGTGTTGGATTGAGAATGGAGGTGGTAGTGGGTACTGTAGGTGTGTAGGTATCAATGTTGCTGGGGCTTGGGGGTGTGGTGTTGTGGCAGGTGTTGGTGATATTAGTAAGTGGGTTAGTGATCGGGAGGGTAGGTAGGTTGAGTGTGAAGGCTGTGGTTGAGTTGGGAGGGGGAGGGATGTTGGGGGGTGAGTGTGGTCTGGGCATTGCGGGGGTGCAGGTGTGGTAGTGGGGACTAAGAGTGGGGGGGAGAAGTTGAGCGATGAGTGAGGGCTAGGGGTTTCCAGGGTGCAGGTGAGGTAGTGGGAACTGAGAATGGGGGGAGAGGTTGCTGGATGGAATAATCTGGGGATGGCTGGGGTGCAAGTGAGGTAGTGGGGACTGGGAATGGGTGGGGAGGTGGGCTGGGAGGAGGACCTGTTGTGAGGAGTGCAGTTGAAGGAGGTAGGGTGTTCTGAGAGTCTAGTAGGAAGTGGGAGGGCAGGGTTATGTTGGGGGTAGAGGGGGTGGGGGTGGGGAGGATGTAAGAAGAGGAATGAGCTAAGACTGTGATTGAGGGATGTGATGTGACTGTAACAGGTGGGTGAAGGAATAAAGTGCTGAGGGGGGGAGATGTGTGTCAGTGTTGGGAGGCGCTGTGGAGACAAGGTTGTTAGGATTGGGGGCCAGATGGATAGGGATCTGAGGGTTGGAGATATATTCTTTGAAAGTGGGGAACAAGTTGTTGAATAGGTCAAGGTTCCTGTCTGTGGATTGAATTAGGATAGTGCCGTTGTTGTAGATAGTGATAGTTGCTCTAGCTGGGAAGAATTGGGAAGGTGGGGTGGAAAGTGTTAAGCAATGGGTGGATTTCCTGGTGGCAGAGATAGTGAGTAAGCTGAGGAACGCTTTTCTCCATTGTGCTCTACGTATAGTGTATAAGATGATGTCAGTGCACTTGGCTCCCTTGTTAAGTGAGAAGTATGTGTCTACAAAGGGGGTTTCAAGGTGAGACTTAAGGAAGTTGTGTTTAAAGCGTTTGGCTGTGTTTTTGGAGAGCTCTGGGCGGTAAATAATTTTAAAAGTGTGTTTGCCCATGGGTTCCATGATAGGAGTAGAGGTGTAGGAGGGTGAAGGAGGTTGTGTGGGTAGGAGAAGGTAGAGAGCAAAGGTAAGTGAGAGAAGGCGTAGGTGTTTAGGTTGAAAGGTGTGTAAGAATGATTAGACAATTTGATTAGTCTAAAATGGGCGCTTCATTAGGCAGGTTAAGGTAGTGAGGATTGACTAGTCTAAGATGGCCGCCAGGACGGGGAGGTAGAGAAAAGTATTAAAGTCCTTCTTTGATGTTTTGAGACCAGTTTCACTTTCTAATTCAGGGCAGACCGAGGGGTCCAGTTACTAGCTTGCTGAGAGGGGAGTCCTATGTCAGTTTTGATAGTTTCAGTGGCAGGCAAAGATTTAAGTTTAGTAGAAGCCTGGTGAAAATGGAGGCTGATTTATTGTAGCAGGTTTATGACCCCAGCCATTTTAAGCAACCGAATAAAGAGGGGTAAATTGTGGAAAAACTAAAATAACAGTAGAACAGAGACAATACCTTGCCAGAGTCCTGCGAGTCAGATGGGTTGCTAATCTCGGTCGTTTTCTACAATTATTCTGGGAGGCAACGTCGTGTGCAGCGTCTTCTGGTGCGATTAACGACGATCTCGGGAGCAGCAGGGGGGCCTCGTGAAGACCGCGCGGAGAAGAAGGAGAGGAACAGGAACGAAAGAAAGAGCAGTGAACAGTCTGTGCCTTGAGCATCAGGATCACAGTTGCAGGGGATCGGCGCAATCGACAGGAGGGCACCAACGAACATAGTTAAAACTGCTTATCACTTATAGCTTGCTGAGAAATAAAACAGGAGCAATCATTTTACACACTTGACTTTATTCTGGGAATATGTAACTTTAATTTTCACTTACCCGAGGTGCAAGCAAGGATTCATGGTGCAGCTTCTTTCTGTTCACTTTAGCCCGCCCTTGTCTGATTGGTCACAGGGCCCTTGTCTGATTGGTCACAGGGCAGGGTAGGGTGGGGGGTGATAGCGAGGCTTGGTGAAGTGTGATTGATGTGTAGCCCTGGCCTCTGCAGAGCTGAAGCAGACAGTGCCCAGGACTAACTCTATTGGTGGGGAAGGTCCTTCAGCAGGGCATACAATGGGTTTGCCGAGCTGGTGACGCCACGAGCCTCAGGGCTTTGAGCTCATCAGCCCGGCAAATCTAGGATTGCTGGCGCATGCTCTGCGTGCATGATTTATGCCACTCATAAACATGACTTGCGAACTCTGCCTCATGCCTGAAGTCAATGTCCGAGTAGCAGACAGCCTGAGGCAGTTTACTCGAAGAAATTATTGTTTTACTTTCAGTTAGTAGAAAAATAAAAAAGCAAACCTAGGGGGCGTAGCCCCTCCGCCCATATATAAGAACCGCCACTGGGTATAGTAGTGTTTACAAAACCAGGCTTACGTCGTGCCCCAGTATGACCACAAACAGAGTCTAACCATTACCACGTGCACCAAAGGAAGAGTTGGGCTGTAGGAATGTGTGCTATAAGAAATTTAGAGTTGATTTAATATGCCCAATGTTCATGTGTGAGATGTTCCGGTGCACAGTAGTGGCAGATGTGAGCTATTTAATTTTGTAAGACAGACATAAGGTGTACTGGTGTGCACACTACCAAATGCGGGGCGTTCTAACTTGGGCTAAAGGCAGATTTAAGCTGTTCTTGCATGTATCATTTCTGCTTTTAGAGCTGTTCTAGAGTGTACCACTTATAGAAGTAAAAGGCTACATACTGCAACACTGACAGACCTGAACTGCTCTAGCGTGCAACGCGGGAAGATGTGAGTTTCTCTAGCATACACCGAGTCACGTGTGAGGCTGTTTATGTAGACCACAGGCAGACGTAAGGTCTTCCAGTTTGTACCAGATTTGAGGTGTTCTATTGGGCACCCCTGTTGCGCCACACGTGAGGTGTCGTACACAGGGTCGGCTTTAGGGCAGTGCGACTGGTGCGGCCGCACTGGGCGCTGACCTGTGGAGGGGGCGCTGACCTCGGGGGTGGGTGCTGTTTTAAGCAATAAGTTATGATTGGAGAGATGAGGGACATTTATGGCCAGTGGTAGTGAGAAAATCCTAGGAGGCGGTCAAGGGGTGTGAGGCGCCAAAAATTATTGTCACACTGGGCGCCACCAGCCCTAAAGCCGGCCCTGGTCTTACACATGCGTTGTGCGGGGGCAAACCCCAGACAGATGTGTCTTCGCAGCAGGGTTGAAAGGTGTCTAACAGATTCCCACCAGCCCCAAAAAACAACCCTGCAATTAATTTACCTCAGTTGTAATAAAATTCCACGGCTGTTGTACTGGGTGTGTTTATGTGGCTCGTTAAACCTGCATCTTAACCAGCAGCGTCTGCTCGACCCCTCAGAGGCGACGTTGTGGCCTGTATTCACTACCTGCAGAACTACTGTGTGCACCGTGCCTTCAGGGACAGCCCCTATGGCGAATCACCTGAGGGAAACAATAGCTGCACTAATTAATATTCATAATACTGGGCTCTGCGCGCCTATCACAACCGATTCTGTGATATCATATGATTGTTAATTTTATAGCGGCGGAAGGGGGTCTCCTGAAGGCATGAAAAGGGACCTTTCTTAGACCTCATTAATGACTAAGAGACAGCAAAAAAGAAAAAAGTGATACTAGAGAGGGCGTCCTATGGAAAGGTTGTGTGTGACCAATAGCAGAAGAGGTTCAAGAATTAGAGAGTGTGACAGAAACAGATAGTTAGAAACTGAAGAAAAAGAGCGACATACAAGGGAGCGAAGAGAGAGAGCGAAAGGGTGAGACAGTGAAAAAGCGATGGGATGAGGGGCAATTGTAATTGCACATCACTTCAAATCCCTTGTGAGGCACTGAAGCGCATTTCTCCCGCTCTGATTTCGGTCAGAAGCGCAAGTTTTTAATCTGTTTACTGTTTTTAAAATTGTGGGGACATTTTTCACTTACATTTGCACTCTGTTGGGGGCAATCTGAGCCGGTTGAAAGGCTCGGAGGGAACTTCAGCTTTGTGGTTGGGGAACTTTAGTTAGCGGTCTAGTTTCTCTGTGCTGATGCGCATTCACACACGCATTCTCGGTGTTAAATCTGGCCGATGACGCTTCCGCGCAGCGGACATGTGCAGCGAGCGCTCGGAAGGCGCGCCAAAGGCAAACCTGTCTGCGCCCGTCCGCCCCAGGACGGGGCTAGGGGCTAGAACCCCTGCCCGATCCCCCACAGATAGGTGTGGTTATAATAGAGATCAGCTCCTTAGAGTTAAAGGTGAATGCAGGAATGAGTGTGTGCATAGCCTGTCTGTAGAGGAGGAGAACATATCCTGCCTCCGGTGTAACTATAAGTTTAAGCCCCTCCAGGCTGCTCCCCCATTGACAACAACCGGCAAAGGCATAGCAAAACCCATTTCTATTCTTCTACATAACTGTCGCTCCCGTCAAAAACAATCTATACAAATTCACTTACTTCTGGAGAAGAAGAGTCCTGATGTACTTTTTCTTACTGAAACATGGATTCTGATGTTCAAGCTCTCCCCTTAAATTATGCCATTTTCAGGCAAGATCGGGCTAATATTTTGGAGGGGGAGGGGAATTGCTATTATCTGTAAGGACATCTATAGATGTTGGGCCCTTAGAGGCCATGTTCCTGATTGTGAAAATCTCTCGTTTGGTATAAGCTTCTCTCCGTCCTGTACTTTTTCCGGGATTCTCATATATTGCCAGCCAGGAGCACTGAGTAATTTTTGTAAAGATCTCACAGATATAGCTACGAGTGAGGCGAGTCGGTCGTCTAATTTTTCTATCTTGGCGACTTGAATTTACATTTTGAGGATCTCAATTCGTCTTCAGCGCAGGACCTCATTGAATGTTTATTAACATTTCAATTCAAGCAAATAGTGACTGGTTCTACTCATAATGTGGGACATTTTCTTGACCCCTTATTGACCAGTGTCACTCATATTACTTTGGTTGAGTCCATTGAAGTTCCGTGGTCCTATCATTTTCTTTTATCTTTTACCTGGACCCCTCAAGAGTCTGTACAGCCGTTTGTTAGAACTAAGAAATGTAGCCAAATATGGTTGAAACTTCCAGTGGAAAGATGGGCGACTAATCATAGGGGGTTCACTCCCACCCCTCATTCCGACCCCACAAAGGCGAATGAGAATTTTAACAATTGGCTGGAGTCGTCGCTTGACTTAGTTCTCCCAAAGAAAGAGTTCTGTCACCGGTTAGGCCCGAATAAGAAAGCGTGGTATACCGATACTCTGAGACAGCTCAAGAAATCCTGTAAGCAACTTGAAAGGTCATGGAGGAAGGATTTTACAGTAATAAGTAAGGGCAAATATAGAGAGGCAGTCAAGGTTTTAAAAAAGAAAATAAAAGCTGCCCAAGCCACCTATTATGATGGAAAAATTATTTCAGCATCTAATGCCCCTCGGGAAATTTTTAAAATTATGAAATCTCTTCTTATTCCCCCTAGTCTCCCTAGTGATGGCGATAATGCCTTAAAGCATTGTGAGGAGTTAGCTACCTTCTTTTCTACTAAAGTTCATAAAATCTATTCTAGTTTTCATCAAAGGTTCCCAGATATAGATATTTTACTGCCACCACAACAGGCTATGCTGGAAGAGATTCCTCCGCTTTCTTTGCCTGTATTGCAGGATCTTCTGAAGCGGTTGAAATCAGGATCTCCTGCAGACCCTGCCCCTCCAGCACTCTGAATTTTGTTTCAGAGATAATTTGCCAAGTTATGCTGGATGTAATAAATGCCTCTCTTTTGACGGGCAAGGTGCCTTGTCTTTGGAAACAAGCAAGAGTTAGGGCCCTTTTAAAAAAGAGTAATTTGGATCCCGAGGACTGGTCCAAATATCTCCCCATCTCTTTACATCTTCAATTTCAGTAGTGTTTCACTAGTTTCTGACTCACAAAGTAGCTCAACCCTACTTTTACCCATAGACTTGTTGATGGCATTGTCTATGATCAAATCAGAGTACCCCCTTTCCTTGAACCTTTGTTTACTTTCGGCCTGGGCTATCAATAAGTCATTCTCCTTACTATGAATCTGCCTCAGCCTCAGCATTTCACTGTAGGGAATACTAGTTACCAAATGTTTTACATGGGAGCTACTTGCATTGAGTGTCGAGTTTCCAGCGGTTTCCTTACGATGGAGTTTGGTTTCAAATCTATTGTTATCAACATAGACCTCTGTATCAAGGAAACTCACTGTGGATGCAATGATACTATCAGTAAAATGCAAATTCAAGTCATTTTCATTGATTGCTTGTATGAACTCCTGAGCTTTATCTGTACTGCCATCCCATATGATGAATAAGTCATCAATAAAGCGCAGCCATAACTTGACATTAGTTGTCATAGCTCCCTGGTGTTCAGTCATGAGGACCAGCTCCTCCCACCAACCCATGTGTAAACATGCATAGCTGGGGGAGAAGCCGGCCCCTTAGCAACACTTCTGAGTTGTCTGTAAAGTAGGTTATTAAAATAAAAATATTGTTCGCTAGACAGAAATCAACCATTTCAATAAGCATGTTTTTGTGGTCTCTCATTTTGCCCATTGTTTTGTCCAAAAAGTAATCAAGTGCTCTCAATCCATACTGGATACTCGTATAGAGTGAGCTGACATCAAGAGCGATGAGTAGATAACTAGGTTTCCATTTGAAGTCCTTGATTTTTTGTGGGAAATCGCCTGTGTCGCTCACATATGACGGAAGGGCCTTAACCAGACTCTGTAGGAAAAAATCTACATATTTGGATGTATTTTCTAGACACCCATTTCTTTCAGATATAATAGGTCTCCCAGGTGGATTTTCAGAGTCCTTATGAATCTTGGGCAAAAAGTAAATAGTGGGTACCACTAGGTGATTTTTTTTTTAGGAATTTGAATTCTTGTCCTGTGATCAAACTGTTGGATTTCCATGTTGACAATTTCTTGTAAAAGATTGTATACATTGTTTTTAGTTCTGTTCCACTGCATCTTGTGTAGCAGGTTCTGTCATTCAACTGTCTATAGGCTTCATTTGTTTACTTGTCTTTGGTCATCAGTACAATGTTTTCACCTTTGTCAGAGGCACAGATTACAATTTTGTTGTTTTCCCTGAGTTTAGACATCAAGGCAATGTAATCTGATTTTTCCTTGCAATATTTGGTTTTACTTCTATATGTCTTGATGTTTAAATCCTTACGTTGATCTGTAACCTGGTCATGAAATAAATCAATCGAGTCTCGTAGCATGACCGGATTAAGAGTGGACTTTGGTTTGAACTGGGTTAAAGGATGTTTTATTTGTGTTTGCAGAGTATTGCGCTCTATGGGTAGTTCATATGTTTGTTCTTCTGGGTGGGCAGACAGTTCATCGTAATGCTGGGTATGTTCCATTTGTGGAACCCAAAGTTCCTGCATTTCGATTTAGAAATGATTCATCTGATTGTGTGACTCCTGCAGGGTTTGGTATTCTCGTTTCTTTTACCATGGGGAGATCTTGTTTCTTGGTGTTCCTATTCAGTAAATTATATTTCTTCAGTTTCAGTTTTCGAGTGCTTTTGAAAATATCCAGTCTTGTTTTCACTTAGTTAAAATTGTTTGCAGGGCAGTATGTTAGGCCCAGACTGAGTATCCTTATATCATTGTCACTCAATTACATATCTGATAGGTTCACAATTGTTTTGTTGGCAGATGTTAACACATTCATTTGCCTCTCCTCCATCCTCCTCTTTTTTAGCGGCTTATTTTTGTTTTGGTTTGCCTTCCTTCGTTGCTTTCATTTCCGGATCTTGTTTGGCCGTAATTGATTTTGAGCGTGCGGCGACGGAGAGTTTGCTGTCTGTCCCCGCATAAAAAAGATAACTCTTCATCTAATGTGCGTTTTGGCCTGCCCTGATTGCAAGCTGATTGCCGCAAAGAATCGCTGTCTGGAGCTGAACTCAAGTCGGAATGTGATGTGATTGAAGATGCTCCATCCGTTTTTTTGGCATTTAATTTTGCAAATCCTATTTTTTTGTCTTTAGTTGATCTTAAAGCTTCATATTTCTTAGAGAAGGTGAAGATCTGCCCCACCTCATAATCTGTTTTGTCACAAAAAATGTGTATGTTTTCCGCTCCTTAATTTTTTCTTCTTCTTTTTTTAGCCTGAATAGCATCTCTTGACGCAGTTTTTGTTTCTCATCAGTTTGTTCCATTGTGTCAATATCCTCATTAATCTTGGCTATGTCTTCCAACAGAACAGTACGGTCAATATCTGCGTATTTAACCAGGATTTGCATCAGGCGTTTAGAGGAATCCAGATTACATTCCACCACTCCCCGCATCATCAGTGGGTTGGGCGCCTCATAACTTGGTGCTAGAAGTATCCTCAGCCCCCGTGGCACTCTGTGCACATCCAGGTACATTTGTAGGCAGCGTGATTCCCACCATTTACTTTGCTCTGAACAGCTTTTTTTCTCCAAAAGTTTGAATTTATCTCTTAATGAATTGTTTGTTTCCTTCGGGTTGGTATTAACGTGAGTTTCTTTATTGGTTGTAATCCTGCAATCATTAAACATTAACAATGCTGTGGCTTCTCTTTCTTTAACTGTGTCGGCCGACATTGCACAGTTGAAATCTGAGTTTAAGGTCCGAAGATGAATGAACTATCTTTAAGTTACAAACTTCGTCCCGCACACCTCTCACCCCTTGTCCGCTACTGGTCACGTACCTGAGTTGACAGTAGAAACGTCCGCTTCCTCCGAAACGGTCAGCTTCCAGTCTGCTCCGGGATCGTGTTTCTTTCGCGGTTCCGGAGGTCCGACAGCACAACTTCTTCCGGATCAAACTAGCGGTTCTCCTGAAACAGGAAGACAGGTATATATATATATGGATTCACACATCAAGTACTGCCGGTAAATGCCGCTCGCCTGCCTTTAAGCACCGGTGCCTGCCGTGGTGGCAGATAGCCAAAAAATCGGCAAAACGATCGGCAAAACATCTCAGGTAGAGATGAGGCGCCCACCAACTCCAATTCAGGTAATTTTAATCACAAAAACAACAACGCGTTTCAGCCGAAAAACGGCCTTTGTCATGTTGACTGAGCTCTTCCTGGTTACCATTTTGTAATAATGACAGAGCTGTATCTTTCCTCCCCTGTGCTGGCTCAACCCCCTGTGGGGCGTTTGATGTTTCTGCCCTGCACAGTAAAAGGAAGAGAAGAGTCCTGTAAACAAAGTGCTCAGGAACTGGTTTGAACTAGGCAGAGGCCTCTCTGCCTTCAGAGAACAAAGGATTTTGGGGTATAAATATTGGGACCCAGTCCCACAGACTTTAGATCGCTTCTGGAACAAGAAACCTTTCTGCCAAGGAGAAGAACCAAGGAAGCGGCAGGAGTTGGACTGCCCCTCTGCCAGTTTGCTGTTTGCTGGGTTGGCCTGCAGTGGTTGCTTCATTGCCAAGGGAAAGGAGAAGGAACTTTTTAAGGACTTTCATTCATCTACAGAATGTTCTCCAAGGGCTTGAACTGTGCTTGCCTCCTGCTGAAGTCTCAGGGCCAAAAGACTTCACCTCCAGCTCCCTCCTGAATTTCCTTGCTGGGAATTCTGACTCCAGTCACTTGCATCGAGAAGAAGCGTGTCGCCGCCACAGCTGAAAACGTCGCAACGCTGGAGAAGCGAGCTTTCGTCGAATCTCCCTGGAAGCGTGTGTCCATCGAAGCTGTCTGCTGTCGCATCGCCGGAGAAGCGCGACGCATCGAGAGAGCCGTCATCGCATCACCGGAGAAGCGCGTCGCAGGGCCTGTCATGGCTCCAAAGTACAGAGTCATCGCAAGGCTGCCAGGGCATCATCGCATCATCATCGCATCGCCGCATCAAGGGCGCCATCTTCTCACATCGCAACTGGATCATCCCATTGGATCAAGGCGCCATTTTGCGCACCGCAACGGGCCCGCAGAAAGAGAATCTACGCATCACCTGCGCACCGGTAAGAAGCACGACGCATCCCCTAATCTGCGCAAGCATTGAGGCACGGCGCATCATCTTCCCCAGATCATGGAACCGACCCATCTCCCCTTTTGCAAGCCTTTTGTTTACTTTGCTTCACACATCCAGGTACTTTGTTGAGAACTTTGCTGCATTTATCATCAACTTGAACTAAGCAACTTGAATCATCTTTTAAGCAATCTTAAGTGTAGTATTGTGGATTTTTGTCGTTTGTGGTCTTGTGTTTAAGTCTATATAAAGAATACTTATTTTTATAAAACCTGTGTTGTGTCCATCTGTAGTGTTATCACTGTATTCTGGGTATATTCACAAATGCTTAACACACTGCCTCTGAGATAAGCCTGTCTGCTCGTGCCAAGCTACCAAGGGGGTGAGCAGGGGTTATTAAGGAGTGTAATCCCCTTATCCTGACTTAGAAGTAAGGGTCCCTATTTGGACAAACGTGATAACCATTGCCAACTAGAGACCCCCAGATCTAACATTGGTGACAGCGGTGGGATTTGGACTTTGCATTTGTGTTTCATATACAGTGATTGGTGTACACTAATAGTGAGTGCAGACCAAACGCGACCACATACTTTCTTTTGATAGAATCCTTTTTCCTTGGAACTGTTATTTTTTTCCTGAAGACTCCCAAATCTTATTACCATGAGTAAACCAGCATCTGTTGCATCTATAGATCTTGATTTTGAGGAAGAGAGGTTTTAAACCTACACTATGAAACAGCTCAAGTATCTCTGCTGAAAATTGAAAGTTGCTACACCAGGCATTTCTAAAAAGGAAGTCTACCAAAAGGCGCTGAGGGCCTGGGCAGAAGCCAGAAATGTCTCTAATCTTGTTGTGGAGCCTTTGGGGGATGCAGATGGGCAAATTGATGGGCCAGAATTTCCAGCCAGGGGAGGGGTGCTGTCCCCACCTGGCAACAGCATCTCTTCCAAAGACCTGTCCCCCAGACAGCTGGAAGACAGGGAGAGTAATAGAGCACTGACGCTGGAGTTGGCTAAGCTTAAGATGAAGGGTCAGAGGGAAGCAGAGAATAACAGGTTGTCTTTGGAAAGAGAGAGAATGAGAATGGAGCATGAGAGAATGTTGAGGGAGTTAGAGATCAAGGCCAAGGGCTCAGAGATCAGTTCCTCTGGTGGCAGCGCACCATCTGTGCCTTCAGAAGGCATGGTACATATTCCCAAGGATGTCATCAAAGATTTTCAAAAAGGCGAAGATATTGGTCAGTGGATTGCAGCCTTTGAGATAGCAATGTTGGCCCACCGGGTCCCTGACAAGGATTGGGGAGCGGGGTTGTGGGGCCGCTTTGTCACTGAAGGAAGGGATACTTTGTTAGAACTGCCCAGGGAGCATAGGATGTCTTATAACCACATGAAGGAAGCACTGATGACAAGGTATGGGTTAACTCCAGAGCTCTATAGGCAGAGGTTCAGGAATTGTAAGAAACTGGAGGGAACCACTTGGGTAGAATATGTGTCTCTCTTTTGCAGAGCTATGGATGGTTGGGTGAGGGGTAGCAATGTTGATCATTTTCAAGCTCTCTATGATTTGATTGCCAGGGAGCCCTTGTCTGGTAACTGTTTTCTAGAGCTACGCCAGCACCTTGTTGATAGCAAGTTGACTAACCCTAGAAAACTTGCTGAGGAGGCGGTCTTGTGGGAGACTCCGCCAAAGGTAGGCAGGGTCCCCAGCAGAAGAGTGGGAGGGACAAGGGTAAACAGAGGGAGTTCCAAAATGGTCCCCAAAGTAATTCCCCAGGGAACCAAGGTTAGGGTTCCCAGCCTCCCCCTGAAAAGAAGTCAGGACCCCCCGACAGGTAATCCTGTTCATAAGGGGCCTGTTACCTGCTTTCAGTGTAAGCAGGTGGGACACCGTTGGTATGATCCCCTGTGTCCTCAGAAAGAACAGTATGTGCCTCCCCGTGCACCCCGTCAGATGGCTAGTGTAGCCCTGGGTGGGGAGGAGATGGGTGCCCAAGGTGGGTGGGTTCCCACAGAAATGTCCCTTGTCTCATTAGGAGACTTCGAGATGGTCCCTAAAACTCAGCTGCCTGATAACACTAAGAAATACAGGCAGTGGGTGACCATCAATGGCCATAGAAAGGTACCTCTCAGAGACACAGGAGCAAGTGTGTCAGCTGTCAAGTGTCACTTGGTCTCTGAAGAGCAGATAGTCCCTCATGCATTCTTCCCAGTTGTTGCCGCTGACAACACAGAGAGCAGTTGCAAAGTGGCTCAAGTTCCCTTTGAGGGGGGGGGGGGTCTCTGGTACTCTTCAAGTGGCTGTGAGGCCATCCATGCCTGTTGATTGTCTGTTAGGCAATGATTTAGAAAGCTCCCCTTGGGCTAAGGTGGAGAGGAAGGCGCATTTAGAGATGTTGGGTCTGCCTGAGTGGGCATGTGTGACACTCGGTCTATGGCAGCTAAGGGTGTTCAAGAGACCCTGGAGCCTGAAAATATGGCCCAGGGACCTGCCTTAAAGAGAAGAGGTAAGGGGCGTGGGAAACTAGCCCCCATTGTTCCCACGGTCCAAGAGGAGGCAGACCTTGAGGGGGATGCCCTGGAACCCACTGGTGAGCAAGTTTCTGAACTGGGGAACCTACCTGAGCTGACCCATTGGCAATAAGAAGGGGGTCCCTCAAGGGAGGAAATGCCCTTCTCTTGTGGGTTTGACGCAACAGGCCACAAACCAGGCAGCAGGTGATCAGTCTGGATCACATTGGATTTACTGGGAGAATGATCTCTTGTATAGCGAGTCTAAGGTTGCTGAGCCTGGGTCAGCCCGTGTGCTGGTGGTAACCCAGCGCTACAGAGCCTTCCTACTGGGTTTGGCTCATGATGTTCCTTTAGCTGGTCATATGGGGCAGAACAAGACCTTTGAAAGGCTTGTCTCCCACTTTTATTGGCCTCAGATACTCATTGTAGGACTTGTCAAACTTGCCAGGCAAGTGTAAAAAGTGGAAGGAGGCACAAGGCCCCCCTCTAACCTTTTCCTGTAGTCAGTACCCCCTTTGAACGGGTGGGCATTGACATTGTGGGGGCACTGGACCCCAAGACAGTCATGGGCAACAGTTTTATCCTGGTCTTGGTGGACCATGCTACCCAGTACCAGGAGGCCATCCCACTCAGGACAGTGACGGCCCCTGTGGTGGGAAATGCACTGATGGGGATCTTCTCCCGTGTGGGGTTCACCAGAGAGGTTGTGTCTGACTGAGGTACAAACTTAATTTCTAATTATATGAAGTCTCTGTGGAAGGAGTGTGGTGTTACCTACCAGTTCACCACTCCTTAACACCCACAAGGTAATGGGCTGGTTGAAAGATTTAACCATACCCTTAAGGGCATGATCATGGGTCTTGAAGAACCAATGAGGCGTATGTGGGACGTCCTCTTGCCATGCCTTCTGTGTGCCTACCCAGAGGTGCCGCAAAAGTCTCTAGGGTTCAGCCCCTTTGAGCTTTTGTATGGTCACCCGGTAAGAGGACCTATGAGTTTGGTAAAGAAAGGCTGGGAGCAATCTCCCAGGAAACCTCCCCAAAATGTATATAGCTACATGCTGGCCTTCGGAAACCAGACCAGGCGTTTCAGGTATCTCGCTCAGGCGAATCTGGAAGCCAGCCAGGAAGAGATGAAGCGGTGGTACGATCAGAATGCCACTCTGATTGAGCTTCAACCTGGACAGAAAGTTTGGGTCATGGCCCCTGTGGAGCCCTGTGTGCTCCAGGACAGGTGGACTGGTCCATACAAGGTGCTGGAGCGCAAGAGTGATGTCACCTATCTGGTGAACTTGCGGTCTCCAAGGAACCCTTTGAGGGTCCTTCATGTTACCCGCCTAAAGCCCCACTTAGAAAGGTCCGAAGTGGGCATGCTCCTAGCGACAGATGATGGAAGGAAGGAGGAAACCAAGCCTCTTCCTGACCTCCTGTCTGCAACAGAGCAAGATGGGTCAGTGGATGGTGTCAGCCTCTCTGCCACACTGACCCCTGGTCAGCAGCAAGATTATCTCCAAATGTTGGGGCAATTCTATGATCTATTTTCCATGGTTCCTGGTGTCACAGAGTGGCGCGTCCATGATGTGGACACCGGTGACAGTCCTCCTGTGAAGCACAAGGTTTACAGAGTGACTGACAAGGTTAGGGCATACATTAAGGAGGAAATCTCCAAGATGTTTGCTTTAGGGGTCATTGAGTCCTCAAACAGTCCTTGGGCCAGCCCAGTGGTCTTGGTCCCATCCACTGCCTCGCCGGGTGCCACACCTGAACTCCGGTTCTGTGTGGACTACAGAAGACTCAATTCAGTCACCAGGACTGATGCACACCCCATCCCCAGAGCTGATGAGCTCATTGATCGGTTAGGGGCTGCACGGTACCTCAGCACGTTTGATTAGATGTCTGGGTACTGGCAGATCGCCTTGACTGATGGGGCTAAGGAGAGGTCAGCATTCTCCACACCAGATGGGCACTACCAATTCCGGGTTATGCCCTTTGGGATGAAGAAGGCCCCTGCCACCTTTCAGAGGTTGGTCAACCAAGTGTTGGCTGGACTGGAGGATTTCAGTGCCGCATACCTGGACGACATTGCAGTGTTCAGTGCCAGTTGGAGTAACACTTGCAGCATCTCTGGGAAGTGTTGATGGCACTGCGCAAGGCAGGCCTCACGATCAAGGCAAGAAAGTGTCAGATCGGGCAGGGCTCCGTTGTGTACTTGGGTCACCAGGTAGGAAGCGGCCAGGTGGCGCCCCTACAACCCAAGATTGATACCATCCTGGCATGGGAAACCCCATTGACTCAGACACAGGTGAGAGCCTTTTTAGGACTCACGGGGTACTACAGGAGGTTTGTCAAGGGGTATGCCAACATTGTTGCACCCTTGACTGAGCTGACTTCCAGGAAGCAGCCCAAGAAGGTGAACTGGACTGACACTTGTCAGAAAGCTTTTGATGCCCTGAAGACTGCCATGTGCACAGCACCCCTGCTTCAGGCACCCAACTTCTCAAAAGAATTCATTGTACAGACAGACGCTTCAGAGCATGGTGTGGGGGCTGTTCTATCACAGATTACTGAAGAGGGCTTTGACCAACCTGTACCCTTGCAAATAACAGGGACCCCCTGGTAGTGGATCAGATTCCTGGGCCAGGCTAAAACAAATTGTGACAAGTAACAAGCCCAGGCAAAGCGAAGAGAACGGCAATGTGTGCAACCAAAGGAAACCAATATGGACTTAAAATTGCAAATTTAGTCAAATTTATTAAATGTAATAAATTTATGATATAAAAATTCTTGATAAATGTAGGAAATCAATGTGATCAACAATTCATGAAATACAAATCAATATTGAGAGGAGACGGTTTTCTTTGACCAACCTGTAGCCTTCATCAGTAGGAGGTTACTTCAACTGGAACAGAGGTTGAGTGCAATTGAGCGTGAGGCATTTGCTGTGCTCTGGGTACTGAAGAAGTTGAGACCATACTTGTTTGGGACTCACTTCCGAGTTCAGACCGACCACAGGCCCCTCTGGTGGCTAATGCAGATGAGGGGTGAGAACCGAAAGTTGTTGAGGTGGTCCATCTCCCTACAGGGTATGGACTTTACGGTGGAACACAGCCCTGGTACAGAACACGCCAATGCTGATGGTCTTTCCAGACTTTTCCACCTTAGTGATGAGAACTCCCAAGGGGAAGGGTAGTTCTCTCCACATTTCAGCTGGAGGGGACACGTGTTAGACCTGACATAATTGTTGTGAGTCTCCCTTCCATTTTTGACGGATTGCCTCCTCTGTTTTGATATATTTTTTCTGGATTTATGCTTTGAGCACTGTGCCACTGCTAATCAGTGCCACAGTGCAAGTGCTCCCTATGTTAAATTGATATACGGATTGGATTCCATGATTTGCCTATTTCATTTACTGTCAGCCCCTAGTACAGTGCACCATGTGTGCCCAGGGCTTGTAGATCAGATGCTGCTGGTGGGCTTGCAGCACTGGTTGTGCCACCCCCAGAAGCAGCTTGTAAAGTTTGTCTCAGGCCTGCAATTGCAAGGCCTGTGTGTAGTCTGTGACTACCATGTCGACTTGGCTAAGGGTACCCCCTTACCAGTCCCTAAACCTTCCATTTGCTTCATATTAGACAGCCCTATGGTAGGCCCAAGGGCAGGGTGCATTGTAAGTATAAGGTAGGACATGCTCTGATGTGTGTAGCATGTCCTAATAGTGAATTAAAGCCATTTTCGTTTTTCACTATTGAAGGCTACCTGTTCTCATAGGCCAGAATGGGCAGTTAAGATTGTTACATTCCTACAATCCTAACTGATTCAGGGAACATGGTAGAAATTCAAATTTAGTATGCCTGAACTCAGAATAATAAAGTACATCTTTTAGTAAAGTTTATTTTAATATTCTGTGTTTGCAAATACCACTTTTAGAAAGTAGGTATTTGCTTGCCTTACCATTTGAGCCCGCCTCTGCTGACTTGTGTATTCCTTGTCTGGGTTTGCGTGTGACAGGGCTGGGGAAATCCCAGGAGACAGGCTGGGGCAGCCCAGTGGTGAATAGAGAGATCAGCACCTAGATGGGAGGGATGTGTGCACCTGGGACTGAATAGGGCTCTGCCTTCCCTCCACAATGCTGGCTCCACCTCCTGTGGCTTGTCAGATGTCTCTGCCCTGCACTGTGAAAGGAGAAGGGGAATCATGTCAACAGAGTGCTCCATAGCTGTATCCTACCTCCCCTTGCTGGCTCCACCTCCTGTGGGGCGTCTGATGTTTCTGCCCTGCACAGTGAAAGGAAGAGAAGAGTCCTGTAAACAAAGTGCTCAGGAACTAGTTTGAACTAGGCAGAGGTCTCTCAGCCTTCAGAGAACAAAGGATTTTGGGGTATAAATATTGGGGCCCAGTCCCACAGACTTTAGATCACTTCTGGAACAAGAAACCTTTCTGCCAAGGAGAAGAACCAAGGAAGCTGCAGGAGTTAGACTCCCCCTCTGTCAGTGTGCTGTTTGCCGGGTTGGCCTGCAGTGGTTGCTTCATTGCCAAGGGAAAGGAGATGGAACTTTTTAAGGACTTTCATTCATCTACAGAATATTCTCCAAGGGCTTGAACTATCCTTGCCTCCTGCTGAAGTCTTAGGGCCAAAAGACTTCACCTCCAGCTCCCTCCTGAATTTCCTTGCTGGGAATTCTGACTCCAGTCACAAGAAGCGTGTCGCCGCCGCAGCTGAAATCATCGCAACACCGGAGAAGCGAGCTTTCGTCGCATCTCCCTGGAAGCGTGTGTCCATTGAAGCTGTCTGCTGAGGCATCGCCGGAGAAGCGCGTCGCAGGGCCTGTCGCGGCTCCAAAGTACAGAGTCGTCGCAAGGCTGCCAGGGCGTCATCGCATCGTCATCGCATCGCCGCATCAAGGGCGCCATCTTCTCACATCGCAACTGGATCATTACATCGCATCAAGGCGCCATCTTGCGCACCGCAACGTGCCCGCAGAACGAGAACCTACGCATCACCTCCGCACCAGTAAGATTCACGACGCATCCCCTACTCTGCGCAAGCATTGAGGCACAACGCATCATCTCCCCCGGATCACGGAACTGACCATCTCACCTTTTGCGAGCCTTTTGTTTACTTTGCTTCAGGCATCCAGGCACTTTGTTGAGAACTTTGCCGCATTTATCATCAACTTGAACTAAGCAACTTGAATCATCTTTTAAGCAATCTTAAGGGTAGTATTGTGGATTTTTGTCGTTTGTGGTCTTGTGTTCAAGTCTATATAAAGAATACTTATTTTTATAAAACCTGTGTTGTGTCCGTCTGTAGTGTTATCGCTGTATTACTGTGTATATTCACAAATACATAACACACTGCCTCTGAGATAAGCCTGTCTGCTTGGGCCAAGTTACCAAGGTGGTAGGGGTTATTAAGGAGTGTAATCCCCTTATCCTGACTTAGAAGTAAGGGTCCCTATTTGGACAAAGGTGATAACCATTGCCAACTAGAGACCCCCAGATCTAACACACTGCATAGGAATACAAGAGGTACCCAGAGGGCTTTTTGGCCCCAAGATCCCTCAGTAGTAAAGTGGACTTCATCCCCCAACCAGTAGTGCACCATGAGGCGCGTTTGCAGTGTGGTGGAGAAAGAGGGCGTGGCCCCCGAAGATCTCCTAGCAATCCCACTGTGTGGGACTTACTGGAGGTAACAGGAGGTGTAGTTAGCCCCCAAGGACTATCTTGGGGGCCAACTACCCCTCCTATTACCTCCAGTAAGTCCCACACAGTAGGATTGTTCAGGTCTGATAGCAGGCCATGCCCTCTTTGTCCACCACTTTGCAAACATGCTTTCTGGCTTGCTTTTGGTTGGGGGATGAAGTCCCCTTTGCTGCTCGGGGTAACTAGGGCCCAACTAGCCTACCAGTTACCTCCTTTAAGCTCCACACAGCTGGATTGGTGAGAGGTGATCAGAGGCCACACCCCCTTTCTCCACCCCTCTGTAAACAAGCCTCCTGGTGCACTGCTGCTTTGGGGATGAAGTCCACTTTAGTGGTGAAGTCCTCAGGACACAAAGGGACCTCATCGCACCATCAGCAGTGCACCAAGAGGCACATTTGCAGAGTGGTGTAAAAAGAGGATGGTCTCTGACCACCTCTCAGCAATCCAGCTGTGTGGGGCTTACTGGAGGTAACATGTGGCTAGTTGGCCCCTAAGGACCCTCAACTATGAAGGGACTTCATACCTCAACCAAGAGCAAGCCAGGAGGCGCGTTTGCATAGTAGTTGAGAAACGGGGTGGGGCCTCTGTAAGTTGCCGGCTTCCATTTTTTTAATTCTAGGAAGTGGGACTGTGTGACCGCCCCTTCCCTTGATGAATTTTGGCAGTAACCCCAGCACCTGGACCCTGACCCATTCTTACCTTTTTTTTGTAACAAAAGAGGATGGGGGTCACACAGCCTCCCTCCCGAGGCTGATTTCGGCCCGGGGACCTCATTCTCCAGGTCCCGGCCCTTTTATATTTATGTATTTTTTCTAGCCACTTTTGGCACCAGGGACCGCATCCCTCAGGGCATGCAATATATATATATTTTTTTTAATTTTGGGAGCGCGCGGCCCCCCTTCTGAGGCCTATATTGCACCGGGGACCCCATCCCCTGGGCATGGCCACATCCATTCTGCTTTTTAAAATAAAAATGTGTAGGGGGGCCTTTGTGGCCCTCATACCTGTACCATTTTCGGCCCCAGTGGCCCAATCCCCTGATGTATGACCACGCCCTTGGAGACTGCGGGGGCCTCAACCCCCCATGGTTCCTGTGGCTCCCCACCTCCTGCGGGGACCGGCATTGCTTTTGGGCAGAGGGAGCTGTAATCATGCAGCTCCCTATGCCCAAAAGCAATTTTGCTTTGTTTCAAAGAAGCAAGAGCATTTTTCCTGCTCTTGCTTCCATGAAGCGAAGCAGTTTGCTATAGCTTGAAGCCATAGCAAACAGCAATGTCTATGGGGTGGGCACCCCAGGACATTACTGGAGCCGGACCTGGGAGGTGGGGGTACCCAGGGCCATACACGGCTCCACTAGGGGGGGTGCGTGGCCGCCCAACAGTGTTTTAGCCCTGGGGAGGTTGTGGTCTTCGGGGCTGTGTGTGGGAACTTGAGTCCCCCACACTTTACTTTTAAATATAGCTCCGGGGAGGTGACACTCCCCGGAGCATTTTTTTTTGTTAAATGGTGAAAATCAGTTCAGGAGTTCCTGAGAAATTGAAAGATTTTTCAGATACACAAATATGTCTGCTGTGGATCTGCGAACCCTCCCGATCTCGTCCCTTGGATTTGATTGGCACTTCAAACCAGGAAGCTAGAACTTGATCCAGAATGCTTTTTGTAATTTGGTGGAAATCTGCTCAGTAACTTTGGAGTTATTTAAAAAAAAAAGTTTTATATATCTAGAGATGCACAGGGTACACAGATATGAGATCTCATGCTGAGATCTGATTGGCTGCCACAACTTCAACCAGGAAGTGGTGGCAGTCATCTTAGGACTCAGGCCTTGCCTGAGTCCTAACAAAAAAGACAAATAAAAGCACAAGGGAGCAGGGTAGGAATTCCATGACAGCTTAGGCCTGGTGATGGTCAAAAAAGTTTATTTTCTATTTTAATTTTGTGGTGATTTTGCAGAAGATCCACAGCGAAATAAAAAAATAAACAAGCATGCAGCCTAATTCATGAAGCCTAAATCGGCTCGCAAAGGGCCAGATTCTGAGAATCTGGCCCTTTGCGAGTGCGATTTTTGCATTTGGGATTCAACATCCCAAATGCAAAAATCGCTATTTGCTAATTCGCATATTTGCGAGGAATTACATTTAAGGAATCTCAATTTGAGATTCCTTAAATGTAATTCATCATCCATTTTCCAATTGCGAAATCGCAATTTCGGCCCGCAATTTACCGCGAGGTCAAACCTCGTGGTAAATTGCGAAAACTCAGAAAAATGCATTTAAATGCATTTTTCTGAGTTGCATGTTACACACACACATGTCCTTAGGACATGTGTGTGTGCAACACCTGTGTTAATTTCCATTGCAGGGGTGCTACAGGGTGTCCTTTGGACACCCCTGGCACCCTTGTACTCGCAATCTCATTTGCGATTAGCTAATTGCTAATCCCAAATGAGGAATGACTCCCCATGCATTCCTATGGGCCTTTTGGCCCATAGGAATGCATGGGGAGTTATTCCTTATTTGCGATTAGCAATTAGCTAATCGCAAATAAGGAATCAGTGGGAATCGCAATTAATATTGGGATTCCTACATGAATACCGTTTTGCGAGTCTCAAATAGCGATTCCTTATGATTCGCTATTTGAGCCTCGCAAAACGGCCCGTTCATGAATCAGGCTGAAAGTCTTCTGCACTTGTTTTTTCTTTTAAGCCTCCCCAGCTGGGCCAGCTCCCAGAGGGAACAATCATATATATTTGGGGGAGGCAGTGGAGCGTGTGTGGCTCTCCTCCCAAAGACAATTTTGGAACAGGGACCCCAGGGCCTGGCCAATTTTGAGAAGGGGGAGTGGGCCCTGTGTGGCACCCCTCCCTGGGCTTATTTCACCCTGGGAACCCATCCCCTGGGGCCCAGCCTTATGAAGAAAGTGGAAGGAGGCACTCACCCCCCTACCGGGCTGATTTTCAGCCCCCCCAGGGACCCTATCCCCCAGGGCCCAGCTGTATTAAAAAAAGGAAGGGAGAACTCAGCATGAAAAATGCTCCAGTCCACAGGAAGTGAAATGTTTATTTGTTTTCCTGCTCGCACTGAATATTTTTTATCGATTCCCTGAGGGTGAAAAAGAAAGGTTATAGACAAGTTACAGTTAGGAAAACTTTATTTATTCTTTCCCTACACAACATACTTAAACTACACAAACAGAAATGTAACTTTACTTTACAGTTTCCATAGAGTGAAGTGGTGAGTGTCATAGAGAGAGACATAAATATAGACATTAAGAGAGTGTTTTTGTGAGTGTTAGGCTATTAGTTCAAATGATCTTCCATGACTCCTCCTTATAGTACTCTCCCTTGCACTGATTTTACTTGTCCTCTAACACCAGTGTGCACAGAGTCACTTCAATCCTTTGAGCTCACGGGGCGGCAGGCAGACTGCACACACCGTATCCGGTGCAGCCCTGCCCTGCTCCCGGCCATAGTGTGAGGAGGAAAAGGAGACTTGACTTTACCAAAGCCCTCTTTGAGGAGGATACCAGGCTGTCCCTTTCCGAAGCAACTCCATGCAAGCAGCAGGTGGTCTGCCTTCCCCCTCCCCCCATGGGACACACCAATAAGCAGCAGCATTTTAGTATAGGCCCATGGTGATTGGATTTCCCCCAGACTCAGCTGCCATTGCTATCAGTAAGAGATTCAGAGGCTCCCAGGGCTGCTGTCAACTGGAAGTCAGAGCTCCCTCAGCAGAAATGAGATAATGAGCATCATTCAGAGTGCCTTCAGACCTAGCCAGGGCTCGAGTTGGGGGTAGACCCAGGTACACAACGTCCCCCCACTCTTTTCACAGGGTGGACGCCTCCCCCCCCGCCAAGAAGCTGGGCCCCACAGAAATATGCTGAACATGTCCTGGTGTAACTGTCAGACACTGGGACACGTTCAGCATGTGATGTCATGAGGTCATTTGCATATTGTCAGTCCCCCCACTTCTTTTTATAGGACTTGTGCCCTGGACCTAGCCCTCACCCTGCTATCTGACAATAATTAATACGCATGAGCCGGTGCTCTACTATAAAAAGTAAGTCTTTGATCCCAGGCAGCAAGGTGCTTCTCTCCATACCGATGCCACCTCATGCATAAAGTGACCTAAGGAAACCTGACATCTACGTACCCCATGTGCCTAATGAAACCTGCAGCTGTGCAAGTGTGAGCTGCGGCGTGCCACAATGCTCTGGCATCATCAATGCACAGGCGCTTGCCACGTGGGGGGGGGGGATATGTGAAGGATAGCTTCAGCTAATAAGACACCTATGAGCAGGGCTCAAGTCGGGGTACCACGCAGGTGAACGGTGTCCCCCCACTTATTTTATGGGGTTTTTACTGGGTGGACGCCATCCCCCCTGCCCAAAAGATGGAGCTGGTACCCGAGTCTTCACCTGCTTGCGAATGATAGCCTTTAAAATGCACCCGAGGCTCAGACTAATTTACCCTTCCACCTCGCGCCCTTCCCTTGCCAGCCTTTCTCAGAGCACAGCAGAGGAACCAAGGCTTCATGGAGCTGCGCAGTCAACACACCGAGCATGTCACTTCCAGGGACCCCAACAGATACCCGTAGTGTCTACGGCCTGAGTCTGTAATAACCGTGTAATCTGAGGAATGGGTCCTGTGTATAGTGTGTTCTTGTGTTATGAGTGACTACCACTTATTGCAATATTATACCTCTACTTGTATCTTGTATGTATTCACGTATTTCAGATGGAAACCGACAAATTTTGTGACGTCACTTCTTGTCATGATGTCACTTCCGGTGACACCATCTAACTTGGAACGTTCCCCCACTTCTTTTTTTAGGACTTAGTGCACTGCCTATTAGCTCATCCACAAAGTTGTAAACAATGATTAAAGGCACAGCATTTGGAGGTGGAAGGGTTTTCCATGGGAAGAGATCTTATGGCATAGTTTAACAATCCTTGAATTCTAGAGCATGATTTGTGGTTACACTGTGGCAAGTGGAATAAAGCAACATATGTGATGGTTACGGTGTAATGTGGAAAGCGAAAGCCGTGCTGGGTGCCACTAGAAAATGAGTGCAGCCAGAGAACGTAACCAAAATGTGTGACGAAATAATAATAATGTAGCTGTGCCGGATTCATCTTCTAAAGCACGGTTTCAGTGTGTGCAGCCAGGGAAAATAAACAAAAAATTCCACACAAAAACAGATGAACACAGTACTTCAGCCGCAGGAACTGATAAGGGCTTCCTTTTTAGATATGTTAAATACAAGAGATTTCACAAGCAGAGCACAAGCGCTGCACAGGCGAAACCTAAAAAGCAGGGTGCATTCAATGGAAATTACAGCTAATATATAAAAAAGTGAAACGCTAACGTGTATCCATTTTATCAGTACTTTTTTAGAGAAAACAATTTGAAAGCAATAGAGCCTTGAACACCAACAATGAACCTGGGATATAATTCAAGACTATTTACAAAAGGTGATTTGTATGTTTTTGATGCATTGACTTGCAGTGCTTTGATTGGGCTGGAGCTCACTGGTACTAAGTACTGGTGCTTCTATTTTTTTACTTTTTAGTGCTGGATAAATTCTCGTTTGCACAGAGGCGTCGGAAGGGGGGTGCTGGCCCTCCCAGGTGTCATCACTAAGGGGGGGGGGAGACAAAATGGCAAAAATAACACTTGCAACTGTATCTTATTTTTCCTTCTTTTAATAATTTCAATGTGGGGTGGTGACAAGGAATTTTCCGCAACAGGTCCCACCTGACCTTGCTAAGCCACTGCGTTTGCAAAGGAGTTTTCTGGGAGTCATAGGGGGAGACTGGCAATCTCTACCGCTTTGGAAGCTGCAGGTTCCTGACACATCCAGGTTGTCAGAGCAGAGAATAGCTGTCCATTTCTCAGACCGAAGTGCAACAGCATCGCTCTTCTCTGAGTTGGCTCATCTTTCGCATTGTTAGGGCTTCTTTGGTGTTGGGAGGCCTCAACACACTGCGGTGGACAGTTCAGGGTCCCATCGGGTCAACACTACTAATCACTCTGCAATTGTAAAGCAAGCCCTACCTACCGCCTCCATATTGTGTGCATGTAAGTCCAGGCAGGCAACCTGGAGTGGGAAATAAGACAGCAACGGTAAGTATCTAAATTACTAATAACATAATGTGTATTTGTAAAGCACATGTTCACTCAGAAGGGTATCTTGGAGATGAATAACAGATGTTTATTGTTATCCAATGGCACTCATTTCATTGAGCTCAGGAGAATGAAAGGCTGAGTGGGCCCACCAGGATTTGAACCTGTGACCATGAGATCAAGAGCAAACCCCTACAGTGGATGCATTAGTCAACTAAGCCACCAGACCCAACAAATATGTCTGAAAAGCTGTATATGTGTGTGTCTCTACTTCTCAAGGCCCCCTCGGTATAATGATGCAATTTGTCCTGTAACCTCCCCTCTCATGCAACAGCCATGCCATTCCAGAATCTCTGCACATAAAGGCGCATCCGAAACTATCTGTCAGGATTCCAGGACAACTATGGAACATTTTTCTGAAGAGCAACATGCACAGCTGAAAACCTAACAGAATGAGAATATTTCTGAAGCCTGGAACTCTCACAAATGTGTGGTCAATACTATCTGCAGCTGAAATGTGTATGATTAAACGCTTTTCCAGATAGCAAATCCTATTCTTACTTCCTTTTTTGCAGATAAAATCTGGCCTATCACTTGTTTCACCTGGCTGTCTCCTCAATGTGCAGGACTATCTCTGTTGATATAAGCAGATTGTTGCCCTAGAAACTAGCAACCTTTACCCATTTTAAGAACAATTTTACATGTAGTCATTATCCAGTCAGGCTTAATTTACACTAAAGGGCTTAATATCCCTAACTGTCTTACATTTACTAATTTAACATTTAAATATAACTCCATGCCAGAAGGGAACCCGTTTTAATCACTAACAGTTATGATAGGTAAGTGAGACGAAGGACATACAAATGAGGCATGTTATACAAAGTCACAAAAAGTGGCCAAGCAGGAGAGGCACACATACATTCAAGGTATCATAGATCTGCAATCATTATTGCTCCTCTATTTTTCTTGCCAATAAGTAGTATCTCATTTTTTTCTTAAAAGTGTACAGCATAACTGACCACTACTGTAGCCGTTCTCTTTTCTTTTGTCTAAAGAAGAATCTCATTCTCAACAAATTCAGCTAATTTTTTCTTCAGTTCTTGAAGGTACACAGTATTTGGATTATTAAGGGTAAAGGTTTAGGTGCCAATATTCTTCTTGAAAAAAGTATGTATTTATGACCAATTTAGAAAAGTCTTATAATTAATATATTTCTCCTGCTCAACGGAACTGTAGAAATCCTGTTGCTTCTCACAGCGTGTTCTTAGTATTTCAACTACATTTGCTTAGAATGCTTCAGATACAGAATTGGAAATTGAGTCTCATTTAAGTTGACACCTGTGGATACAAGAGTTGGGTAGTTCACCCCACTACTTCACATAAGTGCTTGCCTCTTGGTCATTCCTTTAACCCACCCACCTACTTCAACTCATTCTGGTGAGTACCTGCGCTTCTTTTTCCCATTTAAAGCACTTTTGGCTCATAAGGCTTCTTTGAAGAGATGGTTCTTGATTTACTTCTGAATTGTACAGTAGGAACCGCTCTGCAGTTGAAGGCGATGTTGTTGCGGATCCTGGGTACGCAGATGGATAATGGCTTCCTGATGTTTTTCCTTCTTGCAGTTCTTCAGTACTATTCATTCTTCCAATGTCCTGGCTCTTAGTTTCATACATCTTGCTGAGTTGGTCATTTTCTCATTTAGGTGTGCATAGTTGCTGTTTCTGATGGATGGCCTTGTATGTAGTCCAGCTAGCCGGTCTTGAGGTGATACAGGTTTGTAGGGGAACTAATGTAATAATCTCAAAGTTGGGGTTATGTGGATGAACTTCTTTATCTTTTGAAGAGACTTTCTACAGTGTGTAGAATGGCTTTCAAATGTTCTAGATATGTGTTGGGGTCAGGTCTTTTCCATTATGTAGGTCACAATTGTCCTGAAGTTGGTTTGGAGAAACAGGGGTTTCACCTTTTGTCAGGAGAAATAGCTTATTCCATTAAGTATTGGGTTTCTTGATGATGTGTTCCTTGAAGTGTTGGTAAGTGTCAAGGGGGAATCCAAGTGGCTTTGCATTGACTGTTAGCAGGGGTAATGGTAACATTCAGGTTCTGTTTAGAAAACCAAGCTTGAATATGTGGTCGTCTGGTGTTCTAGGACATCAGGTTGATTTCCGTTTAATTTCTTTTAATCAAGTTTTAAATACGTGCTTGACGTTCATACCCAGTTTATATCAAGAAAAGTTTTGAGTAGCTGTATCTCATATGTCAATGAGACTTTAAGATATTTCTGAGTGACACTGAAATTTTGGTGGCTCCCGTAGCTGTTATCAGTAAGTATGAATACAGAGGGTTCTATGTAGAGAATGGTGAAGATGCGGGAGAGGATGACTCTTTGGAAGGCTTAGTAGGAAACTAAGAACTTCATGGATCTTCAGATTTTTACCTTGAAGAGTTTAAAGCACTTTGTGAGGTAGGAATTGAGCCATTGTGGGTCTGTGCCAGAAACCAAAATTTCAGCACCAGAATACACTTGGTGATTGACTGTATCAAAGGCTGTAGAGAGGTTGAATAGCATCAGGAGGCAGAGGTCACTGGTGAGGAGTGTTTTGTTGATTCCTTGAAATGTTGCAATAACTATATTGAGGTGTGGCCTGATGCCTGAATGAGAGCAAGTCTTGTAGAAAAGTTTTTCTTGTTGATCTGATCTCGTAGTTGAGTAGGGACTGTCTTCCCATATGATTTCTCTGGTGGAAGGTAGGTGGGGGATGGTACAGTAGTTGGCAAGATGTTCTGGGTCCACAGAGCAAGGCCAGATAGGTCCCATTTTTCAATTTGTTTGAGAAGGCCTGTTGGCTGACAAAAGGGGTGAAGATGTTCAAGAGAGAACGTATGACTTTTCTTGGGCAGATTACATGACGATATCACATGGTTTTCATAACAAGTAACCTTTAGGGATTTGAGATTGGTGTTGAACTCTGCATGCAAGATGTGGTTGAAAAATGTCCACTTGGGTGTGTGGTGATGGCTGAGGGGAGACAGAGTAGATGCATGTTTGGCGGCGTTGTTTATTTGAGTTCAGATGTTGTTTACTTTCTCAGAGTGTTTTGGGCTCTCGTTTGGTTTGTACAAAGTGAATGTCACTGTTGTGATGAGGGATGTGTGTGCCAAGTGAGGTGTTTTTAGTTGAAACCTCTTGCACTCTAAAATTCCCCAAGCCCATTGCTGACATTCGGGGATGAAGTCTTGCTATATGACACCACTCCAGCGATCTTAACACGGGGAAGCCTTTGGTATTGGGGAAAGAATGATGTCAAATATTTGCATATTTGGGTCCAGGTCTCCTTTTAGGAGCAGTGCTTGTGAATAGAGAGCTATTTTAACTAGCGAGAGGTCCTGGTTTGATGTATAAGATGGTGCTGAAATCAGGAGCCACACATAAAGTGCAACTTTAAATTCACAATAGGATGTTGATTAGCATATTGTTGAGTATTCATAGACAAGGTTTCCAGATCAGCAGTTCTTAAACTTTTAAACTTCTGTGAACTCCCACATAATCATTACTGGAATCAGGGGACCCCCACTAAATAATCATTGCAATCCGAGCATCCCCACTGTTTCATTACTGGAGGCCATGGATACCTGTCTAAGCAACTTCGATGATTTGGACCACAAAATAATACACAAATGATGACATATTGTATTTAATTCCTAAACAGATATTAAAGAACACAAACTTAATTTTAATGGGAATGGTGGAGCTTTTCTGAATTCAATAAAAAAAAGCCCATCTGCCATATGACATACTCTTTAACTTTCTTGCACTGTCCCGCAAAACAATCTGAGGATAGCCTGGCCTCTGCTGTCTTCACTGTTAGGGGCCATTATATCAAGCACCTGCCGTGAACTTAGACCCCAGGGAGGTGTTTTCTCTGTACCCTGGGCAATTTGATGTACTTTACTCCCTCAGAGGATTAGGCCGTCGTGGGAGACGACCGCCGGGGACTACGAGTCCCACAATCCTCTGCTTGGTCATCAGGTGAAGTTGATTAGCGCTATCTAACTGTGTGTGTGTCTTGCTGCACCAAGACCGTCCGCTCCCCTCAGCGAGAGGCAGGGCAGGGTCAGCCCCCCACCCCTTGGCCCCTTCATGTCGTCTTCTTACATCGTGCCTGTTAAAATTAATTTACTAACCCCAGTCTGGAGATTTGACTCTTCATGCATATGAGTACATGGACCGATCCTTGGCGCATGTCAACATCAACTGGTTAAATCCTTAGGAGTGGAATAAAGGTTCTATTGCTGACCTTTTTATTGTTTTATTGCAGAACAACTTACTGTTTACTGCCTACCATCTTGAGCATGTGTGTCCATGGTATTCCCCCTTGGTCTTTACAGCCTCAGCATACCTGCATGTGAGGAAGATTCCCCCACGATTCCTAGTGTATAACTCTTGTTTGTGCTGCTTGTGCTGAGGAGAATGGTTAAGAGAAAGGCAAATAAAAAGTTGGCAAGGTTAGTGGGGGCAGGAAATTAGCAAGACACTCGGTAGAGAATTGCACATTGGACCAAATCGATGAACTGATTGAGGAGTTTGAGGGTTTGCTTACCCTTAAAGATAAGGGTGGGAGGGGGAGAGAAGATCAATAGTGAAATGCATCAAGTCCTATTTTAAGAATACAAGGAAGAGAAATGTTTCATCTAGCTCTCCTAGGGTAAATTAGCCCAACCCCAATCCGGCTACAGAGGGTGCACTAGAGGTACTCCAGACAAACCCCTCTAAATGAGCAGGAGAATACTGCCCCCTCTGTAAAAGTTGGAATTGAGTCCTCAAACCTCTATGCTGTGTTGGAGTCATTAGAAGATAAACAGCACACCGACGCCAGCCAGCATGGGTTTGTGTCGGATGGTGTTAAGGAAGGAGCACTTACGGTTAACTTGCAGCTAATCACTCTCCCACAAGAAGAATGAATCTACAGATGTCCTATCAGTGGTTGATTGACTGAAAGAGAAATGGGTAGATTTGTTGAGGAGGAAGGAACATTTTTTGAATTATCAGTAGACTGTCCCCATGGATGTTTGGTTTGGAGGGGAAGGTGGAGGTGCTAAGTATCGACCAAGCAATAGGCAGGGAAACATGTATACAGAAGGGGCTCAGTTAAGTAGTATCCCAAAAAAGGCAGTGGGGAAGGAAGCACCGAAAAAGGGCCACTATCAAATTTCTTTCACGGAATGTGGCTGGTATCAGAGCCCTCTCTTTATGTGATAAACCATATCTTAATACCTAAAGTAATGCTTTCGTGAGGAGGGACAAGATTCCCCCAACATGGCGCAGTGCTGTTATAGTGCCAATTGATAAGAAGGGTAATATAGACTCACCGGTTAACTTTAGACCGGTAAATCTAATTGACATTAGTTAAAATATCTTTAGTAGACAAAGTTTGGTCAGGTTACACTCATGGATGTCGGAACATTATATCCTCGCTGACTCCCAAGCAGGGTTTAGGAAAGGGATCAGTAACCTTAACCAAGTTTTCCGCTTTCAAATTTTGTGCTGGAAATATCTTGCCCTGAGGCGGGACCATCGTTATGTCGCCTTCATTGAGCTGATGGCGACATTTGATCTGGTCCAGAGGGAAGAGGGATGGAGGGTCTTACAAACGTTTAACTTCCCAGAAGATCTTCTACAGATGTTGAGTGTTACAAACTGACACATATGTCAGGGTGAGGTGAACCAGGGGAGGACCTAATGAACCAGGTCCCCATAGAGAGTGGTGCCAGACAGGGATGTGTGCTGGTGCCCACTTTGTTTAGCCTCCATATTAATAGTGCTATAGATCATGTAGCACAAAGTAATCATGATGCACCCAAATTAAGAGGTGCTCCCGTCCTAATTTTAATGTTTGCAGATGATACCCTTCTCCTATCAAAAACTCTGAAGGGTCTGCAAGTGGAACTGGATTGCTTTGCAGCCTTTTGCGTGAGCAGGGGACTCAAACTAATTCCCTCTAAATCTAAATATATGGCGTTAAAACCGCATAAAACGTTTTGGGGTAATATGGCCTTAGGGGGAGTTTCCATTGAGCAGGGTACACACTTCGATTACTTGGGTGTAAGAATATTGGACAACTTGACATAGGCCCCCCAAAAATAGAAAAAAAACATAACCATTCTCCATCAAAGGGCCTTGGCTATTGGAAGGAAGAACACTGCTTCCTTTGGGGGTGGTCTATTTCACCAGCTCCTAATGTGTACAAACCCACAGCAGTTGTAGCAACAGCATATGGGGCTGAGATATGGGGGTATACCAACTGCCAAGCACTACGTTGTTTGAAAATAAATGTATCAGGTCCTTGTTAAACTTGTCCACCAGTACCCTGCTTATAGCACTTAGATTTGACATGGCCCTTAAGCACATTCATCAGGTGACATCCTTAAAACCCTTGCTCTATTGGGCTCCCCTCTGGTTATTGGATGGTACAGAAGCCCCACAGGGACGCCTTGTCATAACTGATCTCCCAGGACCCTCAAGCACGTACCCTGTGGCTTAAGTATGTTTAAAACAAATTCAAAGAGAATACAATGGAAGAGCTATGTATTTTACCTCAGAGGATCAGGAAGGGTGACATCCAGGAAGTTAAACCAGCCTACTAGGAATCTGTCTTAATGAAGATTTGAAATGATCAGGCTGTGAACAGTATGATGGGCCAATTTTGCAACTTCAAGTATTCCTCTACTAGGAGCAGTACTTACCAGGATACACTCAGAATTCTGAAAAGTGATACAAGTGAACAAAGTGTGTGTGCTGTATCTTGTTTCTTGTTGTGGGCATGGAGACTGAGAACTTAAGATCCTACTATGGAGGTTTGCCATAGAACTAATGTGAACATAAACAAATTATCCTTATATAGCAATTTAGCTCTTCTACAATGGTTTTTGAATTGGTTTAGATGCTGAGACTATGGAGTGACCTTGACATGTATGATTATACATGTATGGTTATAGCCCGAGGGGAATGATGGTTTCATGCTTTATAGTTTTCTAACTGCAAGCAGGCATTCTTATTTGATATTTTATATACTGGGTTTTATCTATTTATAAATTCAAAAATAAGAGGTGATTATTCCTAAATAGGAGAGGGCAAAAAGACTTCTATCAAGGTGATGATGAAGCAAGGAATCCCTCGGGATGTGTGAGGGCATCATGAAACAGTATCGTTAACTGTCCCTCTCAATCTGTCCAACCTTGATAGAAGTCTTCTTCCCCTTTCCCATTTAGGAACAGCAACTCATAGTTTTTGCATTTATCTCAACCCCAGGAGCACGACACTGGACCTTCTTCAAGCTCCCCTCTTATTTTTTGATACATTTTATCTAATTATCACAGACATGGTAATGAGCACATTCCTGGTCATTTTATTGTTGATTGTGATATGTCTTTCTATAGTACATTTGCTGAAACATAGATATATACTACTATATTTCTATGTGGACAAGTATCGAGATTTAGTAATTCAAAGGTAGAGACACACAATGGAACCAGAACTAAGTTTTATTGTCCTTTTCTCTTGTTTTTACTTCTCTCAGATGAGCATATTTATTTTGGATTATTTTGTATCAGCCTTGAGCATGTAATTTGCTAATAGAGGTAGCACTAGGTCATTCTGATGTAATTTGTTCACAAACTGTGTGCTACTCGTAGAACTGCTTTCTAAATGTTTTTATTGAAGTACCTTTTAATCACATATGTACAGTTTTTTGTGCTATATCACTGTGCATTTAAATTGAATGATCTTTTTCTTCCAATGCATGTTTATTTCTGTAACTTGGATGTCCTAGCTATGTGATATGTACATACTGCTGTTAATTGTTATATCTGTGCGTATGTTTTATTTTGTACTTTTATGGCCGTACAGCCTAAATAAGGTTTTACTACTACTACAGATAATTTTAAAAATGTCAATTGACGTTTTTGTTCTCTTTACCCTTCATTAATCTGTTAATATTTCCATTTCTTAGCAGTCGTGGACCACCTGAGTGCTCTTTGAAGACCTCCAGGGGTTCCCGGACCACAGGCTACAAACCGCTGTTCTAGCAAAATGATGTTGGTAATTTCTTTTTGTGGCATCTGCCATGGATGCAGTTGATGGGGGATAATGCTTTCTTCCTAAATCTTTATGATAATAGAATAAGTTAATCCATTTCTCTTACTGAAATCGGATCTGCTATACCTCAATCGCTAAGTTCTAGAATTGCTTTTTTTTAACGTTGTCATATAGATTAGAACCAATGGGGGTGGTGGTTGAATAGGTAAACTGTAGGGGATCTAATGAGAGAGTGCCAACATAATGACCCCACCAAAATAGTAGCCAGACAAATATAATACTTACCACTGAGAACCATATCCCATTTAGCACTGAGTTAGTGAGCAAATTGACCAATCCATCTATTTCTAGAAAGATCCATAGGAGTTATTCCTAAGGTAAATTTGAATGATTGGAGCCAAATTATGCATTTACAGCACAAAAGGTAGAACATGAAACCAAAAAAGTACTCGTTTGCCAGGCAGTTTTTAAATGGCACTCATGAAATATAAAAAAAAATCAAGGACTGCCTACCAAACGTCTCCTCATGAGGAACATCTGGAGGTCCTTCCCTCTAAAAATTGGGGTAAAGTTGAGTATTGAACAGGTCACTTTTCAAATAAAATTTACCTTAAAGCATACATTTTGCTGCCAGCTCTATAGAGGCACTCATTAAATATCCCAGCACATGTATCCTGTGCCAAACACATTGATGTACTTTTGAAAATCTGGTAAAAAGGTGTCAAAATGTAGAATTTCCCCAAATATTCATACGCCTAAAAGATAGTAGACATAATTTGGACTTACATTATAACGCGAGTCCCTGTGATTTTTCAGAAGGTATAGAACAATATTCTTTTGTATTCTCATCTTGCATCTTCCAATAGAATTTCAGTCATGCAACTGTGATTTTACTTGGATAGGGCTGGTCATAAAAATTTAAAGTAGATCTCACACTCTTACTCAATTGACATGAGGACTGCCTCTAGGGCTAGACAAACCTCAGAGACTCGGATGCTAGAGTTGTCAGGCAAGTTTAAACAGCAAACATACCGAGGCGCTGGCATCCCCGCACGATGCAGCCATAGCATCGCGCCTAAGGCTTATACAATTTAAATACCTCCACCGAGTATACTTTACACGTCATAAACTGTGGCGGGCGGGTTTGGTGGAGTCCCCACTGTGTTTGCGCTGTGGCAATAGCGATGGCATTTTTTATACAGACTACCTGGCACTGTATTGTCCTCCACAAATTCTGGAAAGGGGTAACAACATGCTTATCCGAGTTACTAGAGTGGAATATTCCACTGCCCTACTTCATATCATGGAGGGAATCAGGGGAAATAGATACAATCGTCACCTGTTGCTCCTAGGTTTAACATTGGCAAAACAAGACAAAGCCAGGGCATGGAAGGGGGTATCCCCCCTGCTGGGGGTTTGGAAGAACGGACTAGATTGCTGCATGGGACTGGAGATACCCATATTAAAAGCAAGAGGCTGCCCACAAAAACATCCCAAAATATGGAAGAGATTGGCAGATTACCGGGGCCTCTATCTGGAGCCCGTTCCAGTAAAAGATACCGAAATGTAAGGGTGGAAGTGCAGAAATGTAAGGGTGGAAGTGCGGTGGGAGCCTTCACTAGGATACAACCTAGTGATATATCCGGCAAGATGGCTAGGGGATGACCTTATAAGTGACTGTAATGTTAACATGGCACAACTAGTTAAAGTTGTTATGTATTTGTATAAATGGGATAAAATTGCTGCTGTTATCCTACGTGTCACACTGTAGGATGTCACTCCTATGTTGAAGCCTCATCTTGTCCATCTTTGTACAACTATTGACAAAATAAAATTTGTTTAAAAAAACAAGACAAAACAGTGAACATATCCATTAGGTTCAGTGCTTAATTTGTAAAATATGAAGTGAAGGTGCTCACATTTTTTTAAGAGGCCACACCCACATCCCGCGGTCCACCCTCTTCTAGCAGTGGCTCCACCCTTTATTCTAGTTGCTCCACCCACATCCTCAACTGGTACTGCTGACTCAAGTACTAGAAAACTAGCACATGGTGGCAAAGGTTAATTTAGTCGACCTTGGACAGTTGCAATATGGGAGCTTCCATGCAAGATGGTGGCTGAAGTGAATTAGCATGACAGTAGCAAGTATTGGGTGTTCTACAGCCCCTATCCCAAAGGAATGTAAGAGAGCCAATGTTGAAAGGGAGATTTCTTTATACTTTTTTAGCTCAGGATTGCATGCCATCCCCACTTGGAAGGTCTATCTCTTTGTTTCACAGAATGTGAATGCTTTATGAAGCTCTCCGTTGAGCAGCTCGCTGCTAAATAAACACTATGGTTCCCCATGGGTTTGCACCTCAATTGAAGACTTTTCCAGTCAACTTGTCTTTTGTCCTATATGATGTGGATAGTCCAGTATGTTGCAGTTAACTGAATGAAGTCCAGTGGAGTATTGGTGTTCTCAGCTTTGTGGGCGGCAAGCGGTCAATAATTGCAAGCATAAGCAGGGTTCAACAAATCAACATGCACATCTGAATTGCTTAGAAAATGAAAGAGAAGAACCAAAAATTAATTAAATACAGATTTATAAAGCGTTTGATTAACAAAAAGTGTGCATCCACGCACTAGAGACGGAGGAGGAAGGAAGTGGAAAGTGATACAACAAGAACATTAGAAAAAGGAATGAGAGCAGTGCAAATCCAAATTCAAATAATTAAACAAACATATGCTGTTTAGTTTGACTATTAGTGTTATTATCAGTCTATAACATAGCTTTAACAAAGAGACATTGCACTTAGTAACATCATGCTTGGAGGCCTGAGCTCCCTTTTCTCCCTGCTTGTGTGAGGCACTCCCTTTTCACAGCGTCTTTCAGTCATCATTTTAAAAGACATCCAGGAAAACATTGTGGCTACGCCTCCGGATTCAAAACAGTGCAAACCACCTTCCAAAGCATATGTGTTGGGGGAGGCAGCCTTAGAACACGTGCTTCGGAGCTTTGCATGTGTTCAATGCATGAAGGTGCTGTTCACTGGTCTGGGAGAGATGCACATACCTGAGAGCACTTTGCACGTGGGTGAGAGATGATAATGTGTTTTAGCGACTGTAGCTCAGAGCTTTGAACAGGAACACACACAGTGCAGGTCTGTGGTGGTTTCACGCTCCTGCTTCATAGAGCAGACATGCTCTGCTTCCGGCAGCTGCCGGCGTGACACACACCTCCTGCAGAGCCACAACATAAACTCATCCAGACCACATGCCTTACGGCCCTGGTGGTGTTGGTCAGGTCAGCTCCCCAGGGCGGAACACCTCTCACAGACACAGCAACTCCTAGTCACAGCCTCGCCCATCGACCCCCAACTCCTGGGAGCGCAAAAGTGATACCTGATGCAGTTTGCCACAGTGCTTACTTTGTAAAACAGTAAGTGCTGGTGCACAAAGTTTTGCTCAAATCCTGTAGGTGGCAGTATGAATATTGGGGATGCTGCATAGCAATGTTATGTATTCTTGAGTAAACATCATGCCTATTTCATCCAGCAACAGTCACCCCTTTCCCTTAACTCATACATGTTCTTTTTTTGTTACTGCTTTCTTCCTGTTTTTCCATATGTCTCGTCCTCTTTCTTTCCTCTTTTTATGTTTTTATCTCTCTGCTTTGGGTGAAAATCTGTTTAAGAAAAAAAGGTAACAGTCCCAAAAAATAGGTGCTGGTGGGCCCCAGCTGCATCAGCCAGTTCAAATTGGGCGCTGAGAAAGCATAGTAATATACCTTTCCGTCACGGTCATGGGCACCAACTTCCCAACAAGGTTTAGGCTCTACACTCCCCAATACTTATATTCATACATACTCAGAATGTGCCAGCGCTTTAAAGGTTATCACATATAAACTCAGTAACAGTCAGCTTTGGTGAAATGGAGAAGCATGTGAAAAGCCAAACATTGCCATACAGTAGATATGGCAGTAATAGAAGGCACTAGAAAGAGTAGCTGAACTGTCTGAAATTAACCCCTTGCATGCTGATGACGAACCCCAGCCGTCATGCACTACGGTGCTCGTGTGCTGATGACGGCTGGGGTTCGTCATGGCCCGCCCCTGTTCATTTGTTTACAGCACAGGGGCGGAAACGGGCCAGCAGTGAAGGGGTTAAAGACGGGAGCAATTTCAGGAACTCACTATGGCTGCACTTTCATTTATATTAGAAGTGGTGCACAAAGGTGCCAGAGCTAACTGCAGTCTCACTTAACAAACTGGCTGCACTTGGAGGCGCTGGAGAACTCTCAATCACAAGTGAATGAAAGGCACCCGGACGCTGCATATGGTAGTGTGTTAAAGATTGTTGGAATCCATCCACTAATGTCAAATCACAAACAGCAAAAAGATGCTTCAATTTAAAGGCACTACCAGGATGTGTATTAATCTGCACTTCAGGCAGAGCAGAGGAATGCACTCTCAAGCATTATGACCTAGGGCCAAATTGACTTCGCATTGGCAGAATTTCGGCGTTTGCGAATGCAATTTGGACTAATGGTATGTATCAAGGAAATCTGCTTGAAAAATAAGGAATGCAAAATTTGTGATTCCTTATTTTGCGATTGCATTTAAGGAATCTCAAATTTTGCGATTTCTCAAAAGCAATGTAAGGCGCCAAAAAAATTCGCCTATTGGCCTTAAGGAATCGCAATTACCACCAACTTCCAGTTGGTGGTAAGTTGCGAATTCCTTTAAAAATGCATATTTTTGCATTTTTCAAAGTGCCATGTGACGCACATACATGCTCTTAGGGCATGTATGTGCGCCACATGTGCACCCATGCATATTTCAGGGGTGCAACAGGGTGTCCTCTGGACACCCCTGCACCCTTGAAAATATTCTCAATTTGCGATTAGCAAATTGTGAATCGCAAATTTCCCCTAAATTCCTATGGGCCTCCTGGCGAATGAATGGGAAAGTATTCCTTAATTGCGAAATCGCTAAAAAATTGCGATTTTCTTGATACATAGCAATTAGCGATTCTGAAATAGCGATTTTTTAAAAATCGCTATTACAGAATCGCTAATTGCTACCTTCATACATATGGCCCCTAATCACAAGCCTTGCTAATTTTTTTGTTTTTTTTACAGTCTAACTTTCTCCATATAACATCACAGATGCACAGAATATGCCATTCACGAAGGGAGCGAGGACTTGTATATATTATTTATACGTCACATGCAAACATCAAAATAGTACACAGAAGTAAAGACACATCTGTGCATGCACACCTGTGCCATGTGACACACAGACATAACCTTAGGGCATGTATGTGTGCCACATGTCACACAAGCCTGTACTTGGGGTGCTAGAGGGTGTCAAAGTGACACCCCCTGCACCCTTGCAGGATTCGGTATTTACCGATTCGGTAAATACCGAATCGGTATTTCCCATTGATTCCTACGGGCTTCAAGGTCCATAGGAATCAATGGGCAATACCGATTCGGTATTTAACGAATCGGTAAATACCGAATCTTACAGATTCGGTATTCCTAAATTCGGAATTACCTAAATCTGCCCCCTTCCCATTTACAGACTCTGAAATACCGATTCGGTAAAATTCGGTATTTAAGAGTCTGTAAATGGGAATTACCTACATCTAGCCCTAAGACTCAAAAAGCAATACTGATGATACTGACATGAAACGCTTTATTGATATCAATGGCAAAAAGCCTGCACATGACTTGATTGCAGTATAATTAAGTGCACCTTTGTATCAGTGAAATATCATCAACAATAAGAGACACATATACAAAGCCTTTTTGAGGTTACAATTGAACCGATTCACAGAAACAGCCCATTTGCGATTGCAAAAAGGCATTTGACATTTACCAAACCCAAACAGCAATTTTGTAATCTTTTACCGAATTACGATTTGGGTTTGCGAGTCGGTATTAGGAAGGGGCGTGTTGAGGGCGTCCCTTATTAATACTGAATCGCAGTGGTGTGCATGAATGTTTTCCGAAATGCGGTCATAAAATCTTCGCATTTCACCACCAAATTCAGTTTGGTGGTGACCCCTTCACAAATGGGAAGGGGTTCCCAAGAGTCCCATTCTCATTTATGAATGTTTGTAAAACATTTTTTAAGAACACTGCCTTCTCTTTAAAAATGAAAAGAAAACCTTTAATTTTTGTTTTTGAAACGCATCCTGTTTTCCTTCAAGAAAAACGGGATGCTTCTTAAAAAAATTGCTTTATTTAAAAGCAGTCACAGACATGGTGGGCTGCTGACTTCGAGTTTCGCGATTCCCAATGAGTCGCAAATTTGACCTACCTCATTACATTCATGAGTTAAGATTATTTGCTACCCACTGGCAATCTCAAATGAAACTCCAAAGAGTTTCATACAGTTGAAAATGTGATTTTCTAATTGCGATTTACAGGAAATCGCTATCAGGAACTCGCTATTTCAAACTTTCGTGCATGTGGCCCCAAGTGTCCACAGTTTCACATTTCCTGAAAGAATACACATTTTCCCATAAATGCCAGAATTTCCTTTCGGCTGGATAAACCAGACTGCTTCAAACAGAAGTTTTGTAAAATATGTCACTAGCTATATTGTTTTTTTCTTCATTTTGGGAAATGTAATGTACAGAATATTTGTAGAGCGCACTGCAACTCGCCGGGTATCCTGGCGCCGAGAGACGGAAAACAGCCTGTGGCAAAGGGCAGAAATGGCATTATACTCTGGGAAAGAGCCAAGTTTTTATTTTCTTTCTGAACGGCAGAAGATCTTTCATCTGCCGCAACTCCGTGAGTAGGCTATTTCAGAGCCTTGCAGCAGCAACGCTAAAAGCTTGCCCCCCCCAGTTTAGCTCTTCTGACCATAGGTACTTCCACCCAGTTAGCTGAGGAGGACCAAAGACAGCGAGTGGGAGTATACCAGCTGAATTTATTCTGCAACAGTATTGGCCCTAGACAGTGCAGTGCCTTGAACATGACACAGAGGGTTTGAAGTGAACCCACTGCAGAATTGGGAGCCAATGAAGGTCCACAAGGGCCTGGGAGGAGGACTGACAAGGTCTCATCAAAGCCAGCTTTCTGGATTCTCTGCAGTCTCCCACTTAAATATTTTGGGGACTCCAGCAGCAAGGCATTGCAGTAATCTAACCTGCTCATGATGACACTCCTTACTACCAGTGCGCAAGTATGTATGGGGAGCATAGGGACTTTTTCTTGAGGGCCCTGATAAGGGAAAAACAGCTCCCAACGGTCTTATTGACTTGATTTTCAAAAGTCAACTTCTCATTAAAACAGATTCCCAAATTACAAACCGACTTAGAAGGTGCCAGCGGGGGATCAGCAGGAATAGGCCAAAAGCTGGCTGGGAGAGGATATGACACTTTCCCATCTGCAATATAAAGGAGCTCTGTCTTATCTGCGTTAAATTGCAGGGAGTTGTCTCTCAGCCAGTATACCACGTTCTGCATACAGGCATGGAAGTTCTCCACAGTGAATGACTGTTTTCCCTCGAAGGAGAGAATAAGCTGGGCGTCATCCGCATAATTTACTAGGCCTCTGCCGTGAGATTTATTAACATCCACCAAGGGGCGCATATAGGTATTAAATAGAATAGGGCTGATCGCAGAACCCTGCGGTACATCATGATGTATCTTGGTGAACTTAGACTGAAAAGGGGGAGGGCCACAGCCTGACATCTGTCAGACAGATAGGAATGAAGCCACTGCTGAGCCAGGCCCACTACCCCCACTCCTTCCAATTGTTCCAGAAGAACCTTGTGATTGACTGTGTCGAATGTGGCGGACAGGTCCAACAAGATCAGTATAGCAGAATGACCCTTGTCCTCACGCAGACTAAGATCGTCCAACACAGTCAGCAAGGCAGTCTCTGTCCTGTGTCCTGGGCGGAAGCCGAATTGCACGTCATCGAGTAAATTATTTACCTCCAGAAACTGGGAGAGTTCCCTGCTTACAAGGCGCTCAATGATCTTCACGGGTATGGAAGGAGTGACATAGGCCTGTAATTTTTAAGACAGGCTGGGTCAAGCGACGTTATTTTTAGTAAGTGGGTTACAACTGCTTGCTTCCAGCAGGACGGGACCATCCCCCTACCCAGGGTTGATCACATAGCTTTCTTAGCAGAGTGAACATCTCGGAGCCATAACGCTTTCCAGATCCTATGGGGAAGAGGGTCCAGTGATGAACCGGAGGAGATCCCTAGAGCTATCCGATTAAAATCCTCCACCAAGGGAATATCCAAATGATCTAGGAGAGGCCTCTGATCCAAGGCTTTACTCAGCCCCTTCCAGGCCTCCTTCCTATCCTGTGGGGGACCACTAGCCCCATCAACTGTGCTATCACCTTCCAACCCTTCAATGATTTTGCAGATCTTATCCTCAAAAAAGGCAGCCAAACTGTCATAAAGTTCCTGCGTAAGGAGAATTTTATTTTTAGTGCAAGCGGGTTGGCAATATCGTATATTATTTTGAAAACGCTTATGGAGCTATTGGGTGCCTTTAGGATTACATCTGCAAAAAATTCAGCTTTAGCAGAAGTAATATTTTCTTATAGCAGAGGATTTTCTGCTTCCAATCGGCTTTATCTATATCAGAGTACCTCCTCCTCCAACGCCGTTCTGCTTGTCTGAAGCCAAGTTTTAACCTTTGCAGTTCAGCATTGTACCAAGGAGCGGAGGGTTTGCCTACTTTTTTAACCTGCTTTCGTGGAACAAGCTGGTGAAGTTGATCATTAATATATAGACAAAAGGTGCCGTAACTATCCTTCACCTGTTTCCCAGGGTCAAAAGACTCTTCAAGATGGAATACTGGGGCAACACTAGCTTTCCTCAAATGGGCTTGCCTTTGGCGCATTGGCGGCGCGTCCGCTGCGCGGTCACTCCAGGGCGGTCGCTCCAGTGCGATGATTTATAGGCCGTGGCGCGAGGACTAGCAACTAGAAAGCTCACCCTGTAAGGTACAGCGGGCCCGCTCTAACAGGCGGACACGCTGGGGCAGGGCGGAAATAGAACCAATGTACACCAAATTGCAGGCAGTTAGAAACAGTGACTATTTCAATGTTTAAAACCAATTTGCATATAGGGTTGAAGAGCGCGATTACAGCAGTTAAAAAACTGTGACTATTTCAATATTTTAGTTTTTTTAAAACAGTTCACATATAGTGCTAACAGAACACGATTGCAGCAGCATACCCCAGCACCCACACACAAGCAGGAAATACCACGTCTCAAGTGTTTTTTCCGCTAGTTTTTTCCACAAATACCCACATGACATTCTTGTCAAATCATCACATTTACTACTGCCCCACATGGACACTATCTGATTTTTATGCCTTTGTCAAGGATGCCCATTTCATGTGAGGGAATGTTTATGCATTAATCAAGAACGTGCATTATTAATAGTGTGCAGGATATTAATGTACACTTGATTTCACCAAGCACGGCTGGTGCTGGTAAGAGTGGTGGGGCTGTGGGGTGGGCCGGGCGCGGGGTGGGGCAGGGGAAGTCAGTAGACGATGGAATAGGGGAAAAAATAAAAAAACACTTACCTTACTCTCGCTGCATTGGCGATGCAGCGAGCACAAGGTAAGTGGTTTTCTGTATATGTATATATTTTTCTCCTTGTTCCATCATCTATCGACTCCCCCCCGCCCCACCTCACCGGATTTTACGGGTATATGTAATTATGATACTATTGCTGTTGAAACAATTTTGCCATGAATTTGCCAAGCGCGAATATCATGAAGCGCGCCCTTAGGACCCGGGCCCCCGGGCCACGCCCCCGGTCACGTGATCATGGGCGGCCGGTCGCCCAATCGGCACTCGGTCGCCCAAGTACTTCCGGGTCAGGCACACGTATGTCCGGCTGGGGTGTCGGGGGGCGGAGACCTTTGCCCTATTTAGGGTCAGGAACCGTGGCTTCTGTCTCTCTTTGCCCTCTGCCACCCCAGCTGACGACCTCGCCGGGCGACTCCTTTTTCCACCCCCTACCATTTTACTTTAAATTTAAATTCCTTCGTCCCCCGGCGCTCGCACCTCCCGTTGGATTGTCGAGGGAGTGCGAGGAGCGGCTTGAAGGCGGCGTTGGTGATCCGGAGCCCGGTGGCGAGGCTCGGCGGCTGTGGAGAGAGTCGGCGGGAGATCAGCGCGCTGCGACGGAGAGACGCCCATTATTGCCAGGTAAGGGTCCGGGAGTTCTGGGGGGCCTGCTTGCAGCCGCTGATTGCGGGAGGGGGTTCGCGGGTTTTTTGGTGGGCTTACTTCCGGTGGTTGGTGGCTGCCGGTGGGGCTCCTGGGGTCCGGGTTCCTTGTGGCAACGTGGGCGGCTCGGCTGGGGAGCGGGGGTTGGTATTTACACGGGAGGCTGGTTAGGTGCGCGGGGCAGCAGTGGGGAAATTAATTGGAGCACTCACTTCGAAGAGTCAGTTTCCCGCGCAAATTGCATTAATTTTAAAGCGGCAGTGGGGAAATTAGTTGTGGCATTCATCTCGGAGGCACAGTTTCCCGCGCAAACCCGCATTGTTGTAAGCACCGGTGCGCATTCAGAGAGCGATGGCCCCCAAGAAGGTCAGCCATAAACGGAAGGGGAAGGACCCCGAAATTGCACAACTTTTAAAACTAGTGCTAGCTAAGCTGGGCAATGATCAGGAGAGCGCGAGCGATAGCGATGCCTCGCAGGATGAACCTGAGCAGGAGATCATTAGCGAGCGACCGCGTAGGGAGGGGGTGCCACCAAGGGCTGCTTTCCCCCCCTTAGTGAAGAAGCCCAGAGCTCAGAAAAAGCGTAAAGGGAGTGCATCACGTAAAAAGTCTCATGGCAGGGTAGCTGAGGACGAGAGACCAGTAGGTCCCGTCCCCCCTCCGTTAGAGGAGATACCTGCTACTCCATTAGAAGATGTGATTCCTACCCCCCTCATACCGGTCATACCAGGTGTGGACCTACCGCTAGGAGCGGGACCTACTGGGGGAACACCAATACCTGCAGTAACGCCAGCTGACCCCGTGGGTTCAGCATTGGCAGAGATTAGGGAAGCACTGAAAGCATTGGCCCCAGTAAATCCGCACCAGGCCGTGATGGGGGTACCAGCACCTCCCCCCCCCCCTCAGCTAGTGGTGGCGGCTGCAGGCGCGCAGGACCCGATGGCTGGGCTTTTAGCATCTGTAGCTAATCTAGTGGGACAACTAGCACCCCCGGCAGCGGGGCAGACTCCCAGCACAGTGGCAGCAGCCCCGTGGGCACCAGGGCAGACGGTGGAACAGGGGGCGCTGTTAGAAATCCAGAGGCAGTTGGCACTTGTAGTAGAGGCGCGGAGTGCGAAGCCCAGTGTGACTACAGGAGCGACACCAGCTATAGCGACAATACCTGTGGGAGGTAAGGCATGCGAGGTGGCGGCCAAGGGCGGGGAAGCGGGGATAGTGGCAGGGGTGTGTCACGGGAATGTGTTATCCCAACCTGGAATGTTAGCCACGCATGTGTCCACGGAAATGAAGGAAAAAATCTGGAAAGGGGCGTATGTGGATATATTTGCGCTCATCAGACCTACTAGGAGGGACATGGAGTTCAGGGAGAGGGAAGGAAAAGAGGGCTCCTCCAAAGACAGGAGGCCAAGGGTAGAGGAGTCTCTTACTAATTGGCTCTTTGGCTTTCATGTGTACACGACGGTCTTGTTGGAGAAAAGGCCAGAGTTAGCGATTCCATTGGTTTTCTACACAAATAAAATTGTAAAAGCGCATGCGACTCATGGGGGAACAGCATGGTTGGATTATGATAGGGAATTCCGGTGGGCTAAGGAGGAGAACCCGAGTATTGGCTGGGACCAGGTGGAAATAAATGCCTGGCTTGAGAACGTTAATGGTGGGGGGCACCACACCAAGCAGCCATTTCGGACCTCACAGGGTGGCCCAGGGAAAAAGAAAGGGGCTTGCTGGGCATTCAATAGAAAGTCATGCAATTATCCCGCAGGGCAGTGCAAATTCAGACATGCCTGCTCCTATTGTGGTCACTCCTCGCATCCAGAGTCTAAATGTAATAAGAAGTTCAAAGAGCGCGGGGGGGCTGGGAACAAGGAACACAAGCCTCCTCAGCAATAGGCTTCCTTCTCCTGTAGACATAGGGAAATTGATTTATTGGCTCAATCAGTACCCAGATAGGGCAGCAGCCAAGGTTTTGTTTGATGGTTTTTCTGTAGGTTTCCGCATTCCCGCCCTAGGCGTGCCTCCTGTTGACCAATGCAACAATCTCATGTCAGCTAGAATGCACCCAACAATAGTAGCAGCAAAGGTAGAGAAGGAAGTGGCCTTAGGTAGGGTCGCTGGCCCTTTCCCCGCTCCTCCACTGGCAGGTTATGTTTGCTCCCCCCTAGGAGTAGTGCCTAAGAAGGATCCTGGGCAGTTTAGGATGATACACAACCTCTCAGCTCCTAAAGGTTTCTCCGTGAATGACTGCATTGACCCTGCTTTGTGTTCTGTGACTTACTCATCTTTTGATGCCGCTGTGCAGCTGGTGAGGGAACTAGGGCGGGGGGCGATGTTAGCAAAAACTGATATTGAATCTGCCTTCCGCCTGTTGCCAGTGCATCCCGAGGATTACAAACTATTGGGTTTCCAGTTTCAGCAGCAATTCTACTTTGATAAGTGCATGCCCATGGGTTGTGCTGTGTCTTGCAAGTATTTTGAGACCTTTAGTTCCATGCTGCAATGGGTTTTTTCGCACACGACAGGTTGTGTCAATGTGGTGCATTACCTAGACGATTTCATGGTGATGGGTCCGGCAGAGTCAGGGGAGTGCGCTAGAGCGCTCAATGAACTGGTGTTGATGTTTCGGGAGTTCGGGGTCCCCCTGGCCCCCGAAAAAACAGTGGGCCCGGCCACGTGCATGTCCTTTCTGGGGATAGAAATTGACACGGTGGCGGGGGAGTGCAGGCTGCCTTTGGACAAAGTTCAGGCCTTTTCCCGAGCGATTGACGCCACTCTGGCGGGACCTAAGGTTACTCTTCACCAGCTCCAGGTACTTGTTGGCCAGCTCAATTTAGCCCTAAGAATCATCCCCATGGGGCGCCCTTTCTCTAGATCCATAGCCAGGTCAATGGGGGGGTTAACGCACAAACACCACCGTGTTCGGCTGAGGGCAGAGGTGAAAGAAGATCTTAGGGTTTGGCGCAGCTTTCTCAGCGATTTCAATGGCAGGGTGGTGTGGCCTGCCCCTCCGGTGTCCAGCTCGAAACTCGGCCTGTTTACTGATTCGGCCGGCAGCATCGGTTTCGGGGCCGTTTTAGGTCCTGCCTGGTGTGGGGCGGAGTGGCCAGCAGAGTGGCACAGGACAGGCCTGACAAAAAACATAGCATTCCTAGAACTGTTTCCTATAGTTGTAGCTGTGACAATTTGGGCCGACCGCTTCAGAGACAGGGCAGTGATATTCTGGTCGGACAACATGGCTGTGGTGGAAGCTATTAACAGGCAGGGGGCCTCCTGTGTGCATGTGCTGAGACTGTTGAAACAACTGGTGTTGGTATGCTTGAAGCTGAACTTGACTTTCAAGGCGGCGCATATACCGGGAGTTGACAACAATGCTGCTGATGCTTTGTCTCGTTCCAAGTTGCAGGAATTCCGGAGGTTCCACCCGCAGGCAGAGGAGCGAATGACAGAGTTCCCACCATCACTGTGGACAATTGGTGCCCCGCATTAGCGGGGCTGGTAGGTGCTTCCCTGAACGATCGCACCAGGAAATCTTACCAAAGGCATTTTAATTCCTACAGGTCGTTTGTGGATGAGGCTGGGTTGCCTCAATTGTTTGCTCCAGATGCTATTCATGGGTACCTACAGACGTTAAGGGATCAGGGCAGGGCTGTCTCTTTCGTTAAGGCTAACTTGTCAGCAATAGGCTTCTTTGCAAAACTGGCAGGGGTTCGTGACCCGGGTGGCTCTTTTTTAGTCAGAAAAGCTGTGGCGGGCTGGGCTAGACTAGAGGGACCTAGGCGGGATTCTCGTAGGCCTTTGAACATCCCGACCTTATGTGCTATGGTGGACCTTTTGCCTCTGGTTTGTGATTCCCCCTTCGAAGGCACCCTGCTGGGGGCGGCCTTCACTCTAACCTTTTATGGGGCTTTCCGTCTGGGTGAAGTGGTGGGGTCCTCTAGAGTGGACCAGGAAGGGGGCCTCCAACATAGGGACGTTTGCCTGTCTTCAAGTAGTTTGGCAGTGACTTTAAGGAGATCTAAGACCGACCAATTGGGCAAAGGGGTCACCATTCGGCTGGGTCCTGCGCCAGGGGTTTCGGCCTGCCCGGTAACCCGGATGAGAGCGTATCTGGCCCTGCGCCCAGTTGGGAGCGGGCAGGCCTTGTTTGTTCATGAGAACGGGGACTGTTTGTCCCAGTTTCAGTTTAAGGCGGTCCTGGGATTGGTGCTAGCGCGATTAGGTCTGGGAGATGCAGGATACTCGTCTCATTCATTTAGGATTGGCGCAGCTACCTTGGCCGCAGGGGCGGGCCTGCAGAGCGATGCGATTAAAAGGATGGGGCGCTGGTCGTCCGATTGCTATCGCAGATATGTGAGGCCTGAATTGTTGTGATGATGGATCAATGATTGACTGTGACTTGTGCCTGACTTTTCCATTTCTCTCCTCTAACTTAGTATGCCCGCGAAGCTGGTGTGGGTGTTGGGGCACTCGTTCGTGCGTCGCGCTACGGTGCGTTTACATCAACGGCGAGTGGTGAAACCGGCAGACTTGGGCGGGACGGAATTCCTGTGGCGAGGCGTCGGGGGCATGCGAATTCGTCACCTGAGGCGGCTCGTGGAGGAGTTAAGAGATCAAGAAGGGCACAAGTCCCCAGACTGAATTATCATTCACTTGGGAGGAAATGATATGGTCGATCGTGGTCGCTTGGCAGTCAAAGAGGCGTTGCTGACAGAGTTTGCGTGGTTAGGAAAAATCTTCCCATTGGCCAGGATTGCTTGGTCAGCGATGATACCGCGCAGGACATGGGGCCCGGGAGTTCGGATAAGGTCCTTGAATGTGTCAGTAAGGCGACTCAACGGGGAGATGGCAAGGTTGTGCTCAGTGAAGGGCCGCTTGTGTCATATTCCACACCGGAAGATCTCGGGAGAGGCTATGTACCACAACGACGGAGTGCATTTGTCGGACTTGGGCACAGACACATGGATAAAAGGACTTTGGTCATTTATACAGAGCGCAGGTGGGGAGGGTGGCAGACCTGAGGGCCTTGGCCACCCTTGTGGCGGAAGAGAGACCTGCGATCAGTGACATTGACTAACACAAGGGACTGCCTTACGTACTCCTTAGGCCAGCACTGAGGGGGGAGACGGTAAGCTCTTCGCTGGGAAGATGTGACCACCGGCTGGGGAGGCTAGGGCGACAGATCACGAGCCTCCTGGGTCCCTGGGCAGTCCGGTGGTCGGGGAGTGGGCCCTGGAATTGGCGGACAAGGATCAGAGGGTGGGGCCCACTTCTCTTTGACGCAGGTGTGGTGCACCTGGCGTGGTAGGCTCAGTGCGAGATGCGAGCCAGAAGGCCCCTTGGTGCTGGGGGGCGATGAGATAATTTTGCATTTATGATTTTGCAGTTATGAAGATGAATATTAAAAGTGTCTGTGATGATGATGATTATGCATGTTACTTTGCTTTTGTCATGTTTATGATATGTTTGAAATTAAACATGGCCTTTTTTATAACCCACTCAATGCTTTGAGGATTCAATTGTGGGTTGGTGTGTCAACTAGGGGGGGCGGGGCCATGCTGGGGGGATCCGGGTCCTATGCCAAGCGCGAATATCATGAAGCACGCCCTTAGGTCCCGGGCCCCCCGGGCCACGCCACCGGTCACGTGATCATGGGCGGCCGGTCGCCCAATCGGCACTCGGTCGCCCAAGTACTTCCGGGTCAGGCACACGTATGTCCGGCTGGGGTGTCGGGGGGCGGAGACCTTTGCCCTATTTAGGGTCAGGAACCGTGGCTTCTGTCTCTCTTTGCCCTCTGCCACCCCAGCTGACGACCTCGCCGGGCGACTCCTTTTTCCACCCCCTACCATTTTACTTTAAATTTAAATTCCCACCCACCATCCCTGTTGCTTAGGAGTTGGAGGGGGTGGTTTTTTGGCGGAAGAGAGACCTGCGATCAGTGACATTGACTAACACAAGGGACTGCCTTACGTACTCCTTAGGCCAGCACTGAGGGGGGAGACGGTAAGCTCTTCGCTGGGAAGATGTGTCCACCGGCTGGGGAGGCTAGGGCGACAGATCACGAGCCTCCTGGGTCCCTGGGCAGTCCGGTGGTCGGGGAGTGGGCCCTGGAATTGGCGGACAAGGATCAGAGGGTGGGGCCCACTTCTCTTTGACGCAGGTGCGGTGCACCTGGCGTGGAAGGCTCAGTGCGAGATGCGAGCCAGAAGGCCCCTTGGTGCTGGGGGGCGATGAGATAATTTTGCATTTATGATTTTGCAGTTATGAAGATGAATATTAAAAGTGTCTGTGATGATGATGATTATGCATGTTACTTTGCTTTTGTCATGTTTATGATATGTTTGAAATTAAACATGGCCTTTTTTATAACCCACTCAATGCTTTGAGGATTTAATTGTGGGTTGGTGTGTCAACTAGGGGGGGCGGGGCCATGCTGGGGGGATCCGGGTCCTATCTAAAGTTGTTTTCCTGGCTTCTGCTAACTAGGCCTCAAATACATTTCGAAACCATCGTATTTAAAATGGATGTCACAGCATAATATTTATTCATCCATTTTTACTTCTAGTGCACATAGTTCAACAAGATATGTTTTGTTAATTTCTGAATTAGATTGTTCTCAAGCGACTTGCTAAAGAGAGCTCAATTGCAACATGTTTTCAAGGATATTCAGCTTGACTGCAGTATTACATTCATTGACAATGGTTCACTGCTGTTTATGTAACTAGTTTATTCTGATACTTCTGGATAATATGAGGTCAGAAGGACTGAATCATTCTTCATGTATTCTTCATTTGGGGTGTATGGCTGTTTGAATATTTTAAAGTCTGTATTTTGATTTGCTGAAAATGTATTTCTGTGCTCATACAACAGTGACTTTGCAGTTTTCATATTCCTTTATGTAGACTATTTCTATATAAACTCTCATTTGGGGGTGAGCTAGATCTTTTTGGGTTTTTGTTTGGGATTCTGTCCAACTTCTAATAATTTTTGTTGCACATTTGGGAATTACCCTTTTCTGATTTTTTTACTATTTGGTATAATTCTGAATTGATGGGCTTTATGGCAAATTAACTCTGCAGTTCATGCATTCCATTACTCTGTATTGTAGCTTTTGAATTTTTGTAATTAACCTTTATGGCTTCTCTAGATTGTGATCTGAAACTCACTTATTAAGTCAGTCCTTTATTATTTACAGTATTCCGCAATGCTTGTTTGAACGTTGTGTGTGGAAGATTTTAACCTTTTGATTCAAGTTTAACACCATCCCAAATCCACCCAATTGTTGGACGTGGTTTGTATGTGCAAGATTTTAGGGGAACATTGCACCCACTTATGCTAGTGATTGAGATCAAACATCAAGGATGTCTTCCCAGTGAGAGAATGCACCAAAGAAGCTATGGTTGGCCACCATTTCCAACCATCATATCAAAGATTCAAACAATCTACAAAGTATAGTGTCCTGATGCAATGGCTATGGTAATGCCAGTGATAATGCTTAGGAAATCAATACTATGCCAATGAAGGCTGCCTTATCCAAGGGCTACTGTAATGCCTCTAATACCAGGAATGCTGAAAGTATGGTAAGATTGGTTACTTAGTGTCCCTCTATTGCACTCCGTTATGGTTAAAGTAACCTATTTGAGATTAAGGACAGTTCCACAAATGAATTAGCAAAATATCAATTCTGAAAGGTATCTTGTTTATTCTCGTTAGTAAGTCATCATAATGATACTTCTCATATTTGACTGTACATCAATTCAACATGTTCTTGGTATCTCAACATTTTGTGGAGACCATCCCAATGCATTTCGTGTCCAAGACCCTTCATCAGGGGACTGAATGTCCTGTAAATAGATGATTCAAAATCAAAATCAAGAGAAGAAACCTTCTGGTGTTTGTAAACTGGAATAGAACAAAAGTGTGGCGTGTATGGTAACAAGGAACCATGCTCTAGAATAGAATATATCGGATGGGTCAGACATAAATATGTAAATAAGGGTCATGCGTATGAACTTGTGCAAAATGACCGGATCCTGTTCACTGCGTTTTGCACCTCATTCCGCACATTCACAATATCGCAGCTTTACTGTTTGTTTTCTCTCTATACCTTAATGTGCGATACTCAGTCCTTCAATTTATTCCTTCACCCGGTTTCCTTAATCATTATGCACAAGTTCACATGTTTATTGCCCTCCTCGCACTCTTGCTTGTGACCCATATCACCTCATTCATCGCTTGCTTCACACTGATGTCTTATATGTATCTTTCCGTAGTTACCATTTTTATGCCCTGCCCAGTGGTAGTGGGAGAATCTAAGGAGGCGATCATTGGGCATGGAGACGCCAAAAATGATTGTCGAACCGGCCTCCACCAGCGCTAAAGCCTGCACCAACCAGTTTGTCACCTACAAGCAGAGGTTAAAGTGGGCGCAATCGGGGCGTCGCTTCAGAGCCTAAGGAGATGGCGCTGACCTGGAGAGCTCCGTGGCGGTGTAAGGTGACAGACGTCCTCCAGGCTGCTGTTCTTGTCCTTTGGACCCCAAACCGAGCACATATGTGTCAAAACTTCTGCTGCATCGTATGTGACCTTCGCAGACGACAGGGGTGAGCACAGGAGATGATTTTCTGACTTTGTTTTGCCGGCCGCGACTTAATGCGTAGTCACAGCTGCCATTTTGAATTTCTGCCGCTCCCCTCGTCTGCCGCCTGACGGCCTGAGACACTTTTATCCTCATATTAAAATGCTCATTTGGCATTTTATCAGCATTTTCCCTTCATTTTTCAGCACGCTCTTCTCCTATTAACAATTACTCTATGCATTACAAGCTCCTGGGCAATAAACTCTTTATTTCTTATTTTTACCTCAAAAACTCATGTAATGTGCCTTCAGGTATAATTTTAGGAGCTTAACTTTTACTGTCAAAACAGTATTTTCCACAGTATCACTATTTTTCATGGCAAAGTCCCGCTCTAATTGCAATGGTGCTCAACCTTTTAACTACACGTCTTTAGAGGAGTATAATCCTTTTAGTATCCTGCAAGAGAATATGGAGGATGTTGTTTCTGGACCTTCTGTTACAAGTGACTCGGCTCCTAATACACCTTGTTCCAGCTCCAAGCCAGGTTCCAAAATACCCTCTGCATCAAGCTTTATGTCAGGCAAACGAGTTAGGAAGGACCCACCTTCTCCTACTAATCCTTCCTCTGCAATTTCTATGGAGCTACTTCTCGAACAAATTCCTGCATTTAAGCCCTACATGGAGGAAACTAATATTCGTCTCCAGAGCCTTGAAGATAATTGGTCTCATACAGAGCAAAAAGTTGAAGACCGAGAGAGACGAGTTGAATCTGTTCAAGCAGTCACTGACCAGGTTCCTTCTATGCTCAGAGAGATTGCTCTTCTTAAACAGCAGGTGGAAATTTTGGAGAATCGCAACAGGCGTAATAACTTACGCATTTATGGACTTGTTGAAGGTCTCGAAGGTTCTAATCCAGTCTCCTTTTTCCAATCCTTTCTGCCAACTCTTCTTGGTTTTCCTGAGTCCCCACAATTGAATATTCAACGAGCACACCGCTTGGGGCAGGGCTCTCGGTCCATCATCTTCAAAGAAGCCTAGAGGAGTTATTTTGTATTTTGTGGAATACACCGATCTGCTGAGAGTCCTCCATGCCGCCAAGCAGAAAGGAAAAGTTTCTTGGAATGGATCTAATGTTTTTTTTCGCCCAGGACTATGCCTAAGTGACAGCGGACTCTCAGAAAAAGTTCTTGGATATGAGACCTGCCCTTCGCAATTTGAATGCTAGATATGGGTTGTTCCACCCTTGCCTTTTTAAGGTGACTTACAATAACAAAATTAATTATGAGGATCTTGTACCTCTTCAGCATTTCTTGAACACCAGATGAGTTCATGGACATTCTTGGTCTTAAATGAGTTGATTGTTCCATTAATGTTTGTTATTACTTGTATTTCTCCTCCTTCCTGATGTATTTTTTGTTGTATTATTATGTCTTTTGTTAATAATTTATTTTTCTTCTATACCAGGTGCCATTTTGTAGTCCCTCAATATATGTCTCCCTCAATCTGCCTGGATGATGTCCCCCTTGCCGTTTTTGTCCTGGAGTCTTCAGTTTGGCGTGCTGTCTCCCCTATGTGGCTCCACCAACCCCCAGCCGCGGCCGGCAGTGGGAGTAAATGCAGGGCGGTGACATGGGGAGGGGGAGGGGCAGGGTGGGAGTAGTAATGTATAGATTACGGAGTTTTACAGGTAAGTAAACATTTAAATAAATAAAACGAATTTCGTTGGGCGCACTGCATCGCATTTTGGGATGCAGTGTACTCAACGAAATTCGTTTTATTTATTTAATGTTTACTTACCTATAAAACTCCATAAACCATACATTACTACCCCCACCCTGCCCCTCCCCTCCCCACGTCACCGCCCTGCATTTACTCTCACTGCCGGCCGCGGCTGCCAAGCCCGCTTTTATTGTCTGTTTGTGGTATGTCTTTTTGTTACCTTTCTTTATTATCAAATGTTTGACTTGTATTATCTTTCTGTTCTTTGTTATGTTTTTCCCAATTCCTCACCTTTTTTCTTCGTAACTTTCTTCTTTTTCATACTTTATGATATCTATCCTACCACCCTTTCTCACCTTTTCTCTGTCCGGAAACAGTATTTTTATTTTCACTCTTTTATCTCTTTTCTTTCTCTCAATAGTGAATTTAATGGTTTCGCTGTTTGCATAGTAATTGTTCATGTTAAAATGAATTGGTCATATTTAGAGTAACTACATGGAATGTTAAGGGAGTAAGTAATCCTACAAAAAGATAACGGGTATTATCCCATTTAGCTAAATTAAAAATGGTCATTGCACTAATTCAAAAAACCCATTTATCTTAAACTGAGGCATCTAAACTAAACAGAGGTTGGGTAGGCAATGTATTTTCTTCCCCAGTTCTAGGTAAGAAAAATGGAGTTTCAATTCTTTGCCACAAGAAATTTCAGTTTTCAGTTATTCATCAAGAACCGATACCTTAATACCTTTTACCCCTCATGCTGGTAGATGGCGCTTTAATAATTCATTTTAACCCATCCTAATTTCTCTAACCAATTCAGCTCTTTTCTTTCTGAATTCTTTTCTCTCAATTCAACTGCAGGCTCTTCCCCTGTAATGGTTTGGGATTCTTTTAATGCCGCAGTCAGAGGATTTATAATAAATGTTGTTTCACAAAAAAAGAAATATTTTGAAGCTCAAACTGCCCAATTACTTACTAAGATCAAGCATCTACAATATACTTATTATCATTCTAACACTGAATCCTCTTTAAAAAATCTTATCGATGCAAAATTTACCTTCAACAAACTATCCACGGAAGCTGAATCCTCCTATCTTTTAAAAAGTAGTTCTCATTACTATGGAGGCCAAAATAAAATGGGGAAATTATTGGCTAACTACTTGAAGATAAGACGAGAATGGACTACAATAGATTCTCTTCGGAATGCTGTTGTTACTTCATTTATTTAAAGACAGGAATATTTTAAATGAGTTTGTTTCCTTTTACAAAAATATATATACCCCTGAACAGCAACCAACTCCAGTTGATCTTTCCTTTTATTTTCAATCAGTTTACTCCCCTCCATCTCATCATACTGATTTTTATTCTTTGAAAACTGATACCACTTTAACAGAAATTACTCATGCAGTTTTGGTATTAAGAAGAGGGAAAGCCCATGGGCCAGATGGATTTACTATTAAACTGTATGCACATTTTGCTAACCTACTCCTTCCAAATATCTTATTCTTATTTAACTCTTTTATTACAGCTGGTTCTTCTTGTGGAACTTTTCAGGAGGCCATGATATGTTTAATTCCTAAGGACAATAAAGACCCATCTCTTTGCAAAAATTACTTCCCCATTTCCTTAGTTAACACTGATCATAAGATATTTGCAAAAATTCTCGCTTTTCATATTGATTCTGCCCTACCTAAACTTATTGTCCCTCAGCAATCGGGTTTTGTAAAACGTCAACTATCATCCGACAATTCCAGAGTCTTTTTCATCATCCTTGGCAAAGCTTCCTCTCTTGACTACCCTATTGCAGTTATAGCCTTAGATGCAGAAGAAGCTTTTGAAAGGATTGGGTGGGATTTCATGTTCCAGGCTTTAAAATGGATAGGGTTTCCTCCAAAATTAATTTACTTTATTTCCTTACTATACTCAGGCCCCAAAGCATCTATTTTCGTCAACAGTATAATTTTTAGATTATTTTCCTCTCTTCAGAGGAGTAAGACAAGGTTGTCCTTTATCACTTTTATTATTTATAGTAGCATTAGCGCCCTTTTTAACTACGATCAGACAAGATACTCAGATTACTGGTTTTCAACTCGATATATTCCAAGTCAAAATATCTGTATATGCAGTTGATATTCTTTTATATTGTTCTCTCCCCTCCTTTCTCAGCCAGGTTGATATTTTTTCCCTTACTCCCTCTCCCACTCCCCCTCCTTTCCCTTCCTTCACTCCTTTACTTTACGCAGCATGTTTCCTGATAATGATTGTACTTTGGTTTTTAGCTTTATCTTTATTATATTTATAGGTAATCGAGATTTCCGTTTTCGTCCTGAGCCTTCAGTTCGACATGCTGTCTCCCCTATGTAGCTCCACCAACCCCCAGTCGCGGCCGGCAGTGGGAGTAAATGCAGGGCAGTGACTTGGGGAGGGGGAGGGGTAGGGTGGGGGGTAGTAATGTATGGTTTACAGAGTTTTACAGGTAAGTAAACATTTAAATAAATAAAACGAATTTCATTGTGCGCACTGCATCGCATTTTGGGATGCAGTGTACTCAACGAAATTCGTTTTCTTTATTTAATGTTTACTTACCTGTAAAACTCCATAATCCATACATTACTACACCCCACCCTGGCCCTCCCCTCCCCACGTCACCACCCTGCATTTACTCCCACTGCCGGCCACGGCTGCCAACTCCGCTTTTATTGTCTATTTGTGGTATGTCTTTTTGTTACCGTTCTTTATTATCAAATGTTTGACTTGTATTATCTTTCTGTTCTTTGTTATGTTCTTCCCATTTCCTCACCTTTTTTCTTCTTAACTTTCTTCTTTTTCATACTTTATGATATCTATCCTACCACCCTTTCTCCCCTTTTCTCTGTCCAGAAACAGTATTTTTATTTTCACTCTTTTATCTCTTTTGTTTCTCTCAATAGTGAATTTAATGGTTTGGCTGTTTGCATAGTAATTGTTCATGTTAAAATGTATTGGTCATATTTAGAGTAACTACATCGAATGTTAAGGGAGTAAGTAATCCTACAAAAAGATAAAGGGTATTATCCCATTTAGCTAAATTCAAAATGGTCATTGCACTAATTCAAGAAGCCCATATATCTGAAACTGAGGCATCTAAACTAAAAAGAGGTTGGGTAGGCAATGTATTTTCTTCCCCAGCTCTAGGTAAGAAAAATGGAGTTTCAATTATTTGCCACAAGAAATTTCAGGTTTCAGTTATTCATCAAGAACCGCTACCTTGATACCTTTTACCCCTCATGCTGGTAGATGGCGCTTTAATAATACATTCTTAACCAATCCTAATTTCTCTAACCAATTCAGCTCTTTTCTTTCTGAATTCTTTTCTCTCAATTCAACTGCAGGCTCTTCCCCTTAAATGGTTTGGGATTCTTTTAAGGTCGCAGTCAGAGGATGTATAATAAATGTTGTTTCACAAAAAAAGAAATATTTTGAAGCTCAAACTGCCCAATTATTTACTAAGATCAAGCATCAACAATATACTTATTATCATTCTAACACTGAATCCTCTTTAAAAAATCTTATCGATGCAAAACTTACCTTCAACAAACTATCCACGGAAGCTGAATCCTCCTATCTTTTAAAAAGTAGTTCTCATTACTATGGAGGCCAAAATAAAATGGGAAATTATTGGCTAACACCTTGAAGATAAGACGAGAATGGACTACAATAGATTCTCTTCGGAATGCTGCTGTTACTTCATTTATTTAAAGACAGCAATATTTTAAATTAATTTGTTTCCTTTTACAAAAAATTATATATACTCCTGAACAGCAACCAACTCCAGTTGATCTTTCCTTTTATTTTCAATCTATTGACTCCCCTCCATCTCATCATAATGATTGTTATTCTTTGGAAACTGATACCACTTTAACAGAAATTACTCATGCAGTTTTGGTATTAAGAAGAGGGAAAGCCCATGGGTCAGATGGATTTGCTATTAAACTTCATGCACATTTTGCTAACCTACTCCTTCCAAATATCTTATTCTTATTTAACTCTTTTATTACAGCAGGTTCTTCTTGTGGAACTTTTCAGGAGGCCATGATACGTTTAATTCCTAAGGACAATAAAGACCCATCTCTTTGCAAAAATTACCTCCCCATTTCCTCAGTTAACACTGATTATAAGATATTTGCAAAAAATCTCGCTTTTCATATTGATTCTACCCTACCTAATCTTATTGTCCCTCAGCAATCGGGTTTTGTAAAAGGTCAACTATCATCCGACAATTCCAGAGTCTTTTTCATCATCCTTGGCAAAGCTTCCTCTCTTGACTACCCTATTGCAGTTATATCTTTAGATGCAGAAGAAGCTTTTGAAAGGATTGGGTGGGATTTCATGTTCCAGGCTTTAAAATGGATAGGGTTTCCTCCAAAATTATTTTAATTTATTTCCTTACTATTCTCAGGCCCCAAAGCATCTATTTTCGTTTACAGTACGATTTCAGATTATTTTCCTCTCTTCAGAGGAGTATGACAAGGTTGTCCTTTATCACCTTAATTATTTATAGTAGCAGTAGAGCCCTTTTTAACTACGATCAGACAAGATACTCAGATTACTGGTTTTCAACTCGATACTTTCCAAGTCAAAATATTTGTAAATGCAGTTGATATTCTTTGATATTGTTCTATCCCCTCCTTTCTCAGCCAGGTTGATATTTTTTCTCGACTATCCGGATATCGCCTTAATCCAGATATTTGCGAGGTCTTGCCTCTCACTGTGAAATGCCTTAAACATTATTTTATACATACCGTTTTTTCTTGGAAGCCTTCTGAAATAAAATATTTATTCCTATGGCTCTCCTCGAATATGTCCAAAACACTGAAACCAAATTTTGCCCATATCACCAAAATTCTAAATGACACTACTGTACTTCGGCATCCGCTTTTTCTCACTTGGTGGGGACGATTAGATTCCATCAAGATGATGATTTCTCCTTTGATTCTAAACATTCTTTCAATGGCCCCTGTACACATTCCTCGAATTTTTTTTTTTTTTAAATGGACTCTGGAAAGGCAAACCCCCTCTGATAGCTTTATCCTCCTTAAAGGCAGACAAATCTAATGGTGGTCTTAAATTCCCTGATTTCAAATCTTATCATTATGCTTTCTCTTTAAAACAGTCATACTGTTGGCTTTCCCGTAACCACTGTTTTCAGCCCCCTATATCCATTTCTATAGAAAAGTTTTTGTGCCCCCTTTTGATTTTAAAGAGTCTCTTGTCTTTACTAATAAAATATCCTCTTTTTAACATCCCGTTATTTCCCATACTCGTAAAATTCTCCTCCCTCTTCTATCATCCTCTTATCCTTCTCCTTCCTCTCTAGATCAACAACCCATTTGGCACAATAACTTATTGCGTATAAAGAACCGCACCATTAACTGGAAGTCTTGGAGACACAAAGGTTTATTTTGGATTTCACAACTATTATCCAATGATGTTCCTTTATTCTTCGCTTACCTTGAAACAATATTTTCATTACCGCCCTCTTTTAAATCACAATATAATCTTTTACTTCCTTCTCTTACCCAATATCTTCTTTCTTTATCATCTGCCCCTGTTCGACTCTTTTTCCCATATTAATTTCTTCCCCTTCTGCTTCCTCTTTATATAAACACTTAGGGCCAGATGTAGGTAATTCTGTTTTACCGATTCATAAATACCGAATTTTACCGATTCGGTATTTATGAATCGGTAAAATAGAAGGGGGGAGAATTAGGTAGAATCGATAATTGAATTACCGATTCTGTAAGAATCGGTATTTACCGAATCGGTAAATACCGATTCGGTAATGCCCATTGATTGCTATGGGCATTGAAGCCCATAGGAATCAATGGGCATTACCGATTCGGTATTTACCGATTCGGTAAATACCGAATGTTGCAAGGGTGCAGGGGGTGTCACTTTGACACCCTCTAGCACCCCGAATTCAGGCACGTAAGACATGTGGCACACAGACATGCCCTAAGGGCATGTCTGTCTGTCACATGGCATAGGTGTGCATGCACACCTGGATTCGGTATTTACCACCCAATTGGATTGGGTGGTAAAATACCGATTCTGTAAGGCCTGTGGGACTCAGAAGAGTCCCACCTATATCTGCAAGTTACCGAATCGGTAAAAATACCGATTCGGTATTTTACCGATTCGGTAAAATAGGGCCCCTACATCACAAATGACCATTTACCGGTCGGTAAATGGCCACCTGCATCTGGCCCCTATTTCTTTCCTCAGACAAAAACAAAACAAAGGCTGAATTGACGTGGGAAAAGGACTTATCACAGTGCTGGTCGACCCTCATTTGAGATAAACTGTGGTTCATAATTCACAAAACATCTAGAGCTGCTAATACTTCTCAAACCATTTATTTTGTTAACAATGTCTTTTATTTACTCCTGCAACAGTATCCTTCCCTCTGAACACCACATCTACTTGTTGGTCCTGTCCATGCTCATTTTATGACTTAAAACACATGCATTTTGATTGTCCCACTATTTCTCACTTTTGGCAATTAGTTTGGAAGCAAATTAATAACAATTTTTAAACTTATATATCCTTCTCCATTTCTAACATTTTCTTAGGCTCTCTATCACTTCAATGGCCCCAATCACCATCTAACTTTAAAGTAATAGATGTATTACTAGCAGTAGCCTTGCATTAAAAAATTCTAATTGGTAACAGGTAAAGTCACATTTGAAGCCTGGTGGAACGCCGTATGTTTCCATCACAGACTTGATACTAATTACATTACCCCCATATCTTTATCTATTAAAAGAGATCTTTTGTGACTCCCTTTAACTACCTACTTAACCTGGGTTGCATCATCTATTGTTCCACCTGTCACCACTTCGAATGAAGTCTGGAAACCACCATAATGAACTGTGTTGTCTTTTTCTTTTTTAAAATAACATATCATTATTATCTCTTATTTTGTATTCTATATATTAGTATGATATTCATTCTTTAAATGTTATATGCCTAGTGTGACAATTTCCATATGCTATTTTTCTTTTAGTGTTATAAAGTTATGGTACATTCTTCATCCCTTGTTTTTCTCCCCTTACTCCCTCTCCCACTACCCCTCCTTTCCCTTCCTTCACTCCTTTACTTTACGCAGCATGTTTCCTGATAATGATTGTACTTTGGTTTTTAGCTTTCTCTTCATTATATTTATACGTAATCGAGATGTGTTATACTTTTTGTACATGCTGTTTTTCTTCTACTATCTTCCTTGCTTAATAAACTGAAACTTAAAATAAAAAAGTGGGCGAGTTCTATTGGGAACGACCTTACCAAGCTTTTTTTACTTTTATTAAAACAATTCCCATACATTTTGGTTAAGAATAACAGTTCCTGTTAGCTTATTAATGGCTGAAAGTACTGCATTGCTAATGACAACATTGAGTAGTTTCAGATTAAAAGGAAAGAAGGGGGGTCTTCTACACTGTGAAGACTAGTTTAACTTGTATATGTTTTTAATTCACAATGTGTACATTATTTTCTGTCAGCAGTTACCACTAGATTTAAGACCAAGTATATACCTACAGAATATTTTTAGTTATGCGTTTTACTCCGCCCCACACTCGCTGACCTCGCCCCCACTTGTGCTCAGGATCACACTTCCCATATGTTTTTTATGCACGGAGGCTAAGATAATTGCAGGTATGCAGCTGGCCTTCCTATGGACCAGCACCTCCTATGCCCGCCTTTGGAACTGCCTCTGTTGAGGAGCTAGAGCGAGGGCAAAGGCCTGTCTCTTCATATCTGCGCAGCATATCTCAGCAGCTCGCGATGATATGCTGCGCAGAAAAGCACCCAACTAGCTTTTGTTGATAATCTGCCACACCATAATCTGTTCACTGATTATGAACATTTTATATGGGGCTCATTCACAAAGCACTAACAAAGCTACATCAATAAGGAGCATTCGTTAAAGAGATTCCGGCTGATGCTGATCACAAGCATATTTGGGAAGCAGCAAAGGCCTGGCTGTACGATAGATTTTCATAATGTATTTTAATGAGATAAGACACAGGCAAGTCCACTGAAGAAGTTTGAGACCGAGGTGGGAGCCATTTTGATCCTTAACTAAATGTTTTACTATTTTTTTTACCTTAAGCCCACGTGATAGGGCCATCAATCTCTTGCACAAGCTAGGTTTACTTTGTGCATAAGCATGGATGATGTGATTGTATTTGGAAATGATAATTTTTCATGAAATGCATTACAGGCGTATTATTTAATTACAGAAATGAAAGACATTTTACATATAACATGCTACAACAACACGGCAAAAAAATTGAAACGAGTGCCACAAAACTAAAAAGTTTTGGTGCCGCAAAATTTGATAATTGGTGGCAGAACATGGGGGGGGGGGGGAGTGCGTTGAGTCTGGTTTAGTGATGTTGATCAAAGTAGTTCATTTGTCAGACAACAGAAGCATGTGGCTTCTAATTGAGATTTTGTGTATGTTCGTTGATGTATTTTCTTATACTAACATCTTAATTGCTGTTGAGTGCTGTCTGGATGCCTAAGGCTGTCATAGAAACAGTGCTATGCACTAATCGCTCCTACTCGTTTATTTGTTTTATTTTGTTTTCATGATAACATGTTGGATTAACCGCTTCTTTTGCTGACAAAAGACAAAATAAAGAGATGTGCACTAATAGGCCTTCTTAAAGATGCTTCGTAAACAGTATCCCTTCTGTCAAAGGTATCTTCTATGCAATATTTTGCAATATGTGCCTTTAAGTTCATAAAGTAAAAAAAACAATCTTTAGCTTATAAGTCCTTTATATAACTCTCTTCTTTGAGGGTCTAACTTATCTCTGCTAAAGCAGTCTGGTCCTCATAGGGCCATTATTTCCGACGTCCCTATTCTTGTAGCTTAAGATGCTACCTCATTATGGTTTTATATCCTAGTACAGCGTGCGGTAGCACATAGAAAGGCACCCAACTTATTCCTAAAATTCCCATAACAAAAAAAAGGCAGACTTATTGGTTTTACCAGTGTTTGCTTTGCTTATTGTTTATTTCCTTTCATCACCTATTTTGCTTTACTGTTTATACAATTTTTACCCTGATCATCTCCTCGTTCATTCTTCTTATTTCTTTTCTTCATTTTTGCCTTCTCCATCTTTCTTTCCATTATCCTCATGCCAACGCATTTTTAAATTCTTACCTTGGACATTTCATGTGGTCTCTGCTTTGAGACATTTTGCTAGCTTTCAGAGGACTTAGAGTCTGCTCATTGCTTAGCATTGGTAGCCTTAATTGTCATTCTCGTTTACTTGATTCTTATTCATCAGCTTCTGTACACTTTCCATCCTATTCTTGTGTTGGTCCCTCAGCTGAAGCTTGGAGGCATTGCTTGTCTCTTTCCACTGCTCATTTTTCAGGTGCTACTTTTTCCCTTCGTTAAAGCACTCTACAAGACTACCTGTGTTCCAAATTCAAATCCAAAAGACTTTATTTGGATAACAACGTATCCATAAAAGTGAGACACACACAAAGATAAAAAATAACAATAAAATAGGTAAATAACATATCAAATTCATAATATAGCGCACAGTAAACAGATTAGCTACATAATAAAACAATTCCAATGACATAATCAGATACATGTGTAAAGAGCTAAATACAAGTATACTTCATAGGTCACGCAAGATTTGGGGGCCCCTATTGCTATTCGCAGGAAGGTAGCAACACGTTGGATCAGTTAATCATTTCCCAATTTAAGTATACAGCTTAGGGCATCAGTTAGTTTGATAGGTGGTAATTTTTTAAAGAATGGAATTAGCAGCCATTGTGCATATCTCGTATAATATTTTTCAGAAAAAAAAAGTAACATAGTGTTTGTTCCTATGTCCATTGCATGGGCATGGCAGGGAATCACGTTTTGCCTTATACCCAAGGGGAAAACAGAGCAAATATATTATAGTCCCAGCTCTTAGACGAAAAAGAAGTTCTCTCTCCCAGTTCGACATCGGTTTAGTGATGTAGCTATACAAACAGTGTTCGCTTAGCTCAATGGGTATATATTTAGCAACGGTTTGTTTTTTGATTCCCTCTCTCATTTTTCCTCGTTATAAAGTGCATACAGTGCTGACCTAATGACTTTTTTTTATCAAAAGTCTTAGCTGTGTTTGGGTTGACAAACAGTCCTTCAAAGTTAACACTTTCCAAACTCCTAATAACCCCAGCAAGCCATGATATATCCATCCCTTTCTCGCAGCTAATACAATCATCTATTTTCTCCCTTGTGAGGGATGCTGTGGGCTTTTTCATTATAGCTAACCAGAACATTGCAGAGCGTGCCCTTATAAAATCTTAAATGTACCTTAATTTTAGTTCACTGTTACATATGTACCGGGGAGTAGAGATTGGGGCACCAAAGAGTTTTCTGCAGAATCTGTTTTCCTCTAATTGGACACTTAAACTTTTAGCCCCAAACCTCTGTGCCATAAGTGGCTATTGGTAAGCACTGTGACTTAAAAATCTTTAATATTGCTGGGATTGCCCCATATCTTTTTAAGCGGGTGAAACCAAGGATTGAGTTAAAGGACTTTGAGAACATGTTCTTACAATACACTATATGTTCAGACCAGGGGCCGTTCGCAGCAAAGACCCACCCCAGGTAGGGAAAAGTGGTAGTGCAAGTTAATGTTTGGGCTCCTACAGTGATAGAGCTTAGGGGATATTTCCTTGGCCCACAGGACATTATTAATGATTTCCTAAAGTTGGTACATAGGTCTAAACCAGTCATGAAATCCGCGAGTCCTAGAACTAAGGTGCGCATATAAAAGCACCGGCAGAGTTCTACCTTTAAGGCTAGGGACATCATCAGTGAATGTAATCAGTGATTTGTGCAGGTTATTTATGTAGATAATAAAAAGGGGAGGGGCTAGAACACACCCTTGCCTAACCCCCTATCGACACTGATGCCATTGGACACCTTACCCCCGCCACCGATCCTGATGCGCGCCTTCAGGTCCCTAGGCAGGTAGGCCAGAAAGTGAACAAGGTCCTCATCCAAGCTGTGTGCTAGGAGAATGGACCATAGGCGAGACATTTTAACAAAGTCGAAGGCAGAGGTCAGGTCCATAAAAGCAAGATAAAGTGGCGAGTCCTGTGCTATGGTATACTTCCCAATGATCAAATTAAGTATTAAACACGCTCATTAGTGCCAACTTTGTTCCTAAAGCCTAATTGGTATTGTTCTAAAATGTGATTATCCTCAGCCCAAGTTAAAATTGCCTATGTTTTTGAACAGTCTCTCATTGTGTACTACTCTGTGTTCCTCTTTCTTGCACTCCCTCAGCTGCAGTTCTTGCTTTTTCCTGCCACCCACCTTCCCTTGGCGTTCTTGTTTCCCCACCAACCCCTTGTCCTTTTGTACCCCAGCCCCACAAAGCCTTCATTGTCTGTTTTTTTCCCCAGCCTGTCCCGCCTGCCCTCCATCTTTGTGTTTCCCCAGCATAGAGATGTGACTATATTGAAAGGGTGGCCCTAAAGATGGAAATTCTTGAATTCTTAGTGACAAGTACATCAAGAGTGTGCTCGCTAATAAGCATAGGTTGACAACATTTGGATACATTATATATCAGGGCGAGGTGAAACAGATTCTGTGGAAATATCCCCCACAGATGAAATACCACAAAATATAGAGGAATGCCTGTATTGGGGAAAAATAATCAATCAGATCTCTAGTTATATATTACCTGGGCAACAATCAGGTAGGCAGTAGCAAAGTAACCAAGTGATAAATGATTTTTTGGCAAGGTTGAATATTAACTGTTAGACAATATCAACCTTTGCAAATATCATGGACAGGTTAAGGCAGCATGGTCAAATGCCATTATAAATGATAGCGAACCACCACCCTTCAACCGCAGCATACAGTATCCTGAAGGAACTAAGTTGGTAATGCTAGCACCAGAGGGAAACCAGTTTCCAGCTGGACAGCACATGCCTACTTAGTCAGTAACAATAAAGTCACACATTTAGTGCTCGTATTTTGGGACGTATCTAGTATTCAATGGGCAGTACTATGTAGAGTATAGAGTGTTCTTTCAGATTTGTCTCCACATATATTGAGAGATGTAAACTAACACAGGGAGACAAGAAGCTAAGGGAGAGGAGAATGTAATGCACAGCAAGGGACATATAGTAATTAATCCAGAGATTGATAAGGTCTGGTTTCTTGTGATAAATGCAAATTGGGTATTTGAATCAGTGAACTGGAGATGTTTGCAGATGCAGCCAGCACTCTTCAGCAGATAGGTGGATGACCTTACCTGCACTGCAATACAAGTAAATGACCATAAAATACATTAAGGGTATGGGAATGTGTGCACCTGATGCTATCCGATGGCTCAGAACATGTGCCTGTAGTCTGAAGGTCAGGAGCACCTGCCTGAATAATCCAGCTAAGGAACCTGGCAAGTGATATCCTGACACATTCACCTGTCAGGGAGAGAAATCTGAAAATTAATGGATCAGGCGGGAGGTCTAATGGCCCAGTAGTGTGTCTGTAGGAGCCGTATGTGCCAAACTCAATGCTCCAGTGAGAGCAGGTAACAGGGACATTGATTCTTACTGGGATACACTGGCCAAAGATAGTAGATAATGGAAAGAAACTATAATATTCAATATTCAGTTAAAATCCCCAATCCCAGTGATAGTGATAGTAGATATTGGACCCCACACTACTGGGTCCCATGTGTGCTATACATGTCAAGACCTCTTACTTTGTGTGAGACACCTTTAACTGGTCCCACTTCAGTGTTTTGCAAGGAAGTAAACTAGTCTTGGTTAGATAGGTGATATAGTTGAAAGGTGGCACTAATGAAATCAATTCATTGCGCAGCTAGAATATGCATGTCTGTACTTTTATTTGCTCTCTGCACTGCTCTCTCCTCCTAACACAACTCAGATAAATTACATGAGTTAATCTTAACAAAATGTAGCTTTTTTGTAACTAAAAACACCACCGTACCACCTGTATGGTTATGATAACTAGACACATATATGATTTGCTTCCCAGGGACAGCAATGTTAAAAGCTCTTCTGTTACAAATCTGCCTGGCTTCTGATACGCAGAGTGATGGATAAGATGTTGGGGTAAAAGCTAGTGGCATAAGAGAGAAAAGACTGGAGTTTGGCTATTTGTAAACAACTGACATCTAAATGTAAGGAAGAATGAAAGCCTTGACCACATAGGGGGAAGTCAGGGACTTGGAAGTTGGAGTTTACCTTGCTGTGTTTTCTGAGGCCTCCATAAAGTCTACTTCAAACAACAGGAGAGTCGGGGTATTAATAATCACTCTTTAACCCCTAGTATCAGTATTAGTCAACAACGGAAATGTTAAATGTCGTATACTTGTAAAGCGCACAGCTGCCCCAGCAAAGGGGCATCCCGGCGCTGTATACCGCTGGGGAACCCATCCTGGCTTTCCCTGTGAGATGGTCCCTCCTGGGCATCTCCAAGGTGAAGACAAGCATCCCCGGCGCTGATGGGGCCGTTAGTAGAGATTAAGCAAGCTATTGCCCAGAGTTGCTGAGTGGGACCCATGGTTAGAGTAGGCACCGAGGCGAGAATTATCGAGTCCGCTGACCATGGCCCAAGACCCTGCCGCGTCGTGAATCGAACCCTGGTCCCGGGCCGACCTCTGCTTCCGGGTCTGCCGCCTCTAACCAGTGAGCCACACCACTCCACACCAGTGAGCCACACCACTCAGTGATAAATGTCAAAAACCTAAGAAAAAAATTCCAAAGAGGAGAAAAGAACGTTGAACCTGGTGAAAAAGAACACAAAAGTTAATTATAAAAAGAACCCTCACTCACCAACCTAGTGGTGACATGCTTCATCACTAGGTTCCCACTAGAAGGACCGAGTGTCCTCCCAGTGTGCTTCTACGCTTGTTTACAGCGGAGCTGGTTCTTTTGTGTGTTGATACAGTGAAAAACCCAATTGTGTTAGGTGTGTGCAATTTTTCTTTTTTTTTAAATGCGTAGTTGTGACTGTCAACTACTTTATTAATAGTCACAATAAAGATCATAGCCTTTTTGAAATAATCGTGTAGCATTTACCAGCAATAAAATATGATTATGCCCTAGATTTCCTTTTTTCTTCGTGTGATTTTGCCGAGCAGTACAATAAAGTTTTTGTAATCGATCTCAGCTTAAAATAATCCCTGGCCCCTTTAAACAACAAAAAAAGGAAAGAAACGTCATGACATGTGAGTCACATGCCCTGTGTCACATGACCCGCGTCGGACGTTATCTCAATCTACCGCGCCGTGGCCCGGAGTTCATTCGGGCGACGGAAGTGATAGGCTTGATTGCCGGAGGGGAGCCGCCGGCTACAAAGTAAGTGCAGAATCGAATTGGGCTCTTTTAAAATGGCATTACGATTGAGAAAGAAGAAGTGACAGCACTATATGCGCTGCGGAGACACATTAACATTGTTCTTACCACTCATTCTTTAGATTGCACGGCATGAAGAAAACCCCTGCCGTGTCTGCCCATGTTATGCGGAAATTAAGCACAATTTGTAAGTTCAGGGAGAGGCGCTCTCTCTTCCATTTTGTAATATTTAAAATATAACGGAGTCTGCACTGGTTCCGTTAAGGCTAAATCCACAGTTTTTTAAAATTGCGTGCACATGCTTCAGAATACTAATTTAATGTCTTCGAGGCATAGCTCGGTCGCACTGAATTTTCCAAACACTACGCAGCCTCTGACATATATCTTATGACAATCTCAGTCTTTTTGAAATACAGTAACTGACTCTGTAACAAATAGTTATGTTTCTAGAACAGTGCAACGCCAATAAATGACAAGTGTTTTTAGTCATTCCCTAGCATTCAGAGCACGATACATGCTAGCATGAACGTATTGTCACCAATATGGGTGCCAGCTGGTGAAGGCGATAGTTTGGAAACACTGCCCTGTGAATGTTTTACAGGTATAAAGGGAACCATGTGAATAATTTATCTCTGGTATTTCTGCTTTGTTTTTCTCTCTGCAGGTATGAGGCCCCAGTAAATTACTGTGAGTGCCCACACGGGTATATCCGTGAATAAATCACTAATTTTATATTTTTCACATTAATATCCTCACGGTTGGGTGCGCCTTAGCGCATGCACACCGCCGGTGGATTACACTTATGGTCCTGACGAATGCTGAGCGATTATGGCTCTTAAAGTTGAAATATGTTGACCAAATTTCTATAGGACTAAGGGTTTTCAAATAAAGGAACCCATTTAGAAGTCCCAACATCGCCTGTTTTTAACCAATGCGGTTTGGCCTATTAATAAAGTAGTTGACAGTCACAACTACGCATTTTTTAAAAAAAAGAATTTTTGCACACACCTAACACAATTGGGTTTTTCACTGTATCAACACACAAAAGAACCAGCTCCGCTGTAAACAGGCGTAGAAGCACACTGGGAGGACACTCGGTCCTTCCAGTGGGAACCCAGTGATGAAGCATGTCACCACTAGGTTGGTGAGTGAGGGTTCTTTTTATAATTATCTTTTGTGTTCTTTTTCACCAGGTTCAATGTTCTTTTCTCCTCTTTGGAATTTTATTCTGAGGTTTTTGACATTTATCACTCTTCCGTTGTTAAAAAAGCCTCCATAAAGTCCACAGGTTGGAAAACATAAAATGCAATGCAAAAAGAATCCTCACAAGCACTGCACTAGAATGCAAAATGCTAAGGGTTGGATTGGCCTGCCTTTCTTTTTCTTTTTTTGACCACCTCACCCCAGGTAATTTTCACCATTGGTGTCCTAATCCTGAACTTTTCACATACAAATCATTGATTTCAGGTGTGTTAGTCTAATTAGTTAAAAGGAAGAAAAACAAGACCCAAAATGCATTAGGCCAGTGGATCTTAACCTTTTGACTTCTGTGGAACCCCGCTTAATCATTACTAGAATTTGGGGACCCCCACTAAATCATTATTCAAATATGAAGACCCCCACTATGTCATTATTAGAAGCCTGGTACCCTGCCCTATGTAATTTCGATAATGTGAACCTCAAAATAATACACAGAGATAGGCATTCAGCAAACAAATACACAAATGATCCTTTTTTTATTCACAAATATAAAAAAATCGACATTTTAATTTTAATGGGAAGGTTGGAATGTTTCCAAATTCAATTGAGGCCACTGATCGTCCTTACAACATTTTGTAAATTGTAAATTGTTGTGTCTTGTAAAGCGCACTGCTACCCGGAGGCCTCGTAGCGCTATAGACCGCTGGGGAACCCGTCCTGGCTTTCCCTGTGAGATAGTCCCTCCTGGGGGTCTCCAAGGTGAAACCAGGCATCCCCGGCGTTTGTGTGGGGCCGTTGTGGAGATGAGGCAAGCTAATGCCCAGAGTTGCCGAGTGTGCTCCCTGGTCGGAGTAGGCACCGATGCGAGAATTATCAGTCCGCTGATCCTGGTCCAAGACCCTGCCGCGTCGGGAATCGAACCCTGGTCCCGGGCCGTTCTCTGCACTCGGGTCTGCCGCCTCTAACCAGTGAGCCACACCTCTCCACTCTGTTTAATACACTTGTGCGGCTTCAATGAATCAATTTGAGGATACCGATTTTTAGCCTCCAGTTTTAAATTCCAATTTCAATTTTACATTTTACTTCTCTTTATTAATTTGTTAATATTATTTAATTTTCTAAGGAGTCCATAATGATGTGGTCATCCTATATTAGGGCAAATTATGTACAGTAAGCAAGCAATTTGAAGAGGCCATTTAATGTAGAGAACAAAATTGTTCACTTTGCTCAATCCTGCATCTCTAACAATCACCCACAATAGGCATTCTAGAGTGTTCATTTCTTTGATGATGTCATCGGGGGTTTTGAGATCTATTGTGACCATCATGAACCAGAGGGCCCTTTTAAGAGGCTCACATTTTCAGGGAAGCATAACAGTCGCAGAAATTTAAAGACCACGCATAAAACATGCAGACATAAAGAATCTAATTACATTTATCTAAACATTTTTCCATTAGTAGGGGTCACAGATTAAGTATTCAAACATTCAAAAAACAGTACTAACACCTAAGTTATAAAAGCAAACGTCTTTGGTATTCTAAAATGCAGAGGCAAAAAAGGGTAAAAAATAAATAAAAGGAAGGTGCTTTCAAAGCATACCAGGGATCTAGCGGTTCACCCACAACAGATACTCCACTACCATTTACTCACCTGGGCCCATAAACTCACAGTGGTTAAGCCGCTGGGTGAAAGGGGGTCCAGTTTTATAATTTTGACAAACTGTTTGGATTAGTTTATTTAATATCTTTGTACATCTCTAACTAACCCTTCACAGTTCAAAAAGATATTTCCTCTGGTCGATGGACCATTAGTTGAACTAGTTGATGGTGACAATTAACATGAAATCTAACTTTAATGAACTTCGAAGTTAAATAACCAGAGACTCTGGAAAGTTTTAAATCTTTATATAAAATTTCAGGTGCATGTGAACAATCTCAAAACGGCGCAGTCATCAACATTCATGGGAGAGAAAAATTCAATTAATAAACACTATGCATTTGCCTTGGACTCATGCAATAATCAATGCTCAACGAGAGAGGGTAGAAAGACAAGATAAAGAACATTAGCAAATAAACTGAAAATTATAGTTACTATTGATGGTGATGAAGACCAGCCCCCCTGGCTAAAGGGTTGGTAGGGGTCCCCTGAGATAGATCAGGAGGCAAAGGCTTCAGGATCGGAATCAGGACAGGATAGATAGAAATATCTGAGGCCATCCGGGAGTGTCTGGACGAAGGTGGTAGAGCGGCTCTGATTCTATTAGACCTCTCTGCCGCCTTCGATACTGTCCCTCACTCCCTTCTGCTTACTAGACTAGCGGCCATAGGCATCACAGGCTCCGCCCTTGATTGGCTAACGTCTTTTTTAGACAACAGATCCCAACAAGTTTGGATGCCACCTTTTGCCTCCTCCCCCAAGAAACTTGCAACGGGTGTCCCTCAGGGCTCTACCCTCAGCCCCCTGCTTTTTAATATATATCTAACCCCGCTCATCTACCTCGCTGAACAACTGGGAGCAAAAATAATGGCCTACGCTGACGACACTCAACTCCTGTTCACGTGGCCCAAAAAAAACCTGGATACATCTGGAGCCCAAGCCTGCTTATCATCTGTCTTTCGCTGGCTTGCCCTTGCACAACTAAAATGCAACGAAAGCAAATCTGAAATCCTGCTGTATGGCTCCTTCCCAGACAACTTTGGCAACTCTCTTTGGCCGGCCGATCTACCATGCCCCAAATCTATCGGAGGCCCTGCCAAAAATCTGGGAGTTTGGTTCAACAATGACCTCAGATTCAAGGACCATTTAAAAAAACTCACGGGATCTGCTTTTCCACACTAAAAACTTTGCGCAGGTTTTTCCCACTCCTCCCGAGAGAGGCCAAGGAGACCGTCATCCGCGCCCTCATACTATCCAGATTGGATTACGCAAATGGCCTCTTCTGTGGCCTTCCTGCCTATCTGATCCACCGCCTCCAAGTCATACAAAATGCCGCAGTTCGGCTTTTGTTTATTATACCTAAAAGTTCAAGTGTACGTCAACCTCTCCGCTCCCTACACTGGTTCCCAGTTGCCCATAGGATTCTATTTAAAATCCTGGTCCTCGCCTACCGAGCTGTCAATCAAATGGGCCCAACATACCTGAGGAAAAGATTCTCCCTATATGTTCCAAACGGCCCCCTCAGATCAGCTAATCTGCACCAAATGACTGTCCCAACATTCAAATACAGCAGGCTCGGTGGCCAATCCATCTCTGTCAGAGCAGCGAAAGCATGGAACACCCTTCCACTCCAGTTAAGAACAGCCCCATCCATCACTCTGTTCAAAAAGGGACTGAAGACCCACCTTTTTAACATCACTGTATAGGGTCTCCCCTGCTCTGCTCTGCCTCTCACCCCTTCCGCGCCAGGATACTATTTTTTAGTAACAGAGCGCGCTACAAAAGCCTCTATAAAAAATAGTTGACCTCTCTAGAACACCTACGGTTGCTCCGCACCCCTCTCTGAAGCACTCTTCTTCCTCGAGTTTCTTCTGCAATCTTCAGATCTAACCCAAGTGGATCAAGATAGAAAGTTCTGCATCAGGTTCTGCCATCAGCTCTCTCCACCCTCATAGGCATCTGCCCCAGCACCGCTCTTCTCTCTCCTGCATTCAGTAACTCCAGCTCCGTTCTCTCTAGTTCCCTCTAATTTTGACTAACTAACTAAAGTTATCTTAATTATACCTTTCATTTCCCCATGATCCACCCACTAAAGTTTCAATATCGGGAAAATACGAGATTTGATTGGTCAGGCAAGGGGGGGGATCTTCATCACACCATGCTTACATGTCACAAAAATCAATTGAGTTATTGTTCGTAAAACCCAGCCCTTTACTTTTTATTCATACATTTTATTCCCATGTACTGATTGTATCAATATCACAGCATTTAAACTTTATTCATGAATATAACTCTTCACAGTTTAACTCTGCACCATCCTGTTCCCATGATGTTTCTCTTGTTCTTGGCTCACATTCAAACGCACTGTCATCATTTTATGGTCCCCTTTCAACGTTCATGCGCGGACATTACGTCACTCCATTCATTCCAGTTATGCGAGAAAGGCCCAATTACGTACTAATAATAAAAGTTAGACGACAAATGTTCATTTCTCACATAAAATGTTTGCACTGTATACCACCCACTTCTACTCTATCTCATTTTGTTTATTAATACTTTTTTTCCGCATTAGCATTAGTAAATAGCTTGTTTTTATTTCAGATAAGCAGGTGCCATGCACGTGAGTCTTCAAGACTCAATTTTAGAAGCTTCTGCTCATGCGCAAAAATTTCCCTCCCAGCGTGACCTCGTCATTCTACATAGATGTAGTTGACGCTAAGCATGGGCGAATTTTGAGAATCTCGCGTTCGTGAATTTTGCGGATTTGCGAACTCGCAATCCGCAAAATCCGCGAATTCCCGCGAATTTGCGGATTTTTTTTTTGTGTTCGCCCGTGTTTCTGCCAGTTCGCGAGGGTTTTTACAATTTCGCAATTTGCGAACTTACCTGTCGGGTCGCAAGTTTTGCGAACTTGTTGTTTCTACGTGTCCAGCCTGTTTGGGACACTCTTCTTCATCACTGCCACTCTCTGTCACCACTGCCACTCTCTGACTACTCATGCCACCCCCTGGCCCACCCATGCCACCCTCTGTTTCATCACCACACCCTCTGGTTGTCCAGTGTACATTATTTTCGGCAAAGCAAAGCACACCTTCCCTGCCTCAAGTGACCTGAATTAATTTGGGGCTGATTAATGTGTCACAGAATATTTTTTTAGCTGGCACCTGCTTCCTTAGGGCGCCCTAATTAGTGATCTTTTGCACTTGCTAAGTGCTTTCATTGTTGCAAAATTAGTTACAACACCTGCCCTGCCCCAACTGACAATAATGAATTAGGGGCTGATTAATGGATTTTAACTTCCAGCCTGGCTCCTGCTTGTCTCCCTTAGCTGTAATTCAGGACCTTTGTGGCATATGTGTAACTATTCTGAGGTTCAGAGCAGGGTCACATAATAGTTGCAACTGGCAACTGAACTCTGGAGGGGCCCCTCAGGAAGCACTACAGGAAATGGCTACTAATGATGAGCCTGAACTTTTGAACCTGGTAAGTAGTTTCAGTTTTGCTAAGATCGTATTTCTGCAATTTAGCACTTATTCGCGGGGCGCGAAGTTGTACTGGGAAGCTGCGACCTCACGCGAACAGTGCGAGCAGTGCGAGCAAAATCCGCTGCTCGCGGATTTGCGGATTTTGCGGGAGATTCGCAAATCTCGCGGATTGCGAATTTCCCGAAAATCCGCAAAATCCGCGAGCGAAACGGATTTTCCGCCCATGCTTAGTTGACGCATGCGCAAAACAGTTTTCCCGTTTAAAGTGGTATTAGTCCTCCTTCAGTACTATTTGTGTTAGTACATGCATACTCAAGCTTCACTAACCCACATGTTCATGTAATTGCGTATTAGTTTCCACAAAACTGTATTAATAACTTGTTAGTGAGTTAAACAAGTGGAATTTCTTCAGAGCAAGTCTCTTTTCCTTGAGACCTTGCTCCATTAATCCCCTCTTTCATGGCATTTTGAACCATCACAAAATAACTCGCCTCCCAGATGCCAACTTCAGCAATTCTCAGTTTCTCTCTTCTTTCTGAATTTCATCATTAACTTCTATTCTTTCTAATTCTTTCATCTTTTTACATAGCTTTCCTCTCATCTCTTCTAATTGGATTTCTTCAAATTCTCTCTTTCTTTTCTTTGCTTTCCCATTTACTTCTGCATGTGTTCTTCTTTTTCCCTTTGTCCTGCAACACTTGCATGTGATCATTATTATTAATACTATTGTTATTATCATAACTACTGGTAGTATTATTTGACCTAGGAAACTGTTTTCAAAATTAGTAAACCAATTCTTATTGATGTGGTGCTCTTTGTTAGTCTCTCCCATACACCATCAACCTCCAGTTGGGTCAAATCTTCATGAATCTCAAGTTGGGTGAAATCTTCATGAATCCTTGTAATAATTTTAATATACCCTTTAATTTCTTTACTTATGTCAGGAATGTAAGTGCAACAATGTTGAATTGTCAACATACCACAGGCTCTGCCCTCTTTTGCCAATAAAATATCAAGAGCAAGACGATTTTGCAAAACCATAGACCTTATTGCAACCCTTTCTTTGTTAATCATTAAGAATCCTCCAGGAGTATCAGTCGAGAGACAATCAACTACTATTGATAATTTACGAATTTTGTGTGAATTCAGAACGACTCCAACTGAGGATATCAATGCACCAAATATATCACCCACTATTTCAGAAAAACTAGCTCTTCTTCTTTGTGTTAATGCATTAGATATTTTATTGATTCCATTGATTCTATCCACATGGTATATCGTTGGAAATACTATTCCAAAGTAACAGCTTCCATACCACCTTGCAGGTAACCTATAATAGGCAGTTCTGCCACACACATAATATATTCCTGGAAATACAGGATCAGTTCCACCTTTTAGTCCCCATTCCCCTATAATTAGGAAGTTGTGTTCACACTCACTGGAACCAATGAAAATTTTATTATATTCAGTCTTCAACCTATGGAGGCAGAATTTTCCCTTCTTCACAAAGTCTAGAGACATTGCAGCATGAGCCTCGCCATTTGCATAATTTCCCTCTTTCCCAGCCCATGGAGGTACATGGGATTTCTGTTCAGCAGCTATCATTGTTAAATCCTGTCTCGTTTCTTTGACTAAATGTAAAAACTCTTTCTCTTTTTCACGCAATATACATGTCAGGTTATTCTTTTGTGCCTGTGCTATATCTATTGGGCTCATTGTTAAGAAGAACTCACCCATGAACTGTGCATCCTTACTACTAAATACTGGATTCATATTCTTTCGAACTGGTAATTCTGAAAACACTAAATCTAAGATTGAATAAAAGTACAGGAGCTTTCCGGTTACATAAAATAAACTTGATAAAACACTGCATAATACACCATATGTTAAAGGTATATGGTGGTAAGTAACCCCTTCTGATACGAATGAGGGGAAATTTCATACAGACTTAACAATCACTAATTTCCATTGTATCAACGTACTGAAACAACAATTTAGTAAACACATTTAAAGACAAATCATTATTTGATTCATTATGATGATAGATATTCTCATCCATCTGCTCTAGTTCTGTTTTAGTTCTCTTCATTACTGTATCTACTTTCTTCTTAGTAACTGTATTATTTCTGTTATTTGTCACCATTAATAAAGGTACCACCACTGTTAGAAATAACCACATTAATATTAGTAGTAAATTACTACATAGGCAAACTTTAAGACATCTTTGTTTTAAACTTCGTTTCGGGTGTTGTTTAGTGATTTCAATGTCTGCCATTTTACAATCAGAGAACATTTTCTTTTCTCTTTTTCTTTCTTTATTTGAATTTTCTTTAGATACAGTCTTTTGTTTTAGGGTGATTTTAATTTGGGTTCATCAATCTGTGCATCAGGAAGTCTCTCTGATTCTTCACATCAATCTAAATTTTCAAATTACTCTAATAAGACATAGGTCCACTCAGGGGCCTTGTATTTTCTGATCAGAAACCTCAGTCTTGGGCTTCTTCGTGTGAGTCTTGCTAGTGGCTGTTTAGGTTGAATTTGGCTTGAGACTATATTTACTTGCTCTGGTTTCTTACCTGACTTTCTTAAGAAGTATCTTAATCTCTTTACTCCACCTGGCATATTATCACCTTTTCTGACTCTTTTGACTTGGACTGCACTTTCACCTTCTCCGTCTTTTTCTAAGGTTCTTTAATTTTCATTTTGTCTCAGCACAATCTGTTCTTGTTCTTTTCCACTTTCTTTTTGTCTTTGCTCTGTATTTTCTGTATTTGATTCTTCTTCTACCTGTACCTGTCCAAGTCTTATTGTCGTTATATCTTCTTTCGCCTGACCTGTTCTTCTTCTTCTATCTGTTCCTGTTCAGGTCTTATCACAATTTGTTCTTCTTTTACCAGAACCTGCTGTTCTTCTTCTATCTGGCCCTGCCTAGGTTCTGAGTGGCTTTGTTCACTTCTACCTGAGTGTGTTCTTCTTTCCCTGTCTTTTCCTTTCTACTTCCCTGTCTCCCTAATTTATTTCTTGTTCTGGTTTCGCTAATAACTTCAGTTATTTCAATCACTGGTATCCACCCTTCCTGACTTGTACTTGGTTGTTCTTAATCTATTTGTCTATCAGAATCTGTCACTCTAGATTCTTGGACTTCACTACCTCCAGCTTCTGTTGTTTCAGCTTGTTCAGTCAGTTGCTGCTCTTGCTGTTCAGGTGGGTTTGGAAATCTTCTGGTATGACTAGCATGAATCCAATTGGGAAAACCTGCGAACTTCACTGCTGTGGCAGTGACCAGTATGACTTGACGTAGTTTATCCCACCTGGGTGCCAGACACAATTTCCTCGTGTGTTTCTTCACTAACACCCAGTCTCCAGGATGTAACCATGCACCTGGCTTGGATGTCTTGCAATTGCGTCTTCTCCAACCTGATGAGAGACAGAACTCACCAGATAAGCCAATCCTTTGCAATAGTCCAATACCAGATCATTAGATATATTCATCAATTTATTTCCATGAGAAATGCTTGTCTCATTGCCCTTCCCATGAGAATTTCATGAGGACTCAATCCTGTTTTCCTATCAGGAATGCTTCTGAGACCCATCAGTACAAGAGGCAATGCATCTGGCCGTTTTAGGGTTGTGGATGCACACACCATCCCTAATATTGACTTGATTGTGCCGTTAAGCTGTTCAACTACTCCAGAAGCCTCTGGGCGATAAGCACAGTGCAGTTTTTGTTTAATGTTAAATACAGCACAAATTAATCAAATTATTTGCATTATTAAAATGAGGTACTCTGATTCCAAAGTGACTGGAAAACCGGACCGAGATATCAACTCTCTATACAGTAATTTAGCAACTGTGAGACAGTCATTTCTTCTAGTGGGTATGCCTCCTGACCATCTCAAGAACAAGCACACTGTAACAAGGACATACTTCAATCCGCTGCACGGAGGAAACTCAATGAAGTTTAACTGCAGTATAGTGAATGGTCCTTCTGCCTTTCCAATTTTTCCCCAAATAACCACTGTTTTTCTGCCTGGAATTTGCTGCTGACAGATTAAGCATAGTTGGCAAAGGCTCTCTGCAACTTCCCCAAACTTTGGGTTATATCAATTTGTCTGAATAGTCTGATCATTGTGTCCCTACCAATGTACGTTGTTCCATGACATACCCCCGCCATTTGAGAGAACAAACAATTTGGCATAACTGGTCTGCCTTCTGAGTATACCCACACTTCATCTTCGGTCCTTTTTGTACAACCTGACCTTATCCAGATTTCCCTTTCCTTCTCCTCAACTTCTTCCTGCAACTGTATGACCTCATCCCATGTTTCTAGAGCTGAGAAAAACATAAGTTAGCAGCTGGTTTCATCTTATTCCATTTTCTTGTTAATTGACATTATATTTCTTGCACAATATTGAGCAATCTGGTCAGCATAATGATTACCTGCCATCACATAGTCATTCCCTGACTGATGTGCAGCACAATTGACCACTGCTATTTCTTTTGGCAATCGTAATGCTTCCAACAACTCCTTTACATTTTTGCTATTTCTAATGGGAGATCCTGAAGAAGCAGAAATCCCCTCTTCATCCAAAGTTGGCCAAAATCGTGCACAACCCCAAAACCATATTGACTGTCAGTGAATATGGTTATTCTCCAATTCTTCCCAATTTTGCATGCCTTCATTAAGGCCAACAATTCGGCTTCTTGTGCAGACTTGACTCCTTGTAAACATGATGCTTCAATGACTCCTGGTATTTTACATACAACATATGCAGCACTTAGCCCTCCTTCTACCGTCCTCAAACATGACCCATCCACAAATGACACATGATCTGATTCCGTCAAGGGTACTTCTTGTATGTCTGGGCGGTGCTTAGTACACATCTCAGTCACATCCAAACAATCATGATCAACTTCATCTTTTACTTCTTCACAACATGGGTCTGGTAATAAGGTGACTGTATTGATAATTGTGCACCTTATCACTGTCACATTCTCTGCCCCCAAAATCACTCTTTCATACTTAGTCATCCGACTAGGAGTGAGGTGCTGTGTTTGAGTTCTTGTTAAAAGAATCTCAACTGAGTGTAGCACATAAACCTTAACAGGATGTCCCATCACAATTGATTCACTTTGCTCCAGACTCATACATGTAGCAGCTACTGCCTTTAAGCAGCCAGGTAAAGCTGAAGCCACTGGATCTAAGGTGGCAGTAAATACGCCACTGGACGTCGGCTCAATCCATGCCTCTGAGTCAAAACTGAAAGTGCACAACTTTCTATCTCACAACAAAACAGTGCAAATTTCTTTGAATAATCAGGCATTCCTAAAGCAGGTGCCTCACACAGACAATTTTGCAATTTCACAAATGCTTCCAAACATTTATCATTCTAATCGATTGGATCCTTTGCTCTTTTCCGACTCAGTTGTATCAATGGATTTGCAAGCAGGAAAAATCCATTTACCCGCTGTCTACAATATCCAACCATTTCTAGAAACATCCTCATCTCTTTCTGGGTTTGATGTAGTTTCATTTGTCTGATTATTTTTATTCTTTCTGGGGTCACTTTTCTAACTTCTCTTACTATTTTATGGCCTAAATATTTAACTTCTTGTTGACAAAATTGCAATTTCTCTGGAGACACTTTGTGTCCTCCTTCAGCCAAATGGTTCAGTAATGCAATTGTGTCTGTGACACAATCCTCTTGTGTCTTTGATGCCACCAATAGGTCATCAATGTACTGAACCAGAACCAATTTACCAGGCATGACTAGTGTCTCTAGACACTTTTTCAGAATTTGATTGAAAATCGAGGGATTGTCTGTATACCCTGAGGAACTCTGCACCATGCCAAAGCACAATCTCCAAACTGGATGGTAAAAAGATACTGGCTGTCTAGGTGTAAAGGAATGGAGAAGAATGCTTGACACAAATCAATTACTGTATACCAATTAGCACTCTGTGATCCGTGTTTTTCGTCTACTGATGTTGTGTTTCCGCTGATAGCGCTTAGATACCCCTGGGTGATATAGCGCTTTACAAGCTCATAATAACATAACATAACATTCCAAGGTATCTGGTAAGGGATCACTGCGGGATTTGGCACCACTGGGCAACAAGCACTACAATGTTATTAACTCTTCTTAAATCCTGCACTATCCTGTACTTACCTCTAGGCTTTTTGAGTCCCATAATTGGCGAGTTACAAGGACTACCCAATATTTCTTTCAGAATTCCTTGCTCAATCATTTGGTCAATTACGGGAGCAACTCCTGCTTTTACTTCCGAACTCATTTTATACTGTCGTATGTTTGGATAAGCTGCACCTTCTTTCACTACTATTTTCACTGGATCTACTTTTGCCATGAGCCCTATATCTTTTCCCGAAAATTCCCACACCTCTGAATTCACTGTGGTTTTCAATTCTTCAGGCAATTCACTTTCAGTCAGTAATGAAAACATCTCATCCACTTCTGTACCTTGCTTAGCTAGCATCATTTTGCAGGCCACGTCCTCATCAGGTGTTTGAAAGGCAACACCATCAGGAGTACAATAAATTGTGCAGTTCATCCTGTAGTCTTTTACCAGAAGCATTTATGTCTTTTCAGTAAACTCCACTCGATATGGTTTCTGCTAAAATTTCGATCTCTCTATATCTATTCCAATCTCTGAGGCAAACCTCTGTTAATTTCTCATGAAATATTTTTGCTCTTCTGGCTATACTCTTGCATAAGAACAACAACTCCTCATCATTGTAGATATTCAATCTTTCTGTGCTCACATTACCAGCTATCATTTCTTCCAAATCCACTTTCAATCTGCTAATACATAGGACCTTTGGTTGTGAATGTTTTTTTCTATTCCCTGTGCCCATCTTTCTAAATCCTTGCTAGTGGAGAAGTGTGGCTCAATGGTTGGAGCAGCAGACCCTGATGCAGAGGTCTGGCTTGGGACCAGGGTTCAATTCCCGCCTTGGCAGGTCTTGGGCTCAATTTCATCAGACCTGATAATTCTCGCCTTAGTGCCTATTCTAATCATGGGTCCCACTCTGCAACTCTGGGCAATAGATTGATTAATCCCCACAACGGCCCCAACAGCACTGGGATGCCTGGCTTCACCTCGGGGGTGCCCAGGAGTGGGCATTTCACAGGGAAAAGCCAGATCAAAAAGGTATTTCCTCTGGTTAATGGACCATTATTTGAACTAGTTGATGGTGACAATTAAAATCTAACTTTAATTAACTTCGAAGTTAAATAACCACAGACTCTGGAAAGTTTTACATCTTTATATACAATTTCAGGAGCATGTGAACAATCTCAATACAGCGCAGTCACCAACATTCATGGGAGAGAAAAATTCAACTAATAAACACTATGCATTTGCCTTTGACTCATGCAATAATCAATCCTCAACGAGAGAGGGTAGAAAGACAAGATAAAGAACATTAGCAAATAAACGGAACATTATAGTTACCGTTGATGGTGATTAAAACCAACCCCCCTGGCCAAAGGGTTGGTAGGGGTCCCCTGAGATAGATCAGGAGACAAATGCTTCAGGACAGGAATCAGGACAGGATAGTTGACCTCGCTAGAACACCTATGGTTGCTCCGCACCCCTCTCTGATGCTCTCTTCCTCCTCGAGTTTCTTCCTCAATCTTCAGATCTAACCCAATTGGATCAGGATAGAAAGTTCTGATTCAGGTTCTGCCATCAGCTTCCTCCACCACAGTGGTATGCGTACAGCGCAAAGACACCTAAGGGTAAAAGTGCACTATACAAGTACGAATTCATTTCATAACCATTGTTGAACCTCCTGTTCCTGTAGAACCCTTTTCTTACAAATATTCGGGTGAAACTCTCTTTGGAGTTTCGGCTAAAGGTTCCCTTATTGGGAGATCCATTAATGAAAGGACTGAATTACTCTCACTGGCCTGATCATCAGACATCACCACTTCCTTTCTGGAATTGCTCAAAGGAATTGTCACAACTTGTGGTATCCACAACCCTTTTTATCTCCATATAATGGAATAACAAGACCAATAGTCACTGGTACTGTCAAGGCTTCAGTATTTGAATTCAATTGGCTTATTTTCTGAACTATTTCTTCCCTAGTTTTATTTAAAACCTCTCTCTCATTTCCTTGCAACACCCTATTGACTGATGTATTGTGTACAATTTGTGGAATTAAGGGCGTTCCTTTCACCGGTGCACTCGGGGTAACCCTACTAGGCAGTGGCGGTTTTACCGTGGGGGCGTTTGGGCGCCGCCCCCCCCTGTTTTCTCGCCGTGCGAGAAGAAGGCAGAAACAAATGGTAGTTATTTATTTATAACTACCATTTGTTTCTGCCTGCCCTTCTCGCACGGCGAGAAATCAGTCAGCAAACTTGCTCGGGCCTCAGGGCAGGGGGGAGTGGCTTGGGGGAGTGGCTTGCCCACTGTTGTGAATACGGACTGTTTGGACAGCCTGAGAGGCTGTCCAAACAGACAGTATTAGCAACAGTGGGCAAGCCGCTCCCCCAAGCCTCGTCCCACTCTCTGTTCTACAGCATGCAGACTAAGAGGAATGACGTGTTTAGGGCAGCCGGCCGAACCAATCAGCGCCGGCTGCCATGGAGGGGAGGGAGGCTGCCTGCGGCCTTCAGTGACGACTCTGACGAGGCATTCAAAATCAAGGATGGCGGGAGTCTGCAGTCTTGAACAGGACTCGAGTCGGGAGTCAGCGGGACGGAAGCCAAGGTACGTTTTTTATATTTTATAATTCTCTAACATCATGTTAGTAACATGGGGCTGTGCTGGCGGCGCATGGTCATCGCTTCTTAGGCGTTAGGCAGCGGCTCGCCTCGCCATCTCTTCTGCTTTGAAAATTAAATTATAATCCCTTATAGATAATAAGGAGGAAAGCGGTGCTATCGGAGTTGTCTTTGAAGTGTGCTTTTCGGGTTTTACATGAGGTTTTTATCAAGGGCGGGCGGCAGGTGAGACGCTGCAGGGGCAGTTTTCCGCACTGGCACTTGTTTGGACAGCTTTCACGTTAGTTTCTCGTGAATGACATTGAATATGAGCAACACTTGCCACTTGCATAAGATGCACGATGCAGTGATGCAAAGGAGCAGGAAATAGATGAACTTGCAGAAGCATGCGACCGATGGGAGCACGATGCTCTGACAGGAAAATGGACCAGTGACTGGTGGGTCCGGGTCTGCAGAGGTAGCATGGGTGCTAGGTGTAGCCGGAGTTGGTGGAGCTGACCCTGCAGCCCGGCAGCACGAAGCCCTGCTGGAGTCGTCATGAGTTACCGCTTCAGGTGGCTGGTGGCCTTAGGTGCCAGGGCTACAAGGCTGCCCCTGGCGTCTCCTCTCCTGAGCGGTCGTGGCGGGCTGGCTCTTTCGGTGGGGACACGACAGGTCAGCGTGGCTACTGTAAGATGTTGTTGAAAAGTGGGTGTCTCGTGTGGGGGCAGGGGTAGGAGTGTGATGTTTCGGGGCAGAATACCTCGCACCCCTGGCAGGGCGTTAATGTGAGGCTGGGGGTGCTCTTTGAAGGGCAACAGGCACAGTTGCCCACATTTTCTGTTAGCTTATGTGTGCATTTTTATGTGTTTTGATTATGCCTTTGCGTGACATTTCAGTGCTGTGTTGTCACACAGAAGTGGAGCAAAATGGTTATGTCCACGGAATGAGATAAATTACAGGATTACATCGGAGAAGCTCAGAGGTTACCGGACGATGCCTGTTATAGGATATCTTATGCAACAGTTGAATGACGTGCATAAAAAAAGGTATTGGAACTATCCTGAGGGGAGTGGAGTGAGCAAACTTGGGGCCGATGTGGAATTTTAGTCTGCGAGCTAAACATCATCTGCGCCAGCTTGTCACCCACGTACAGCGCGCACAACGGCCATTTTAGGTATCATGGTCCCCCTGTCCACGATCTATCGCCAGCGCGCCCCTCTGACCCAGCAAGCATCCTCCGCGCACCCTGGCTCCCCCTCCCTCCCTCTCATGAGCCTAACCCTTCTGCATGACCCTGTCCTTGGGAGTCACGCCTGCGCCTGACCAACATCTCCTCTCCTCCCATGAATGCCCCTCTGTTGATGAACCTTCCCTCCGCTCTCAATTGTCCACGCGGCATGAATACCACTCCTTTGATGACCTCTTACCCCGTGTCCGACTGACCACACAGGTCCGAGGCCATTGCCTAAGCCCCACCCCCTGGGATATGATCAGGCGCGCACATCCTAAGACTTGACGAAACACTCAGCTGCGTGATGACCCCCTCCTCTTATCAGCAGGTTGAGGACCTCTATTGTGAAGGTATATGGGGGTGGGATTGACACGAGGATTACGGGGATGTCTTTTTCCTTACTTCACAATGTTATGATTGTAATAAAGAAAGGTCACATGCCATAAACCAGTGTATAAGAGGCCAGGCCTCCGAGAGGCTGTTAGAGCACCTCGAGACGATACCTTGTTGTCCGATCTGATGTGTTCTGCTCCGACGGAATAAAACTTCTGTTTCCTGCCTTCTGGTCTCCGGCGCCTGCCTCATTGCTTGGTAATTTGAATGGTACAGAGGCGGTTAGCGCCGGGCAAATCTTGAAAAAGGTCATAGCCCTACCTTTTTCTACACCGAGACGACAAGAAGTATGGGGTGAGACCTGTTAGTGTAAAATAAAACAAGTTTGGGAACGTCGTTCCTAACAGACCCAGCCCACTTCAAACCCTGATCTTATGCAGTTGGCGGCTCTGTTCCCAACCAGCAGACCTCTCAAAGAAGTACCCAAAGTTAGGAAGTGTTGATTGATTGTATCTGAGACGGTGGGACCTTGCTGTCTGCCACCTGGCTGGTCGTCGATGAAAATTGGTGTATTATTCCCTCTCCCGCCCAGAGGTTATTCAGGAAATGTCTTTAGTTCCCTTTCCGCCTCTGATTGCTCTCGTGCGTTTTGAGAGAGTGTGTGCGGCTGTATATGTTTGTGGATGTGTATGTTGTGTAATGTGTTTATATGTGAGCGTATGTGTATTGTGTGACCGGTGAGGGCATGTGCATACCTGCATCACTTCCAAGAAGGGTGAGTGAGCACATTTTATTTCAAAGTGGTGGGGGTGGCATTGTAAAGAGATAGGGCGGCCGGCTCTCTTACAGTTTATGCACAGACTCTCCGCTGCAGCACCCATTGTGATGTACATTGTCAGGGCATGTATTGCCTCATATGAATATTCTTAAATCATTCGTGGATCTCTCCTTCGAGGACCAATGGTGGGCACACCATGTAGATCTTGTGCTTAGACTTTTATTAGGATTTTGAATATTTTATTTTTGGCAAGTGTGCTGCTGTGTTGTCCACCCAGGGATAATTTTTCAACTCAACAGTGTGCACTGGCTGCTGCAATGAATGCCCTTAATTCCACGTGGTCCACATTTGTTCCGTGGTGAAAAACTGCCCTGAGTATCGAATCTATCTTGGGCACAGGGGTCAACATTAGGAACCCAGGGAAATCTTTGTGTTCACATCAGCGTTGTCGCTTTATGAGTTCTTTCTGACCCCTCATGAGCTGTCTGGGGTATCAGAACACACTGGGGTACAGACATGCTCACAGGGTGCGCAGGGGTCTCCAAGGATGCTGCCCAGGTGCTGTTAGGATCTTTGAAGGGCAGAGCAGGAGCTACCTGAGGCTTAAGCTCCATGTGCCTCCTATGACTATCAGCTTTGCTCCCTACGCTCACTCGCCATAGGGCACACATCCCAAACAGTTACGCCTCGCCTCTTTCAAATGTCACCAGCCGCCACTGCTACTAGGTTCTTCTTGGTATGGTGGAAGGTTTTTAATTAAAATATCCTCCAACAGTTTATCATCTTATTCACCATAACCTGTCATATTCAAATGTTTAGTTTTTTTCCTTACACTTGCTTTCTGACTGCTTTTCAGCTATTAGCACTGGATATAAACCCTCTGTTACTACAAACCTTCTCCTTCGCTTCATTTGATCTCCACGTGATTCATACGAATATTTAGGCAGAAACCCTCTGAATCTCCGACCACTTCTGAATTTCCCTCAGTCAAATGCCTCAATCTCCCATTCTTCTAAAGCTTCATACTTTGTCAATCTAGGGTTTGGTTCTAATACATTCAGTCAATTTCTCAAATTCGGAAGTATCCTTACATTAAAGTACCAGGATCTGGAAATGGTAAAAAATACCATCACCTTTCGTGTACTCCCCCCAATTCTCAACCATACACAAGTATGATAGCCCCTTTCCATTATCATAAATGAAGCAGGCGTTTTAGGTGGCAGAATAGGAATTCTCTCTCTAGTCATCACAGGCTTGTCTTCCTTAATGAAATTCTTGATTTTCTTTATTAACGTCATTTTCTTTCTTTCTCCAAACATTTCAGCCGGACGATAAAGAAAAGAGTCTCCCGTATAGCTTCAAACTCAATTAGCTATGTCCCGTCCTATGTCAGCATGACTCACACCAGCAGTCAAATCAGAACGCAACATTCAATTCCTTTTCAGCCAATCCTAGCGCGGCTTCTATCTAGCAACCAATCAGAACTCAGACTTGCGCTTGTTGTCTGACCAATGCCAGGGCGGTCTTTTGTGACGTCAGTATTGTTCCTCACTACTGACCCTTCCTTTACAATCTGCTTCCTTTTCACGCCTGCTGTTTTAACCAATCCCAGTGCGGCTCTTTGTGATGTCAGTATAACTCCTGCGACTGACCCTCCCTTCACAAGGTAATACGATAACTTATTTCTTTAACTTTCTTTTCTTATGAAAGATCCATTAGTAACAACATAAAAACAGCGCTACTCTGTCTGTTCCACTAACAAAGGATAGATTTCAAACTAGTTCCGAAGTTAGAAAGTACTTCTTTCACTATGAGTAAAACCCCTGTTTACCCTTCATTCGAGCTCAGGAGATTCTCTTACTATTTCAGTGATACCTCTTTTGGGAAATAAGACCAATGTTTCACCAGCAAACCCTCTGCTATCACTCGTACTCTACTTTTACTCGATATAGTCCCTAATATAACACTGCTAGTCCTGCGTAGCTTCTCATTATTATGACACCAGACGAGTAACCTTCTGCAGTGTGGCTTCTTTCACCACCCGCTATTCCAATTCCATTCCCAGAATTCCCAGGTAGCCTCTGTACCTGTGGTTCTAGACAACATAAAACAATACACTAACTTTTCATGTTAAACATAAATCAATAATCGATATTTATCCCCAAACTAGTCAATAATAACCATAATAAATAAATAAATAGCTCTGCTACCAGAAAACTGATCTAGTGGTTCACCAACAACAGATACTCCACTACCATTTACTCACCTGGGCCCATAAACTCACAGTGGTTAAACCGCTGGGGGAAAGGGGCGAAAGTTTTATAATTTTGACAAACTGTTTGGATTCGTTTATTTAATATCTTTGTTCATCTCTAACTGACCCTTCACAGATCAAAAAGTTATTTCCTCTGGTTAATGGACCATTATTTGAACTAGTTGATGGTGACAATTAAAATCTAACTTTAATGAACTTCGAAGTTAAATAACCACAGACTCTGGAAAGTTTTACATCTTTATATACAATTTCAGGTGCATGTGAACAATCTCAATACAGCGCAGTCACCAACATTCATGGGAGAGAAAAATTCAACTAATAAACACTATGCATTTGCCTTGGACTCATGCAATAATCAATGCTCAACGAGAGAGGGTAGAAAGACAAGATAAAGAACATTAGCAAATAAACTGAAAATTATAGTTACAATTGATGGTGATGAAAACCAACGCCCCTGGCCAAAGGGTTGGTAGGGGTCCCCTGAGATAGATCAGGAGACAAATGCTTCAGGACAGGAATCAGGACAGGATAGTTGACCTCGCTAGAACACCTACGGTTGCTCTGCATCCCTCTCTGATGCTCTCTTCCTCCTCTAGTTTCTTTCTCAATCTTCAGATCTAACCCAATTGGATCAGGATAGAAAGTTCTGATTCAGGTTCTGCCATCCGCTCCCTCCACCCGCCTAGGCATCTGCCCCAGCACCGCTCTTCTCTCTCCTGGATTCAGCAACTCCAGCTCCATTCTCTCTAGTTCCCTCAAGTTTCCTCTAATTCTGACTAACTAATTAAAGTTATCTTAAGTATACCATTCATTTCTCCATGATCCACCCACTAAAGTTTCAATATCGGGAAAATACGAGATTTTATTGGTCAGGCAAGGAGGGATCTTCATCACACGCTTACATGTCACAAAAATCAATTCAGTTATTGTTCGTAAACCCATACCTTTACTTTTTATTCATACTTTTTATTCCCATGTAGTAATTGTATCTACATCACAACATTTAAACTTTATTCATGAATACGACTTTTCACAGTTGAACTCTGCCACATCCTGTTCCCATGATGTTCCTCTTGTTCTTGGCTCCCATTCTATTACACTGTCATTGTTCCATGGTCCCCTTTCAACGGTCATGTATGGACATTACGTCACTCAGTTCAGTTCAGTTATGCGAGAAAGGCTCAATTACGTACTAATGATAAAAGTCAGAAGACAAATGTTCATTTCTCAAATAAAATGTTGCACTGTATACTAGTATACCACCCACCTCTACTCTATCTCATTTTATTTATTAACAGTTTTTTTCTACATTAGCATTAGTAAATAGCTTGCTTTTATTTTAGATAGGCAGGTGCCATGCACGTTAGTCTTCAAGACTCCATTATAGAAGCTTCTGCTCATGGGCAAGAATTTCCCTCAAGGAGTTACCTCGTCATTCTACGTAGATGTAGTTGACGCATGCGCAAAACAGTTTTCCCGTTTAAAGCGGTATTAGTCCTACTTCAGTACTATTTGTGTTACTACATGCATACACAAGCTTCACTAACCCACATGTTCATGTGATTGCGTATTAGTTTCCACAAAACTGTCTTAATAACTTGTTAGTGAGTTAAACAAGTGGATTGCATTCGAGCAAGTCTCTTTTCCTTGAGACCTTGCTCCATCACCAGCACTCAGACACCTCCCCTAGTTAATCAGCATGATATAACCAGCTAGATGCTTTGTTGGTAGTATTAATCTAGATTAGCAACGGATAGGGACAGAGCGAAATAACCTTTGTTATTAAGGGGAAACATCTTTTACCTCACATGCGTTACTCCTCATGCCATAATCCCACTTTCATTACATCGCAAAATCTTTTACAATGCAGGGCTTTACACTGCAAACTATTACAATGCATTCCCCAAAGTAACGCGCCGTGGAGTTAGAATAGTAAATTCTGTTGTAATGGGGAATGCATTTTAATGAATTGTGTTGTAAAGCCCTGCGTTGTAAAAGATTTTGCGGTGTAAAAACTGCGGGGTAATGGCACGAGGAGTAAAAGTGTGCAGAGTAAAGTATCCTATTCGTCATTAATGCATTTGGTTTTAAGTCACCGATGGCTGTGATGATGTACTCCAATATTGAGGCAATGTATTAATTATGTTTGAAAATAATAACTTTGCATCATCTGCCTTCAATGGCATCTTTTGCTCAATAAAGTTTTAGCACTTTAAAATCCAAAGTGTTTGTCTGTTTTAGTTGTTTAGTCTTTAGATCAGGAGCAAGTGACGCCAATGCACTAGGTAACAAAAATCAACTGTCTCAGTTCAGTTTACTAATAATGTTGATGTATAATTCTTAATGTTCTACATAGGTGTCTTTGATTCCTGCAACCAGGGTCGTAGCTTTCAGTGGTGCTGAAGGTGCAGTGGCTCTGGGTCCAAGAGGCATAAGGGCCCCACTAAACCCTAATTATTGCTGTAATTTATAATTTAAACAACAGCTGAGGGGTGTGAGGGTGGCCCATTTCCTTCCTTGCACTATGGCTCATGACACATTAGCTACGCTATGCCTACAACATGTTTAGGAAACAATCTGTGTTCATAGTAGTTGTGAAAATGGACATTAGCAATGCATTTGCTGCAAAATGTCATCAGCGCACGCATGTAGTTCTTAAAATAAAACTGAAAAAAGAAGCAGGTGTGTAAATATTAAATACGTTTTGACTGCCTCATTGAGTCCACTTGGTTTCTCTATAAAACTCAGGAATCTGCTGCAAATTTCTTATTTTTTTTTCAAGTTTCCCCTTGTTTCTCTGTGCTCAGTTAAATACACACTGCCTAATCCTATAAAATTTTGAACAGTCTAGAGCCCAAACGAAGCATCCTACAGTTGCTGCACTGTTTGCTGTTTACTGTTTATTAGAATGTGTATGGCACTTACAACCCCCATGTGAGGCTCAGAAGAGATTAACTCCATGGATAGCTAGTTACTTCATGCAGGTGTGTTGGTGGGAGGGTGCAGTTTTGTTTTGAGCAGATATGGGAAGAGTATTCATGTCACATATTTGGACCGCAAAGGAATGGTTATCATGTTATATAACATATGGCCTAGCGGTGCCATTAGTAATGCTATATGAGAGACAGACATGCAAATTATAATTATAATATGAACTAACTAGCTTATCCACAGGACAGCGGATGCTGTGTGTCCATATGACAAAATAGGGGGTAGTTAGAGAAGGCTGAATAATCAATCTAGTGGCAGGCACCTGGCAGACATGCTGTCGAGTGAGTAAAAGGATACAAAAAGGGCAAGAATGGAGGTTGGTGACATTAGCAGTACCTGTTCAATTTTTTATTTTTTAGTTTGTTGTTTTTTGAAAGGCAGGGACATTGCCTATTGTTGAATAAATACACTCCATGAAGGAGGTAAAAGAGAAATTAAGGCTGGCAACCTGAGAGCAAACTACACGAACCTCAATAGGCCCAGATTCCACCTACTCCTGAAAGAAGTCAGAATTGAACCAAAGAAACTCTCAAGTTCTCGAAGACTCTATAATTTAGATGAACAGCAGTCTGGAGAGGCGTAGCAGTGTCATGGCTCTGACCCTAGCTAGACTGGCCCGCTGCAGATGTGAGACTGAGACAAAAAAGCACTTGGTAGTTTGCTGACCTTGGTGCCCTTGTGTCCTCACCCCTCCATGAGAGCCTAATACTTTCCTTGAGCTTCAAGGACCCTTGTTCATTCTAGTTTACGTAAGGTGGCATCCTCCTGAACTTCTAGAATTTCATCACAGAACAACTTCCGCTTTCGTTATTATTAGAGAGTGATATCTAAGGTGGAAAAAGAGACAATGTGATGATAGAAGACTTACAGTGCTGCACGTGCTACTTCAGTACCTGGTTGCTTAAACTAATCTTTTTATATATGAAGCCAGTCTTTCTAGAAATGGATGTACCCACATCTAACGTGTCAGATTGCAACAGTTACTTTCCTGGATAAAGGGGCAAACGTATGCAATTTACAAATCATCATTACTAAATTAGTACCACCCAGGATATAGCGGCATGGATTAGCAAATTTAGCGGCACAAATATGGAAATTTAGCAGCACAAATATGGAAATTTATCGGCAATTTTGAGGCATTTAATTTGGCAGTTTTTCCTACAACAAACACAGATATCTTCGTTTTGGAGTTTTTTAAAAACATCAAGCTATGTATATTTGGTTTATTTACAATGTAGACACTTTGGCTTCAAGGCAACATATAGGACATAAACGTGTTCATGAATAAATGCCCACGGAACCTGTATGCTTGTCGTGTTAACCTTGCAATTCTTCTGAGCAGTCCAAATCTATCCCAATATTGTGCGGCTGATTACAGTGCAAAAACAATAATGCCCCGATGGATTGTTTTGAGAGGGACCGTTGTCTGGCTGACAAAATAATTTTGGATATGCTGTTGCTCCTTTCAGCATCTGCAGAACTGGTCACACAGTCCTTGTACACGGCTGCAAGCTATGAAAGGACTGGAATGCGATCAGCCATCCCACGCCAAAAGAGGTCAGTGTTAATCACCCCATAAATAAATGCCTGTACTGCTTCTGGACCTACATATTCAAAGTAGAGGCAAAGCTCCTGATTGGGAACGTCGCTGACACCACAGATTGCAGAATATGCACTCTTGTCCTTAGGCAGGATGCAGAGTCAGGCAGGATTGAAAAGGTGCACTTGTTTAAAAAAAACGAATGCCTGGCTGGGCCTCCCCCATGTATTTGCCTGCCCTTTCCAGAGAATTTTTAAAAGCTTCATTAAGCTGGGCTGTTATCTTTTTTTCTGTGACAGAGTTAATTTAGCCCCTGTAGTGGTCTGTAGAAACGGTTGTAGTGACTCCAGAGTGAGGACTGAATTGTTTGTTAGGTCCATGTGAAGGTCCTCCAAATAATCATACACCTTCATTGTCACTGGTGTCTGACTCTGGAGTAAGTCCACCAGATGTAAAATGTTTTGGCATTTTTCGGCCACAATGTCCAATTGCACTGTAATGCAGTTTCTTTGGTTGCTGTTCTAAATCCTTAGCAGATTTTCAAGGGAATCTGGGGGAGACTTGCTGAGTTGTATCTTAGACTCAACAAACACTGCATAGGCCTCAAAATGCTTGCAATTGTACTGGACAGCAGCAAACCAAGAATTCCACTGGGTACTGCAAGGGTCAGGTGCCACCCGTGGCTTCATCCCATGGTTTTCAGTAAGATGGTGCAGGTAACTTCTATTTCTACTACATGCCATGTAAAAGATGCACGAGCAGTACAAAAGGAAAGCATTTAGCTCCACAAAAGGCTTCCTAAATGGCTCTCCAATAAGGTTCATTATGTGTGCCAAGCAGGTGATATGGATGGAGTTTGTGTATAGATTTCTCAAAACAGTGTTGTATGCCTTGAGCATGTATGCTGCATTGTCAGTGTTAAAGAAAATAACGTCCTGAAAGGCTATGCTGTACTCTGTGAGCACCTTCACAACTGCTTACGCTACAGTCCCATGGTTGCACTGTGAGAGGAACACTGTGTCTGCTCAGTGGGTTTGGATCTTACGGCCACCCTGCACAGAGACCACTGTAAATAACACATTCAATACACAATGCCCTTCAACACCAGGTGTTTCATCAAATATAACACTGATCTTCTGATCTTGCAAGTGTTCTTTCAGCTCGTTCTTTGCTACTACACGGGGCACGCGGCGGGACCAGGAGGCATTTTTTTTAAATGTTGGGTCTGCCATATGCCCCGTGTACGGCGGGCCCAATGCCACCTGGGCCCACCGCACACCGGGCACGCGGCGGGCCCAACATTTCATTATTTAAAAAAAAAATTACCCCAAGGTCCCGCTGCATGCCATTGTGCGGCAGGCCCAAAGAATGACACCTGGGCCTGCCGCACACCGGGCACGCGGCAGGCCCAACATTTCATTATTTTAAAAAAATGCTCCCAGGGCCCGCCGCGTGCCCCGTGTGCGGCGGATCTAATGCCACCTGGGTCCGCGGCATACCGGGCATGCGGCGGGCCCAACATGTCAATATTTTTTACAAAATGCCCCCAGGGCCCGCTGCGTGCCCCGTGTGCGGCAGGCCCAATGCCACCTGGGCCTGCCACACACCGGGCACGTGGAGGGCCCAACATTTCAATATTTTAAAAAAAATGCCCCCAGGGCCCGTCGCGTGCCCCGTGTGCGGCTGGCCCAGTGCCACCGGGGCCCGCCGCACACCGGGCATGCGGCTGGCCCAACAACAAGAAGGCAGCACATGTCAGGAGCAGGAGACCTACCTGGGAACCCCTCAATGCCAGCCAGATGACAAGAAGAAAGAGGCAGCAGCAGGGCAGGTGAGGGGTTATGGGGGTGTAAATAAGAACTTCACCTCGCCTGCCTCCTGTGAAGACCCGAGGACCCCTCCTTCTATTGGCTCCATGGCGAGAGCCACCGGGCCAATAGAAGGGGTCAGATTTCACGGGCAGTTTAGTAAAAATCGCTGCATTTTTACAAAACTGCCGATTTCGCGATTTTTTTGCAAATCGCGAAATCCTGGAGGGTCTGACTAATAGAGAATTTTCGCAAATTGCAAATTGGTAATTGCAATTTGGAATGTATGAAAATAGTCATGGTTGAAACAGCGATTCTGTTTTCATTTGAATCGTTATTTAGGGAATTGCAAATAGCAATTACCTACATAGCGAATCTGTTCTCAAATAGCAGTTAATACTTTTGCCCCTGTCTGATGTTATCACATACAGGTTATACTTTACAATTGAACATTGGAGAGGCTTGCTGCTGGAAGTGTGTTTGAGAATCGATTCTCAATCTCCCTGAGGGTTTGTCATCCACCCCTAAGGTTTTTATAAATGTCAAGAAAGGAAGCAGAGAAACAAGGAGGCTGGAACCAGGAAAAGAGAACTCGAATTTTATTAAGAAGAACTGGAGATACTAAGAGAGGAATGTGTGTGCCACCATGATGAATTATTTTAAAAGCATCCATTGTAGCGCCGCATTCTATGACACATGACACATCGGGAACTGTCTGTCAAAAGAGTGAACAGGAAAAAACTCCAACTGCCAATAGAGCAAATTCCTCCCCTCCATCTCCAATCGAACAAGCACGGGGAGATCCTGTGGGAAAGGGGAAAAGACAAAGGAAGCGGAAAGGCCGCAATAAACTGGGTAAACGCAAACAAGAGCTGAGCCTTTACCCGTTGTTAAACACCCTTAGACGTCCAACAGCTACAGAGTGTGTTAACCCAATAGATACTGAGGAATCAAGAACTAAATTAGAAGAACCACTAACACTGCTTGAAAGGAAAAGTAGGACGAGCGGGGCTTCCCCATGCCAACAGAAAAGGTATCAACTCGGACAACTTTAGGAAAAAAGGCGGCCAGTGGGTCAAGGGGGCAAATCACTACTACCGACACGCCTCCTTCAAATACTCCTCTGCCGCAGGGCGTAAAGGTCCAGGGCCAAAATCCCGGTCACCCTGCAAAACAAGTCGACCAAAGCATCACTTCAAATCAGGTGCATATCAACAGCTATGTCAAAAACCATCAGGGCGTAAGCCCCGTGAGAGATAAGGGAGCTGCGGTAGGGCGTAAAACCCAAAAGAGCCCTAGCGATCAGAAGGAGGCACTGAATCTTGATCCCTCGGCAAGCACAGATCATGGGATTTGCGCCCAAACATCAGAGGCAAATTCAAGGCTGAATAAGTCCCCTTCATGTGGCGACTCCAACTTTACACTCTTCTACCCGGAGTATAAATCCAAAGGCAGCCACAATATTCTCAATCGTGGTAACATCTTAAAACTAATACAAGCCACCGGTCTGCTAAACGGTATAACCACACAAGATATTACATCGATTGAATTCATTGCACCAAGTCATGGCCAAATAAATGAAACCACAAAGGTCACTTGGAGATTGGCAGAGGTAACGAACACCATCCTAGGGCACACAGACACCTTCAAGCAGTGGGGTATACTGCTACAACCTGGCAGGGTAGCGGGATACCCACATGTCTTGCTGGCAAATCAAGAACTTAAGCACACACGGGCAGAAAGGGGAGAAGTGTACTCAGTCCTCAGGGGCGCATGCAATAAAACTCCCACCCGCGAAGACAAACAAAGAATATTGAGAGATGACTGGCGCACACCAAATAGGGATCGGGACGAGGTCGGCACATGGTCATGGTTGGCAGGCACCCTAAACACAACTCGCCTGTTACGATGACAGAATAACAGTGTAAAGGACCTAAATATGTGCCCTCTAAAGATATGCTCTTGGAATATAAACGGACTAGCCAACAAACTGGAAGACAAAGCCATAATCTCTTATTTTCAGGAATTCGAGATACTACTACTTCAAGAGACATGGCTCCTCGAACCGCAGCAAATCGAAGGCTTCAAAACCCATCATATTCCAGCACAAAAACTGAAATCTTCGGGAAGAGGCAGTGGTGGCCTAGCAATTTACATATCCATCAAAAATGCAATCACTTCATGGGACTTAGGTGGCTCATCACATTCCCTCCAGTGCGTGGGAATTTCCTTTACCTCCGACAAAGCCCAGTGCAGGACCCTGCTCTTAATGAATGCCTATGTCCGTCCAACCACAGTATCAAGGCATTCCTTCTCAGAAGAAGCAATAGCAACTGTACTAAGAGCGAAAATCGGACCCCTCGAACCAGAAATAATACTATCAGGTGATTTCAACATTGGCTAATGTCGGACCTGGGCAAAAACGAGATAACCAAATCACATGATAGCATTTGGGTCATACCCCCGCAGGACCCCCCAGGTTGGCACAAGAACGACTCCAAAGGACGCTCCTTACAAGGCAACCTGGAAAATCTGGGCCTCAAAGCCTTAAACGGGCGCTTTCCTTCAGACAAGCCACCTTGCTTCTCCTATCTGAGTAAAAATGGCGCTTCGCTAATTGACTATACCTTTATTAGTCTTCCACTTCTCCGCCAAATAATAGGTTTTAGCCTTGGAAGCAGAACTGAAAGTGACCACCGCCCACAAGAAATATCGCTTATGACCAGATTAATTCAACATGAAGAAGACAAGTCACTGCCATATGACTGCTACACAATAAACTTAAAACGCATCAAGTGCTCCTTCAGCAACTTTCAACAAATAACAGCAGATGCTAAACTTATTATGGAGGGCACCAGGAGGCCCACAAACAATGTAATTGCTAACTGGTCAACATTCGCAATCGAACTGATCGACAAACATGCAAAACCAATAAGGCAGTTGAACTTGTACGGGCAAAGCCAGACGCCCAGTCGCAACCCCGCAATACAATCTGCTACAAGAAACATGAATCGGTCATGGTGGGCTTTAAAAACAAATCCTATGGATCCTCAGTTGATAACAAATTTAAGAGAGGCTCGCAGCTACCTAAAGAAGGCTAAAAGAGAACAACACAGAAGTCTCTGGAACTCCTTCTGGGCTAGGCTGCAAAATGACATTAAAACAAACAATTCCGCTAGGTTCTGGCGAACCATCAATAGCATTTCTGGGCGAGCCCCGAAGGTTGCGTCCTCATGCATACTGGAGACTGAGTGGGTCGCCTATCTGTATCTTCACTTTAATGACCAAAAAGTAAAAACCCTTTATCAGAATCTTAATGTCGAAGACATTCTTGCTCACAAAGTGCCTGCTAATCCAACTGATTGTAACATCAAATCCCCTTCAATGAAGGAATCTTTCAACGTTGGCCAGAAAACTGCGCAACCAAATGAGTGCCCCATGTCGCAAAGCAACAACGAATCAACACCAATCGAGGTGGCCCAAATTGAAAAACTGATCAAAAAGGGTCGGAAGGACGGTGACCCAGGCCCTAGTGGAATTCCTCAGGCTCTGTTTAAGGAGGACACAACCTACTGGGCCTTGAAGCTAACCACCCTCTTCAACTGTATCCTGCAAAATAACATCATACCACCCTCCTGGCAGGGATCCATTTTGGCACCAATCTTCAAAGGAGGGGATAAAAAATCTCCCGGGTCCTATCGCCTCATAGCCCTCATTGACAATGAAGCAAAGTATTTTGCTGGTTTGCTACTTAACTCACTTAGAACGTGGGCTGATGATCATTCCGTAATTCCTCCGAACCAAACTGGCTTCACAAGTAACACCGGCACCTCGGTCAATCTTATGACCCTCTCTTGTCTGATCGATCAGGCAGAGGTAAGCACTTGCCCACTTTATATGGGATTTATTGACTATAAAGCTGCCTTCGACAAGGTTAATAGAGCTAAGCTCTGGCAGAAGCTGTACAGTTTAAACATCCCAAATGATCTTTTAAGAGCTATACAGCTTCTCCATCAGGACACATGGGTCAGGATAAAGATTGGGGACGGGTCCAGACTATCACGTCCAATTCCGACGACAAAAGGGCTCAAACAAGGATGTGTCCTTGCCCCCACACTTTTTAACTTGTTCCTATCCGACCTTCCAGAAGCCTTAAATAAGGTAAATTCTCATTCTCCCAAAGTAGCTGGTTTCTTGTTGTCAAATCTTTTATACGCTGATGATGTTGTACTTCTTAGCAAAACAAAGATCGGCTTGCAAAGACTCATGGACGCCATCTCTGACTATTCAAATAAGAATGAGCTCCAGATAAACAGCAAGAAGACCAAAATTTTGGCGGTGCGTTCAGGAAAGGCCAAGAAGCTGGTTTGGGTCTTGAATCAAGAAAGGATTGCTGAATCCAAATGCCACAAGTACCTTGGAGTCTCTTTTAATAACAACGGTAGATACAAAACACATCTAGAAGAACAAAAAAAGAAGGGTTCTGCGCTTGCTTTCGCAATCAGTTCTATACATAAGAAACTACAAGGCCCAACGTTCGCTCCAACAATCCAGGTAGCGCAAGCAAAAATTATTCCCACATTAACCTACGGAAGCGAGGTTCTAAAAGGCTTGGATAGCGGCCAACTGGACAAAATTATTACAAAAATTTATAGAATAGTGTTCAAGCTACCAAGTCAAACATCACCGGCCCAAATTAGGTTGGAACTGGGAATCTGCCACCAATCACTTGCCAGAGCCTTGAGTTTTCTAATGTGCTGTCATAAATTGAGGTCATCGAAGGAAGGCAGCCTAGCACAACATCTATGGTCTTGCCTTCAAATGAGTCTATGGCGAGCAGGGCATGCATATTGGGAAAGAGGATTAAGAACACTAGGCCTGAAAGACCTTTGGGGCATGCAAGTAAGCCATAATGAATTCAAACGACTAGCGAAAATAAGCACAAAAAAGCTCTCTTCCGTGGAAGACAAGGCTCGGCTGGCAAAAAGAAGTCACGGATGGATGTCCTTGCAATCCTATGTCCAGTTGACCCCACAGGAGTACCTAACTCAACCATTCACTACTCAAAAAAATTAAGTTTCCTAAAGTTGAGAATGGGAGTAATCAACCTGTTGGTCCATTTGCCAAAATGGAAAAGAGCCCGCGGACAGGAACAATGTAGACTCTGCGGGAATCAAAAAGAAGACATAGTACACATCCTTTGTCTTTGCCTAAACCTGCTGAACGAAAGGCGGTCCCTCCTGAGGAAACTCTGGACACAAACATGATTAGATCGTGTAGAGCAGCAGTCTTGGCTTGCTTTGACCCTCGGAATACTAAATTAAACTGTGCCCTAGTAAGGTTTTTGGAACAAGCAGATAAAAAACTTGGTGAGGAGTCCCAAGTACGCGATTTCTCACCAGCACAATTACTAGCCTAGTTCCAACTGCCACCTTATTGTATAATGGACATGATCCTTAACTCTCCTTTTTATAAGTATGTTTTTTACACATTTTTATAATCTTCATAACGCATATGATCTTATACTTATTTTTATATGTATTCATTGATATATCGCTCTTAAAATTCTGTAACTTACAAAGGTTTTTTTAATCATGCAATGAAGATTTCTGACTAGCGCCGCATTCTAAAAAAAAAAAATATTAATTGGTAGGCAATACACTGGAAAATTAATTTCAGTGGGAGTCACACAGAGATCCATCAGGGACACCTGTAAAAGATGTTATTGCCTCAGATCCAGGACAAAGCAGAAGGTAGCAACCCAGCTACCAGAAGCTAGAGCAACTGGATGAGGTCTCCTCGCTGTCCCCCACACCCATAACTTCAATTGAGGAACTTGTAGAAACAACTTTGGAACCAGAGTCATTGGAAGGATTCAGCACAATTGATACATCTGTGGTTCCCAGAGCCTCTCAAGGTAAGTGTAGAAAAAGACTCAGTTCAGTAGTTCAGTTCTTTATTTATTTCGAAGGTTAAAAACCATCATAAAAATACATATTAATACATGATCACATAAAAACATGCTGAACATCAAAAATTTTTAACAAAAAGGAGAAGTTAAAAAGAGTTTTTGTAGTTAATATATACAGACTGTGGGCATGACAGGGAGCAGCAAAATGTCCTTTGGTTTCATCCCCTTTCATCCACCATCGTTCACCCCTTGTATTTCTTAATTTAATCACAATTTTTAGAAAACTCATAATTGCAAACAAAGTACGCATTTCAGTTGCTTTTTGCAAGAATAGTAGGGCGGATTTGGCATGGATAATATTTGAATCCTTTAGAATGTCCACCAGAAATCTTTGACGTGGTATTTTATAAAAAGGGCACAGTGATACAAAATGAAGGTGTCCTGCGGAGACTTATTGTCGCAGCCGCAGGCACCCTTCTGCTCAATTGTTTGCGTAAAACCAGACGGATAGGCTAAAATATTATGCAACAAATTGAGCCTAAAACGAGTCATTAAAAACCTCTCATGTTGGCTATACATTAAAAAGAGATACGGTTCCATGCCCACTTCTTACAAACAAGCGAATGAGCAACTACCGAGGGTTTGATAGAATCAAGTTCCAGCCTCCTAGAGTCATATTTTTCCAGTAGTTGCTTTTGTACATGATGTCCACTATAAATGTCCACATTTGAGGGGTCCAAAAATAAGCTTTGCTGGTCAATAGCCCCTAATGTTTCTTTGATGTATTTCAGCCATGGGATTTGGAGCCATCTATCTTTCCGTAAGCAATCCTGGATGATCTGTCTGGATAATTCCGCATTGGGGTTTGACCAAATTTTGAGCCAGGACAGTATTGGTCTCAGTCTGATCAGGTCAGATATGTATGGGGTACCCAGCTCTTTGTGTATTATTGCTGCTGGGATGCTCAGGGGAAGCTTTAACAGTTTTTAAAAAAAATTGTCTTCCTCTCCTTGTATCTGTTGTGCATCCCTAAAACCCCACACCTCCGCTCCATAGATGGCCTTCGAGATACTGACCGACCTATACAATGTCATCACCTGCTCGGGGGACCAGCGACCCAGTCGTCGGGCAAAGTTTAATATGGCCCCATTTGCTGAGACTAGTTTCCTAGACCTCTCCTCAATCAAAGGGGCAAACTTGATCTTTTCGTCGAATAAGAGACCCAAGTACGGGAAAGTGGTCACAGTGTCCAGGACATGTTCCCCTAGTTTCAACACAAATTTCTTATTTCTTATGTGGTTTTTTCCCTACTACCATAATGAAAGATTTTGTCAGGTTGACGGAGAGGTCCAAATTCCTCATGAACTCAGAAAAAACTTTGATTAGAAGCTGGAGGCCGACTGCTGTTAGCGCAAGTAGGACCGCGTCATCTGCATACAAAAGTACCGGCAAATGACGCGGACCTACCTTTGGGCAGTCAGTCCCCAGTGCTATTAGGGCACTCTCCAGACCGTTTATGTAAAGGGAAAACAAGAACGGCGCCAGGATACACCCCTGCCTCACCCCGCCAGAGCACGGGAAGGGATCAGTACTCACCCCCCCGCGCTAAAGCGGACCTTGGCAGTGGTGTTCCAGTGCAGCTCCCTGAGAATGTTAATAAGGTCTGGGTCAATTCCCAAGTTATGCATAATTGTCCAGAGTTTGGCTCTATTGACGTTGTCAAAATCCGCTGCTAAGTCCATAAATTCCATGTACATGGTCCCATCAGTCGTCTTGGTGTATTTAGCGGTGAGGAGATATAGATTGAGGCATTGGTCACTAGTTGACCTGCCTGTTCGAAACCCATACTGGGTGTCCACCAGGATATTATGGGTGTCCGTCCACTCTATTAAGTGGTTGAGAAGTGCCCTTCCCAGTACTTTAGCAGAGACATCAATCAGCGGATTGGTTTATAACACAGCGGGCTGTCCATACAGCCTTTCTTATATATTGGGACAATCACCGCAGTGGACCACGATCTCGGAAGGCCCAATTTGATTGCTGCATTAAGTACTCTCGTTACTATTGGTGCCCATAAATCAGTGTTACTTAAAAAAAGATCTGGTGGGGTACCATCCGGGCCGGGGGCTTTGTTTCGCGTCAGCCCTAGGATTGCTTTCAGAACTTCCTCCAGAGATAATTCTAGTTGTTCTGCCCTGGGGCCCATCCATATTCCATCTCCAATGTCTACCTCCTGCTGGTTGTACAGAGATTTAAAATGGTTGATCCATTGGTTTGGTAATATGTTGGAACTAATGGCTGGGGAGCTTGAGTCATGGAAACATGGTCTATTTATGATTCTCCAGAACTGGGCATAGTCCCTATTTTCTCCTGCCTCCCTAAGGTCTGCCCAAACTTCTTTTTGAAGAGCACTCTTTCTTCTCTTTACCTGAGCTTTATAGTTCTGTCTGCATCAGGCAATTTCAATCTTGTCCCTCGGGCCTTTTTTAAACTCTGCTTTAATTCTCTTAGAGCCCTTGAGCAGTTGGTATCGAACCAGCTTGGGGAAGATAATTGCTTTATGGGCTTCTTGGTTTTCAGTAACCCTTCTATTATTTTAGTTAAAGATTCGAAAGCCACAACCACTCCTCTGCCCTCTGTTGAGAGATCTAAGCAGGTCTCTATATGATCTTTCCCTTCACCCACTAACTTGGAGTACAAATCTTGCGGGTTGATCATTGTCCACCTTATGCGTCTCCCTTGGTCTATTGCTTGCATTTGGGTTTCAGTGGCCACCCCTGGGTTTTCCCTGATAAATCTTTATAATTAATTACTAGTGAGAGGGGATTATGATCACTGAAGGGACTCCACTCCGTTCTTGTTCTTAGAATCTGCTCTTTGGAGCAAGCAGAGTTCATTATAAAATCTATTATAGACCCACCACCTCTCCCTTTAAATGTGGTTATAGGGGTCTCCCCTGCTTTTAGTGCAGCTAAATCCATAACATGGGTTAGTGCAAAGTTATCTAAGAGCTTCATCAGGACTGTGCCCTCTTTATTGTGTACAAAATGGGGACCCTTTTCTAAGGGGCAGGTTGACCAGTCAGCAGAGATGAGAAATAGCTTAGGGCATAGGTGGCAATTAAAGTCCCCCATCAACAGGACAGTTGGTTCAGGCCCCTTCAACCTTAAATCCAGTTCCTCATTTAATCTACTCTCCAGCTCTAATAATATGGGAAGATTCCCATCAACTGGCCCAGAATTATAAAAATTTAGAAATAATAGTCTCCCCCCCTGGTGCTGTAGTGAAACTGCTTGTAGAGAATCTGACGTCCAGTCTGACTGTGACCAGGAACCCTTTAGATCTAAATCTACGTATATTGCTAAGCCTCCTTTTGCTCTCCCCGAACTCGTCCCTTGGGCAGGTCTGAAGAAACACTTATAGCCCTCCAGTTGACAGAGGTCAGAGTCGCGCACCCATGTTTCTTGGAGAGCTATAACATGAAAGCGCCTTGTGAATTCTTTCCACTCCTTACTTTTGAGTTTGGCTTCCAGGCCTGCTATGTTCCAAGATAACACGGTCAATCCAGCCCTATTCTCTTTCCCTCTCGCTATGGTAGATTTATTTACTCTAACCTCACCCACTATTGATGAATCTATAATGTTTTCACTTTTCTCCCCCTGGTTCGAGAGTTCTTCTGACCTCAAGATTTGTGTATTCCCAGCACTCCCGCATTTACCCTCTATTTCTGGGCGTAAACATTCACTGGTCGCTGTGGATATTACAAAATAATTTTCTAACGGGATGAGTCAATCATTATCCTCAAGTGACTGTAAGGGGGCAAATCTGTTTCTCCACTGAGGGTAATCTTGTGGAGGAAAGAACTGGTCGGGATGGCCTACAGGTCTTGGTCTGTGTGTGCGTTGTGGTCTTCCTGGGATCCACCCACCATCATCATCAGCACGATTGGTGTTCCAGCTCCTTGGGTAAAAATACCCGAGTGGGAGTGCACAAATTGTGCTGGTTTGATTCCTATTGGGATTCTTCAGGATTAAGGGTGGGCGTAAAATCCATTTCGCGGGCGAATTTGCGGATTTTCCGCGATTTCGCGATCCGCGAATCTCGCAAAATCGCGGTAAAATCCGCGAATCAGCGGGGACGAATTTTCAGCCAAGCAAGGGTTACAGCAGCAGGTGCAAAAGTTGAACCTAATTTCTTTGTAACCTTTTATAAAAGGGTTACAAACAAATTAACTTCAACTTTGACACCTGCTGCTAATTGCTTCCTGGCGCCTCGTTGCCTACTTGCAACTATTCTTTGACCCTGCTCTGACCCTTGAAGCAGGGTCAGAGAATAGTTACAAGTAGGCAACGAGGCACCTGTCCAAGGAATTAAACCTCATCAGGAAGCACTTACAGATATAAAAAAACAGGAAGAAGGGAGAGGATGGCAAATACACCCATTTTGAGTTGTGAGGAGGGGTTAAACTAAAAGAGACCTTTACAGCACAATTTTCATATGCATTTTGCTAAAAATAAAAAGCTGTATGTTTTGTAGGGGCAACTCAGGAATCTGGCCCTTCAGAGATCCGGCCTCTCTTTCTTTCTCTCGTTCTCTCTCTCCCTCTCTCTTTCCCTCTCTTTATCTATCTATCTATCTATCTATCTATCTATCTATCTATCTATCTATCTATCTATCTATCTATCTATCTATCTATCTATCTATCTATCTATCCATCTATCTATCTATCTATCTATCTATCTCTCTATCTATCTCTCTATCTATCTATCTATCTCTCCCTCTCCCATAAACGACTGCATGGGTAACTTCGCTATGCAAGCGGCTCGCGAAGACGCAAAAATCCCCGCGAACACGGCAAAAACACAGCGAACACGCAAAAAACCCCGCAAACACGCAAAAAAACAAAAATCCGCAAATTCGCGAATTTTGCGGATCGCGAATTCGCAAATCCGCAAATTCACGGATCGCGAATTTGCAAAATTCGCCCATGTAATCCACCAATCTAGTGTCTCTAAAATTTGCGACTATGCAATCCCCTCTAATGTCTTTTTTCCTCCCACCAAGCCAATTTACTCGTCTTACATGCACTATCTCTCCTCTGTCCCCATTATTTAAAGGTCTGTGTATATTCAGCCACTTGGAGATTTTAGCGTGCAATTGATAGTGTGATTCTCTCTCGGTGGGCCTAATTTCTAGCACCCCTGCAAAAACTATTACAAATGGGCTGGCCTCTGGAGGGAGATCTATGTGTGGGGCGGGGCTGTTTGTGGCATAGAAAGGGTCAGAATCTGTATAACATGTGTCGTAATTCCCGTCCCTCTGGGGGCGGTCTTCCTGTCTCCATTGCATTAGTGGTTGTAAAAGCGGTTTATCCATATTTTTGGAATTCATGCTTTGAGTGTGTCCCCCTCTTGGTTTGTCATTGGAGCCCCCTCTTTGGTTTTGGGAAGTTTTGGAGCCTCGTGGATCTGTGCAATTGTGTGTTGAGTATAACTAACACAGTTGTTATTTGGCAATCTGTTTTTGTTTACATTATCATTAGTAACCACCTCATTTGGTTGAATTACGTCAGTAGAGGGTTTCGTAAGTGTGTGTTCTATTGCCTTACTTTGTTTGGACAGCTCACACATAATTTTGTCCACCTTGCTTATAATTGGTTTTAGCTGTGCCGCGATAAAGGATTCTAGTTGTTTTTTAAGGTCTCCTAAAACTGCCTCAACCCATCCCGATGGAGTTGTTTCTGTTTGGGTATTATTTTCTACTGGTGTAAACTCTTGCCTGCTTGTTGAGCGACTGCCTCTTACGGGTGCTTTCCTTTGTCTCTGTGGCCCCTTGGACCTCCCCTGTCGCTTCATTTTTCTCTGATGGGTCATTTCGTTGCACCCAGAGATTTCTGGCCCCGGGGATTGTGCACAAGGGACATCCTCAATGTCATTATTTGAGTGGGTCACATTAAATCAATTGCAGTAGGTTTATTTCCTTTTATTAGGGCAGACTCCTTCGTTGCTGCTCGCGTTTGCTTAGGGGTCTCTCTATTGTGGGTTTTGCTCAAAACCGAACGTGTGTTGGGGTGATTAGACATTTTTCCTTTTAGGTCTCCACCTTAGTCACTCTTGTGCCCACAGAAACAGGTTTAGATATACTGCATTGATTGGTAGTCCCACAATTGACAGGTGACAGAACTGACTTAGTTCTCTAACGCCCCTGTCCTTCCAACCATTACATTAGTCTAATTGTTTTATAAAGGGCTTCATCAGCAGTTACTTAGTCCAGAACCTCGTTGTGTAATACCTGAGACCGTTGTTGGAAGTCCGATGGGGCCAAGGGGGTGGCCCGTCCCGTCCCTCGTCGTCCCGCGAGGCGGGAGTCAGCACGCAGTTTTAAAGCGCCTCCGGGCGCGTTTGTGGGCGTGACCTTCTCGAGTGCTGCTGGGGCTTGTAGTTCAAAGCCTCACCCTCTCGGCGGCCGCTCCCGGTGTCCTATGGAGCAGGCGGCGGGGGGAAGCGTCGGCGAGACAGATGGAGGCAGGTGAGAGCCCCGATCTTTCCAATGCCCCAAGGTTCGTGGCAGGAGGTCAATAGGTCTGCTAAACAACCCACTCGACCGAAGGCAGCACGCAGTTTTAAATTGCCTTCGGGCGCGTTTGTGGGCGTGACCTTCTTGAGTGCTGCTGGGGCTTGTAGTTCAAAGCCTCCCCCTCTCGGCGGCCGCTCCCGGTGTCCTACGGAGCAGGCGGCAGGGGGAAGCGTCGGCAAGACAGATGGAGGCAGGTGAGAGCCCCGATCTTTCCAATGCCCCAAGGTTCATGGCAGGAGGTCAATAGGTCTGCTAAACAACCCTGAAAAAGACTCTGATAAATACACTAAATACTTTGCATAAACACATTAAATATAGTATAGAAGTGTCTAAATGTATGTAAATTAAAACATCAAAAACATTAAAAATATGGCTGCAAAATATGTCAGTAAAACAATCAACCCTTGCATCATGGCAGCTGTCGTACATTTACCATAGGCTGGTGTGACTTTTCTCAAATTTGTTTTTTCAACACAACAAAATTAAACACACATCACTTAGCCATAGTACAGAATATAATTATGATTCCATTTTCAAACACATATCCATGCTTGTGGGACTGATGTTTCTGAAGGCAAGTGGCTTGAGGATTGCCAAATGCAACAAGAAGAGCCACTGGGTGTTGAGAGCTATGGTACAACTAGGCCTGGGCATAATTTTAATTATGCATTCGGAATAATTTTGGTAATTCTGCATTACTCTTTGATGTAGCATTACCAACAACAACACGATTGTGCCTGCTCACATAATTAAGAGTAATGTGGGGGAAAACAATCCTACTGCAAGAGCACATTTAGTGACAGTGAACAACTGATCAGACCTGCTATTTGTGTTCTGCTGCATTTAGCACTATTTCTTAATGCAAAATCCATCCTTGCATCCATTTTAGATGTGAGGGTGCATTTTGCACTAAGAAAGTAGCACTATATGACTGGAATAAATTGGAGGGAATTTTCTAGCCCAACAGCACAAACGCCTTCTTGTACCCATTTAAGACTCGAGCTGGGCCGTTTGCAATAAGAAAATAGTGCTAAATACCTGGGACAAGTTGTGTGAAAATTGCACCCCAAGAGCGCATTTAGCTTGTGATTAGTGTTCTGTTGCATTTTGCGCTATTTCTTAGCTCAAAATGCATTCTCGTACCCATTTTAGGGGCGAGGAGGCATTTGTGCACAAAGAAGAAAAGCAATAAATGCATAATTACTCTTATCGAATAATTAAGCGTAATCTTGTGGAATTCTTAGGGTAATTCTACATGATTACGTTGCACTGAATTACGCGAGCTCTGCCTATCCCTAGAAACAACACTCCAAGTACAACCAATGATCCCACAGTGAAAGAATAAGTGCAGCCAGCAAATGAAGTGTGTGGAAGAAGTACACAGAGTGTAAGCCAATAACTTATAGTTAGGCCAAGAGAACCGTAGAGAAGAAGGACACATCACATTTACTGTATTGCCAATACTGTATCTCAAACAAAGATCGAAAGTGGTGGCCTTTGTCAAAATGTGCATGTGAATGGTGGCTTGGAGGCATCGATGGTTAAGCTTCACTGCCTGCAAAAGAGGGGAATAAAGCTCATTAATACAAATCTTACTAATATTCATAAAAGTATAACCACAGGATTATTTAATTTTGCAATAATCATAGATGATAATCAAAGTGGCATGAATGCAAAGACTGACAATCTCACAGATGGATTAGAGTGCATTGATATTAATATCAACCATCTACATCAGAGTGAAGGGAACGCCAACAGTTAGCCCCCTTTGATAGATTGACAACATCAATTAACAGACTTGCAGAAATGACATCTGTGCCTTCAAGGAATAATGTCAACCTCCAAGTGGAAATGGGGCACTACAGTGGTGATGTGACTCATAGACTGGTACAGAAAACAGATGCTGTAGAATTTACAGACTACTCAGATTGAAGGTGTGAGTCACATATTATGTACAGAGAGTGAGGACTAATCTAGTGTCAATAGCATATCTGTCAGTGACACTATGCATCAAACCGGGCGCTTTGTATTGGAGATGTAAATGTGGGTGCCAGCACTTCTGTTCGTAAAACCAACTCAAGTCATAAACTGCTATCCTCATGTTTATTTTGGACTTCCTGTGTGTCTGTACACATATATGCAAAGCGTTTGAACAATGCTTGTGACATGATACAGTTTCATGTTTCTTTGCTTACATTCCTAGAAAACATAGGAATAAAGGTTGGTTTATGTTTACCTGCAAACATGCATTTGAATTTAATTTTCTATTATTGGGTCAATGGTTCTACTACCCATAAAAATAAGTATCAGTTATGTCATGTCATTTGCATGGGGCACGCCCCGATGCAAATGATGGAACGCCCCCTGCAGATAGCGCTGGCACTTTATGTGCACCAGCACTATCGGTATTACGGAAGGGGGCCGCACAAGGGTCAGAGGCCATTTTCTGTAATACCAAAGTGCCCCAGGGGCATGCAAAGGGGGCACAAATGCCTGTTGCATCCCCCAGGGCACTGACTGTAATACGGTCCCAGGAGTCATTATCCGTGGGAGTATGGCTTATGAAATAATAACTGAAATAGCAATGTATACTTTTACACATCAAAGTAAAAATATTTGAGCCTGCCTATTGCAATAAAAACGTAGCATAGGCTTATTACCAAAATATGGCTGTCATCAAATTCTCCTATTTGTAGCCTTGCATGAATGCCACTGTGTCTGAGAATGATTGAAAAAATGGGTACACCCAAGGAAACATAACACTATGTCTATAATCACATGTTTTGCTTCACACACCACTTGTATATTCATAGAATGAGAATTGTTTATTTGAGAGGAGTTGGCCTAACGGCTAGGGCAGTTGACCTCGAATCTGGGGTACCAGGTTCGAGGTTCGGCAATGACGCTGAACATCCTGTGATTCTTGGCAAATCACTTAATCTCCCCGTGCCTAACAAAAAAAAATGAATGTGTCCTCATGTAACACAACTGGTGCTATGTAAAGTGCTCTGATACCCGATACCGGTTGAAGTTTGCGCTATATAAATCTCTGTAAAAAAAAAAAATATATATATATGTATATATATATATATATTCACAGAAAAAACCATAGGTTATAGACCATATATAGTTAGGAATTTGCATTTACAAAACCTTGAAAATTCACTGAAAAAACCATAGGTTATAGACCATATATAGTTAGGGATTAGCATTTACAAAACCTTATTTTACTCGCATAAAACCATTGAAATTTCATATATAGTTAGTTGCGCTAACTATATGTCGCGCACCCGCAATCCACTGCTGATGATGTCACATATTACATCATTCATGACATGGTCAGTGACATCACTGATGACATCACTGATAACATCTCAAATGACATCACTGATGACATCACTGATGACATCTCAAATTACATCACTGATGACATCAATGATGACATCTTAAATGACATTACTGATGACATCCCTGATGACATCTCATTTGACATTACTGATCACATCACTGATGACATCATTCATGTGATTATACGATGAACCTCTTCATACTCTGATATAACCTTAGATACACTCAGTGTAAACAGACACTCACAGACTGTCACTCATCCATGGAGTTACTCACACACCTAGTCAGTCATGCAAAGAATCAATCACACCTCCATTTCCTCAACTATACAGTTATACACATCTTACTTATTCAAACATATACTAACACATATTTACTCCCTTATACAATCCCTGATACAAGTTCACAATGATCCATACAGCCACTCACACATTCACTGGCTCTTATACACAGTTATTTATATATGTCAACTCTCACATGTACTGTGTTTTACATATCTACTTACTTTGACATGTAGCACTGAGATATCCATTCACTCACCAATACACTCATGCACACAGTCAACCGCCCATACAGCTGTTTCCACATGCACTTTTGAACCCATACATCTAGTGAATCAACTGCTCACACATCTATGCACAGAGTCATACACCTCCCAGCCACCCCCACACACACTCAGTCTCCCATACAAATACTTGGGCAACCAATCAATAACCCATATAGTTACTCATATAGCTACTGGACAACACATGCAGCAGTTTACAGAACAACAGACATAATGATGCACAAATTAAGACAGTTTAGTCACTAACCCATGCACTCAGTGAGACACATTTAATCACTCACTTATACAGTCAGTCATGCACCTACTAAATCCTTCATCCAGACACTTATACATCCACTCATTCTTCAATATGTAATACATATTTTAACTTTACAGAAACATACAGTCACTGGATAATGTCATCAGTGATGTCATCAGTGATGTCACTGACCATGTCATGAATGATGTAATATGTGACATCATCAGCAGTGGATTGCGGGTGCGCGATATATAGTTAGCGCAACTAACTATATATGAAATTTCAATGGTTTTATGCGAGTAAAATAAGGTTTTGTAAATGCTAATCCCTAACTATATATGGTCTATAACCTATGGTTTTTTCAGTGAATTTTCAAGGTTTTGTAAATGCAAATTCCTAACTATATATGGTTGTTATGGCAGAGTTTTTGGCTTTATTTAGCAGTGATATAGATCATTAATCTTGCTCGCATCTAGTATAGGTATTCTTAGCCTGTGTTGGCCCTTTTAAGCCCTTTTTTCCAGATCTAGAAGAGGATAGCTGCTTAATATGCCTTTATTCTTGACTTTCACCTGTCTATTGCCTATTGGCTTTGACATATTAGACACTTTGGTATGGTTTATGTAGGTATTCTGACAGAGCTAAGGAGCATTTCACCCCTTTTCAGGCCTACAGGCCTAGAGCTAGAGGGACTCCATCTTGATGAAGCTGAGAGGCTTTTCAGGGCAAAGGCAATGTTTTTAGTTAAGGCTGTTGTGCTAGAGGTAAAATCCAGTTAGGACTGCTTCTTATCCGAGAAATGTGTTTTTCTCTTGGGCCCAGACGTAACAAGCAGATGGCCACTGCGGTTGCGTGGAAGCCTGGGAGCTGGCACAGGAATTCGGTAGGAGACAGCCCTCCGGTGGAAATTTCCATGAGGGGAGAGGAATCCATATTAGTGAGCTACAGGAGAGGAGGAGTGGTCAGGTCAGTTCAGTTCAGTTCAGTCCAGCGTGGTGTGCAGTTCAGCGTGGTGCTCAGAACAGCTTGGAGCACAGAACTGCTGGGAGCTCAGAACAGCTTGGAGCTCAGAACAGCTTGCAGAGAGAGAGAGGATGTCTGCTGAAGCTGCAGAATAGAGTGCAGTTCTTGAATGGAGAAAGAAGGCAGACGATTGCTGAAGATGAGGAGAGAGAAAGCAGTGCAGAGAGCATCAAAGAAGGCTGTCAGCTGGAGCAACTGAACCAGAGGCGTGGTGATGTGGTGACGGAGGGAGAGACAGAGAGAGCCCTAATCCCACCAGAGGCAGAGAGAGAGCCCTAATCCCACCAGAGGCAGAGAGAGAAATCTTCCTTCTAATAGGTGAGGTAGTCTGAATTAGCTACACTTACACTTTATGTCTAATCTTTTCCCTTTCAGCGGAGTGTTCCTGTTATGTGTAATCCTTCTCTTTCAAGCGGTGTGTTCTACCTATAGTCTTTGTCAGATTTGTGTAAATGTTTATATTGTTGTAATAAAATAACCCCAGTTTATAACAAACTGGTGTGTATTTCCTATTCTTGTTCACTGAAGGTAAATATATCTCCTAGGTAGTTGCTACGTGAATGGATGAGTAATCCCAATCAGGTAAGTGGTGATCACATAAAGAGGGAGTGAGTGGACCTTTGATGCCAAGAGCAGGGAGTACACTATATAATCTGGAACTATATTCAAAGTTATTATTGTAGTTTCATCCCGAGTAGACAACTGAGATATTATCCCAATAATTGTTCATAGGAATGTGGTCGTCGTTGATATGCGGCGTTAGTGACAGCACTGGGTGGGAGACCAGTGTTAATACCCACTGGATTGTGGCTTGAATAAGTGAGAACACTAGGAGGTCGAACTAGTGTGTAGTTTCGCAGGATTGCGAACAGTTTGGAAAAGGGAGCATTGGGTTCTGCAGGCCCATGTGTAGACACACCGGATTGTGTGTCATATCTGCCCTAGGGTAGAACGGTCTGGGTCAGGGTGGCCGCGAGACCAACTGATGTGAATAAGTGTGGTGTAGGGTATGGATATCCCTAGTAATCAGTGAGTATTCTTAGTATCCCTATAGATTTAGTGGTGTTCTTAATAATATGAGCTTGTATATTGCGAGTTCCCCATCCTCAGGTAGGTACCAGGTGCCTGGATAGAGGAGTCCTGAGGAGGGAAGGTGAGTACGTTCTGGCTGGGTTGGAGGGGCCCCTGGGGGCTGATCCCACCTACTCAGAAAATCCAGCCATTACATCTGGCGTAGTCGTCATCTTACGAAGCCTGTGTGCCTGGCCATGTGCTTAGATTGTTTCCCATGTGTTCTGAGGGAGTGCCCTGAACGCTGGTTCCATCTGGCGTAATGTTGCAGTTTATGTAGCCTGTTAGACCTATGGGCTTGAACAGTTGCAGCGTGAGGAGAGTGCATTACATCATGGCATTTGGCTTATTCAGGGTGGAAGGAATGGTTTTCATCTTGGTGTTTAAACTGTCAGAGTTGAAGGATGGCATTACATGAGGAAGCCAGTTACATCTATGTGATGGTCCAATTGTATAAATGTGTGTAAAAATGCTTTTAAATTGCCCATTAAATTGCTTGCTGCATCTGCTTATGCTGTGCAATGTGAAATGTGTTCATTGTAATATGATCTGTGGAGTTCTTTGAATATAGCTCCTTGTAAATATGACTTGTGAATAGCGCCATATTAATGTGGCTTGTGAGGTGCAGGTTCTCATGTTGATCTATTGTGTTCCTTGTGCATTGCGCCTTGGATACATTGTTTGTGAAAAGCTTGTCTTGTAAATATGGCTTGTGAATAGCGCCATATTATTGTGGCTTGTGAGGTGCATGTTCTCATGTTGATCTGCTGTGTTCCTTGTGCATTGCGCCTTGGATACATTGTTTGTGAAAAGCTTGTCTTGTAAATATGGCTTGTGAATAGCGCCATATTATTGTGGCTTGTGAGGTGCATGTTCTCATGTTGATCTGCTGTGTTCCTTGTGCATTGCGCCTTGGAAATGTTGTTTGTGAAAGGCTTGTCTTGTAAATATGGCTTGTGAATAGCGCCATGTGGTCATGGCTTGGACAGGGCATGTTATCATTACGTTTGGCAGGAGGGAGCTGGATCTCTCTCGGGTGCTTGGGGATAACGTTTTTGAAAATATGTGTACGTGTCATCTGTAAACGTGAAGAAATGTGCTAATGATTTTCCCATGTATAAATGGACGTTGGGAAATGATTCTGCTTGAGCTGCCAAAGGGTTAATATCTTGAGTTGAGATGGCAGTCTTTATTTTTTACATGCTGTCAACATGCATGGTTATCTGACCTGACTATAAAAGTCAGTGGATTATTTGATGGTTTGATTTTGACTTTTTTTTGATTCCTTGGTCTGCCTATGTGCTTTGTCAGTTTCTTGACGGAAAGGTAACATCTTGTGTTTTGCGAAGGGTTTTGTTCATTTCACATTCCTTTTGAAATGCGTCTACGAATTTTTGTGTGGGTTTGCCTTGGAACTGATGTGGTTATAAATCAACCAGTCTGATTACGGGGAAAGCTGTGTTCTTTTAAAATGAGTGAAATGTTAAAAAGATGGCCCGTTAGAGTGCACGCTACGGAGCTGTTTTCATTAATTATTTCTGTGAGGGGTTTCCATCTAGACAGGAATGAGCTGGTTTGAGAATAATAAATCTTGCCCGACTGTGCATGGTGACATGTGCTTTTAATTAGTGAAAGGCAACCATGTGCCTTTGAAAGAAAAATGTTAAAATGTAATATTATTATTTTCCCAAATGTAAATTAAAATGTATGCTTTTATAAATGTGTCAGCAAAACATTAAATTAAATCCAATGTTGAAATGTATCTGCATTTTATGTTGTTTTGCAAATTATTTCTCTTTTACAATGGACCATGTTAATTCGTTTTTTCTCAAATGCAGAATGTATAATCTTGTGTGCCAAAGGTAGTTGCCCCTTTCTAAATAAGTGCCCATATTTTAAGTGTCTTGCCTTTAGCTGAATTAGTTGGACAAAAGTCTTTTTAAAAACTGGAGCTTTTTTAATTGGCAGTACACTGTAACAGAATTGTTTTTTTTTTAAATACTAGCTTCCGTTAGTTAGAAAATAAGGCATGAGAAATTTGTTTTTCGACCTTGGCAGACCAGCTGGTTTGTGCAGACGAGTTTTTTTCCTTCATTCTGCAAGTTTCGATCACGTCCCAGTTCGTTATGATTGGCTACAATCCAATTTTCTTCCGCGGATGGCTTGTTTATGTAAGGGAGGGGCTGGTTTAGAGAGGCTCATCATATTGCAGTGTTTAAAGTAGCTTCCCACTGTAGCATGGCTCCTGCTCTGAAGGGTGGGACTGGCTTAGTAAGGATTAGGGTATGTTAGGCCCTGCTAAAAGTTATTAAAAGTTAAATTTTGAATGTTTTTAATTAATTAGGATATTTTCTTTTCAATAATGAAAGGCACCCGGGGTGCTTTTTAAATGGAAATTTTTTATTTTGCAAGAATAATGATACTTGTTCTCTTGTTCCTAGGATTGCTGCAGTTGTGGTTGTGCGTGGGTCCCTCCCCCCTTCCACTTTTTTTTGTTTTAGCTTTTTACTTTCATGTTTTTATTTTAGTTTATTATTTTTGGATGATGGAACCAGACCAGACCAGACCAGACCGGGTGATGGATGGCCGCATTGGAGGAAGTGTCCGGATACCGAGGATGCAGGGTGGTGGCCTACACTGAAGACTTTTGGACTAAGTTATTTAATTCCTTAGCCTGCATTTTTTTGTTGACATCACTACGAGCAGGCCCCACTTAAAAAACAAAAACCCTCCAACATGTTTTATTTGTTACAGTATTATAAAAGAATTTGATGCATAATCCCTTGGACAAGCAGGCCCCACTTTTTAAAGCAAAAAAACATGTCACCTATTATAGTTTTTCTGTTTTCTTCAAAACAGTTTTTGCCAATGAAGGACTTTTTTGAATGGCGGTGCCCACATGTGTTCTTAATGTTACACCAGCTATCTTGTAGAAATGGGGTTGTCTAACTGTTCTTACATTTTCACCTTGATTGATCAAAGGGTGGTTACCTTAAAATTTGGATTGTTCTGGGTGGTGTGTCTTTTAGTATGATTATGTATTAATGTTTGCCCAGACCTTGAAACAGTACTTCTCTGATTTCACTTTAAATTGACAAATGTCAGCAGGTAGGCCTCATTTAGGCCTATTGTTATTCTCATCCCACAAACAAGCCCCTACACCAATAGTTTCATGAGTCATCATTAGCTTAAGTTGCCTATAGTACGTAGGGCTCATTTAGGCCCTTTCTTGTTTTCTCATTAGGAGTTGAAACACATTTAGTTCTTAAGTTGACAATAGTAGGTAGGCCTCATTTAGCCTTAAGTTGTCCGAAGTAGGCCCCATTTAGGCCCCTTGCTGTTTTCATTCAACACATAAGTCCCTACATCACTAGATTTCACCAGTTATCATTAGAAGTTGAGGCACATTTAGTTTGAGGATGCTTTGGTTAGTTTCTTTTGTTATCAGATCCAATTTCAGCATTCAAGTCAAGGGTGCTTTGATTTGTTTTTAGGTTTCTATTCCCTACAATTGAGTTTCAGGTGGAATTTCCTTGAGTTGTCATTGTTTTTAGGGAGTTTTTTTTTAGGTTTTGATTTGTTGATGGATTGTGTTGATGTTTGTTTATCTACATGTTATTGTTTATAAGATGTTCGCAAGATAAGGATCTAAGGGTGGATGGCAGAGATATTTAGCAGTGATATAGATCTTAATCTTGCTCACATCTAGTATAGGTATTCTTAGCCTATGTTGGATAGATTATGTTGATGTTTGTTTAGATGGTTGTTGTTGTTTACTGATGCTCGCAAGATAAGGATCTAGGGGTGCAATGTTATGGCAGAGTTTTTGGCTTTATTTAGCAGTGATATAGATCATTAATCTTGCTCGCATCTAGTATAGGTATTCTTAGCCTGTGTTGGCCCTTTTAAGCCCTTTTTTCCAGATCTAGAAGAGGATAGCTGCTTAATATGCCTTTATTCTTGACTTTCACCTGTCTATTGCCTATTGGCTTTGACATATTAGACACTTTGGTATGGTTTATGTAGGTATTCTGACAGAGCTAAGGAGCATTTCACCCCTTTTCAGGCCTACAGGCCTAGAGCTAGAGGGACTCCATCTTGATGAAGCTGAGAGGCTTTTCAGGGCAAAGGCAATGTTTTTAGTTAAGGCTGTTGTGCTAGAGGTAAAATCCAGTTAGGACTGCTTCTTATCCGAGAAATGTGTTTTTCTCTTGGGCCCAGACGTAACAAGCAGATGGCCACTGCGGTTGCGTGGAAGCCTGGGAGCTGGCACAGGAATTCGGTAGGAGACAGCCCTCCGGTGGAAATTTCCATGAGGGGAGAGGAATCCATATTAGTGAGCTACAGGAGAGGAGGAGTGGTCAGGTCAGTTCAGTTCAGTTCAGTCCAGCGTGGTGTGCAGTTCAGCGTGGTGCTCAGAACAGCTTGGAGCACAGAACTGCTGGGAGCTCAGAACAGCTTGGAGCTCAGAACAGCTTGCAGAGAGAGAGAGGATGTCTGCTGAAGCTGCAGAATAGAGTGCAGTTCTTGAATGGAGAAAGAAGGCAGACGATTGCTGAAGATGAGGAGAGAGAAAGCAGTGCAGAGAGCATCAAAGAAGGCTGTCAGCTGGAGCAACTGAACCAGAGGCGTGGTGATGTGGTGACGGAGGGAGAGACAGAGAGAGCCCTAATCCCACCAGAGGCAGAGAGAGAGCCCTAATCCCACCAGAGGCAGAGAGAGAAATCTTCCTTCTAATAGGTGAGGTAGTCTGAATTAGCTACACTTACACTTTATGTCTAATCTTTTCCCTTTCAGCGGAGTGTTCCTGTTATGTGTAATCCTTCTCTTTCAAGCGGTGTGTTCTACCTATAGTCTTTGTCAGATTTGTGTAAATGTTTATATTGTTGTAATAAAATAACCCCAGTTTATAACAAACTGGTGTGTATTTCCTATTCTTGTTCACTGAAGGTAAATATATCTCCTAGGTAGTTGCTACGTGAATGGATGAGTAATCCCAATCAGGTAAGTGGTGATCACATAAAGAGGGAGTGAGTGGACCTTTGATGCCAAGAGCAGGGAGTACACTATATAATCTGGAACTATATTCAAAGTTATTATTGTAGTTTCATCCCGAGTAGACAACTGAGATATTATCCCAATAATTGTTCATAGGAATGTGGTCGTCGTTGATATGCGGCGTTAGTGACAGCACTGGGTGGGAGACCAGTGTTAATACCCACTGGATTGTGGCTTGAATAAGTGAGAACACTAGGAGGTCGAACTAGTGTGTAGTTTCGCAGGATTGCGAACAGTTTGGAAAAGGGAGCATTGGGTTCTGCAGGCCCATGTGTAGACACACCGGATTGTGTGTCATATCTGCCCTAGGGTAGAACGGTCTGGGTCAGGGTGGCCGCGAGACCAACTGATGTGAATAAGTGTGGTGTAGGGTATGGATATCCCTAGTAATCAGTGAGTATTCTTAGTATCCCTATAGATTTAGTGGTGTTCTTAATAATATGAGCTTGTATATTGCGAGTTCCCCATCCTCAGGTAGGTACCAGGTGCCTGGATAGAGGAGTCCTGAGGAGGGAAGGTGAGTACGTTCTGGCTGGGTTGGAGGGGCCCCTGGGGGCTGATCCCACCTACTCAGAAAATCCAGCCATTACATCTGGCGTAGTCGTCATCTTACGAAGCCTGTGTGCCTGGCCATGTGCTTAGATTGTTTCCCATGTGTTCTGAGGGAGTGCCCTGAACGCTGGTTCCATCTGGCGTAATGTTGCAGTTTATGTAGCCTGTTAGACCTATGGGCTTGAACAGTTGCAGCGTGAGGAGAGTGCATTACATCATGGCATTTGGCTTATTCAGGGTGGAAGGAATGGTTTTCATCTTGGTGTTTAAACTGTCAGAGTTGAAGGATGGCATTACATGAGGAAGCCAGTTACATCTATGTGATGGTCCAATTGTATGAATGTGTGTAAAAATGCTTTTAAATTGCCCATTAAATTGCTTGCTGCATCTGCTTATGCTGTGCAATGTGAAATGTGTTCATTGTAATATGATCTGTGGAGTTCTTTGAATATAGCTCCTTGTAAATATGACTTGTGAATAGCGCCATATTAATGTGGCTTGTGAGATGCAGGTTCTCATGTTGATCTATTGTGTTCCTTGTGCATTGCGCCTTGGATACATTGTTTGTGAAAAGCTTGTCTTGTAAATATGGCTTGTGAATAGCGCCATATTATTGTGGCTTGTGAGGTGCATGTTCTCATGTTGATCTGCTGTGTTCCTTGTGCATTGCGCCTTGGATACATTGTTTGTGAAAAGCTTGTCTTGTAAATATGGCTTGTGAATAGCGCCATATTATTGTGGCTTGTGAGGTGCATGTTCTCATGTTGATCTGCTGTGTTCCTTGTGCATTGCGCCTTGGAAATGTTGTTTGTGAAAGGCTTGTCTTGTAAATATGGCTTGTGAATAGCGCCATGTGGTCATGGCTTGGACAGGGCATGTTATCATTACGTTTGGCAGGAGGGAGCTGGATCTCTCTCGGGTGCTTGGGGATAACGTTTTTGAAAATATGTGTACGTGTCATCTGTAAACGTGAAGAAATGTGCTAATGATTTTCCCATGTATAAATGGACGTTGGGAAATGATTCTGCTTGAGCTGCCAAAGGGTTAATATCTTGAGTTGAGATGGCAGTCTTTATTTTTTACATGCTGTCAACATGCATGGTTATCTGACCTGACTATAAAAGTCAGTGGATTATTTGATGGTTTGATTTTGACTTTTTTTTGATTCCTTGGTCTGCCTATGTGCTTTGTCAGTTTCTTGACGGAAAGGTAACATCTTGTGTTTTGCGAAGGGTTTTGTTCATTTCACATTCCTTTTGAAATGCGTCTACGAATTTTTGTGTGGGTTTGCCTTGGAACTGATGTGGTTATAAATCAACCAGTCTGATTACGGGGAAAGCTGTGTTCTTTTAAAATGAGTGAAATGTTAAAAAGATGGCCCGTTAGAGTGCACGCTACGGAGCTGTTTTCATTAATTATTTCTGTGAGGGGTTTCCATCTAGACAGGAATGTGCTGGTTTGAGAATAATAAATCTTGCCCGACTGTGCATGGTGACATGTTCTTTTAATTAGTGAAAGGCAACCATGTGCCTTTGAAAGAAAAATTTAAAATGTAACATTATTATTTTCCCAAATGTAAATTAAAATGTATGCTTTTATAAATGTGTCAGCAAAACATTAAATTAAATCCAATGTTGAAATGTATCTGCATTTTATGTTGTTTTGCAAATTATTTCTCTTTTACAATGGACCATGTTAATTCGTTTTTTCTCAAATGCAGAATGTATAATCTTGTGTGCCAAAGGTAGTTGCCCCTTTCTAAATAAGTGCCCATATTTTAAGTGTCTTGCCTTTAGCTGAATTAGTTGGATAAAAGTCTTTTTAAAAACTGGAGCTTTTTTAATTGGCAGTACACTGTAACAGAATTGTTTTTTTTTTAAATACTAGCTTCCGTTAGTTAGAAAATGGGCTCCATGTACAACAATAACTTGTGTTACTGCATGCCAGAATGCTACACCGAATATGCAATTACAATTTCTCAAAGAAACAAAATCTATTTGTATATCACTAGAGACAAAGCCACATTTTAAAAACACAGCTTTCTTCATCATTTTCTCCTTAAATCATACTATTCTCTATCTAAATTAAATACATCTTTTCTCACCTTAGCAAATACTTTTTGAGTTTTGAAAACAGTCTCAGAAATACACCAAATTGTCTTCAGCAGAAGAAAAAGGATGCACTCCAGAGGCTGCAGCTATTGAAAGCACAGAAATACAGATATTCATTTCACATATCTCTCATATTAGCCAATCATAACTCTTCCCTCACTTTTTTCAAATCAAAACCCTTCCCGCCTCTACCCTCTCTGCCTTTTTTCCATAGCAACCACCTCCTGGAAGACCTCTCATGTTTGCAAATTCACACAACAATGTTTCAATTGATCTCTGAACTCTCAGTGCACCTGCGTATCCAGTGCAATCTTTCATTAAATGTTTCTTCCTTGACCATTCAAATTACATCTTTCAAAGAACACATCCATGCACCCTAACTTTCTGTTTTCAAAAATGGAAATGCACCAATCACGGCTAATGAATCATTAGCATTGGAAATCCACAGTTTTTTTTCTTTACAAACTCCTACTGTTTCAACTGCCCTTTCATTACCACACTTCATCTGACTGCAGCACAACCTTCTCCCACCATGTTTAATGTCTGGATTGTTGGACATAGTTACATCCACTGGGCTCAAAGGTATGCTGAGAACAGAAATTTACCTAACCTCAATTTACAAGATGTGGAAATTAAGTGGTTGGGCCAAAGAGGATTAAAATGTCACCAATTGATACCATTGGTGAAAACCTTTATGCATTTGCCAAAACCTGACCTGTTAATTGTGCACTGTGGAGGTAATGATTTGGGCACTTTGACTGGGGTAGGTCTGGAAATGCTTTTAAAGGACACCTTTGAGCAATTAATGGCACTTTTTCCTCAAACTGCCTTGGTATATTCCAATATATGCCAAAGACAGAAATGGAGGTGGTCCAACCAATTTTGTCCACAAATTGAGAAAGCGAGGAAGCATGTAAACAAATCTGTTTCAGCTTTCATGAGAGACCATGGAATGGGCTCCTTGTACAACAATAACTTGCGTTACTACATGCAAGATATCTACAGAGGAGATGGAGTTCACTTCTCAGATGAGGGCAACAGAATTTTCATTCTGAATTTAAGACTGTGCATAGGTACCTACTTATAAGTACCTAAATGTACCATAAACTAAAAAGCTCTTCTCAGAGCTACCCTTCATCTGATCACTCACAATTATTATTTTTTTCTAACTTTTTTCACTAATTTTCCACAAAACACGCTCCCCGGGGCGCTACCCGGTTCGCTAACCGAAAGCTAACCTCGCGGAATTTTTTTAAAAAATGTTTTTTTTCCGCACATATAAGCCTCCTCAGCCACCCTCAGAAAACCTAGGGGGTCAAGATAAGTCTACCATGACCCCTTCTACCCATTCTAAACATTATTTGCCCTCCATCTTGTATCTTAATGCGACCGAAACACAAAATGGTGGACTCCCGTGACGCTAAAGGTTTGCTAACCGAGCCGCTTTCCGGGAAGCGGTCCTAAAAAAAGGTGGGAAAGTAATTTACAGAAAAACGACTAGAGACACTCTCACCAAATATAGATTAGCTCATACTACATAACAATCCCTTTCATTTTCACAAATTTGATTGAAATTTCATTTAGCCATTTAGCCTGTAGACCTCTCTAAGTACCGTGAGGTAAATTACTTCACAAAACACATCTGAAGTGTTGGAATTGACAACCAATGAAAATGTTACTTTCATTTTCAACTTTTATTACCTGACATTTGATTGATTATATACCTGAATATATATAAAGGAAGAGAAGGAAACACAGCCATTTTGACTGCTACTTCGTGAAGTACACAACAAAAAATCAACTGATAACTTCAACTTATATTTAAAAGGTAAGATATTATTTATAAAACTTAAGTATGTTCTGTACTGAAACCTAATTAGAAAAACATTTTCTGAGAATTATATTCTATCACTCTGTAATACTTATAGAAAAAAATAGACTACTCTGTTTTAGTTATGGAATGAGATTGATTGATTGAGGTCTAAAAGTTAAAACTGTGGGGGCGCAAAAATGCTGGACAATGGGCCCCCTCAGTGCCTGTGAATGGTCTCCTTGCAATTGAGGGAGCGTCTCCTTCTCCCTCCCCTATACCTCCTGACACCATCCATGGGAGGCCCAAGGAGGGGGCCCCCTGCAATAGACCTTAATTGCAGGCGACACCTTTCTTTGTGAAAAAAAACTATATAAATAACCAAACTGCCAATCTGTACTGAAACCCAACAATGCCCTTTCTGTACTGATATATTTTTTAAAAATTCATTTTTCAGAATTGAAAATGGAAGAACAACAAAACAACATGAAAACTGAAACAGAAGAAAAAATTGAGACACAAGATTACATGGATTTCTACGACGACACAATAAATAATGAACTTGTGCAATGCGTAGATGCAGTAGATTTTCTACTAAAAAATGAAGAAAAAAATGATCACGATTTTTTAGATTTTCTTTTAAATTTTGAAAAACAAAATGAAAAATAAATTTTAATTTCTTAATTCAAAAATTGTTTGACACATTATTTATTTGTATATGTTTATTGAATGTTAAAAGTTTAATGAATTATGACACACAATCAAAATTAAAAAAAAATACTTTTAAAATAAAGAAAACAAAAAAAAACAACAAAAACAACAAACAATTAACATACAGTATTAGAAAAGTCTATCATTCTTTTATCCTTATAGTACGCTGCCCAGAACGCTTTCCGGTTCGCGTACTAGGCGCTCACCATGCAAAAAAAAAAAAAAAATTTTTTTTTGACCCTCCTGGGCCCTTTTAAAACCTCCACATAAAACCTAGGGGGTCAACGAGGATCTACTATGCCCCCTTATGGTAATTTCCCCCTTTGTTTTGGCCTCCTCTTGTCTCTCGATCCTACCGAGAGACAAGATGGCGGCCGCTCCGGACTGTTTAGAATGTTGACAGACACCGGAAAGCCAATCAGCTTCGCTTCGCAAAGTTCCGATACGCGAAAAGTAAGCGAACCGGAGCTCAGCCCGGAGCGCTGTCACAGATATATATCTTGTTTTAAACGTTAATTTCTCAAAATCCACTGAAGCACATATATTGAGACCTAGCAAAGGCACATCGGGCTAACAGTCCCTACAATTTTCCCAAGTTTCGTGGAAATCCATTCAGCCGTTCGGGCTAAAAGTGAGGCCAAAGGCCCTATGGAAATTAACATGGGAAAAACGCGTTTTGGGACCCCCCTTTTTTTCTCGGCCCCCCCTTGACGAAACCCCCCCAAATTTTCAGGGGCTGCTCAGAAACATGTGCCATTTTCCTGAAAATGTCAGCCGATTCCGTCCACAAACGCGAAAGTTATTAGACATAGAATTTTCAAAAGTCCAATAGAGACAAAATCCTAACTATATATACCTACTGGCGACCGCCAGTAGGTAATATATATATATATATATATATATATATATATATATATACTCAGTGGCAGAGAGTAGATACATTGTTACATGTGTACCATCTACACATCCTATGACATTGGGAAAGTTGGCTATCCAATAAAAATCTATCCGGTAGCATGCAGTACCTTTGCATTTCTAGGGAAATATATTTAGCTAATAATGTGCATTAGCAAATCAACAAGGAACACAAAGAAAAACGGTGACAGTACACTCTGGGGCACACCACTAGATGCTGCAATCACACCTTGAAAGCTTCCAGAGGGTAATATATGCAAACTGCATTACACCTGTACATGGGTGGCGCTGGATTTACTGCACAAGGTGTGTCTATCGCGCTGAGGCTTTAAATTACCAATTAGATCAAGGATTACTTCACTACTTAGTGTATACTTGGTATATATCTCTTCAGGGCCGGAGTGGCCATAGCAGGCATCAGGCGTTTCCCCGGGAGGCTGGAAGGGTGGGGACTGGTTTTGCAGCGGTAGAGGCTGGTTTTGTTACTGCATGCCAGTTTTGTACGGTGCTTCAACACCGGCACCCTGTAACAAAAGCAGCAGTGTTTCAGACTTCCACCCCTTTGCCAAAATTCTCATTCTCCTTGCCATGATATATAGAGAAGCCACTTTCCAAAAATAAGATACACTCTGGGGAGGGTTTTATAGTTTGCACATGATTACCACTTGGGTCGAGGTGGTGCTAAATTGCATGTGCAAAATGGTGTTTTTGTGAATGTTTGATATTTGCAACTGTGATACACATTTGAATATCAAATGAAAAAGTATACTTTTTTAGTTTTTGATTCTTTGTTTGGAGTTAGTTAATTTGTAAATCCTAAATAATTTGTAATGCTAAGTTTAGGGCTGCAAATGTGTTTCTTACATTCCAAATTAATTGTTTTGTGACTGGTATTCTGGTTGCAACTGAATAACGATTCACAATGGTTATCAACACATGCTCCAAAGTTCCAAGGTTGAGAAAAGTACAAAAGGCTGCAAACTGTCTCTGTTTCGGTTCCAGAGGAGCAGCCATGGGACCAGAGGCAACTGTATGAAATTCAAGAATTCTGGGGAGAAGAGAGGGCCAGCAAACAAGGAAATTCCTGGAATGTACATTGTGTTCTGTTCAAGAGCAAAGGCTTCCTTACCCACTGGCCTTCCTGAGGACAGCTCAATGGCCCATCAGGCCTTGCAGTGTTATTACTTAGGGCTCCCACATTTATTCTGTTTTTTTTATTTTTGCTTTTCTGCCTATAGTTGCCCATTTACTGTTTTTATCACATTATTGTTTATCCATCAATATTTGTGTTTTGTAAAAAAATATTCACCTTCAAGTAGCACATATCAGTATTGATTTAGTTACTGACTGTACCCTTACAGTTCGATGCCAGAAGAGCTTTGGTGCAATTAACATAGAATTGGCTTCCTATAGACCTATCTCCCTTCTCAAGGCAGAAGTCAAATCATGGATAAAGCACTGGCGGATGCTTACTCAAAGTCATCCCTTCCTTCAATAGAGCTTGACCAATTGAGGTTCATGCCTAAGCGGGCTACCAGCAATAACATTAGACGAGCCCATAACGCTATGGCACCTGTCGGCCCAGCTCAACCAACCCGCGGGTATACTTCTGGCGGACATTAGGAGGAAGTTTAAATCAGTTAGCTGAGCTTATTTATTCGCTCTTCTAAAACGTCTTAACTTCGGATCAAAATTCATAGCTTATGTAAAACTCCTCTATACAGACCTAATGGCACATGTCCGGGAGGGTACAACTGTGTCCGAACCAGTTCCTATATGGAGGGACACACTACGGGGGTGCCTTCTGACTCCCTAGTTGTTTGGCATAGCTATAGAACCCCTTGTGGAACGGCTGCACATTAATGCATAACTGTTGGGATTCAAATGGGGCCTGGGGCTCTTGGACAGAATTGCTCTTTACACAGATGATGCCGCCATCTTTCTAACAGACTCTGAGACATTGGGCCCGCTCATACTTCAAATCTTGTCGATATTCGGGGAAACATTGGGCCTAGTGCTCAACTTGAACAAATCCACTATCTTCCCGGCAACGGTTCAGCTTCATGACTTTTGTTGGGCAGCCAATATACTGTTGGCCTCCAAGGGGTTTCGATATTTGGGGGTGTTTGTTGCCCCTGATACTGTGCTTGCTTGAATAATGAGCATCCAACCCTTGTCACACAGGTTCATAGCTGGCATAAAGGCTTTCTCCACACTCCCACTCTTACACCAGCTACAAAATAACCCCTACTCCCTCCCCAAATCCTATTTTTCGAACATCCACTCCCTGCTGAATAGCTACAACAGACATTGAAACTTATTATAGAACTTCTCACCTTACAGTCATTAGCAAGTGGTGGTACAATACTCAGGAAGACCCAGGTTATGCCTCTGAGAAATGGGTGCTCCAAGGTACTATTATACACCACCTATCTTATGGAAAGAAAATACCACCAAAACTCACCCAGAAGGTTGGGGCTCCAGACATGGAAGACGACCCTGAAGGCACTGGCCTGGGACAAGCGTCTCATGGGCAAGCCACCTTTGTTGTAGGGAAATGTTCATCCCTAGGTGGTCGAGCTACAAAGGTTTCAAGGACAGGACATCATTGGAATCTCAACACTAAGAAACTTGCGTGAGGGCGCAGTGCTCAAAACCAGACAAACGTTTCAAGATCAATATGCCGTCCACCGTAATCAATTGTTTTGGTACCTGCAGCTGCGGCCCACATTCATGCTGTATATTGTATATTTGGAGGATCTACATGAATTCCATTCCTGAGTGGCCAAATTGCTCTTGGGAGATTTAGGCGGTCAGAAAATATTGCAGGTCTATCATTTTTTGTTCCAGAACATGCCAGAAACATTTGCGGTGCTGCGCTCTGCGTGGGATTAGGACCTGGCTGCCCTGTATCACGAGGATTGGGGAGGAGCCTAGGTGCCTCCGGGGTGTGCAGCAATAGCCATTCATTTGCACCTCAACCACCTGAATTATCTACATACGACTTATCTAACACGCCGCAAACTCTATTGGATGGGAGCAAATGCCTCATCTCAATGCCTGAGGGGTAGGATACACAAAAGGGGCTTCCTACATACCGTTTGGGTGTGCGCATGACTCCACACATTCTGGGAGGGCATTCTGACCTGCTTGGGGCAGGTTCTGGGACAGCAGACACTGCGGGACCCGAAGGTTATACTCTTACATATCACTGATGGCATTGAGATGAACCTGTTTGTAAAAATGCAATAAAGTCTGTATAAGAAAAAGAACCAACATTCCTTTGGGTGGGCCTTATGGTGTCTAAGAGGGATGTTTCACATAACTAAAAGGCAGAGACCCTAATGTAGAATGTAGCATGATAGAAGGGCATCGACGGGTGCTTGGTCAGCGAGCAGCCGGTTTACGAGGTCGGGGGCAGGGGGGTCCTCAGAAACATGGGAAAATATGGGGTCCATGGGCAACTTACCACGGCATCATTATTGCAAACAGACATTTCAGTAACAAAAACAGTGATACAGAAGTCGGAAGTACACTGGACGGGGGCTACAGTTGTGATATGTTGTATGAATCTGCAAGTATCGGCAGGAGCGGGGGGAGAGTAGGGACGAGGGAGATTGAGGGGGGGCAGAGATTCCATTGTTCTGGTTTCAAGTTGTGATCACATGTAAAATGTAATAAAATGTGTTGTTTTAAAAAAAAATTGAATTGAGCCGCAAACAAGACTGGTAGGAGGTATAGGCAGTTTTTAACCATTTACAGTCTGTTCGTTAGAATAGTTAAAGCCTGCTGGCAATTGCACCACCTTTCCTGACGTGTTTCTACTTTTCTATGTCTGCCTTAAAGTTGCTGTGCTACGATGAGTACTTTGGGAAGAGCTATTAATACGAAGGAACAAAGTGTCTGATTCCTGATACAGACATTTTAAAAATTGCAAAAACACAGCATCATACAGTTGACTGGTCACACTTACCTTCTCTATTCAAACAGTCGTGAAGTTGCCAACCTCAAATGACAGATTACATTTCGATTATGGGTGGCCTTGTAAGTCAAGATGGGTGACAGTATTTAGTAAAATATCTTACCTTGAACATTGAGTTTATGTTAGGTCTTCAATCAGTTCTCTGAACCAGTTTGGTAAATGGAAAATTAAAGATATCTTCTGACATAGTTTAACTAAAACCTGCAGCAGACAATAATGATACATTATTAAAATTTAAGTTCAAGTTACTTAGGCATCTTCCTAAAGAAGAGACGAGCAACAACATGGGAAGGAGGTAGCACACTGACCCTGCTTCTGCAATCTCTTGTCCCAGGATGAAGAAGTTCCCAAGAAATTGTGGATGAATGTCAGTAAAGCTGTAAAAGCAAGATTAGGGGCCAGATGTAGGTAGCCAAATACCGGTCGGTAACGGCCGATTTCGGCCGTTACCGACCAGTATTTGGCTTTTGAGATGTAGGTGGGTCAGAATTTACAGAATCTGTATATTTACCGAATCGGTAAATTACCACTTTGGTATTTTACTGAATCGGTAAATATACCGATTCTGTAAATCCATATGTAGGTGGCACAGTTTGCAGTGCCACAGGTCCTTAGGATTTCTTATTTTACCACCCAATCCATGCACATCTGTGCATGTACACCTATGCCATGTGACACACAGACATGCCCTTAGGGCATGCATGTGTGCCACAAGGCACACAAGCCTGCATTTGGGGTGCTACAGGGTGTCAAAGTGACACCCCGTTCCCCCTGCCAGGATTCGGTATTTACCGATTCTGTAAATACCGAATCTGTATTTCACATTGATTCCTATGGGCTTCAAGGCCCATAGGAATCAATGGGAAATACAGATTCGGTATTTACAGAATCGGTAAATACCGACTCTTACAGAATCTGTAATTTTTTACCTACATCTGCCTCCTTCCAATTTACCGACTCTTAAATACCGATTCGGTATGAGTCGGTATTTAAGAGTCGATAAATCGGAATTACCTACATCTGGCCCTAGAAGTTTTAAATATTCCTTCACAGTAAGGTAAAACCAATTGCAGAACTACTCTGAAAGAATATGTGTAAACCCCTGGTCCCTCCCAGCAGCAGGACCAGGCACCACTCGTCATCATCATCATCGTCAAGGGAACCAACACTGCTGCTTGATATCCGGATCAGCAGGTGCGCCAGCAGCTGATGTTAGTGATGAAGTATTTGATATCTTCTTGTATTCGAACATGTAAAATTTTTCTTATAATTGCTTAAAGTATTACCAAAGGCCTTGCATTATTGCACACTAACACACATTTTAGACTTACTGCCGTTTTGTATTTTCATGTTATAGTTTGCACATTTAGCCCGACTGTTCAGGTAGGCAGAGCCTCATTTTGAAGTTGGCACAGACTAGTGAGAAATGCAGATCTGGTACAGAAATCTTTCTGCTTTTGCCCTACTCTTATGTTCCTCCTAAGGTCTTCTCGCACTCTCGCCATGAGGAGAACTAGACACCTGCTTGTTGGTGGCTATGTTGAGTTTCTGTTTAATCACGTGTTCTTTCCTCTACATGCTGCATTGAAGAAAATGTGTAAATGTAGGATACAAACGTACCGAAATTAGCTTTATCTGCTCCATGGTTTTACAGAAAAAAAAACTTTTTTTTTGCAATTGCGAATTGTGCTTAAAATATTTTTTCTGCTAGCCATATATTTTTAGTATTAAACATGTGTTGAACTTCTATCAGAGAAGTGCCGGTTTTCTTTCACGTAAGGCAGCGGCAACCAACCCACTATACACGTAGGCCAGTGCCGCTCCAGCAGCCCCTGCACATCGGCCCAAATGCTGAACTGTCACTAGTGTGCATCGTAGCACTTAAAGTATCTGTAGTGAATCCAGGTGGATCTTGAGTGTGGAGAGTGCTGTTGTTGACCCTATGTAGGAGGCCTTTGGTAAGCTGTGCGAGGTCCTGACAATTGGTCTGACCATGTTATGGTGATCTGCTGGCATGTGAGCCAATGTGGTAAGCCCGTCCTTTTCAAGCTCGATTTAGAAAAGCATGAGCACCAAGAGTACTGCGAGCTCAATGCTAGAAGTACTGAGAACTGGATGTGCATGGTGGCTGTGTCAGGGTGCCAATGTATTGGAAGCTATCAGAGACTTTTGACACACCTCAAGACATGTCAATGTCAGGGGTTTTAAGCCCTGTTTATGGTGAGTAGCAAACATGTTTCATGACTTCAGAGATGACACAAGCTGAATTTCAGTCTTGAGAACACGTGCAAAGCAACTCAGCTTAATCTATTCTAAGTCTAAGGTGAAGCCCTTGTTGCCTCGAATGAAGCAGTTCTGGTGCTTCACTCCCTATGATGCTTCTCAGAATGGGTTACTCCGATGAACACCTTAATCCTTGTGCTGGGTTATGGAAATGTTGTATATCTCAGCGTTCAATCTTTCACCGAACTAGACTGAAGACCAAATCAGTCCATGTGCTGTCCTCCCTCTTTGAAACTCCATTCTTAGCTTCTCTTAGGAAATAGCCTAATCATTTTAGGTTTCAGAAGGTGCTGCTATCACACTGAGCATTATCTCCTTACACTTTGTCTCTATAATGATAGAAAACATTTTTGAGGATGTGAGTGCTCCACAAAGATACAACATAGCATTCAACAGGTGTCCGTTAAAGGAATTGGCGGCAGGAGAATTCCCTTTAAATGTCCATTAGGTTTATTTATTGCTTTCTCTTCAGGGATTCCCTTACTATAGAACTTTTTTTTTTAAACCTTTATTTGGAGACAATCAAGGACAACGGAAGTGCATACACAATACATACAGTCGCATATGTCCATCACAGTGGTATGTCAGATTTGAACAAATGTGATGAAACAAGTACAGGGGAACATATCAGTCAATACATATAACCACATCGAAATGTACTATGCATATAAGAAAGCAATGATCCAGTTTGCACAGACAAGCTAGTAATACAATACATAATGGTCATCCTCTACGAGCGCTCGGAGAATAGAACAAAGGAGAATCAGATAGAAGGGCCAGGAGGAAAAAAAATAAAACAAAGAACAGAAAATCCTGACATGGGTATGACCTCAATCCCCACCCATCCACTTGCCATAGGAGGAGGCACAGCTCCCAAAATCTCGCAGTAAGAGGAAGCAGCCCAGCCTCTCCCCCGCCACTCGAGGATCAACAGGTGTAAAATGAAAACCCAGCCCACCATGCTACCATCAGCCAACCCCAACGCGGTCCTCATGTTCAGAATCAGAATCCTGCACAGCTCTAGTTAGGAGATACACCTGGAGCGGACTCCAAAAGTCCTTCGGTCTGCACCTGACAGGCATCAATTCAGAGTAGATATTATATTGGTCCTGACAGTATATGAGGTCAGTCAACCAATCCTGGAATCGCGGTACCCTGCCATGACCCCAGCAACAGGCAACCCTTCGTTTAGCCAACAGCAAGGCCACGTCAACAAATCTACGGTGAGAGGCAGGCACGTCCTTAGAATAACCCAGCAACATCACCAAGGGGTCCAATGCCACCCCATCCTCCGCCATAATCTGCAGGGCTTCATGGACCTGAGTCCAATATTCCAGCACCCCCGCACAATTCCAAGCCAAGTGCAGAAAGTCAGCGCCTTCTGCACGACACCTAGCGCATCTGTCATCCTCCGCTAAATGAAACCGAAGTTTCCTCGCCGGGGTGTAATAGTACCTCTGAACAAATTTGTAATGGATAATTTTAAGCCGACAACTGGAAGAAACATTGGCTGTGAGTCCACAGCAGTACTTCCATTGCTCGTCGGTAATAGGGGCTCCCAATTCAGCGACCCATTGCTCGCGCACCCGATTGGCCGGGACCGAACGCTGTCTGCGAATAGCACCGTATAATTTCGACACCAGGTGTCGCCCATCTGATACCAACAGCACGTGGAGGGGGAGGGTAACCTCCGGCTCCGAAGGGAAATCCGGTAACAAGGCACGCATGCCCTGCCGCAAGCGGACAAAGTAGAACAGCTCTAGAGGGGAGCAGGCAGCCACTCCGAAGAAATGAGCCTGCATACGGAAGGTACCGTCATGAAACAAGTCACCCCACGAAAGGATACCGAGCCGCCTACACATTCGTTGGAACCCCGTTTCTAGCAGAAGAGACAAATCAGGGTGATAAGACAGAGGCAGGGCCGGCGAATAAAGAAAGGAGACGCCCAGCACTTGAGCCACCCGTTTCCAAGCATCCACCGTGCACGTCACCGTCGTGCGAGGCGTTTCCACATCCGACACCTTGCCCAGTACCATCCCCTCAAGCGGGAGTGGGTGGGCAACCCAATGTTCAGCAGCAATTTGGGGCATAAACGGCGTGGGGCGCATCCAGTGGTAAGCGTAATGCATCTGAGCGCTAAGATAATAAAGCTCAATGTCAGGGACATCGAAACCGCCATCAGAGTAGGGTAATGTAAGGGTAGCCCAAGCCACCCGCGGCTGCTTGCCCCCCCAGAACAATCGTATGAGCTCAGAACGAAGTCTGCGAAAAAAATAAGCACCAGGATGGTACGGAAGGTTTTGAAAAAGGTACAGAAAGCGAGGCAGAACTACCATCTTGATAAGTGACGCCCTGCCGGCCATGGAGAGAGGCAAGGACATCCATCTAGTGACATCATCTGCAAGTTTACTAATAGCCACTCCATAATTAAGCCGAACCGTCTCTTCTCTAGCCAAGGACACGACAATGCCAAGGTATCGCAGCTCCGAATCACACCATTCCAGAGGGTAATCAAGGGAAACCTAGCTACAGCAGCAGTGAGGGGGAAAAGTTGGGACTTCCGCCAGTTAATATGGACACCGGAGACACCCCCAAAAGCGACCAACTCTCGCAGGAGCGAATTAAGGTTGTTCTCAGGGTCTTTAACATAAAGTGTAACATCGTCAGCGTATAAAGAAATACCGACCTGCCGCTGAAGACAATTAAAAGCGCTCTGCTGGTGAAGCTGACGAATCCTGCAGGCCAGCGGCTCAATGGCAATGGCAAACAAGAGGGGCGAGAGGGGGCATCCCTGTCGGGTCCCCCTTGTGAGAGGGAACGAGGGGGACAGCACTCCATTCACCACCACCTTCGCCATCGGATCAGTATATAAGAGCTTGACCCATGAGATGAAGATCCGGGGGAAGCCCATCCGACAAAGAACATCAATAAGATAGCCCCACTCAACTGAGTCAAACGCCTTAGTGGCATCCAGTAAGATAGCGGCAACCGGGACATCAGGAGCAATGGTCGACACAAGCGAAAACAAGGTGTGAAGATTGTGGGAGGTAGCACGGCCGGGCACAAACCCCGACTGATCAGGTAGCACAATAACGGGCATGAGCTCGGCAAGTCTCACTGCTAAGACCTTCGCAAGAATTTTGACATCGCAGTTGAGCAATGAAAGGGGCCTATAGGAGCCCACATCCACCGGATCCTTCCCCGGCTTGAGCAGTGACATAATGGCGACCTCCCGCATGGAGCACGGCAGACGCCCCTCCTCCAGGGACTCCTCAAACACCTCGCGGAGAACAGGGGCCATGGTGTCCACATAACACTTATAAAATTCAGCAGGAAGGCCATCCAGCCCGGCGGCCTTTCCATTATTCAACCACATAATGGCATTCCTGACCTCCTCCACCTCCAGGGGTCTACCTAAGAACGCTCGATGATCATCCGATAGCCAGCAGAGCGCCAGCTCATCAAGAAATCCGCCAAACCGTGTCTCACCAGTCTGCTGTGTCGTGTACAGGTGTGCGTAATGGTCAACAAAAGTACGCTGAATCTCCGCAGTGTCCCGACAGCGAGTGCCATCCGGCGACACCAGCTCCAACACGTCTGACCCATGCCTCGGATGCCTAGTAAGGGCAGCGAGGACCTTACCGGGCCGCTCCCCCTCACAGTATCGCCTCGCCGTCCAGTACTTTCCCCTATGTCTAGCCTCTCTAGCAGCCTCCTCTTCATATTCGGAGAGTTTAGTACGGAACTGGACCAGAAGATCGGGATCCGAGTCAACCTGCATCCTGCGTTCTAAGTCTCGCAAGTCAGCTTCCAAGCCCTCGAGGGTCCGAAAGATGAGCTTGAGGATGCCACAACTTTTAGAAATAGTGACTCCCCGGATCGTAACCTTGAACGCCTCCCATATAACCTTGACGCTTTCAACAGAGCCCTTGTTTCTAGGAAAGAACGCCTCCACCTCCTCGCCAAGCTCCTCCTTGAACACCGGGTCAAGCAACGCAGTCGGAAAAAGGCGCCAAGGCGGGCGCGGCCTACGCAGCCCGGGTACTGATAGAACAGCCTTCACCGGACAATGATCAGAATACGTACGAGCCAGATGTGTAGCCTCACGCAGGCCAGCCACCAACCCTCTAGACAAAAACACATAGTCCAGTCTCGCCCATGAACGAGCATGTGTAGTGTAATGAGTACCCTCCTTAACGGCAGGGTGGGTGTACCTCCAGCTGTCGATCAACCCAGCCTCCTCCACAATCCCACGCAGTACTTCCCTAGCTTGCACATTATACTGAGGGCTCCCTTCCGATCTATCCGACTGGGCATGAAGTGCAAGATTGAAATCCCCCCCACACAATGTAAGTGGCATCAACAGCAAGCACATGACCCCACAATGTAACGAAAAAGGTTGGCGTATCGACATTAGGAGCATAGCAATTAACAAACAGTACAGTGTTCTGCCCAAGCCGCCCCCACAATAGCACATAGCTCCCCTCAGAGTCCCCCATAGAACCCAGTTCTTGAAATGCAAGCGACTTTTTAACAAGAATGACAACCCCCCGAGCATAAAAAGAATAGGAAGCAAACACCCTGGCCACAGCCCACCTCCCACCAAAGCTGGGGGAAGGGGCGGGTCGCAGATGCGTCTCCTGGAGGAGGGCAACATGAATAGCATGCCTGTCCAGATACTGGATCACACTGCGACATTTCCTGGCATCATTAAGTCCCCGTACATTCCATGACACAATCGATATCTGATCTGGAACAGCAGTCGACATTAGCCAGTTTCCGGGCCCCACAGGACCCAGTAAGCAAATACGGACCATCCAACTCCCAGCAACAGCCAGCGACAGGACCAATCCCTAGGGAGCAGTCGTCCACCCGCATACACTACACACACATCCAAGCCATCTCCAACCCCAACACCCAGAACCACAACACCCGCCCCCCCACCTGAAGCATCCATGCAACAAGCACTCAGCAACCACTACGCGCAGCACGCAGCCAATCCAGCCCAAGCGGCCCGTGCTCAGCACACGTGTTCCTCGTGCAAAGCATTCTCCGCCACGCGGCTGCCAAAGATGGCGGCCATCTCTTCCGGGCTCAAGGCGGACGGGGGCAAGGGCCCCAGGATCAACTCCGCCGAGATGATAAATGGGCCAGCCTAGGTAGCAGGCACGGAGCCGCGCCTGTGCAGACATCCAATAGCAGCAATCCAACCACTGATCCCCGAAGCCTGGGCGAGCAAGTGCAGTCAGCCTCATCCCCACCCCACCCACCCACCTGATGCCACCCCAACTATCAGGCCATGCGTACCCCCACCCCCCCGTTCCCCAACACACAACCAGTCAACCAACAAAGGACTAGATTCCAAATCAAAGATACAAGTGGGGCACACCCTTCGGGGAACCTTCTAGAGGTGCACAATACCACTCCCTCACACCACGCCAGTGTCCGAGCCAGCGGGTCTCAAACGGCCCCAGGCGCAGCGCGGGGGGGGGGTGGGTGCCCAGAGCGCGACACCAGATAGCACCATCCTGCGGTTCCACACCGACCCCAAAAATCAATACGTACACTCTCACCTCAGACATGACACGACCCACGCACCAACAAAAGATAAAAGCGGATATCACTTAGGCCACCAAAGCGGACAAGGAAGTCAGTAGAAGTCAACGTAAAAGACAGACGTCCAGAGTGTTCCATCACCAGTAAAACAGAAACAAAGACCAAAGTCACCACAATCAGGCGACCTCCTCCTCAGCCGCCGAATGTTCATCCTCAGGGTCTCGATCGCCTCCCCGATCTGCAGCCGCTCGTTCGCGCTGGAGGCGCTTTGCAAAATCCTCAGCATGCTGTGGGTTGGTGAAAAAATGTTGCTTAGCCTGGTGCGTCACTCTAAGTTTGGCAGGGTAAAGCAAGGCGTAGTCCACTTGTAGTTCCCGAAGTTTCTTTTTCACCCCCAGAAACTTATGACGCTGGTCCTGCACCATCGGCGTGAAGTCGGGGTACATGGTGAAAGACACCCCATCGAAGGAGAGGGCCCGAGTAGAGCGGGCAGCTCGGAGGGCAGCGTCCCGGTCACGGTAGTTCAACAGGTGCGCGATGATGGGGCGCGGTGCGGCCCCAGGGGCCGGCCGAGGTCCCAGTGACCGATGCGCTCTCTCAACGATGAACTGGGACGAGAATGCTTCCGCCCCAATGGTGCCCACCAGTAGTCTCTCGACATAAAGTTCCATTTTGCCCACATTTGTGGGCTCCGGCACACCTACAATGCGAACGTTATTGCGCCTACTCCTCGCCTCCAACTCCTCATTCTTAGCGGCAATAACACGCAATATATTGTCCATTCTCGCCAGTTGGGTGGTATGGGTGGCCGCCGTGTCGTCGTGGTCCGAAATGCGCTGTTCCGCAGTTGTCAGGCGCTCCTCATGCACGTCCAGCTTCTGGACGACCGCATCCATGCGCGACGATATCTTGTCCACCTTGTCCACTATCGTGGCGAACCCCTGCCTCATCTCCTGCATCATCTGGGTAAAGTCCGGTGGTGGTGGCTGCGGCACATTATCAGCGACAGGCGGGGGGGGAGACGTCGAAGTCCCAGCATCTTGGAGCAACCGCGTACCCCTCCTAGCTCCTCCAGAGTCAAAGGACAACTTGGATTGCTTAGTGTCCGGCTTCCCCATGAGGGTGTGCTAGTAGCACAGCAGGGGACCGGGGCAAGTAAAAAGTAGGATGTAGGCCGGTCACAGGGCACGGACAGCAGCCGAGATCGTGGGGGCACGAGCAGGCCAGCGCTCCCCGCCACTCCCAACGACGACAAAAAATGGCCGTCCCCGCACCCAGGCCCGAGAAGCGAACTCCCAGGTAGCCAGAAGGAGATCCGCTATGCCTCCGTGAGCAATGGTATCTGGGCAGGCAGATGTAGGAGCCAAGAGATCAGTCCGATAGCAAAGAAGTAGCAACCCGCCTGCCCAGCCAGCGAGCAGGCCCGGTGGAGAGGGGCAGAGCAGGGCCTACACCCCACGTGCAGAGCCACGGGCTGGCACGAATGATGACGCCGGGCCGAGGGACACCAGACCTCCAGAGCGCAAGTCGGGGAAACTTGAAATCCTCGTAACTTCGCCCAGCAACCTCTGATCGGCCCAGGAGTTGGACCGTGGGTGGTCAGTCGGTATCCCAGTAGATCTATAGGGTCAGATCAGGGCGCATCGATGGTAATCAGGATCCCTAGACGGATAATAGCTCCGGGCAGCAGGAGCCTCACGACAGTGCGGCCATTCTGCAGTGCTACCTCTAGCGCCCCCTCTTACTATAGATCTTGCTTAAAAATATGAACCATATATCGAAAACCTTTGACAAATACACTTGATATGTCTTGGCACCTCGATGAACCCCACAGCAAAGACCAGATTCACATTTAATAGATGTCTGTTTTGCTTTGCACACTAAAAGAAATCAAGCAGCATTAAGTATTGATGTGTGGTGAAAGGAGAAAGATGGCACTCAATCTAGTGCATATGGTACCCAAAACCCCATTATAAATAGAGGAGCACCACGTTGCAAAGACAGGCAACTGACGACTCCATATTGTCTTGCAGAGCTTTGAATATATTACAGTTCAAGGAGCCCAGCGGTTAATTCTTAGACCGTCTTCCCGCAGAGTTCCCCCTTCCTAAGGCCCACACAAACCGACAGCTCTCTTATCCTGCTCCATGACCACTCCAAATCAAAATCCATTTCCCACAGTGAGTCAATCCACACCATTCCTATACGCTTACCGTTCCTAAGCCCTAAGCCACATTACTGCACCGTGACCGTTTCTCTTCACATACCTCAATTGTCCCCACAGCAGCAGGATCTCCACTTTTCCTGGACTTGACATAGTGTCTGTAACTTAGCTTTCTCTAGAAGCTAATGGTGAATTTAAATATGTCTTTGTGAATTGGGCTGAAGTCTGTAAACTTAATCTGCTTGTGTAGAGAGAGACCTTTCTCAACTTTGCAGACGAAAGGAAAATCTTTTCTCACATATAATTGTATCTCCCATCACTGGGTTATTTTATAGAGACCTGGAGTATGTTTCGTGCTGTAAGCAGATGAGGTGCTTCAGTAAACAGAAGTAGGGATGGGAGCACACTGCCTCACATCCCAGCACTCAATGTGCCCTAATACATCATGGTAAATTCAGTTTATTATACATACTTCAGTAGTAGTCTTTAAATTTTCACCCTTGTTGGTGGAGCCTGTGCTGTGCAACTCTAGACGCGTGTTTTTGGATTTATTACTTCATCAGTAGAGAGCACAAAGTAGTTTTGGGGGTGCTGGAAATCCTGCCCAAGGTCTTCTCAGCTTTCTCTACCAGACACTGGGTGCAGATGGAAACGCTGCCCAAAGTATTCTCCTAGGCATTGGGTGCAGGTGCATCAACACAAAATGTTGGAATATACTGTCCCTTGACTAGGTAAGTAGTTGCTTTATACTGTTTGCAGTTATATTTTCCTATAATCAAGTTACTACTCTTCTATATTGAATGGCAGGAAATGAAATTCAGTTCTGAACACCGAGGCACGTTGCCAGTGTACTATAGCGACAGGCTGACTGTTTTGCCGCTGCAAAGTCAGTAGTATTATGCCCCAGGGAAAACAAAGAGGGCATGCAGTTTCAGAGCATGTGACTTAAGTCATGCTGTTTTAACTGTGCACACTGCACGAGAGAACTTCATCTGCTTTTGTTCATACATTGCCATTCTCCCAACAGCTGCCAACATTGGCATTCTACATCACGCTCTAATCACGGCACCAGCTTGGTGCCAGAGGGAGGCTTGTACCTGAGGCACAGAATAGCTGCAATGCCTGAAACAGGGCGCAAACCACTATAGGAAGTTTAGTTGCTGTGATGGTAAAAACATAGGGTGACCGCCTCACTCTATGTCATTACGGGCACCGTCTCCAGTCACAAACCTTTCAACTACAAATCATTCATTTGAATTGAATTGAAAATCATTGATTTCAGGTATATTTGTTTACTTAATTCAATGGAAGCAAACAGCACTACGATAGCCAGAATGCATTAAACAATCACACAAAAGTCCAGGATTTAACCCGTTCGATGCTGATGACGGAACCGCTCCGTCATCAGCTGCGGTTGGGCTGTGCTGATGACGGAGCGGTTCCGTCATGGCCCCACCGCCGCGCCTTCGCGGCGCGTTCTATTGAGTGGGCGGGGCCATGACGGAACCGCTCCGTCACAAGCACAGCCCAACCACGGCTGGTGATGGAGCGGTTCTGTCACCAGCATGCGGCCGCCGCGCGGCCGCCCCGCCCACTTAGCGCTGCGGCAGAATAGCCGCCGCAGCGATGTGGTTAAAACAGTGTGTGTAATGACCTGGAGGGTGAGGCCACCCAATGAAATTGTGACATTGTCATTGGTCTATACTTCGATGCATTAGATTGGAAAGGTATTGATTGACCAACATTATTGTGTGACAGCCCTTACAACAGGCAAACACTGATCTTGTCAACTATTGTTGAGATGCAAAATTAACCATGGCATCACTAAAATGGTCCCAACTTATGTGGTTGTAGGACATCTAAATATTTGAAACTTCTTAATCTTAATAGTATCAATAAGGTGCACAACTTGCTGCTTCTATATTTCTGCACAGCACCATGTCAGTCAGCAACTATATCAGAGGGAGAAATGAATCTAACCTTCATCATTAGTCAGTAATGTGGAGTAAAGGACTTTTATTAATTTGAAGAAAGTGCCCTTTCATTTTCAGGGTCTACTTAGACTTGCATCAACCTGCAGCCACTGATTACCTGTCACAGCCTGTTTCACTCTACTGGAGACCCTGCTGACTGAGCCCAGCTGCTGTCTCAGTCCTGATTCTCCAAAAATTTAAAGATCTGCAGTATCGGGAGGCGGCCACGTTTCTGGTATGGGTGCAGCTATAAGGGGTTCCTTCAGCCTTAGCCCTTAACTGTGACTTTTTTGTGCCTTAGTTTGCGGACATTTCAAGACTCAGTCAACATTTCAGAAAGACCAGAGTTTCTGTTCTTAAGAATAACAACAATCTTCCTAGTTGTAGGGCGGCCGAAAAAGCTGTTCCGGGGGTGGACTATGAAGATTGGTGCTCTGCCTCTTTTTTTAAATGAAGTTTTGTTTTCATTTTGCTTGGCTGAACTCTCTCACAGATTTGCAAAAGGTTTCACTTGGTCCAGTTTATAGAGCTATAGTTGGCCGCTTCCTAGAACACCAGAAGAAAGCAGCCCAATCTCAACCAGCATGGCTACACTGTGGCCCCCGATTTGGATAAAAAAAAACACTTGGCAAATAGTTTCATAGCATCCATACAACCCATATTGTTATTCTGTACATTTTCAAACAACATTTTTTACTCCTTTCTGCGAGAAAGTCTTCTGTAGGGTCATATGTAGTGACTTTATAAGTCTCAGCAATGTTCTTATGGCTACTAATTGGGTAAGGTTTACAAATTACTGAGTATGATTTTTTTTTATTTTAACCAATTTTAGTGAATATGCAAAAGGGCCAAGGTTAATGACTCCGTCAATCTCGATAAAATTAAATCTTGCTAATGTTTACGCGAAAACCTTCTTGTGCACTAACCCTTTCAAAACAAATAAATTATTATTATTATTATTATTATTAAATATCTTTATTCGGCAATTTGATCACCATAAAAGCATACATATACATAAACATTTTAATTCACCGGTAAAACTTTAAAAAGTACGGATAAAAAGGAAGGAATGCACCGCAGTCACTAGTTTGCTACAGGCTGTTTCAAGCGTCAGACCGTCGATCCCCCCGTGTGCAATTTTAGTAGATGGGAGCGCGTCACCCACGCACTGCCCAGGAATTTTGCCACCCCGCAAATCATGGTGGAGGAAGAAGAGTCAGTAGAGAGTATACGTAGTGCCTGGCTATGGCACCTCAGCCCCAATTCCCTACACACAGGTTTCAGCCAGAATTTCCGCGCCACTTTGTAAGCGGGGCAGGCAAAAAATAGGTGGGCCACAGATTCCTTTGGTGCTGCACATCCAGGGCACGAATACTGGGCGGCAGCAGAGTTCGACCACCTCGCCGTGAAGTCATGCACCGGAAGCGTCCCATATCTCAATTTTAGATATAACGCTCGATCTAAGGGTTTGGTTATCAGGTCAAGGAAGGGTTCCAGTTTTTTCACCCATTTAATTAACAGAAATTGGTCCGTGAGTGAACCCCCATCCATGACCCTCAGTGCATTGCTCTGAACCCAATCCCAATATAACTTTTTAATCACTTCCTTGGGTGGCGGCGTTTGTGACTCCCAAGCATCCCTTAGACCCAAGTTAAGAACCAAGTCTCTCAATTTCTTCAGCCATCCTATTTTTTCCCCCGTGTCCAGCAAAAGAGGATCGTCCAACCCTTCAGCATATTTTGCGAGCTCCTCAGTTCTTCTTAAACGAGTCCAAAAGAGCAATGGACGTAACCTTACCAAGTCCTTTAGTGATCTTCTGCCCAGATCTAATCTCAGGGGGATCAGCGGGGTGGAAGGAGGAAGAGCCACCACCTTCCTTAGAAAATTGTTTTCCGCTGTCGATAGATCTGAGACGTTTTCAAACCCCCAGAGTTCGGAGCCATATAATGCCGCCGGGAGGATCTGGCCCTCATAAATCGCCATGGCAGGGGAGACTGGTTTGCTACTTGACTCACGGAGCTCTCTAGAAGTCACCCCGGATACTCTTTGGTGGCTGAGTAACATTTTGGCCAAGTGGTCCTTCCAAGTCATTCGACTATTTATCCGGAAACCAAGATAATCGAATGAGTTGACCAACTCCAGGGGCGCACCATTAAGCAAGAAGTTATTTTTAAATCTTTTAGAGGGGGAGAGTGCCATCAGTTTAGTTTTCGAGGTGTTGATGGTTAAGCCTCTGTTGGTACAAAAAGAACTAAACCGGGTCAAGAGTTTTTGCAAACCCACTGGGGATTTGGATATCAATAAGGTGTCGTCGGCGAAGAGTAGAGTCGGGACTCTTTCCCCCGCCAGGGATGGGGCATCCGTCTCCTCCCCTTTCAGATGGTCCACCACTCCATTCACGAATAGGGAGAAAAGGGTCGGAGCCATAACACAACCCTGGCGCACTCCTCTCCTCACAGGGATCCTGTCTGTTAACTGTCCCTGGGATCCCCATCTGACCCTCGCATAGTTCCCCTCGTGGAGCTTTACGATCAGACTCAGGAGCCTACTGGGAAATCCCATCTCACCTAAGATCTCCCATAGTTTTGCCCGTGGGACCAGGTCAAAAGCCGTCTTGAGATCTATGAAGGCCATGTATAAACTGCCTTTCTTGATGGTGACTGCCTTCCAATAGATGGCAAAAAAGCGAAAGACCTGGTCCATCGTGCCTACCTTCCTTCTAAAGCCAGCTTGAAGGTGGGAAAGAATGCTGGCTTCCTCCATCCAGTCGCCTACCCTTGAAATGATGACCCTGCTGACCACTTTCTGAATTATATCTATCAAGATGATAGGTCTGTAGTTCGCAGGATCATCTCTTGCCCCCTTCTTGAACACAGTTACCACCTCTGCCCCCTTCCAAGAGTCTGGCACCTGGTGACCCCAAGTTATCAAATTCATAATTGTGGCAATTAATTTGGCCCAAGCCTGCGGCTCTGCGATCAACAGGTCCCCAGGGATCCCATCCGGCCCGGCCGCCTTCTTTTGGGTTAGATGTTTAATCGCCGTCACTACCTCGGTGGTTGAAAATTGGGGGTCATCCACCCCTAAGATATCCCCAGCGCCAAAACTAGTTGCCCCGGGGCTGATTAGTTCATCATTACCTCCATATAGGGATGAAAAGTGATTAAACCATTGCTGGCTGGTTATGTGAGCTGCTAATGGTTGCGATTTCCTCTGCCTAGTTTTATTAATCAGATCCCAAAAAAGGTTCGGGTTCCTTCTGCTCACAGCATTGGCTAGGTCCTGCCAATGCTGTTCCTCCCACTCGCATTTAGCCAGCGATAGTGCTTTTAGGTAGTCCTTCCTGGCCGCTCTAACCAGCAAAGGATCCCCAGAAAGCAGGGCTTTTGTCAGATTTTTCCTTTTGCCCTTACACTGATCTGTATACCAAGGTTTTTTTGAAGTGGGAGGTGTAATCGATTTCCTGTGGCTTTTACCTTTCGAGATAAAAAATTGGCTGACATGATCTATTGTAGCCTTATAAGCTGAGTCGAGGGAAGAGTGCGGCGACGAACTAATCTCATTTTCACAGACCCAGGCCTCCAGATCAGAGGACAGGCCCTCTACCAGGGATTTAATTGCCCCTAGGTCACCCTCGTTCAGGTTAGCCTTATCCCATTCCAATCTACGATTGTTGTTATATGGGATAATCTCTTTAGATGTTTTTAATGGGGCATTCACCCTACTATCTTTAAAGGTGCCCCAATTAAACTTACAACACAGGGGATTATGGTCGCTATCCTGACTTGGAAGCACTTCCATGTCAATAAGGTCTGCCCAAAAACTAACATCCATTAGGATGTAGTCGATTCGGGACGGCCCAGTAAGTCTATTGAAGGTCAGTGCACCTGCCTGGTCAGATATAGTCCGGCCATTGAGGGCTCTTAACTTGTGGTCCCTAGTTAGTGCATTAATTTGGATTGCCCTAGCTGACCATTTCCTAATGGGGGGCAGGGATAGAGTTGGGATGGACCAGTTTGAATCTTCATCTTCAATACCCAGGGGGTCATCCCCGAGGAGAGGTTCAAACGTACAATTGAAGTCTCCCCCCATGATAATTTTTGCAGATAAAGGGCAGTTAGCTAGGGCAGAGTCCAGAGCTGTTAAAGTTGAGGAGGCGATGTCCCCAGGTGCCCCTCTGGCATAAACATTGAAGAGGTCTAGCCTGCCACTCTCCGCATTCCCTCTAGAAGAGAGGTGGAGTATGTCCCTACACTCCAAGTTGTAGCGTGTGACCACCCAGTCCAGCTCTATTTTAATCCAGACCATGAGGCCACCCGCTGGTCTACCCTTTCCTTTACTTACTGCAGGTAAAAAGTGGGTGGTATACCCCGATTTATATAAGGGTAATAGGCTCCAAGTTTCCTGAAATAGGCAAACATCGAACCTCTCAATGAACGAGTGCCACTCTGGTAGATCTAACTTCCTTTTTAACCCCGCAACGTTCCAAGATAGGAGGTTTATTACCCGCCGACCCTTGGGCATTATGGTGTGTCCCCCTTTATTCACACCCTCATTATCCACCATGGTCATACAGCTGTCCCCATCTTGGACCAAGGGAGTAGGGTTTACAGGACAACTAGAGATGCTGGCCATAGACTCGGCTATCATGGAAGCCTCAGTAATGTTATTAGTAATGGCAATTTGTACTAGAGGTGGACAACTTGCCCTGCATCTATACTGCCACGAAGTCGTGGGGCCTCCTCCCCGAGATGTTCGCATGTCTCCCCCCTGGGCGCCAAACTTCAATCGCAATCTTCCAGCCCAGAGAGCTGCGAAAACCGATTGTAAGTGTCCAAGGGAGTGAAGGGTCTTAGATGTTCCATCCTGCTGTCATTGTTCATCCTGTGTCTATAGGGCACCGTAGACCAGACGGAGTGCTGGTCAGGCACCGGGGCAAAATGTTGCCCATACTGGGAATAGTTGTTATTATATGGCATGGTGAGGGGCGGCCTTTATGTTTGAAACTTAATTGGATATTTGGGAGGGATAGCCTCTGTCCTAGGATAGAAATTAGTTAGGGCCCGAGGGATAATGCATGTTTCCCCGTTTCCAGGTGGCCATTTTAAGATGTAATCTACTGCTCTGGGGTCTCTGAAGTTGACCACCACTAGGTCTCCCTCTATATCTTTGGTTCTTCTCCCCAGCCAGTTGATCCGTCTGACATGTACTATATCCCCATCTATATTGGCCGCTAACGGCCTATGTGTCCTCAACCAATGGATAATTTTATTTTTAAGATCAACGTAACCCTCCTTCTTATTTTCTGCTAACGGGGGGACCCCAGTCAAAACTACCACAAAGGGCACTGCTTCTGGGGGAATCTCCACTTGTGGCACCTTTTTCCGTGGTATTCTATTATAGCTACCTTCCCCCTGGACGTTCTGGTTATTGTTACTTGCCGGGGCCTTAGGGGCTGGTTTTTCTGGGACACCACCCGTTTCAATTACAGGTGCATTTAACTGCTTGGGAGGCAATGGGTTTTGAGAGGGGAGGTCAACCCGACCTTGTTGTTGTGTAGTTTTTTTGGCCGGCTGAGCTGGTACAGTTGGGTTTTTTGGAATGGTAGTAGAAGGGGGCCTGGCCATAGGTGTAGGGTATGCCATCCCATTCCCCTGAGTTTTAGTCATAGTAACCATGCTAGATATGGCGGTTTCCAGTATGGTCAGTCTGATTTCCACCTTTTTAATAGACTCGTTAATAGGTAAAAGGAGTGATCTCAGCAAAAACTCTAAATTCCCTATTAATGTGGGGGGAGGAGGAGAGGCAGGTACAGTGGTTCCAGTATTGCTGCCAGGAGCCACAGCCTGTGCAGCTGCTTCACGTGGACTATTTACAAATGGTGGAACTACTGCTGGTGAAGGATCCGGCTCCTCAACTAGGGTGGTCTTAATTGTATTGAGGGTTTTTGCCCCTTTACCAAATTCAGTATGCGAGATTTTAGCTTTACCTGGTGCCACCCTTAGTTTCCTCCTTTTTTTACTAGGTGGTGGGCAGTGAATCTGGGCAGCAACTAAATGCTTAAGTTTATGTTTCCTAGGCTTGGTTATAACAGTGATGCGACTACGACTAGGGGTAGGAGAAACAGTTATAATGTTATCCAAGGGCAAACAAGGTGTGGATACAAAATCACGAAACAATAGGGGAACGCCTTCCTGACTAGCATTATCCCCACTGAGGTCTACAGAGCCTTCCTCCCGGGTCAAAACAAGCAGGGAACTGTCAATCGGGGGTCTATGTTTCATGCTCTCAACTGAGCGACGCCGCTCGGCCCTACGCTCTGCTAAGATAGAGTCCTTATCACCCTCACTCTGAACCTTGGGAAAATAATTGTCCAATGACCCATTGCGTAACCTTCCTTTTTTCCCAGGCGTTTCCTCTTCAGTAGACATAATCGACGTGGCAGGGCACGGGCTGCTAAACTGCGAACGTTAGGGAGAGGGCCCAGCCCAGCCTACTCTGGCCTACGAGGGCCTCAGAGGGCCAGCCCTTTGCCCGGACTTCGCCCCGCGCGCGTCCCGCTGCGCGTGATGGGTAGGCAGGTTTTATCCTCCTAACGACGGGGGCGGGGCCGCTGCGGGAAGAGGCTTCAGCTGTTGTAGTGCCTCGCAGTCTCGCAGCGGTGTGGGCGGAGGGCGAGTCCTGATGTTCACGATGGCAGCTCGGGCCAGGAGCCGCGTCCCAAGACAAGTCAGCAGCGCTTCTACACAGAAGCAGAGGCAGGAAAAGCAGCCCACCAACACAGGTCAGCCCGTGTTGAACGTTGAGTAGCACCCGCGCAGCGGGTGCTGTGAAAGTTATATGCACACTCCGGGCGGGGGGCTGGGCCGCTGCGGGAAGAGGCTTCAGCTGTTGTAGTGCCTCGCAGTCCCGCAGCGGTGTGGGCGGAGGGCGGGTCCTGATGTTCACGATGGCAGCTCGGGGCCAGGAGCCGCGTCCCAAGACAAGTCAGCAGCGCTTCTACACAGAAGCAGAGGCAGGAAAAGCAGCCTACCAACACAGGTCAGCCCGCGTTGAACGTTGAGTAGCACCCGCGCAGCGGGTGCTGCGAAAGTTATATGCACACTCCGGGCGGGGGCGGGGCCGCTGCGGGAAGAGGCTTCAGCTGTTGTAGTACCTCGCAGTCCCGCAGCGGTGTGGGCGGAGGGCGGGTCCTGATGTTCACGATGGCAGCTCGGGGCCAGGAGCCGCGTCCCAAGACAAGTCAGCAGCGCTTCTACACAGAAGCAGAGGCAGGAAAAGCAGCCCACCAACACAGGTCAGCCCGCGTTGAACGTTGAGTAGCACCTGCGCAGCGGGTGCTGCAAAAGTTATATGCACACTCCGGGCGGGGGGCGGGGCCGCTGCGGGAAGAGGCTTCAGCTGTTGTAGTGCCTCGCAGTCCCGCAGCGGTGTGGGCGGAGGGCGGGTCCTGATGTTCACGATGGCAGCTCGGGGCCAGGAGCCGGGTCCCAAGACAAGTCAGCAGCGCTTCTACACAGAAGCAGAGGCAGGAAAAGCAGCCCTCCAACACAGGTCAGCCCGCGTTGAACGTTGAGTAGCACCCGCGCAGCGGGTGCTGCAAAAGTTATATGCACACTCCGGGCGGGGGGCGGGGCCGCTGCGGGAAGAGGCTTCAGCTGTTGTAGTGCCTCGCAGTCCCACAGCGGTGTGGGCGAAGGGCGGGTCCTGATGTTCACGATGGCAGCTCGGGGCCAGGAGCCGCGTCCTAAGACAAGTCAGCAGCGCTTCTACACAGAAGCAGAGGCAGGAAAAGCAGCCCACCAACACAGGTCAGCCCGCGTTGAACGTTGAGTAATAAATACATTTTCCTCTGTTATTTGTATTAAATATAAATCATCTCCTTGCAGGGATAATACAATTATTCTTTTAAAACCATTAGAGTTTGTACATAAACATATACATTCCTAATATCCTGTTTGATATTTTGATTGAGCTCCAGTATCCCTAGCTATTGAATATTGGTCTAAATGCCTTATGCATTTTTAAACACACCCTAAATCGCACTGATCTCTGCATCTTCAACCCTCTTAAACACTGCATGGTAATGTGCAGTCCAAAAATTTGGCAACTGACAAAAATGTGATACTACATGGTCTGACACCTCTGTCAGGGCAGTGACTACCTAGGCACCTATTCCATGCCCTACTACTACTACCTTCTCCAATCCTATGGTCTTGTGCTTGCCACTGTCCTGCTAGGTAACCTGGTGAGACACGGTTTGTCTCTCACAGTCTGGACACAGCTGCCTGGACCCTGACAGACAGCAAGAGAATGGCCAGCTGTAATTATGCATGGCCCTTGGTCTCACTGGTCTCACTGATGACTGCTTGCATGCATTAGCCAGTGTTTAAACATTTGTGGACAGATATCCCACCTCTACAGCAGTACTGTATATACTAACATTCGAAAACACAGCCGGGTTGTGGACGCCACAGACACAGTCCGCACACAGAGTATTTAACGCAAATACGTATTGCCTCTGACAGGGACCAACATAACAAAGACGGAGATTTGAGGCCTCTCACTAATTGGACTATTAGTGCGTCTTTTAAAAGAGGTTAATTCCTCTTTCACCTACGTCCTGATGCGGACACGAATAACATGCAGACCTAACTAAGCTCCCCTGGTGAGATTACCTTACTCTTAAATCGCCCTGAAGAAGCCCATGTCTGGGCAAAACGCGTTGGCTGTGGCTGTCCACTCATGAAAACCAAGCACATCTATATTAAAGACACCTTAAGGCTACATACAGCAACGTGGACTCTTTTTCTTTCACCATTTATGCAGACTATATGATTTACTTTGTATATATATTGCCTCTCATACCCTTTGAATGACAGTACTGTATATGCTAGACATGACAGACCCGGCCTGATGCATGAATGTCTCAGCTCCAACATAGGGAACTGATATCGCAGCCTCCATGGGGACAACCTCGACACGCTTCACTGACCAGTTATGTCTAGGGAATAATGTAACCACTGCATCCTGTTGTCGCAGCACCTATTGCCCAGCTCCAGATCACCTTTTTGTTTTAGTAGCACATGGCCTGCATTTCCAACATTGCTGCATTGTGGTGTCCAGCACACGAGGTTGAGTGTCAGCTGACTTCGTGGCTCTATCTTGTGGAGCCACGTAAATGATGTGGCTAGGCCAGGCCGGTATGGACCACCTAATGTCACTGAACGTGGTGTTCATTTTCACTTACAACTGCACACCCAATGGCCACCGTTTATGAAGCACAGATTACGTCAGCAAATGTTCTTTTCAAGAAACTGTGAAGAATTTCATACTAAAGGAGCAGAGTTCACGTCGAAAACATCACAATGTATAATTACTATCGATATTTTCTTAATAAGAAATGTTATTTTTAATTAGACAAGTAAATGAATATAGACGTTTCTGGAAACTATGTATCACTCCGACTGAATGGAAAGTAAGACATATCCTAAATATTTCTGTTTACAAGTTGCTGCTCGCTGTACTTAGCATCAAACTTCCAATTTTCTGAAGAATTTTACATAAGCAGTAACAGAAAATTATAGCATGAATACTGCAGTGAGGTTAATCGCTATTGCAGGATTTGTTTTAATAGGTTTAATTCTGAGAATATGACTTGTTTTTATTTCTATAATGTTAATAGGACCACACGGCACAGAATGTCCTAACCTACTAACTTCAAGAGATATTTTAAAGGTTGATGAGGCAGATAAGAGACAGTAGAGTATCTGAGCTCCTTCTAATATCAGCTTTAAACTGACTTATTTTTATCTGAATGCGGTGTAAGAGCCTCTTGGAGCTCTTGTTCCAGTAGTCACATGCTCTTCAGAGAACTCCTTGGGAAGCTTGTGACACGCTGATGACGTCACTGCCCATCGCAGAGGACGCGGAGTATAAAGGGCTATGCAGACGGGGAGCTTCAGCAGTAATTAGACATCAGAAGGAGGGTGGAATGCAGAGGAGGAACAAAAACAACAGCACAGTGTGGCGCCCTGCTGTGTTCCATCATCGAGGCATGTAAAACATTTGCAACGCAAATAATCATCAGTCAAGACTAATGGGTTTTGTTTTTGTCTACAGAGTTACTTTAAATTACTGTGGCCCTCTTTATGAGCAGCTCGGTCTAACTGTGATGTAAATGTGTGTGTCTTGTGAAGCGCACTGCTACCTGCAGGCGTACTGGCGCTATAGACCGCTGGGGAACCCGTCCTGGCTTTCCCTGTGAGATGTTCCCTCCTGGGTATCTCCAAGGTGAAACCAGGCATCCCCGGCGTTTGTGGGGGGCCGTTGTGGAGATGAGACAAGCTAATGCCCAGAGTTGCCGAGTGTGATCCCTGGTTAAAGTAGGCACCGAGGCGAGAATTATCAAGTCCGCTGACCTTCACGGGAATTGAACCCTGGTCCCGGGCCGTTCTCTGCTCCCGGGTCTGCCGCCTCTAACCAGTGAGCCACACCACTCCAGTGATGTATGCAGTATTTTTGTACAGCACATATGGCAACTATGATTTTGTGATAAAGATCATAAAGTCAAACCTGCCTATATTTATAAGGGGAAAAATGTCAGGTATTCACAGAAACGTGTTTTTTGGCTCGCTAAGCTCCAAAATCTGCATGCTATTCCCCCTAAACTTGTGATTAGATAGTATTTATTGCACTCAATACATTTTGACTCGGAATTTAATAGATGCTCTAAATATCACACCAAACGCAGGACCACTCGTGATGATGTCCGTTGCATTTCAAAATGGGCATATTTTCTTTTGAGTAACCATGCAAAGATTGCTGGTTTCTAAACAAGATTCATTCATACTATTTGAGATTTATTTCTCAGTGTTAAAATACACCAATGCAAATTTAGTGATGAGGTAGCTCAGTCGGTCCACCCAACAACAGAGGTATCTTGATTACAGGATGACATTTGTCATAAAGTTGACTTATCTTTCCATCATAGAAAGGTTGGTATCACAAATATATGAGTAATATTTAGTATATGAAGAAGTGCAAAGATTGTTTCCACTATACATGAAGAAACGTTTTGCTTCCAGCATTCACCATGGTTTACATGGGCAATCTCCACCATCATGCAAAAAGTTTTGTTTATAGCACTACAGGCAATACAAGAGACAAATGGACAGTAGCCACACCAAATAGTCTGGTATGCATATTATTTTTACATAGCTGGAGCCCTAAGTTAGTTTATCATAAATATATATACATATACACATACATACATACAGCTTGGCTGGCCGAAACGCGTAATGGCAGGTTGCGGGAGCACTGCATCCGAAAATGAGAAACAATAAAAAATAACCTTGAATCACAGGAAGTGGTGCTCGTGTGTCTCTTCATCGCCGTAAGGAGGTTGAGGACGTCATTGGATTTAATGATATATATATATATATATATATATATATATATATATATATATATATATATATATATATATATATATACAAACACTGAAAAAACAAAGGTTACAGGGACGTTATAGTTAGGCTAATATTTCACTTGTACAAAACCAGCTAAATTCAGCCGCTATAGTTAGCTGAGCTAGTGATGACATCATCAAGTGACTGTGAGTGTTTTTTAAAAGTTTATGAGTGTTAAATATGTATATCAAGCTATATTGGTAAATCAGTGGGTGCATGAGTGACTGTATGGATGGGGGCGTGGCTAAGCACGCAATGGCGGAGGTCGCAATCGGGTAGAGCTCCGAGCCGAGCTCCCCTTCCCTGGGCCGATTCTCCGCCAAATTTCCTCGCTGCTGCCTGAAATTGCAGGCGGACCATCACAGAGCTATTTTCGGCATTCTAGCCGACTTTTGTACTGAAGGCCCGACCCTGTCCGCACCGGACTTTCCTGCAGGCCTCAAGCGAGACTCACTGCTACCTGGCCGGCGAGAGAGACTACGTGAGGCCGCGGCTTAGGCCTGACACCTGGGCCTCACCATGCGGCCCGCAGCCTAACATTCGCGGCCTCCCTGCCCGCTGGCATTGGGTCCTGGGAACCCTCTCAGCGCTCCATCTCTGGCTCCCCACTGCTCCTGGGGAATTGTGGAAGACCCGGACTGAAGGAGAACAGAGGCCTGACCGGCGGCATTCACCCGCCATACCTGCGGTGACCCGAGTCGAGGGCACAGCTGCTTGACTGCCTGCTCCCGTGAACGGAGATGACACGACCCCCCCTGCGGTGTGGCCATCGAAGCACCGGCGGAATTGAAGAACCGGGTAGGCGGCCCCCCCGTCTGAGCCTTGCCGAACGACCGTGCCCACCCGGCGGGGTCCCTCCTCGCGCATATGCGGTGCTGCGGTGAGCGGCGGATGCTCCTGGGACCCTGAGACGGACACCGAAGCCCACGCGGGGGCGGCGCCGGAGCCCCACCGAGGCCTCAAGCCCATTGCGGACCGCGGGCTCCACTGGCGGGGGAGTCGCATGACCCCGTGTGCTGCGGGCTCTCCCTAGGCTCCCTAGGATCGGCTGACTTGTGGGGCCCCGGTGGTAGCTGCCTGGCTGCGCTTCTGCCAATAGATTGACGCCATCGGGGGCGCGCGTGGCACTGGGCGAGGACTCTGGGCCTAGTGGGGAGAGAAGAGCCGCACGCAAGCAGAGAAACCTTGCGCTACAGGCATCCACAACGGAAGCGACCTGGCCTCCCCACAACGAGTGGAGAGACCAAGGGGCCACAGCCACGGGCTCCTGGGCCCCACAGCATAGACGCGAGGATGCTCTACCTGCCCTCCCTGCCCCGGAGTCTCAGTAGACATTGCAGGCGTGGTACGCTTTGCCATCACACAACCAGCTACCCACAATGTGTACATACTCACTTGGAACAGTTGCCTGACGTCTGCTCCATCACCCTACTCTTCTGCCGGAGAATCAACGCCATTGAGGGCACGTGAGGTGCCAAACGAGGGCTCTGGGCCTGGTGAGAAAGGAGAAGCCACACACGACCGGAGGGGCCTCGCACTGCGCATTTCCACGGCCGAAGCGACCTAGCTTCCTTGCAACACGCAGAGGAGCGACGAGACTCCGGCCACGAGTTTCTGGCTCCCCCGGCACACACACTAAGGTACGCTGCCTGCCCGACCTGCCCTGAAGGCCCTGTGAATCTCGAAGGCAGGAGATCGTCTGCTGCTACGCGGCCAGCTATCCACAACATGTACATGCCCGCCCCGGGCTGCTGACCGACGTCTGCTCCGCCATCCTACCACATAAACTTACTCTGCGAACTGGAACGCACGGTGCGTGGGACGCCGGCTGGCCAACCGCATGGAAACCGACACAAGAATCGGCCACACCGCCACTTTCAGACACTGCCGGAATCGTACTCCGGAAAAAGCCTTCTCCTCCTGACAAGCAAGGCTGAACTGATACCCAGGCACACCCTACCACGAGCCGACAGACATCCAATTCTCCTACACCCCCGACAGGACTGATATTCCAGTAGCACTGCCCATGTACTGAGGGGTAAGAACCCGCACCGGAACTGAAGGCGCCCCGCCGAAAGGGAATACTGATAAGACGCTAAAGAAGATGGATGCAGACCAGGTGACCACAAGACTAGATAGCGTGCTAGCTACCATGGAGCGCTTGGAGGAGTCGCTACAATCGACCAGGACATCACTGGAGTCCAAAATTGACAGCGTCGCCATAAACTTCACCCACCTGAGGGACGATCACAAGAAGCTGGCGGACCGGACCAAGACTCTGGAAGGCACAGTGGCGGACCTTGAACCCCGAGTCACCCAAACAGATAAGCAAGTACAGGACCTCCTGAACAGAGTAGAGTTCCTGGAAGACCGTGCCGAGGATGCGGAAGGACGGGCACGACGAAACAACATCAGACTCGTGGGGATCCCGGAGAAATGGGAGGGCAACAACCCTGCCCAACGGGTAGAGGACTGGCTTGCAGACATACTGCCAGAAGACACACTCTCGCCCTACTTTGTGGTGGAACGGGCGCACAGCGTACCCACGAGACCACTTCCCACAGGCTCTAACCCGAGACCGCTGCTCCTTCGGATACTGAACTATCGGGACAGAGATACGGTCCTGCGAGAAGCCAGGCGGCTTGGGGAGATACAAATAGACAATGCCACAGTTATGTTCTTCCCGGACTATACCATCCAAGTACAACGCCAAAGGCACTTGTTCCTGGAGGTAAAACGGAGACTCCGCACAGCAGGCCTCAAATATTCCCTCCTCTTCCCTGTGAAGCTAAGAGTGGTTGCGCAGGATAAGACTTACTTCTTTAACAACCCAGAGGAGATGAGCTCCTGGCTGGACAGCGGCACTGACACAGCACCCAGGCAAATACAGGGCTATGAATCGAGGCCACGGGCACGTGGGCCGAGACGTCGCCGCAGGAACAGAAACCAGCAGGCCCGTCGCCCGGAAGAAGCAGCACGACGTTCTCCGCCAGCGGACCAAATTCTTCAGGAACAGCGAGATGCACTCCGAAGGGTTTCACAACTGAGCAGTTCACCGGCATCAGACGTCGCACCGGGCACCAGCCCACGGGTTGTCCCAAGCGACGATGAAGCCGTTTATGGAATTCCGGACAATCAGCTTTCGGTGGACTTGCCGGATATCACACCGCAGACAGCTGACCTGCTTCATTGACATTACACAAGCCATCCATGCGGAACCTGCTGTAAGGAGGGGACGGAGGCGGGGGCCGGCTGGGCGCTGAGGCGCAACTGGTGCTTGGTGATGCCGGGAGCCTCTTTCCCCCCCTTGTCCATAAGCTGGATTGTGGAACGCTGATGCAGTGAGTATTGCCCCAATCGTGTAGACACAGGCAGGGTGCGGTAGTGGTGGGGTTACCCTGCGATCCTTCCTCCCCCCCCCCCCTCTGCCCGCTGGCCCCAATGAACGGGGAACTAATAATGCCAGAGGCCCGGGTGGTGTGAACAGTTTTACTTTTTCCCCTTCTATGGCTGGCGGGACTGGGACCCCTGCACGGCAGGCAGCGCCACCTTCTGGCGCAATGACTTTGGCTGCAAGATGCATATATCATATGGCCTGGGGAAGGACATTGATCTCCTTCTTTGTCTAAATAACTGAACCGCCAGGACTGTGATTAGCACACAATACCCCCTAGCTTTGAAAGGTTGTCCCTCTTTATCGAGAGTATGGACGGTGGCCCATTTCGCTACTGCCCCTTTGGCATTCTGGTGGGGTTCACCCACAGTTGGTTCTTGTGGTTACTTTTTTGCCCCCCTTTAATGTCTTCCTGAACTGTGCTGAGTGTATTGATGGGAGTGGTCGTGGGAGCGCTAGGTGGGGGGATGCAATGGACCCGGGTCTGGCTGATGTATATGGAAATAGGGGGAGGATGCCTGCATTGATAAAATGTCTACGATAAAAATCTGTACCTGGAACATTAGAGGCATGCACACACCAGCGCGCTGTTATCAAATATACACCTACTTGAAAAGGCATCAGATTCACATTGCACTCTTACAAGAAACGCACTTGAACAGGGCAGAGGTGGTCGCACTGCGCCGCAGATGGAGAGGGCAACTGTATGCCACCGAGTACTCCTCATATGCCCGTGGGGCGCTATTGTGGGTGAAACCGGGTACTCCCTTTACAATGACTGACACCCACACTGACCCAGAGGGTAGGTATGTGTTAGTGAACGGCCGCATTGATGGGCAACCCATGGTTCTGGCGTCCATTTACTCTCCAAACACGGAACAGGGGGGCTTCCTAGCACACCTTTCAGGGAAATTGGCGCCCTAGCATGGAGTCCCCTGGATTCTCGGGGGGGATTACAACACAGTGTTGGATGCTACACTAGACTGCTCTGCCCCACCCCGGCCTGATGCATCATCTTTTGGAGCCATGAAGGCACTCACCCAGTGGGCGACACAGTGGGACTTAAAGGATGCATGGAGCGCCCATAACCCTAGCACCAAAGTATACTCCTATTATTCAGGGGCGCACGCGTTACATGTCCGCCTAGACAGATACATGGTGTCATCAGAGCTACTGCCACACATCACAGACTCTCAATACCTTGGCCGAACACATTTGTACCACCATCCACACACACTGCAAATAGCTTGGGAACACCCACACCCGCCCATCCCTACATGGCGCTTACAACCAGCCCTGCTGCTGGATGCTCCCTTCAGAGACTCCCTGCAAGCCTGCGTAGCACAATACTTCACAGACAACTCGGACTGGGCGTCCTCCCCGCAGATTGAATGGGACGCTTTCAAGGTTGTGGTACGGGGACACTGCCTGGGTACACAGGGGAACATGCAAAAAAAGCTGGAGGCTGACCTGCGCCGGGTAGAGGCTGACTTGATCCGCCGGGAGCAGGAAGCAGTGACAGGAGCAGACGACCAACTACCCGAGGCTCGTGAGGAGCAAACGACATTACTGGAACGACTACGCCACATCAATTACGCAGCCCACTCGGCACGTGTGCACCAATACAGTGACAAACCCGGGAAATTGTTGGCCTGGCTAGTCAAACAAGAGAACCGTACAGAGCCGGTGTCTGCCATCCGAACGACCGAAGGGGAGGTAGTGTACACTCAGAGTAAAATACACCAAGCCTTTGTGCACCACTACCAAGCCTTATACAGGTCGCAGCTGAGGGTCTCATCTGAGACTATAGCAGACTATCTCGCTAATATTCAGCTGCCTTCCCTTACGAATACACAGCGGGGGGACCTAGGGGCGCCATTCACACAAGTAGAAATGCACAAGGCTATTTTCGCTCTCTCCAACGGCAAATCACCTGGCCCAGATGGCCTACCCGCCAAATTGTTTAAAACATGCTCGGAAACACTGATCCCGGAACTGCTCAAAATGTACAATGCTGCAATAGACGACTCGGCACTCCCGGCTACACTTAAAGAGGCTACCTTGGTTTCACTCCTGAAACCCGGTAGGGAAGAAACATGTATGAGCTCCTACAGGCCTTTGGCCATGTTAAACACCGACTACAACATTTTCACTTCTCTATTAGCCCGACGCTTAGCCACTGAGGTCCCAGCCTTGGTCCATCACGACCAAAATGGTTTTGTACCTGCGAGAGGCACCTCACGCAATATTCGCCATCTCTTCAGAATACAGGAAGCCGCCACGTTGCAATGGCCGAGATCGGGATGTCTGGTTCTGGACCTCGAGAAAGCCTTTGATTCCGTGGAATGGCCCTATCTCGGGCGGTGCTGGACAGATTCGGCCTGGGCGATGCGTATGCTGACATGGTTGGGCTACTCTATCAACGGCCCAGTGTAAGAGTACGAACGGGCAGATTGCTCTCGGAGGCAGTGTAGGTGCGCAGAGGGACCCGACAGGGCTGCCCCCCTGTCGCCCCTTCTCTTCTCTCTGGCCATAGAGCCCCTAGCGGCGCTGTTGCAGATGAGGGGAGCGGGATGGGGGATCCCGCTGGCTGACGGTGTACATATAGTCTCGCTTTACGCAGACGACCTGCTTCTGTATGTGCGCGACCTTGCAGCTGTGCCGGGCTTATTGTCGGAAATTTTCCAGTCATTTGAAGAGGTATCGGGACTTAAGGTCAACTGGGTGAAGTCCGGAGTGTACTCGTTCAGTCCGGACACACAGGAATGCGACGTGCGCCTCGGAGGAGTCAGACTTACATGGTATCCCACCACATTTAAATACCTCGGAATGCTCATCTATAGGGATACGCAGAGCATACTGGAGGGTAACCTGGTGCGCGCTATATCCTCGCTGCGCGCCCAGATGGCCTTCTGGAAGACACTGCCTCTGAATGTGCCCAGTAGGATAGCACTATCCAAAATGATAGCATTACCTAGACTGCTCTATCACTTCGCCAATATCCCACTATATGTTCCTACCCAGGTATTCCGTGAACTAGAATCAATGGTCCGCAACCTGATTTGGAACACTGGGTGCCCTCGAATGGTTCTGGTGAAACTCTACTCCCCAACTACAGAAGGGGGGCTGGCGGTCCCTAACCTAGAGCTGTATTATCTGGCGGCTCAGCTACAATGGGTGACACACTGGCTGAGCGGCGCACACTTAGATGACACAGCCACCGCTACCTACGTATGGACACACACGCAAATATGCACATTGTTTTTGACTAAGGGGCCTCGCCCGCTACCACTACATGTGGCTTGGCCTGCAAATGCTTCCTCTGTAGCCTAAAGCTGACCCGGGAAGTCAAGCCTTACGCCCCGCGCTTCCCCTGTTGGGTACCCCCAGGAGGAGCGGAATGGTGACACTGCGCATTCTAGAGAGCTGGACTACGGCTGGGGTGGAAACCATGGGCGACCTTTATGCGGATGGAGCCATGCTCCCATTTGAGGAACTGATGGAGGGCACAGGTCTGCCAGCAGGGCAGTTCCTACTTCATGCGTCTATTCTACGTGCGTACACGGAGTCCTGGGGCGACATTCAGGAGGAACCACCGATACACCACCTAATGCAATACTTGCATGTTATGGGCAACGGTTCCCATATCATCCACTGGCTGGCACAAGCCCTCCTCATGCACACGCAGCGGTCTACACAACCACTATGAGACAAATGGGTGGCCCTCCGAGGGAGGGACTGGACGGACAAGGAGTGGACCATGATCCTAGCCAGCCCCGTGAATATCCCACGTAACTCCCGTTTCAAGACAATACAATTTTACATACTACATCAGGCATATTTATCGCCGTACAAAATCAACAGGTATTTCATGATCAACACCACTACCTGTCCCAGATGCAACCTGCTACGCGCGGACATTTTGCACATGCTCAGGCATTGCCCCTCTCTTGCCACATATTGGGGAGAGGTGACATCTCTCCTGACACGCAGGGCTGGCTCAGGGCTACCGCACACATGGGAGGCTTGCATTCTAGGATTATACAAAAGAAATAAACTCAATAAAATACAAGCCAGGTTCTGGGACCTAGGCCTTATTACTGCCAAGCGGTTGCTCACTAAACACTGGAAAAGGAAGGAACCACCGCTCACTAAGTATTGGTATGTTTCCTTCACTAACTGGGCTAGGGCGGAAAGCGTTGCATTACACCGAGAGGAGATAGCGGGCTTAAGAAAATTCCCAATTACACAACTCTGGGATGACATAATGAGCTCCCTCCAGAAGGAGGGCACGACCAGAGGGCTCATTTAGAGATCGCCACATACGGGGAAACGCAGGTGGAGAAGGCATGGAGATACTAAGGACACGGACAATAATGTCCCCTCATGACGCCCGCACGCCCGGGGCGCTGAAGATGTGGTGCTTACAGATCGGAAGAAGCTTGCCTCCCCCCCAGTCACATCGAATAATGATTGTAACATATGTCCGACACGCTAGCCGCGGGTCCGGGCACCCACCCACACGAAGATCCATTAGTCCATGACATGATATAATATTTTCCTGGTTCTTTTCACGACATCGCTCCCTCATATGCACTCTTCCACCCCACTCCCTCCCGCATAAATCCCCCAGTTTATTTTTTTTGTCTCTTATCTCTCATATATAGCCTTTTCTTCCTTGAACGTCTCACCCGGGATGCACACTCAGACGCCTGACAAGCTGCAAGGCCTGAAGTAAGTCGCATCTCCCCAGTATACAATTAGGCTATACTATTTATCCTTGTTGCACATGTTGCACATCACCCACTACATTGATAATCAGTGGAGATTTACCGCTCTAAGTAGGTAGTGTTAATCACGATAAGGATAGACCGAACACGTGTAATAACTAATCCTATCCCAAAGACACACTTACAGGGTCTGTCCGTGAACTTCATGAGTTTCAGTACAGTGGAAACCGGAATGTTACTCGATGGCACAGCCAACTATTTGGGACAAAGCGATAAGAACTGTTAAGTTTACAGAGTTAAATTTTTTACTTATAAAACGATAAAACAAGACATCATTTGAATGTAAAATTGAACTATGAGCATGCGTGATGCGAATGATGCAATTAATGTCATTTATCCTGATGTTACAGTCGCAAGAGATGTATACCTTTCTTTTGTTTTATCTTTCTTACAATGCATCGAAGTGTTGCAGCCGGCCCCAAGGGTTGTTGGCTCCGCATTGTGTACTGCTCTATATACTACTAATAAACGTGTTACAAAAAAAATAAATTAGTGACTGTATGGATTACTCAGTGTGTGCGTGACTGACTGTATAAGCAAGTAATTAGGTGTCTCAGTGAATGCATGGGTGAGTGACTGGTGGTGTGAATGTGTGTATCTGTGTATCAGTTGTTGTCTAAGTGGGTGTATGAGTGTGTTAATGGGTACGTGAATGACTATATGGGTGATCAATTGATTCTCTGACTACATCTATGGTTGTCTGGCTGTCTGTGTTTTTGGGTGAGGAGGTGGTGACTGCCTCTATGTATCAGTGAGTGGGTGAGTCAATGGCTGTATGGGCTACTGTTGCATGTCTGAGAAGTTGTATGGGTGAGTGAGTGTCTGGCTGTGTCAGTCATTGGGTGCATGTGGCAGTATGGGTGAGTAACTGAATATGTGAAAGGCAGAATACGTAAGTGAGGGGTATATGAGTGACTGTATGTGGGAGTGAATGTGAGAGTGGCTATATGGATGAATGCATACTTCTATCAGTTACTGTTTAGCTGATTGAGTATGTGTTACTATTTTTATTAGTAAGTAAGTGCATGGTTGTGTAACTGTTTGGATGAGTAAGTGGCTGTATGATTGAATGCATGGGTGAGTGTCTCAGTGTGTGTGTAATTCTATGGGTGACTCACTCAGTGTGTGAGCACCTGTATGGCTGTATGAGTGGATATGTCAATGGCTGTATCAATGAATGAGTGGGGCTATGAGTGGCAATATCGGTGAGCAAGTGGATGTGTGTATAGATGGCAGTGGGTTTATAAATGGTTCTATAGGGGTGTGAGTGGGTGCGTCAGAGATGCTGTGGATGATGTCATAACTGATGTCATCAATTATGCCATTTCAGATATCATACGGGATGTCATCAATGATGTCACTGACCATGTCATGAGTAATGTAATATTTGTGAGGTCAGAAGCAGTGCATTACGGGGGTGCGAGTTATAGCTAGCTCAGCTAACTATAACAGCTGAATTTTGGTTTTGTATGAGTGAAATGTCAGCCTTAGTACAATGTCCCTGTAACCTTTGTTTTTTTCAGTGAATTTCTAAGTTTTTTAAAATGCTAATTTCTAACTAAAGCATCCTTGAACCCTGTGTTTTTTTCAGTGAATTTCTATGTTTTTTTTACCTAGCAGTCGCGTTTGCAGAATGGTGGAGAGAGGGGGCTGGGCCTCCAACCAGCGCTCAGGAATTCCACTGCATAGGAATTACAAGAGGTACCAGGAGGGCTTTTTGGCCTCCAAGATCCCTCAGGAGTAAAGTGGACTTCTACCCCAACCAGTAGTGCACCAGGAGATGTGTTTGCAGAGTGGTGGGGAAAGGGGGGCGTGGCCTCTGAAGATCTCTTAGCAATCCCACTGTGTGGGACTTACTGGAGGTAACAGGAGGGGTAGTTGGCCCCCAAGGACTACTTAGGGGCGAACTACCCCTCCTATTACCTCCAGTAATTCCCACTCAGCAGGGTTGTTCACTTCTGATAGCAGGCCATGCCCACTTTGCAAACGTGCCTCCTGATGGCTTTTGGTTGGGGGATGAAGTCCCCTTTGCTGCTGGGGCTAATTAAGGCCCAACTAGCCTACCTGTTACCCCCTGTAAGCTCCACCCAGCTGGATTGCTGAGAGGTGGTCAGAGGCCACACCCCCTTTCTCCACCACTCTGCAAATGAGCTTCCTGGTGCACTGCTGCTTGGGGGAGGAAGTCCACTTTAGAGCCGAAGTCCTCAGGACACAAGGGGACCTCATCGCCCCATCAGCAGTGCACCAAGAGGCACATTTGCAGAGTGGTGTAAAAAGGGGCATGGTCTCTGACCAACTCTCAGCAATCCAGCTGTGTGGGGCTTACTGGTGATAATATGTGGCTAGTTGGCCCCTAAGGACCCTCAACAAAGAAGGGGACTTTATACCCCAACCAAGAACGCACCAGGAATTCCACTGCATAGGAATTGCAAGAGGTACTAGGAGGGCTTTTTGGCCCCAAGATCCCTCAGGAGTAAAGTGGACTTCACCCCCCAGCCAGTAGTGCACCAGGAGGCACGTTTGCAGAGTAGTGGAGAAACGGGGTGGGGTCTCTGAGAGTTGCCGGCTTCCATTTTTTTTTTTATTCTAGGAATTGGGACTGTGAGGCCTCCCTCTCTTGTTGCATTTGTGACCAAGGAACCTCATACCCCGGGGCATGACCCATCTTAAATGTTGTTGTTGTTTTTGTGATAAAACAGGAGGGGGGCATGCAGCCCCCCTCCCGAGGCTGATTTTGGCCCTGGGGACCTCATCCCCCTGGTCCGGGCCTTTATATATATATTTTTTTCTCTTGCCACTTTTGGCACCGGAACCCCATCCTTCAGGGCCTGCCCTACTGGTTTGAAGTGTTGGCAGCCAATCAGATCTCAGATCAACTTATATCTGAGAAATCTTCAAATTTCACAGGAACCACTGAATGAATTTACACCATTTAACAAAAAGAGTGATTTCTGAACCAAAAGGTAAATTTTTGCCAATTCTGGTATAACTCTGTTCAGCAGTTCAGGCTGTAGTCGTGTCTAAAGTTTCCAATAGAAATTAACATGGAGAAACTCCCCCCCTCTTTTTTCTCAGCACCCGCTTGACGGATCACCCCGAAAATTTCAAGACAGCAGCTAAAGTGAGTGGGCCATGAGTTTTGAAACTTTCCTAAAGATGCATCAAACTGCCCCAAAAATATTGGCAAAATAAAAAATGCTTTTTGAATAGAAACAAGGTCATAACTATAACTAGCTACTGGCGACTGCCAGCAGATAATTTATATTTCTATATGAGAAAGGCTGAGATCAGCCGAAATGAGTCAGTGCGGCCATGCTGCAATAAAGTAATTTAAATCTCGTACCTTGGTTGGAGTGCCCACTTCTTCCTTCGATCGGCGAAGAGCACTTGGGAATTTATAAATATGTATATATATGTTACCTACTGGCGATAGCCAGTAGGTATATATAGTTAGGACCTAGCTACCATAGGAAATCTGCAACATTCTATTGGGAATAACTTTGGCACCGAATGAGGAATTTGCGTGTAATTTTCCAAAATTTTGGCCAGCTCCGCTGCGCTCCTTCCCTGAAAGTTTCGGGGGGATTTGTGAAGTGGGGGCTGAGAAAAAAGGGAGGTTCCAAAACGTGTTATCCCCATGTTAATTTCCATAGGACGTTCTGACATGTCTACAGCCCGAACCGATGAACGGAATTACACCAAACTTGGCAAAATTGTAGGGACTGGTACACAGAAGGGCCTTTGCTATATTTGGTGAAAATTGCTCCAGTGGTTTTTATGAAAATTAACTTCAAAAACACATATATATCAGGGCAGAGCCTATCCACACATCTCATCGTGAGATCTGATTGGCTGTCAGCACTTCATCCAAGAAGTGTTGGTAGCCATCTTGGGACCAATATACATGATAGCACCTCATTAAAAAGCATTGTAGTTAATAGAGGGTTTTAGGACTTTAGTTACCTTATAAATCATTTGTTGATGGTACCATACTCATTTTAGGAAATGTGGTGTGTTCTAAGGTGATTTTACCATGTGAAAAAGCCTTCTGCTGGGATATCATGAATCATGTTTGAAAGAAGAAAACTATTATCTCATGCTTTTCCCAAAGTGGTTTGGAAGGGGATCTATAAGCTAAACTGAAAGCATATTTTCTGTAAATTCACATTATCTTTCTCAGTCATGTGAGAATGAAGTCTGACATTCTCAGTAAAACATGTACATCCAACAAGGACAGAGACTGTCAGTTGATTCCTTTGTGTTCTACTGCAGCCTCCTAGAGTGTTCTAAAGAACAGCTAGAGCACTAACAGTCCTACTTATTACAAAGGTATGGCACACCTGAAGCCATCTTGATTGGAATAAAGTGGTAACTCTTAAAACATTTAATTTAAAAAGGAACAACATGAGGGGGTATATTTTGCCATAGAAAGTATGATTAGTGCTGCAGAAAGAAAAATTAGGGCACATTTTGAGTGACTCCTCAAATCCTCTTTTATTTCATTAAAAAATTCTGATATGCAGTCTCCCAAGATGGCCACCAGAGACAAAAGAGCCCAAATGACAATTAGTGCACCCTCGAGCAAGACAACCATCCCCCCGGCCTTGGCTCTTTTAAAGCATGGAATAATATTAAACAGCCAGACCTAAAAAAAACAGCTGGATAGTACACGACCGCTGGTCTCCTCCGATCCGATCATGGCAACACAACAATTTCAGGATTGGCTGGGTCACGCTACTAATCTTTTGGTCCCCATTAAGTCTATATGTAAGAATAGGTCTACTCCAACTGCTCCGTGGTACACGGATGAATTAAAAAAGCAAAAACAACACAACAGGAAGTGTGAAAGGCATTGGAGGAAAACGTATGACTTAGTAAGCAGGACCCCTATAAAGATTCATTTCGCCGTTTACAAAACTATGATTGTAAAGGCCAAAAAGTCCTTTTACTCAGATCAAATTGAGCAAGCAAAGAATTCCAGTAAAAAATTATATGAAATTACGAAATCCCTTTCAGGTAAGGTTCCTGATTTGACTCCACCTCCATCCCAAGTTATGTGCGATGCATTGGCCAATTTCTTTTTTGCTAAAGTGGACGACATCTACCAAGCCTTCACCTCCAAATCCACTACAGCAAACCCCTCTTTCTCTAACACACTTCCAGCCACAGCTTTCATCAGTTTTAAACCACTAACTAACGACCACACACTAACCATTGTCTCCACTATTAAAACAGGATCAACATTGGACCCTTGTCCTTTCCCGGTCCTTCCTCCAGTGATGGACTCGATTATCCCAGTCCTTACACAATTATGTAATTCCATCTTGAGCTCCGGGACATACCCTAATTCCTTAAAAATTACCCAGCTGAAACCTCTTCTTAAGAAACCTTGCCTTGATAAGACCGAGCTAAAAAACTACCGGCCAATTGCCAGCCTTCCTTTCATAGCCAAAGTGGTTGAAAAGGCCATGAATATAAAACTATCGGAGCATATCGAGAAACATCGATTGCTTGACGATACATAATTCGGATTTCGGAAATATCATGGAACCGAAACTGCCTAATTAAAGCCACAGATGATGTGAGATTAATTCGAGATCAGGGTGGGACAGCAGTTTTGGTACTGCTGGACCTATCAGCTGCTTTCGACACGGTCGACCACAAGATCTTGGTCGACCGTGTCGAAAAGATCGGCATCTGCCATACAGCAAGAGATCTGCTCGCCTCGTTTCTCACAGACAGAACCCAGGCCGTCACCCTTGGGCCTTACCAATCTGCTAAGCTTTCATTGCCATGTGGGGTACCTCAAGGCTCATCCCTGAGTCCGACACTATTTAATATCTATGTGTCGGACCTTGCTAATGTCATCAAAGCACATGGGATGAGCCTAACCTCTTATGCGGAAGACACGAAATTGGTACTGGCCATTAATAGTGACGGAGGGGAGGTCGCCCAACGTTTCCAAAATGGAATGTTGGAGATAGGAGAGTGGATGGCAACAAATTGCCTGAAACTCAACTCAGAAAAAACTGAGGTAGTTATCTTCGGACCTCTTTCACCAGATTGGTCATCATATTGTTGGCCTCCCACATTTGGAGCACCCCCAACGCCAGTAACCAAGGTCAGAAATTTGGGAGTCACCTTTGATGACGGCCTAAATTTCATGGATCATGTGAATAAAGTGGCCTCAACAGCCCACTATAAATTACGCGTGATCAGAAAAATCAGTCCGTTTTTGCCAGCAGTCGCCATTAAAACCTTGGTTAGTTCCTTGGTTTTGTCGTCACTGGATTATTGTAACGGCCTATTTCTAAACACTCAGGCCAGGGTCACGAGGAAGTTGCAGTCGATACAAAATGCTGCAGCACGCCTGCTTTCTGGAATCCCTAAATTTGCGGCCATTTCAGAAACTATCAAACAACTCCACTGGCTGACGATCCAGAACAGGATCAAGTTTAAGTCACTATTTATAGTCTACAAAGTGCTAAATAATCAAGGCCCGCATTTCTTAACAGACCAACTGGTTCCATATCAAGCCTCCCGTCAGCTTCGGTCCTCTAATCTTAACCATCTAGTGATTCCTCGCTCCAAAACAGTGTCCTGGGGTGATCGTCGCTTCTTGGTCGCTGCTCCTAAACTTTGGAACACCTTGCCCCAAGATATCAGATCAAGCTCTACACTCATCCAGTTTCATAAGAGATTAAAGACTTGGTTGTTCTCCCAATAGTCTCCATGAAATGCAGGTAACTTGTCTGAGCAAATAACATCGATCTGAATCTATGCAAATTGACTAGCGCAGAGACGCCTGCGGGTATTTGTCGCGCTTTATAAATGGCAATAAATAAATACATAAATACACAAATAAATAAATAAATGTAGCCCAAATATCACCCAGATGTAGCCCAAGTATAGCCCAATGACAGAATGTCCCAGAGTGTTCTAAAGAACAACTAGAGCGCTAACAGTCCTACTTATTATTAACACACCTGAAGCCATCTTGATTGGAAGAAAGTGGCAACTCTTAAAACATTTAATTTAAAAAGGAACAACATGAGGGGGTATATTTTGCCATAGAAAGTATGATTAGTGCTGCAGAAAGAAAAATGAGGGCACATTTTGAGTGACTTCTCAAATCCTCTTCAATTTCATTAAAACAAATCTGACATGCAGTCTCCCAAGATGGCCACCAGAAACAAAAGAGCCCAAATGTAGCCCAAATATCACCCAGATGTAGCCCAAGTATAGCCCAATGACTGAATGTCCCAGAGTGTTCTAAAGAACAACTAGAGCGCTAACAGTCTTACTTATGACAAAAGTATGGCACCCCAGAGGCCATCTTGATTGGAATGAAGTGGTAAGTCTGAAAACATTTAATTTAAAAAGGAACAAAATGAGGGGGTTCATTTTGCCATAGAAAGTATGATTAGTGCTTCAGAAAGAAAAATTAGGGCACATTTTGAGTGACTTCTCAAATCTTCTTCTATTTCATTAAAAAAATTCTGACATGCAGACTAAAACATGCACTTTGAATACCAGCAGCAGACTTCCCTGGTGAGCAGTAGCTTTACTACAGTGATCTAATGAGCAACTAGAGTGCTAACATTCAGAATTTATGGCAAATGTGTGACAGATCTGAATGCCTTCTTGATGGAACCAAAGTAAACAAGCATTGAAAATGCAATAGATCTCGCCCTCGTTTAAGTTAAAGCCATTCTGTTTGTAATGAGGTGGCTTTTTAGCTTTGCTTTTATTAGTTTTTAAAACTTTCATGTAAATAACATGCATATGTATGCATATATGTATATGTATGCATGCATTTATATTTGTATTTATATATATATGCAGATTATATATGTTTATATGTATGTATATATATATACACATACATATATATACATGCATATGCATATATATGCATATATATGTGTATATGTATGCGTGTAGAGAGAGGTAGAGGTAGAGAGGTAGAGAGGTAGAGGTAGAGAGGTAGAGGTAGAGAGGTAGAGACTAGTAGAGAGAGAAGTAGAGAGAGGTAGAGAGGTAGAGAGTAGAGAGTGAGTAATAGAGAGTTGAGAGTGAGTAGTAGAGAGTAGTAGAGAGCAGTAGAGAGAGTAGCAGAGAGTGAGTAGTAGAGAGTAGTAGAGTGAATAGTAGAGTGAGTAGTAGAGAGTGAGCAGTAGACAGTGAGTAGTAGAGAGTAGTAGATAGTAAGTAGTAGAGTGAGTAGTAGGGAGCAGTAATGAGTGAGTAGTAGAGAGTAGTAAAGAGTGAGTAGTAGAGAGTAGTAGAGAGTGAGTAGTAGAGAGTGAGTAGTAGAGAGTAGTAGAGAGTGAGTAGCAGAGAGAGAGAATAGTAGAAAGTAGTAGAGAGTGAGTAGTAGAGAGTTGTAGAGAGAGAGTAGTAGAGAGTGAGTAGTAGAGAGTAGTAGAGAGTGAGTAGTAGAGTGAGTAGTAGCGAGTGAGTAGTAGAGAGTAGTAGAGAGAGAGTAGTAGAGAGTGAGTAGTAGAGAGTGAGTAGTAGAGAGTGAGAAGTAGAGAGTGAGTAGTAGAGAGTTAGTAGTAAAAAGTGAGTAGTAGAGAGAGAGTAGTAGAGAGTGAGTAGTAGAGAGTAGAGAGTAGTATAAAGTGAGTAGTAGAGAGTAGTAGATAGTGAGTAGTAGGGAGTGAGTAGTAGAGAGAGAGTAGTAGAGAGTAGTAGAGTAGTAGAGAATGAGTAGTAGAGAGTGAGTATTAGAGAGTAGTTGAGTAGTAGAGAGTAAGTAGTAGAGAGTAGTGGAGAATATTCCAACGTTTGGCACAGCACCACTTGCACAATAAGTCCAATCAAATCATATCACTTAGAGTCCTTATTGAAGCGCTGAATCCTGGTGTATATTAAAATGCTTTTATTTTCCTTAAGTTTATGTACCACAGCCAGCCGACGCGTTTCGTTCTGTACACCAGAACTTCTTCAGGGCGTTCTTATTTCCTTCAAGTTATGTCGGTATCCTGTTGTCATATAACTAGATATTTCTTCCAAATGTTAGACGAGACGTAAGTACATTCTTATTCAAAGTGACTAGGTATCAATTTTACCCACACAATTCGGGCAGACTTGAGTAATTTATAGCATCCTCAAAGTCAGTCTTGCAAAAATTCCAAAGTATAGGATATGATAATCCAAATCCAAATGTTTCTCAAGAAAAGTCATTTTCAATCGTTCGGAATATCGGCGTTTGGGCAGATATGACCCAGGGACCCCCAGTATGCAAGGGGAATTAGTCCCCCTCTGCAAACCCGCCAGTGGCCTGCGTTGCAGAGAGGTGTAAAAAGGGGCATAGCCTCATTGCACCTCTGTGCAATGCAGCCCCCTGGCGCATACTGGAGGTTCCAGATGGGCTAGTTGGCCCTCAGGGACCCCTAGTATGCAAGGGGAATTAGTTCCCCCTCTTCAAGCATGCACGGGGGCTGCGTTGCAGAGAGGTGTAAAAAAGGGTGTGGCCTCATTACACCTCTCTGCAATGCAGCCCCCTGGTGCATACTGGAGGCTCCTGGTGGGCTAGTTGGCCCCCAAGGACCCCCAGTATGCAAGGGGAATTAGTTCCCCCTCTGCAAACGCACCAAGGGGCTGCGTTGCAGAGAGGTGTAACAAGGGGCATAGCCTCATTACACCTCTGCAATGTAGCCCCCTGGCGCATACTGGAGGTTCCAGGTGGGCTAGTTGGCCCCCAGGGGCCCCCAGTATGCAAGGGGAATTAGTTCCCCCTCTTCAAACATGCACGGGGGCTGCGTTGCAGAGAGGTGTAAAAAGGGGCGTGGCTTCATTACACCTCTGCAATGCAGTCCCCTGACGCATACTGGAGATTCCTGGTGGACTTTCAGGTCTTATATAGTTAGGAATTAGCATTAAAAAAACTTTGAAATTCACTGAAAAAAACATAGGTTTCAGGCCTTATATAGTTAGGAATTCGCTTTTAAAAAACCTTGCAAATTCACTGAAAAAACCATAGGTTTCAGGCCTTATATAGTTAGGAATTAGCATTTAAAAAACCTTTGAAATTCACTGAAAAAACCATAGGTTTCAGGCCTTATATAGTTAGGAATTAGCATTTAAAAAACCTTTAAAATTCACTCAAAAAAACTATAAGTTTTAGGGGTGTTATAGTTAGCTTGACATTTCACTCATACAAAACCATTGAAATTGCTCCTATATAGTTAGTTGTACTAACTATATTTCGCGCACCCGCAATCCACTGCTGATGATGTCACATATTACATCATTCATGACATGGTCAGTGACATCACTGATGACATCTCAAATGACATCACTGATGACATCACTGATGACATCATCCACATGACAATCACATACACCTTTTCGTACACTAGTAAAATCTTTCATCACTCTTTGTAAAATACAGAGTATCCTATTTGAATCCATTGTTACAGCAATACAAGTATCTAAAAACCCACTCAGTGAGTCATAGATGTATACACACATCTAATCACTTACCTGTAGATTCACTCATACATGCTGTCAATGAACAATAGAACACTATCAAAAATACTTATACACCTAAATCGACATTACACACCAGCACGCATCCTATTCACATATGAAGTCATCTTATTCACTTATGCAAACAATGGATCATACTTACATATTTACTTAGCTACACACTTATACAAACACAACTTCATCTATTCATTTAGATAGTAAGTCATACTTAGTGAATTATAAAATCATTATTACAAAGTTATCCATACAGTCACTCACACAATCATTGAGTCTTATGTATACTTATTTATATACAACAACTGACACATACACTGCCTTTTATTTTTCTAGTTTGTTGGACATGTACCATTGAGAAATATATTTGCTCATCACCACACCCATAAAGATATTCACTCACCCAAACAACTGTTAGAACATGTAGTTTTAACTTCATATATCTAGTGAATCAACTATTCACACATGTTTGGGCAGTCACACCCCCCTCCCCCCCACCGGACCACACACACATTCACTCTCCCATACAAATACTCAGTTAACTAATCAGTAACTAATATAGACTTTCACATAGCTGGTAACCAACTGGAGAACCAGTTTACACAACAACTGACAAAGTGATACAGATATTCAAACAGTTTAGTCACTATCCACTATATTTAGTGAGACACTATATATTGGTCAAGTAAACAGCCAATTACACTGCTACTAAATCCTCCATCCAAATATTTATTTTTATATATCCACTCATTCTTCAATGCAAATTGCTATATACATAATGCATATTTAAATAACAAAGCAAACCACATTCCCTAGATGATGTCATCAGTGAGGTCATAAGAGATCTCATTTGAGATGTGATCAGTGATGTCACTGACCATGTCATGAATGATGTAATATGTGACATCATCAGCAGTGGATTGGGGGTGCGCGAAACATAGTTAGTACAACTAACTATATAGGAGCATTTTCAATGGTTTAGTATGAGTGAAATGTCCAGCTAACTCTAACACCCCTAAAACTTATAGTTTTTTGAGTGAATTTTAAAGGTTTTTTAAATGCTAATTCCTAACTATATAAGCCCTGAAACCTATGGTTTTTTCAGTGAATATATATAGGCGGCATTAGACATCTTCCAAGACATTGACACAAGCGAGGATAATATCAACAACATGCCAGTTCCCAAAGACAAAGGAGGGAAAAAGGATGAGACAAAAAACCTACTGGCAGAATTGGAGAAACTGGGGAAAAAAGAGGTGGCAAAATGGTGGGAGGTGAAATCCCTAAGTAGATACATTGAAGTTGGCCGAGTTCCCAGAGGATTAAGAATACTAGTTGCTCCTACCTATGAAAATCCGACCCTGCCATGCTCCAAGATTGGACAGACAACAGCGCGCAGGCATCCATGAACATGCTCAAAATATTGACCAAATACGCGGCTAGTGATAGAGAGAAACTCATTACCCGCATTGAAGAAATCATAAAAGAATTAGACACAAAAGAAAACAAGGAAGAAATCTCTAAAGCACTGGATGAAATAAAAGTAAGGATCCTAAAACACGAAGAAGAAATTAAGAAAAGAAAAGCCATAAAATTTCAACGAGATAGAAAGGACTACATGACTGGTAGAATTTACACTTTTGCCAGAAAATATGATCAAGTCAGGCGCCAACCCCTACCGAATGCCACAACCAATACAGGGGCACCTGGAGAACAGAGTGAACCGGAACTAAGTACAGACTATGAATCAGAGAACGAAACAAATAATGCCACAGGAGCCACAGGGCCAGTACCAACACCTGCACAGGAGCTGGCTTTTTTACGGCTATAGCGCCTCACCACCCTAAGACCCAGGGCACCACACCAATATTGGAGCAAATCAAATGCAAAACAGGACTCTCAGCAAAAACAAAAAGCCGCCGCAGAAAAGACAGACGGTGGGGGAAAAGAAACGGCAAAAACAACAACAAAAAAACAACACAGAAAGAACAAACGACGATAATGCCAAACAACAAAAATAGCGCAGACAACACAGTAATCAACCTTTCTAATATGGAGTTATCACAAAAAGAACTGGAAATTTTATCTTTGGGCTTGACTTTCTGTTCGAATACAAATTTTGATTACGCACAAACCAGAATAGATTTCTTTCAATATATGCGTAAATTGAAGCTACAAAAACACTTTGTCAACACGACCTACCAAGTCGCCAACATACAATCCAGCACTCAAGATGACCAAGGATTGAGTGTGGCAAACATGAATGTACTTAGAGATATGATTGATCTGGAATCCAATAATGAGTATGATTTGGTATCATCGGGAACAGCAGCCTCGTTGGCAGATATAGACATCTATACAACTGTGAGAACTAATTTCAAACCGCGTTCTGTCTTTATGCCGACTATGCCTAAAGATGGTCTTGACCTCTTCACTGACTGTGTGATAAAAGATTTGAAAGATCTGTCGATGCGCAGCTCAGTGATTTCTTCAAAAAGTACCAAAACAAGGACTGTGAATATAATAAGTTAATGGAGAAGATCAAAGCTAGATCAGACATTGTGATCAGGTGGTCAGACAAAGGGGGAAATATTGTGCTCTGGCCTTTGGAAATGTACAACAAGGAGGCCATGTCACAATTGCAAGACCAGGAGTGCTACTCCAGGATCACTCCTTCACACATTGTTGGGATACAAGAAAAATACACTAATGCACTGTACAAATGGAAAAGCACTGGACTCCTTAGCAAACAGGAGTTCGAATTTTTGAAAACAGACTACCCTGTGTCCCCACAGCTGTACCTTATCCCTAAGATACACAAGAATGAGAAAGTGCCGCCAGGAAGACCCATAATTGCAGCAATTGGTGGCCTTTTTGAAAACACTAGCATCTTCATTGACTATTTCCTGCAACCCTTTGTATCTAAACTTCCGGCATACATTAAAGACACTGGAGATTTCCTGCGTAAAATCTACGATGTGAAATGGGAAACTGACTATGTATTCATGACTTTAGATGTGCAGTCGCTATATACCAGTATTAGACATCATGACGGGCTACGAGCCGTCGGCCATTTTCTGGGGCAGAGACCTATAACATTGTATAACCATACTAAAATGTTATTAGAAATGACAGAATTGTGTTTGTCCAATAATACTTTTCTCTTCAATAGACTCCACTACAAACAACTTCAAGGTTCAGCTATGGGTACCTGTTTCTCTCCCAGCTATGCGAATCTTCACATGGGCTGGTGGGAGGAACAGGTACTAGGAGTCAAACATGCTGCCACACTGACTAAAAATGTAGTCATGTACAAACACTACATTGACGACATTTTTGTAATATGGCAAGGATCTAAAGAAGAGGCTGAATTATTTGCAGAACAAATTAATGACAATGCATTGAATCTAAAATTCACATGTACCACTAACACCACCTCCATACAATTCTTGGATCTTGAACTCTACATTGAACACAACAAAATCCAAACGAGAACGTACCGTAAACCCACCGCGGGAAACTCAGTGCTTCATGCACAAAGTTTTCATCCGCATAACCTCAAGGAATCTATCCCATATGCGGAGGGCCTACGCATGACTAGAAATTGTAGTACTAAAACAGGGCTTACTGAGGCCAAAGAAAATCTGTTTGCCAGATTGGAAAAAAGAGGGTACAGCTATAAAACTTGTAAAAAGGCAGATGTGAAATGCAGAACACTTAACAGAAAGGACCTATTGTTTACTCAGAAACAAGTCCATGTCACGCAAACACCTGTCAAAGATCCCCCGAGACTTATCACAGGGTTCAATGCCTACCACACCCAAGTTAGGAAAATACTGACTAAACACTGGTCGTTGGTCAGAAATGATCCTACTATCGGAGAAATGTGTGGGAATAGACCCTCCATTGCATTCAGGAAGGCCAAATCCATGAGAAATCATCTAGTCTGCAATGCCCCAATCCTCAAAAAACCTGTGGATTGGCTGACTAACCAAAATGGTTTCAAAAAATGCTCTAAATGCAAGGCATGTAGGCATGGCATAAACACTACCAAAGTGGAGGTACTTTTCAGACTTAAACCATACTCTATCCAAGACAAATACACCTGCAAAACGGACTATGCAGTATACGTTTTGGTCTGTATTTGTGGCAAACGGTATGTGGGGAGCACCATCCACCCAGTCCATGTTAGAGTTCTCCAACACCTCCGAGCAGTGACAAATGATGGCCCGGCCTATCCTGTGGCCAGACACATCAACTTGGTCCATGCAGGTGACATTGAAGCACTGTCATACTTTGTCATTGACAGTGTCCCCAAAAATATTAGGGGAGGAAACCGTCTCCTAACCCTAAGGAGATTAGAATCGAGGTACATAATCCTCCTCAACTCTAAAATACCCAATGGCCTGAACGCCGATGAAGCGCTCAGTGTACATCTGTAAGTCACAGCCTGGTCTAGTAAAGCGATGCCTAACCTTAACCTATGGGTTTTTCCTCCTTTCCCTTCCAAGAAACATCTACTGTTCATCTTTTAAATCACGTCACGTTGTATATAAGAGCACATTTACAGACCCCAGACTCTGAGAATATTTGTTGGTAGCTTAGCTAGTGTAAATAGGCATGTCGTCTAAATGTCAGCATTTAAGTTGTTATGTCCTCTACTGTCCATTCAATTTTGTGAGGTAAATTCATCACAGTAATTTTGTGTGGGCAAAGACAAGTGAAGTTAGTACTGGTTAACTTTTGCTTTTATTCTGTATTAATTATGTACACATCACCTTTCCACTGGGAGAAGATGTATCTTAAAGTACATGCGTTAGCGGTAATAATTGCCGAGCACCACGGCCGTGCCATACACGTAGGTGGGGCGCCCGACTGCACGCAGATCACACCAGGGTCCCCCCGCATGTCTAAAATGAGATCGCGGAGTACATGACCCAATTTCCTAATCATTCCCACATACCTCACCAACATGAGCCACACAGTCACTGAACTTGGAATGAGTTTCCCTCGCATAGCGAACGACAGGCCACATATACTTCGTTCCAGCGTGTTATTCTAAATATTGACTTTAAGAGTCATATGAATACGGCGCACTCTCTTGGCGCAACACACCGCCGCAGATAAGCAACACATAATTTTCTTAGCGTGCAAACCGTAAGATCTACTTAATGCGTTAAACAAACAAGTTACGTACTGGGCACAACACACCGCCGCGGACATCTATTACCGTACTGCACTTACCAAGCGCGCTGCACTAATGAAGGAATCACTAGGCTGTTGCCACGGCGAGGTTTCTATAGTAACGAGTAAAACGTGAAAGGGAGGATGACGTTACACAGGAATGTGCATGCCCTAGGAACTCTTCTATGTCTGCCGAAACCGAGCGCTGCCAATGTAACCAAGGCAACGAGGCGAGAAAAATGTAAAACAAGCTGTTTGCTACCATGAAATAAGAGTCAAACACACATGATGTAATGGAGTGTCACAGGGGCATAAATTAAACCACAAACTGCAGAGATGTTGTGAACAAGGCGGGTGCTTACCGCCGAAACGCGTCAAGCAGCCAATAAGTGATTAAAACTTATTTGGAATTCAAAATTTCACGGAGTCAGTGCCTTTCTTGTATGGTGAAGTTTGGAGTGTTCCTGATATATATATATATATATATATATATATATATATATATATATATATATATATATATATATATATATATATATATATATATATATCAGATAAGACTCCGAATGCTGCATCGAGCACCGTCAGGAGAACAGACACTTTATACGCTGGCTGCTGGTGCAATGTGAAGTTCTTTATTTATTCATCAGTGCAATTCGTAAGACGCGTTTCGGCGATCCCAGTCGCCTTGCTCACATAAACGCCATTGTGCTGAACAACAAGTATTTTAAAGCCACCCAGAAGGTCATGTGATGGGCCGCCACTCAACTAATGGTGAACATAGAAAAAATCCTATTTGTACTTCACTATAGGGCACTGTAAATGCACATAGCGCAGCAGATTGTATTGAAAGTAGAAGCAATAGCAACGTATATATATATATACATATATATATATATATATATATATATATACTGGCAGGAGTTTAGTGTTAGTTAGGAAAAGCATTTTTTGTGTTACTACTAACTTTGGCGCCACTTCACCATTCTTAATGAAATTTACAAAACTAGTGTCCCGGTCACTTCAGCTGCTGTCTGCAAAGTTTTGGGGGGATTCAACAAGCAAGGACCGAGAAAAAGGGGGTCCCAAAATTTGTTTTTCCTATGCACTTTACCATAGGGATTTTGGACACAACTTTACCCGAACCACTAAATGGAATTACACCAAATTTGGCAAAATTGTAGCTTTTGACTCAGAAAGCACTCTTTTTCTTATATGGTGTAAATCCGTTCAGAAGTTCCTGAGAAATTTAAAGATTGCTCTGATATACAAATATGTCTCCGGTGGATCCACGGACCCTCTCGACCTCGTTCCTTTGATTTGATTGGCTGCCAACACTTCAAACCAGGAAGCTAGATCTTGATACATAATGCTTTTTGTAATTTGGTGTAAATCTGCTCAGTAGCTTTGGAGTTATTTACAAAAAAGTAAGATTTATATATATATAAAGAGACGCAGAGTGTATGTAGATATGACAGATCTCATGTTGGCTGCTACCACTTAAACGAGGAAGTGGTGGCAGCCAACCACTTAAACCAGGAAGTGGTGGCAGCCATTTTAGGACTCGTTCCTCACCTGAGTCCTGTGTGGCACCCCTCCCTGGGCCTATTTCACCCCGGGGAACCCATCTCCTGGGGTCCAGCCTTATGAAGAAAGTGGAAGGAGTCACTCAGCTCCCCTACAGGGCTGATTTTCAGCCCCCCGAGGGACCCCATCCCCCAGGACCCAGCTCTATTAAAAAAAGGGAGGGAGAAAGCCCACTGGGAGCAAAATTTTCATCTTATTCCCTGCTTGTACTGAAACACTTTTATCTATTACCTGAGGGCAAAAAAGAAAGTTACAGACAAGTTATAGTTAGGAAAACTTTATTTATTCTTTCCCTACAAACCATACTTAAACTACACAAACAGAAATGTAACTTTAATTTACAGTTTCCATACAACTTTCACATTAATATAAGTTGCCAAACTATGTACAGGGTCTTTCATATAACTTACATTTTAACTTAACACACCACCTTGAAATTACTTACTATAAGTCACATAGCTTCGTACACAGTTTTCTCACCTCACTCATCATACTATATTAAATATTACTCACATCTTCTCAGTGCACTGGTTATAACAGTGGCGGCTCCTCTGCTAAGCCGGAGGAGCACCCACTGCTCTTTAAGCTGTGGAAAAAGGAAAAATTAAATGATAATAGCACTATGTTATTATCATTATATTTTTCTGCTGGCAGGCAGGTTTACAGTGCAGGGTGGTGCTTGGCTTTCTTCACAGCCAGCAGGGGAGAAGTGGTTGGGGCAAAAAAGTGTGCATGAAAGTTTTGCCGGCCATCTTGGGCAGGCCAAACAGTCATGAACACTTTACATGTTCTCCATCAGCTGTATTGTAAAGATTGGGTGGAGAACATGCACAGGCTTATACTCCCTGTCTGAGCGTCAAACCATAGAGCTCAGACCAATCACAACACTGCTGTCATGGTGACAGCAGCGTCATGATTGGCATAGTGGCCTGTGAGTGCTTTCTGCTTCAAGCAGGAACAGGAGAGGATGGAGGCTAGGCGGTGGCTGGCAGCAAGGTTAGTAACTTTTATATTTATTTTTCTTTACCCTGCACCCCAACCTTACTACCCATTGACAGCGGCCAGTGGGTTGTAACGTTGACTATCACATTGCCTAAACCAGGGGTCTCCAAACCGGTCCTGGAGGGCCGGATCCATGCCAGATTTTTAAAATAACTACATGTATGTCAATGGGGATATCCAAAAAATCTGGCATGGATCCGGCCCTCCAGGACTGGTTTGGAGACCCTTGCCTAAACCATCTGAAATCATAGCTTTCATAATAACACTTACGACATCTCAATAGGGATGATTTTCAGAACACACTGCATGGCAAAGTCATGAATTAAAGTTAATGTAGTATGACGAGTGAGGTGAGAACACTGTGTATGAAGCGTTGTGATTTATAGTAAGTAATTTCTAGGTGGTGTGTTAAGTTAAAATGTAAGTTATAAGTAACACTGTGTAGGTAGGTGGGTGGCTTATAGTAATGTAAAGATGGTATTTAAATTGTGAATTAAAGGTATAACTGTAATTCTCCACACACAAAGACAAGTCTCCCCTTTCTGGACTTGGTTATCGAACCAGGGGAAGGAATCCTTCAGACGAGGGTACATCACAAGACCACGGATAAGAACGCACTACTAGCATTTACCAGCTTTAACCCTCGGTCATTGCGTGAAAACTTACCGGTGGGACAGTTCTTTCGAATTCGACAAACCTGTTCTAAATTGAATGACTTCACTGAAGAAGCCACGCTGTTATCGGTCAAACTACGCAACAGAGGCTATCCCAAAAAGATTGTTAAACGAGCCAAGAAGAGGGCACTCAATGCCAATCGAGAGGTTTTGCTATCAAAGACAAACAGACCCCCAGTGAACAAAACGGTTTTTGTATCAAGTTTCAATACTGCATCACAACATATCAAGCGAACCATTTTAAAAAACTGGAAGATCTTGAACTCTGGTCACTTGCATATGGAAAAATCTTTGTTCTCCTTCAAACGGAGCCAAAACCTATAGGATCTGTTAGTTCACACCAGACCAAGAACAAGGACGGGACATGGAACCTTGAGCACCTTTACTGGTTTGCCCCCTGTGGCTGGCCACTACCACTGCGGCTCATGGAGTGTGTGTCACCTTACAACCAACTCCAAACAGATCGATTTGGGTTTACCAACTCCCTTGGAACAAAGGTCACACACTAACTGTAACTCACAAGGAGTGATATATCTAATAACATGCCCTTGTGGGAAACAATATGTGGGCGTGACATGTAGGAAGATCCGTACCCGCATTACTGAACACTGCAGCACTGTAAGATGTGGTAGATCAATTTCAAAACTAACAACCCATTTCTTGGAACTGGGACACACGGTGGAGGACCCACGGTGGACGGTCATAGAGAAACCCGTTCACTATGGCCAAGACGAGAGTAGAGCTCTCTTTATTAGGGAACAAAAGTGGGTTTTCCGCCTCCGTAGTGATCTACATGGTCTGAATGATGAGATACCGTGGCTGACCCTAGGGAGATAAACAACCTAATATGGAAGTCCATTTATGCAACCTTTTGATTATATTACTCCTATTAACTATCATTATTGCAGTTTTTGTGGCTCAGTTTTGCTGGTTTTTGATGAGGTTCTAACTAAGCAAAGTAGCTACAGATACATATACTGTTAAAACAATTCTTTCTAGCAATATCATTTGGGGTATCCTACGATGTATATGAGAATTGGATTATTGAATTATCAGGTGGCCCATTGATACTATATTTGAGAACTTATAGTTGGTACACGCGCGCTTGTTTTCAATAAATGACGGGCTCTTGTTTCCAATAAATGACTACCTAATATAAGAAACTACCTTTCCCAACTATACAGCAAGCATCTGGGCCGTAGGATGTTAGGAACGATCTCCTTACAGAGAAAAACTACCTTTCCCATCACCACTACGCGCGTGATGACGTCACTCGACGTGATCACGCGGAAGTGCCGGACTGGGTTTATCACCGGAAGCGCCACAATGCGCCATGATCTTTGCGGCGTCTTTTGAATGGTGGGCACGATTTGTGTTGGAGCGTTCCTACAGAACAGTGAGTGGGGCTAGAACAAGAGGGTTGAGAATCGTTTCTTTTAAACGCTAATATGGGCTCACCACCTAGCACTTATTTGGCCTGGGTGTGGACCACGGACCTTTTAGATCGGGCACTGTGTCCCGTATTATGGTTAAGCAGCGCAAATACAGTGAGCACGCAGGTGTATGATGATCATTATATCCTTTTGTAACGGGAGCTAAGAGGGACCGTATGGCTTATAAATGAAATGTTCATCTTGCGAATCAATTTTGCTTACCTGTATATGTTTTACCTTCGAACACAGGTTGTGTTCCTTGGAGCTTCACCCGCTGACGCCATTTCGAGCCTTAATAAGTTATAGACTCGGTAAGACATACTTTCCCGCATTTCTAATATATGGGCCACCTTATTCGTAGTGTATAAAGGGACCTGTACTTTTGAGAATGTTTGCTACCTTAGCAAAATGAGTTGGGAGATTCCGTATTCATATGTGAAGTGTTTTGTCACCTCTGGAGCGTGTCTGTTACTGATATTAACAATCTTTTGGTTTTTAACTAATTTTGGAGCATATAATATTTTGGGGCTACCAATAGTGATTTAAACTCTACTCAAGCATACTACAATGAATACTGTTCTGAATAAAATTATTCTTTATTGTGGTAATAACGTTCCACGGTTGTGGAAGTACCCTCCACGTGGTTTCCTCTACCCATCACTGCATTGAGGTAAGAGGTATAAAAGGACTGGGATGGTCAGACTGTCCTGACGAAGACCGGTGTGACCCACTTAATCGAGGGCACGTATTTACGGTCGAAACATGTTGACCACCGCAGAATAAGGAGTAGTGTTTGTGGACCTTGACTCTCTGCCTAAACACAGATACATCCTTCACTCTAATTTTTAATCCTGACCTTGGGACCCTGGAAAAAAATATGGGTGGGTACCTTTGAGCCAGTTTTATTGAGCACTTTCCAATCTGCACATTTAGTCTATCACTGACCCAGTCCGGACGGACAACACCAATTTGTGTGATCACTGTGTGTCACTTATATGTTGTTTGTATTTGTTGATCTTGAGTAGTGTGTGTCTTTTAGTTTTTTGTTTTTCCCCCCTATGCTCCGCCCCCTGCGTGGCTACGCGGGGGCGTTTTGTAAGCAGACCCAATGATGAAGCATGTCACACACATTGTGTGTGAGTGAGGGCAGTTTTTTCAATTGTTTGTGACTTTTTAGTCCTGTCTTTGTATCACTTTATCTGTTGTTCCCCACCCCCTTTTTGTGTGTGGATATATATCTTTGGGGGTTCGTGGGGTGGTGGAACTGTTCTTGAGACCCTCTACCCTCTTTTGTGATTGATATAACTGTAACTTTAACATTTCTATTATTTGTAAAGTTTAAATTATGGGTTGTAGAGAAATAATAGGTAAAGTTTTCCTAACTATACATTATCTGTAACCTTTGTTTTTTTCATGGAATTATGTTTCAAGTTGTAGTATGCATTGAGCGTTATTTATTAATGTATTGTTCATTGGAGTGTCGTACAGTAAAATTAAGGTGAGTGTTATACAGTTGAGTGTCGTAGCGTGTATTGTATAATGAAATTGAGTGCAGTGGTGTAGAATGTGGTGGGGTAGAGTGGGAAACAGTGTAGCAAAGTATTGTAGAGTGAAGTTGTATGAGTACAGTAGTGTGCTGTACAGTGGAGCTGCATAGAGAGGATTATTGGTGTAGAATGAGCTAGTCTGGTGTAGTGGAGTAGAGTGGAGTAGAGTTCAGTGAAGTTACCTAACATAGTGTGGCATAATGTATAATACAGTGTAGTAGTGTGTTGTAGAGTAGAGTGGAATAAAGTAGATTATAGTGTAGCTGTGTAGCATAGAGTCGAGTAAAGTCTTAAAATTCGGAGTGGTGTCGAATACAATAGAGTGGAGGGCTGTATCGTACTGTTTTGAAAAAAGTTATTTAGTGGAATAGAGTGTTGTACAATGAAGTGTACAGGTCCAGATTGGACAGTAGAGTTAGACTGTGGAAAGTCCATCGATACACTGAAGTAGAGTCATCTACAGTGCCATAAAGTGCAATATAGCTCTATAGAGTGCAGTTTTAGAGAGCAAAGCAGTGTTGTACAGTGGAGCCCAGTAGAGCGCAGTGGCATACACTGTGGTGACATAAAGTAGAGTACCATATAGTAGAACAGCATACACAAGAATACCATACAGTCTAATAGTGTAAAGTGAAGTTAGAATAGTGGATTCAGAGAAAGTTTAATAGCGTACACTGGAGTGTTGTAGAGAGGAGTTCCATACACTGGAATAGCATACAGTGTAGTGAGTACAATGGAGGGGCATACAGTGGATTAGAGGGCAGTGGGGTATCGTATTGTGGAGTAGCGTACAGTGGCATGGCACAGAGTGGAGTGGCATGCAGTGTAGTATGATAAACTGAAATACCATATAGTCGAGGAGCATACAAAGGAGAGGCATTCAATTGAATTACGTAGAAGTGTTGTAGACTGGTTTGGTGTACATTTGAGTGTTGTACATTGAAGTGCCATACAGTGGAATAGTGTAGAGTGTTGTGGAGAACAGTGGAGTGGTGTACATTGTAATAGCAAATAGTTGAGTAGTGTACAGTGGAGTTGGATACAGAGGAGTGGAGTAGACTGGATTACATCCAGTGTAGTGTGTAAGAGGAAAGCGTACAGTGGAGTCACAAATACTGCACTGGCATACTGTGGAGGGAGGTAGAGTGGAATAGTATATAGTGAAGTGTCGCAGAGTGGAGTGTCATACAAGACAATAGTGTAGAATAGAATGGCGTGGACGGAGTGGCATTAACGAGTGGCATACAGTGGAGAAACGTGCATTGGAGTGCCATACAGTGAAATAGCACAGAATGGAGTGTCATATAGTGGAATAGCTTACAGTGAAGTGGCGTAGAGTTAACTAGCATAAAGTGGAGTCCTGTACAGTTGAGTGGAGTGCACTGCAGTGGCATATAGTAGAATAGCATTACAGTGAAGTGGCGTACAGTGGACTACCATAAAGTCAAGACAAGTGCAATGGAATTGGAATAGCGGAGTGGTGTACAGTGCAGTCACTTTTCATCGATAACACAACTAGAGCACCAGCCACTCAGCTAAAGCATTCGCTTAAGAGACAACTAATATTTTTAGGTCTCGCCCAGGCAGCGCATGCACTGTCTCTTCGAGACATGTTGTATCCACTCTGTGGGCTTTCATCATGCCCATCGATTTCCATTTGTTCCTTTGTGTGCTTATTAAAATTCCTTTCTTTTCACTGGTCAAACATTGTATTTGTCACAGCAGTGGGTGTGTTAGGCCAGCATACTTCCACTGGCTGCAGGTTCATGCAAGTATTTTTAAAAACATTTTTACATGCACTCTTCAAGAGTGCATGTGGCTCCAGTCCTTCCAACTGAGCGTGCTCTTGCTCCCTACCCCTCCTTCCTCCCCCACTCTCTGTTTTGATGCTCAGTTGAACACAAGCAGTGAAGCCAACGCAACACTGCTCCCTCGTCTCCCACACCTCCTACATGTAGCTTGTCGCTGCCTTCTGCAGTGTTGCTGCTCCCTCTCTCCTCCCCTACACCTCCCTCTTGTTGATTGTCCCCCTCCGATGTCCGCTGTGCTGCTGCCCCCCCACCCGGCTCCCCTGCCAACTCCAACCCTCCCATCCACCACAAAAAACATTAAACAAGGCCAAAAAACTCACAAGATGCAAGTGCTATTTGGCTGTGTTTCATGCTTGTTAAACATATTGCACAGCCGCACAGGCTGACTTAACATGTAAGCTCTCAACAGCATCATTATTTTGATATCAGAGACTGCCCTTTAAAAACTCTGTGTTTTCCCCTTGATTCACAGTTGCAATAGATTCTTCTTCAAGCATGCAGCCGGGCGTTGAAACTAAACCATACAATCCATAACAAACAAAATATTAAACCTGGGCATAACAGGCATCTGTTTGTAAGGCAGAAAAAAGGAAATAGGCACATCGGGTGCTCTCTGTCATAGATGCCACTGCCAATGGTGTTCAAAAGATAACAACAGTGTTTGGAAATTGTAAATACGTTTTAGGAATTCTGCATCAATAGTGCACAAACCGTGAAGTAGAAATACACATGATGAGCAGTGTCTCAGAAGAAGAAAGGGGATGATAGAGAGCACTTTCATTCTAACAAACCACACCCCTTATGCTCGTCCAATGGGCAGGCAGCAGACACGACACATTGATTTGATGTGTTCATATAAGATCCAAACCAGATTCCCTTTCTGAGCTGGATTTTAACGATGAAACTTTCAAAAACAAATTCTGGGCCGGATCCGTTTCTGAATAGAACTCATTTGTCCATGCATAATATAGCGCTGACTTGATCCGAAGGTATTGGAGCGCTTTACACCAGCACCAGTTGCGATACATGAGGACACATTCATTTTTGTTAGGCACAGGGAGATTAAGGGACATATGTAGGAAGCCTAATTGCGCTCACAAATGCTGAAATTCGCCGAATTTTTGCATTTGCGATCGCATTTAGGGCAGTGTGTTATGTAGCACACAAAAACCCACATGCAAAATAAGGAATCGCAAAATTTGCAAATCCCTATTTTGCTATTGCATTTAAGGAATCGCAAATTGCGATTCCTTAAATGCAAAGTAGGAAGCACCCAAGTTGTGCGAATATTGGCTTATGGAATCGTAAAATACCACCAACTTCATGTTGGTGGTATTTTGCGATTACTTTGAAAAATGCATTTTTTGGCATTTTTCAAAGTGGCATGTGGGTCACATACATGCCCTTAGGGCACGTATGTGAGCCACATGTGCACACATGTTAGTTTCAGGGGTGCAAAAGGGTGTCCTATTGACACCCTTACAACCCTGAAATTGTGTTCTCAATTTGCGATTCTCTAATTGAGAATCGCAAATTGAGAATGTCTTCCCATTCATTGCTATGGGCCTTCTAGCCCATAGGAATGAATGAGTAGGTATTCCTTATTTGCGAATCTCAATTTGCGAGTCGCAAATAAGGAATAAGTGGGAATCGCAAAAAATGTGCTAATCCTACCTACATTTCGTTTTGCGATTCTCTAATTGCGCTTCCCTAAAAATCGCAATTTGAGAATCGCAAAACGAAAATTACCTACATATGCCCCTAAGTGATTTGCCCAGCATCACAGGATGTTGCTCGTCTTTGCCGACCCTCGAACGCGGTTTCCCAGATTAAAGGTTGGCCATCTTCTCTCCCCAAGTAAGAACCTAAATACTTACAGGAACATTGTAAAATTACCAGACATTATATCATAGAGATCCAGTCTTAGCACCTCTTCATGCTGTAAGCAGTAATCCAAACCGTGCTTCTTGTTAGGACAATCAGCATAGGTCGAAAGGGTTTTTATTCAAATTAGACTTTTCGAAGTAATTCTTTCCTGCTTACTTTGAGGACTACCATGTTTCCCTTCCAAATTAAAGTCTATTGGTTTAAAGGGGCCACTGGGATTTTCTGCAGCACGGATGACTTCATTATGCTGTATAGGAAGGGGAAATATGTACCAAGGAAAGGTAAATTATGCAGCATACTGTGCAATTAAAGGCAGACTATACAACCCACTAAGGACCATAATTATCCAGCTATTTTCATAATTTAAGACAGCATACATACAAAAGTGAATCATCATGGCATAGAAAATACATTTTCTAAGAAGAGCAGCAGATCCTATTCAAAGAGCTATTCTGTAACAGTTAATAATTTCGTCTTGAATGCAAGCACAGAAAAAACTACTTTATTAACACTGTCATTTCTACTTGCCAGAGGGAAACAGATTGTGTAGAACACAGACAACATTGCACTTAAAACGAAAACACACCCAAATATGCACACCTTTTGCTTTGAAATGTATGCCTCTTTTACTTGCACACATCCCACTTATGTTCTAAAATTCGTCTTCATGCGGGGTTAGGTTGTGGTCGCACTGCAGGGCCTCTGAAAGCATCCCGTTGCATTATAAACAGCCTTGAAGAACAGTACAGTACATTTCATATTCATCATGTACATGTCTCACTAGGGCGTGCTTTAGCATTCAAGACCTGGGACATTAAAAAGAGATACAGCAGGTTTGGGATTATTAAGAATTGTGAGCGCCCTGAACTGCTGCTTTTAGATAAGTGAATGCGATGTAAACAGAAATTTGTGTTCTGAAACAAAACATCGTCAATTACATATAAGAAATCTTTTTTTTTTGTATCCTGCAGTTCACCATTTGGGTATACTTGTTATATTTTAGTGACAGTGTCATTGCTTATAATGCCTGAAAGCAGAAACCAACATCTTATGGCGACGAGTCAACTTTCCACAAAGCCTATGGCGCCTTACTGAACCACTTAGGCAGCGCACTTTAGAAAGTTTTGACCGGTTTGAGCTGGAAAGGATTTTTGATGGTCCATACATTCTGCAGCAGATGGTGGGTTATGTTGGAAGTTGATATTCACCCGAAAGCGTTGCGATCTCATGCTCGCGTTATTTCAGTGGTCTTGAACTTGTGTAGACCAAACAAACTTATTTTTACCCTTAAGAAGCTGCCTCATGTGGACTGTTTTCTTTGCGAACTGGGAAATGTACTTAGTACAATATTCTACCATCCCAAGGAATGACTACATATCATCTTAATGTGTGGGTGCCAGTGCATCACCTATCGTGCTCACAAGTGAGGCTTTAGGGGCATACACCTTCTGCACTAATCTTGTGCCCAAGATATGAAACGCTGTTCTCAGCAAACCTACGCTTGGACAGTTCTGCGGTTAAACCTGTGGATTCAAGAATATTCAAAACCTTTATCAGCCTTTCATAGTGTTCCTCTCTGGTGCAACCGAAAACCAAAATGTCCTTCTGAAAAAAATTCACCCACTGTCCTTCCCAAACAATTGAAAGATTAGTCTCTGAAACACCACAGCCTCTGACACAAGGCCAAATGATATGCGCTTAAATTGAAATCACCCAAAAGGGGTGATAAACGATGTTCATTTCCTGGAGTCTTTGGCAAGGGAAATTTGGTGTTATATGTATGATGACTCGATGGTGACACATGTTACCATTTCATTCATTTTTGGTAACAGGAATTGGTCGACCAGTAAGATGTTGTTAAGGTGACGTAGGTTAACATACAACCAAATTTGATCATTGCTACGCCTAGTCACAACTACAGAGGTCAAGAAGTTTGACCCCCACTGTGTGCACAAATTTGTTTTTCCAAAAATACTCATCTGGGCTTGTATAAGGGGATCCAGAATATGCGTTGATTTTAAAAAACACCTATTTTGAGCTGGATCCTTCATCTTTAGGTTCCGCCTGCACAGTGCTTGCGCTGTGCTCATGAAATCTATTGCATTCAATATTTATCTTAAAACGGGCTTACATCCAAACCTCCAGCCATTGTGTGCTTGGCATTGGTTCCTCTGCTTGCCACTTACTTTTCCTCCTTTTCTATTGGCTGTAGCATACCACCACTCAAATTACTTTCATATTTCACTATGCTAATTCACCACTAATCCTTTATGCATGTCACTTTCTGCCAGGGAGAGGTAACACCTCTTCCAACGGCTGGTCTACATTGTTCCCTTTTCTGGGAGTAGTTCAGACTATTATTCAAGAGGGCAAAAGGCTGTGTGGTGGCCAGCATCTGTGAATGGCCACTGCAAAACTTGGGCAGCAGAGTGGCAACTTTCAAAAAGTTGCATTTTTTTAAAAGTGGCATTGAATTTGACTCGGGCATTGCATCAGGTATAATGTAATGATTATTTTGATACCTTAAAGTACAAACTTTAGTGTCCCATTCAGAGGTTAGCATAGCTGAGTTGTCAGTGTGTAATCTTGTACTCACCAATAGGGCAATTAACTTTTCCGTAGTTGAAATGACAGTTTGAGTTTTTTACTGTTACATTTAAAAAACATGTCCTACTTTTTAATATACAGCACCTAACCTTAGGACTCAGTAGGGATAACATATATATTAAGAAGGGAGGTTAGACAAGAGAAAGCTCTACACGCAGCACGCGGATGCCCCAAGAAATATCGGAGGGTGTGGGGTAAATGGTTGGGCGCCGTCGAAGAGTAAGAGCATCATTCGCTTTGTACCTGTGGATGTACACCTCACGGGGTGCAGTACTGGGGTCATGTGGAGATTGATGATGTACCTGAATATCTGCTGTCCGTGACTTTGCTAATTTGTTTGTCTGTGTTGAAATTCAATAAAATGTGGATATAAAAAAAAGAGAAGGGAGGTTAGGGCTTTACCATTTGTTTAAATGGCAAAGTTGAGTTAGCCGTTTAAAACTGTTGTGCCAGTCTTCAGTGACAGGCTTTGAGACATGTGTGCACATTGTCATATCCAGGGTGGCACAATAAGGGCTGCAGCCCTGCTGTGACACTTACAGGCCCTGGGTACACCAGGTACCATGTACTTGGGAGTAATATGCAAGAAAAATTATACCAATTGAGTATAAGCTAATCAAACATATACGTTTATGGGTCAGAGCACTGGCACTAAGGTCTGGTTACCAGGCCTCAGTGCACTATCAGAGTAAAAAAAACAGCAGCATCACTCTAAAACTCTGGGGGTGATCATGCTGCTAATATTGATGTTGATGTACACAATGATATATGTATGTACAAAAACGAAATCGAATCACTGTTTTCAAAATCTTCCAATAAGACCTCCGCATCAACCCTGAAACAGGCAGGTCTGCGACCTAAGTCCTGAGCATACTCATAGATAGATGACAGGGGTGGCACGTAACAGCAGGACAAAAGCACGAACAGGATAAACTCATATTAGTCCCACAGATAGGCAGCGACACCACTATGGTCCAAGAGAGTGGCCCCAATAAAATGCATATGGTTGGATTAGTACGCATTCCGAAAACATCATAAAGTTGAACGCCACATGTAGTTAGGAACATTCAGCCAAACAGGACACAGCATACACCACACATGCAGTGATCCCACGCTCCCCATGCCAGACATCTGGACACTATCTACTGGCCCTCATTATGTCCACGCAAGGTGAAGACCCATCTGCATTTGCCATCAGGTGGGAGTCAATAGCCTCCAGGCCAATATAGGGCCCTTTTTAGTTCCAAAATGTGGCAATGTTCCAGTGTCTGGAGCCAGGTTTTCCGCATACGTGGGATGATGTAGATACCATAGCGCCCTTAGCAGACACAAAACTCAGACTGTTCACAAACCGCCGCATGGCACTGAGAGCGTAGAAAGTTCACCGGAACAATCATTCATCCCAGTCTATTACCAGCATTGGGTGAAATTCAACGAGTTTTGCTTTGCACCAGACTCTCCAGTAAGCAACATTCTGCCCCTTTCTTTCCCACAAGGGTCTCTAACCATCCAAAGCCTGCTCATCGGGTCATGTGCCTCCAAAACATCAAAAGTAGCGTGTCAACGGTTGGAAGTCTCTGGCCACATCCAGGGACAGCAGGCCCAAAAATCTTGGAAAGAATGTAGGCAAAGGGAAAGGGGGTGCCAGGAAGAGGAGAGTCCGCAAAAATTAATCACAGCTCCATGCAAAGTACTCAGAAATAGGCTCACTAATATATTCGATTTAGAGATCAAGCTGAAAACACACAAGGCTTTACACACACCATCTATGTGAGCAAATAAGGCCAATGTTGTACACCACCACTTCAAAACACTTGGGGGGCACAGGGCAGCTCTCAGACTCTCTCAACCACAATAAAAATAACCAAGATGACAGCAAAAAGAAGCCTAAAACTAGCCCAAAAAGAACCCTCTAGAAAAAAAGCTTAGTCAAGACACCTGGCACCATTGGGAAGGGTCCTACTATAGGCCACATGCTTGGACTAGAGGAGTATACACCTGACCCTAGAGCACGCCGCAATCTCCCACAAGATCTAATTGCGGCATGCCCCTTCTTCACACACCACCCCACGCACATGTAGGACAAAAGGCATACCCGCACTCCCTCGCAAGGGAAGGCAGGACATTAGACGTCCAGTGCCACTCATAAAATATTAGTTAAAGAACGCAGACCATCCACAGTCTCAAGAAAACCACCCATAGCAAAATATATTCTTTCCTATCATAGTGAGGAGGGAGAAACGACAACCCAAAAGCAAGAATTAAGGCAACCTTTGAATAAACATCCTTTGTTTAAAAAATAAGACACCATGATCGAGCCACCTTCAAGTGCCCACCGAAAATAAGATGCATGAATGCAAAAGCCCACCCCAAAAAAGAAAGGCACAGGAATCCCCAAGAATGACTGATGATGATGCAAAAGGATGCATATGTTTTCTGAAACCTAACCGAAAAACGGCAGCTATTGTCCTACAAGTCTGCAATTGAGCCACAAAAGTGCACCCCCCTTATAGCTGCCTACCATCTCTTCGACAACCACTTTTATAAATATTACAAAGACCCAAGCGTGCAGCAACACTTTAAACTTTTATTAAACTATTGTGCACTGAACTCCTTCAAACTTTTCCAAAGTAAAGAAATCTCCCAAAGTAAAGAAGTCTCCCAATCACCGGAGGACCACAGACATCGTTCCTGGACCCATCCCCAAGACCTGCAATGTTCCACACGTTATGTATTGTTGTACAATTGTATACCCTCTGCCTACTGTAGGTGTGGCCACATCCACATGTTGGCAAAGATCTGCCTAGTCCAATGAAGTCCACCCTGACATCTGCACAGCACTTGTGTAGGGACCTCTCCCATGTCACCTATAAATGACCCAGAACACAACACTAGTATTCCACGGGAAACACCCAACACATCGTGGTCAAAAATCGCGGTGCTATCGCACCGCGACTTTGACATCGCACGGTCGTTCACATCGCATGCTATTACTACGCATGCTACGACCGCGCGAGGCCATTAACATCGCATGCAATTACAACGCATGCGATGTTAAGGTGGCTACAGAAACGGGCTTTTCCGAAAGAAAATTCAAGGGATGCAAACAAATGCGAACGGGCGCCAAACAAATGCAAAAGAAACGCAGAAATGGGCTTTTCCAACAGAAATTTATCGGATTGAATTAAAATGCTATGTTAAACAAATGCAAAAAAAATGCAGAAACGGGCTTTTCCATCAAATGCAAACATGCAGCGTGTATTATGCAATGAATGCTATATACAATGATACCTGTACTCAGTCATTCTACGACATGTGCTAAAATATGATATTTCACAACCCAGCTGAACTCCGTCTATATGCACTTAATTTTCCATAAATGCTCAATGTAAAAGGTACCCACTGAGACATGTCGCAAGCTGCGATGACGGACCAATCTTTTCTGAAGCCTTACTGGATTCTATACTGTTCTCGACAGGGCAGACTCCAAAACAAATAAAGACTAACCTCAGGAACACAAAAATAATAACTTCAAAGTCCCTGTCAGTGCGTAGAAAAACATACGGTTTACCCAAGACAATCTATGTGGTATCAATCTACTTGCGACACCTAGAACTTTTGCGGAAGAGAATCTTGTCTGATGCACATCTCTTTAACGCTTTCGTGCATGAACCAGATCATAGTAGACGCACTGCTTAGCCTCTGGTCTGGACGTTGAGCGTACTTGGCAAAGAATAGACTGTCGATGGCGGTGCCAAGTAAATAGCTGGTGGTCCACTGCAGTCTATGGGTTACATCTGGTTAAGTAAATTTTAGTCCTGGCGTGGAATTGTGGTCCATCAGATGTTGTTTAATTGTTCTTTTTCGAAGGTGTAGCTGATGGTGTTCATTATATCACTGTAGACTAGTCCCAGCTTTGTAGGAGAAATTCAGCACAGAAGCACACCTGACACGAGCACAGAAGCACACTTGACACATGGCGGGGGATGATGGATGGTGGATGGATGCATGGATGGGTGGGGGGATGAATGGATGGATGATGGCGGACCGTATGGTGGGTGGATGTATGGACACCTGACACATGGAGGGGGGTGGATGAATGGGCGGATGAATGGATGGATGAATGAATGAATGGATGGATGATGGCGGACGTATGGTGGATGGATGAATGGCTGGATGGATTAATGGATGGATGGATAAATGAATGCTCAGTCTCACATGGCAGACCGTATGGTGGATGGATGCATGCATGGGTGGGGGGATGGATGAATGGATGAATGAATGCTCATTCTCGCATGGTGGACCGTATGGTGGATGGATGCATGCGTGGGTGGGGGGGATGGATGGATGGATGGATGGATGGATGGAAGAATGAATGGATGAATGAATGCTCAGCCTCGCAGATAGGGACGGGGGAGGGGGAGCAGGCATATGGGGTGTGAGCATGCGCGCATGGCCATACAACATGCATTGTGAGAAATACCCTAGACATATGAAAAAAATAAGCCACATACAAAAACACACGTTCTGTTTTTGGAACCATTTTCAATATTTATTTAACCCTTAGTGTATTTTCCCCTTTCCCCTAAATCCTTAATGTTTTCCGGGTGGTGCTAATACTAAGTCAAAGGTTTCTTCAATTCTCGTAAATTTATGTATTATGTTTGAAACATAAGCCTGTCCTCCCAATTTGCAAATGTCTTTAGTGTTTGGCCTTTCTTTGTCTCATTGACCTGCAACTGTATTTGCACTTTATTCAGAAGGCCGCTGTCATCACACTCGCAAAGCCTGATGTGATTACATTATGCACTTTATCCGGCCCTGACTGGGCTCACTTGAGAAAGAGTTAGGTTAAACATGCCAGTAAATTGATGCGTCCACACATGGGAATGACTGACAAAGAACACTACACTGTGCATGCTGCTAATCTCTATGGTGGGAAGCTACACTTTCCAGGCCAGATTTACTAAATGTTTGGTCTCCTGCAACGGGATGAAATGGGGATCAAACATCACTCACAGGCAACTTTTTGTGCGCGTAGAACTGCTTTGCCTCCCCCCCCGCCTTATTATGTTATGCCAAAGGCCATTCTGGGACGGGCAGCGCAAAAACAATAGGTTTTTGGCCAAACCCAGATATAATAGTATGTGATTTGGTTTTACATGTAACTTATGTGCTATACCCTCGAGCACACATCTTACATGTTTGACTCCTGTGCTGTCGTTTACAAGTAAAAATTAATATTTATACGGGGGGGCTCCTAGAGTACACACCCTATGCCAGAAAATGCTGGATTCCTTTAGCGACACAGTTCAAGGTGAGCAACACACATATTATCAATCATTTTTAGTCTGAGCATCACCATGTGTTCGGCCTTCTCACAAGGCGAAACTCCAATTTTTAACACAACGCTCCATTGTATAACGGATAGGGCCTCTGAGACTGTATTTGTTCTTACTAACATTTCTCTTATACATTGCCCTTATCATTGCTCATTCCATATTTATATAGTTCCGCACCAGCGTGTGTTTACGTTTACTGTCACTTATCCCCTTAGGATTCAGGCCATCTTCATTCGTGTCCACTTCCTTGATTTCTTCATTGAACTGTCTCATTTTTGCAAGGGGCCTGTCTCCCACTCCTCTCCCCTCCCTTTCTTCTCTACCCCGTTGTTTGCTTCTTTTTATTGCTTTTCACTCTTTTCTCCCCCGTCCTCTCTTCTAGCGCTGTCTCCCTGCCTCTCTCTTTCTGCCTCCCCTTCTCTTCCCTCCCTCCCAGTGATGCTCTGGAAGTACATGCCGGATCCGCCCTAAGATCTGCCCATCTAAGCAGCGGCGCATCTATCAGTGTCACCCCCACTGCACGATACAGCAACAGTGCACATGGCAGCCGAGAGCCGCGGTTCACTGGCAATCCTAGCGTAGAGCGCTGTGCACGGATCAGTGAGCGCAGTGCACGGATCACAGAGAGCAGTGCATGGATCAGTGAGCGCAGAGCACGGATCACAGAGAGCAATGCATGGATCACTGAGCACAGGGAGGGCGCAGTATGCATATCTAAGAGCACAGCAAGCCTCGTCAGGAGCGCATGGTGCACAGTTCAAGGTGTACAGATTCCAGGGCACAGTGCGTTGCCCCGACCTCTCTTCACAGTGTACAGGTCAGGGCTCAGTGCAGTGGAGCGAACATAGTTTACTGTGTACGGATTCCAGAGGGCAGTACAGTGCTCCGTACTCAGTTCACAGTGTACCGGTTACAGGGCATATTGGAGTGAAGCAGGCGTAGCCCCGTAGCACCGTAGTGTTAAATAACTAGAACCAATAGAAGTTGGCTGTAGGGCACAAACATCGCATCATTATGTCGCGCGATGTAATGTCGGCGATGCAACACGCGATCCAATTAAAAGGCCGCATTAGCGGTGCAACAACGTGCGATGTTTAAATTGCCGATGTCATGGCCGTTGCGATTTAAAAGCCGCGATGTAAATGCGCGCGCTATCTATGTCCGCGATATCGCGTCATACAACCGTATTCCACACACCCTATACAGTGCACTCTTACACAACACACGGTATCCGGACATGACAGCCATGGGCGCCCAGACATCAGCTGGGTCATGCTTCATCTGTTCACTGTTATCACATGCATTAGGTGCAGACAGGTTTCACGTGTCCCCAATAGATAAGCCCCGAAAAAGTGAAATGCCTTTTCCACCTGTATCGATGTAGGATTAGTACAACCCAATAGAGGAGAACCCCATAGAATAGCAGTGAACGTGACCTTCCACAAGACCAATCCCACAGCACTATACCTCTTCACCGATCCTAGTGAGATTAAAAAAGAGCTAGATAGAATGCACAGGCGGGGCACCATGGGGGAGGATACTGTTTGCCCCAAGACTTTCTAGAAAATAATTCTTGGAGTAAGCAAAGCCACTGCAACAGTGCACAAAAACATCCACTCCCACTTCCGTCTGTGGTCCCAGTGTGGCCCTTAGAGTGTCTTTTATAGTCTTTGTCAATAACAAATGGACTCCAGGCATGGAGTACCAGTGTAGGGCCATCCACTTCGATGATGCAAAGTGAAATGAGTCTTTTAGGGAAGGGTTACATACCAGCAAAGATAATCCCTGTAAGTAAATTTGGGACACTGAGATAGATAGGTACAGGTAGTTGGAATGGAAGGGACAGCTTCTAATTGTATGGAAACTTACACTGTATTCCTTTCAGAGGAAAAGGAATAATTCCACTTGCCGCTAATGAGAACTGTGGCGCAATTCTGCAGGTACCATGCACTTCCACATACCTTCACGCTGATGGATACCTACTTGCAGTGCTGTGAACCCAGCTTGTTCCCAGATGGCAAGGACTGGTCACCATGCACACCCCCTACTCTAGTCATTCCTGGAGAAAATCTGTCAGAGTGATACCAACATCTGCTACAGAAAAAAACAAGCATCACGCTTGAGAAAAAAGAACTGCTGAATATTTTGGCTGGGCTCAGATCAAGGACATTTTAGAAGAATTCAGACTGTTTTCAGACACACGATTCAGTGCTGGTGGGTCCATACCCTTCTTCACAGTGCAGACGAAAGCAAACACCAGCAGGTTGTAAAAAACCAGATGAGTGTTGATGAAGATGATGAACAATACGGAGCTCAGCCTTTATGCAATTAGGGAAGAAAATTGAGCCATCTGCCTCATGGTGGTGCAACATCGGTTTGTGTTGGACTTGATGACCACAATGAAATGAGGGGTATGTGTCAAGATTGGTGTGTCCTGTTGTATGCTCATCCCAGGCAATTACATACACATTGGGACTCTGATGCTTGCCATCCAAGCAGTACAATGCTTACAAATGTACATTCATAAAGAGGGAGGTGCCCCTAAGCAGGACTAGTACTCCAGCTGGGTTTCCTTGCTCCCCTTGTGGGTGACAGGACTGCCCACATCATTGCTGCCTATTCTCATTTTTGTATTGTTCTCATGTGGTTTCCTACAAGTAGGAGTTCCTGCTGTAAAAACACAGTCCTCAAATTGGGTAGAATGCAAATAGCTAGGGAACTAGTAATAGTTAAAACTGAAACACGACAAGACCCAACAATGTGACTGTCATGAAGTATGGGGTAAATGATGTAGCTGAAAATTCAACAAGGGGGATGTTTATATTGGTGTCGATGTACGCAATGATACATGTATGTACAAAATCAAAATTGAATCACTGTTGACCTCTAAATAAGCCCCCAATCAGATATACATGGCCAGGCAGGCTCCCTGACCTAGTCCTTTGGCTATTAATTACATTAACCCAAGTACACGCACTAAAAGAGAACATCTCACACGTCTAACGGAAATTATGAGTGACTTAGCTGCAGAACATCCCAACTCAGACTGCATTGCCACGGGGGACTTCAATATCAATCTATTCCAAGGAAAAACAGCAGAAACTGAGGGGCCTTTCTTATTTTCCTTGACTGAGGCAGTAATCCAAACAAATCCACATAATCAAGCTTACAGCGGTCTTGGAGAATTTTGTGTGAGCGATTCTCTAGTGCAGGCTACCTGGTAATGAATGGTAGATCGGAGGGTGATACCCCCCCCCAACTGGTCTTGGACAAATGGAAACAAACGATCCTACCTGGATTACACAATCTGTAATTCAGCTCTGCTCCATTGCTTAGTCAGTTTCTGTATCCATCCACGAACTGAAAGCGACCACCGGCCTCAGGTTATATCCTTCAACATAAACCCAGAGAAGCATAAACCTGCACCTCCAACCTTTAGGGGAATATATTCTGAAAACTTAAAGCGCCTCAGATGGAGTGAGGATATTAGTCCAAATATTTTACAAGCAAGCATGGATCTGATTAGTGATGGAAGTGATCAGAATGTCTCCCCGATTGCGACATGGACGACGCTATGCAAGCACCTTATCAACCTATTTCCAGCAAATCCGCGTCCCCCAAGGAGTACCTCCTCATGCCAGTTCATACTCTCACAACAGTCAAAGCTACTTAAGAAAGAGAGAAATAAAGCTCTACGGCTACTTGGAAAGGCACCGGGGTATAGCGAATGTTTAAACTTATATCAAGCAGCTCAAAAGTAATTTAGGCTGGCGATCACCAATGACAAAAGGACACATGAAAACCAATTCTGGTGCAAGTTAGTTTGGGAGAGTAAGAGCCGCAATCCACGAAAATTCTGGGCCCTAATTAACCATTCATATCAGAGTACACCAAGTTTTGGATCGGCAAACATCCAGGAATCGGACTGGGTAACTTTCCTTACAGAGCACTTTAGGACACTAGAACGCTCAGGAACAACAGGGAGCACCCCCCTAAGAGAGAATGACACAGAAACTAGTAATGTGCAGAGCACAGCCCCTGAGTGCTTTTACGTTGTCGACGAGGACCTCCAGATGTCACAAGAAAGGGTTGCTACAGCTGTGTCAAGAGCCAGATCAGATGGAGCGCCGGGCCCAAATGGCCTGCCACAGCAACTGTTTAAATCTGATATAGCTTTCTGGTCAGGCATGCTGACAAACCTCTTCAATTATGCTCTAAGAACTGCAATAATTCCAGACTCATGGCGGGGTGCAATCATCCAACCTATTTATAAATCAGGATCCCGCGCCTCTCCCAACAATTATAGACTTATTGCACTTTTGGATATAGAGGCGAAGCATTATGCTGGCCTCCTCTTGGAGGAGCTGAGGACATGGGCAAAAGACCAAAAACTGATACCAATGAACCAAACAGGTTTTATTGCCAACTCTGGGACAATGACCAATCTATTAGCACTGTCAACTATTGTCGACAAAGCACTCTCAACATCTAGGCCAGTGCTTTGCTGCTTTGTCGACTTTAAAGCCGCGTTTGACAGGGTCCCAAGGGCGGCTTTGTGGGAAAAGTTGAGGAAATGGGGGATTCCTGATAGACTACTGGACGCAATTATTCAACTCCATTCGAATACTTGGGTTAGGGTGAAGTTGGGGTCCGGTACGCATCTCTCGCGGAAAATCTTGACAACTAGAGGTGTGAAGCAGGGATGCGTGCTGGCCCCATTGCTTTTTAATCTGTTTATAGCAGATCTGTCAACTACATTGGACGAAACCAACAGTCATTCCCCAAAAATAGGAGGCACGGCATTAAGCAATCTTTTATATGCCGATGACCTGGCACTTTTCAGTCTTACGAGAGTTGGGCTGCAAAGGCTCCTCGATAAATTGCTCATTTATACGACCATAAATCAACTAGAGGTTAATTTAAAGAAAACCCAAGTTGTCCCCTTTGGTAGGAAACATCATGCGGGCGGAGGATGGTCATATAACAACATACGCCTTGCCATAGGTCAATCATATAAGTACCTAGGTGTCCATCTGGACTCTAGGGGTAACCTCATCAAACATCGGAATGAGATAGCAGTCAAAGCTACGACCCTTGCGGTCTCATTAGCCAAGATCTCAAAAAATCTTTCTGGCCCAACTCTCCTGCCACTCTTAGAAGTCCTGAGAGCAAAAACTGGCCCTACTTTTTCATATGGGATTGAGATATTAAGGGGCAAATTAAACACTGCTTTAAATCGACACACAACAAAAATCTATAAAAAGGTACTCCATCTCCCAAACTCCGCATCTGCAGCACAGGTAAGACTAGAGCTAGGGTTATTAAATTATGAGGCCTCTAACATCGGCTCATACCTAAACCTCTGTCATAAACTGAGACAAACGTTTGCAGTTTGAGTCAGTCCTCCTACCATTTTCTGTGTGCTGTTCTCCTGGCCGCAGTGTTTAATTAAATCAACTGTTCCTGTCTTGCCAAACACCTCTTGTCTTTGTTTTTTCAAGGTAAATACATATTTGATAAACAATGCAAAAAGAAGCCTTTCTTTACAACAATTAATTATTTAGAGATGTCAGGGACCTTGAACACTGGTGCATTCCTCGTGGCCCCCTTCAAAAGTGTAACATGTGTGATTCAGTCCAGATCACCATCTAGGGCTGCTTCTTAGAAGTCAGCTCTGTCGAAGAGCAACAATGGTGCCATGGTGTTTGACATATCTCCTGTAGTAACTGGTGAGGCCTAAGAAGGCTCTCACCTCAGTGTGGGTCTTGGGGGGTTCCTAAGCCAGGGTCATCTGAATTTTAGCCTAGAGGGGCTGCACCTTGCCCCCACCAACTTGGTGTCCTAAGTAGACCACAGATCTCTTCCCTATCTGGCACTTACTAGCCTTGATAGTCAGGGTTGACTCCTGTAGGGCCTGAAGCACTTCCTAGCCCTGAGCAAGGTGGAACATCTGGTCTCCCAACTGGAGTTGAAGGCAATATCATCTAGATAGGCAGCTCTGAAAGCCTCAATCTCAAGAAGGACCCGGTTGACCATCCTCTGGAAAGTGGCAGGACATTCTTTCACCCGAAAGTCAATACCCTAAATGTATTGTGTCCCTCTGGGGTGAAGAATATAGATATCTCCTTAGCCCTCTCATTTAAGGTAATTTGCCAGTACCCCGAAGATATATCTAATATACTCAGGAACCTGGCAGCTCCCAACTAGTCAATGAGCTTATCAGATCGAGTGATGGTGTTAGCATCAGTCTTAGTGACTGCGTTGAGCCCTTTATAATCCACACAGAACTGGAGTTCTGGTGTGGCACACGATGGGCTGGCCTTGGGTACCAGAACTATTGGACTGAACCAAGAGCTGCTGGAGTTCTCAATCACACCTAGTGCAAGCATTTTTGACAACTCTTCCTTTTTGCTGGCCCCCTTCCTTGTCAGACAGCCTATAAATTGTATTCTTAACTGGCATACTGCCCCCAGTGTCAATATCGTGGGTGCACCAAGTGATGCGCCACAGGGCTCATGATAAAAGAGAGGCAAACTACTACAACAGGTGGCGACAGTCCCTCTGTTGCTCTAGGGTGAGGGGAGGGGGCCTTCTACTTATTCATCCTGCTTCTTGGAAGATAGGAGATCAGAGAGAGGTTCACTCTTATCCTTAACCCCATTATCTGTCACCAGGAGCATTCTTTCCTCTGACCTCTCAAAGTGGGGTTTGAGGTGGTTGACTTGCAGGTAGGTGACCTTCCCTCTGCGACCCTTCACCTCATAGGACTTGGTCCACCGGTCCAGCAAGGCACGGTGTATCACAAGCTCCATTAACCACAATTTCTGACCAGGCTGAAGTTCACCCAGAGTGGCCTTCTGGTCATGCCAGCATTTCATGACTTTATGGTGGACTTCCAGGTTATCGGTGGCTGTCTTCCAAACGTTTTCATCTGAGTCTGGAGAGCCAACATGTAGCTGACCATATTCTGGGGAGAGGGGGACCTTTAGAGCTTGCTCCCACCCCGTCTTCACAAGACCAAGAAGCCCTGTGACAGGGTGGCCGTGCAGTAGGTCAAAGGGTCTGAACTCTACTCCTTTCTGAGGCACCTTCCTGTCTTTCAACAAGCCCATTGGTCTGTGGAGGATATGGTCTGGAGAACTTGTAGGCTACTCCATACTCATCCCACATTGACTTTATGTATGCTTATATGAAGCTGGTCAGTTGGTCAGACACCATCTCTTTGGGGAAACCCACTTGGTAAAGATCAGTGATCTGGCCACACCAGGCACAGTCACTGCCCCAGAGTTATGGCTTCAGGGTACGGAGAGGCATGGTCCAAAAAGACAAGGATGAACCTGTTGACTAGGGCAGGTTTGGGGCCCAGTGGCCAACAATGTCAATGTCCACCCTCTCAAAGGGGCTGCCTATGACAGGGAAGGGAATTAGGGGAGTCTTTCACTTTCCCCCTGTCTTCCCACTGGCCTGGCAGGTAGGACAAGAGCTGCAGAATGCATCTCATGTCAATCTCATCTGGGGCCAGTAGAAGTGGATGACAAGCCTTGAAAAGGTCTTCTCAGTACGTCTAGCAAGGACTGGTAGGTAAGGTAGACAATGTAATAGAATATTAGGTACAGAGCAGTCCAAGATCACACAGTGAGTTAGAGGGATAAAAAGGGATCAAAAGGGGAAGCTCTATGCTAGGAAACAAGATGGTCAAAGCTCAGAAAAAAAGAGGCACTTAAGGGACAATTTGTCATTCAGACTAACATCCACGTCAGACATGCAAGACACAGTAGGTTTCTCACTCAAAATTGCTGTTACAGATACTGACTGCAAATACTGAAAATACTCACTCATAGGATATACATGTAAAGGCAAGGACTGTGCATCTGATACCTATGGTGATGTCATAAAAGTAACTAAAAGACAATACTCACAGTGGAGAAGAAACACTACTTATGTTGTCAGCTGTTCCCATGGATCCTGGCGATCAAACAGGAATAAGCAAGGGGGTAACAGCAAGGGTGTAGAACTAAATACACAGCCATGAAAGAGAAGGAGCTATCAAGGTGGAGTGCATAACAAAAAAGAAGGTCAAACAAAGGGCCCATTTGGCAGAAAGCAGGAAACAACCACACAAGGGAACTAGAAGCTAGTGGCACTGCACAAAAACTATTCCTGAATCACACCACTGAGAAATTGGGATATTCTGTGAGGGGGTGGTGGGCACCATACTCAGACAACAACCACAATCCTGGTCAGCGTTGACCACAAAATTCACTAATTAAACCTGTTTTTAACCCTCTGCTAGCTTGGCACAAAGCAGTAGGACTTAACATAGAAGCAACGTGTAAAGATTTTATGCAGCACACAAACAGTAAAACAGTGAAAATACAACATAACAATCCCACACCAATTTAGAAAAACAGAGTAAGTTTTAATAAATAAAACGATACCAAAACATCAAAAATTCCAATCAATAGAACTGGAGAAATTCAATAGCGAAGTTTTAGGTAAATATAGCACCAAAATGCATAAAGTGCCACTTGCAGTCATCTGGTCGCGCTAGACTGGGGAAAGGCACAAGTTCAGGCCAATCCTGATGCAGTGTGGGTTAGATATAGGGGACTAAGTTAGTCCCTCTGAAGAGGTACCTTCAAAGTTGGGACATGAAGAGTTCTGTTCGCTGTGGAGGAGAATGTGAAGAGCAGGGAGAGCATCGCAGATGGTCATAATTTTAGAGCAAAGATCAGGCCGGAAATTGACAGTCAACACAGGCTCTCATTGCTGTAACATGAAGGGCAGCTTTCGCGTCACCGGTCACTGTTGCAAGAAGAACAGGTCTCACCGGTCCTTTGCATTAGTGACCGTCGCTGCAGCAAAGTCTCAGTGCAAACAGGCCCGTTTACAGTCATGAAGATTTCAAACTTCAGGATGTATCTGTTCTTTTTAGTAGGAGTGTACTACAGAGCCAAGGGTCCAGGACCTTGGGAAGCTCATCTTGGTGATCAGTGCACATTCCACCAGAGGCAGCAGGACTCAAGCAGGTCTAGTTGCAGGATCAGGCAGGTCGTGTTGCAGCAGGTCAGCTGAAGAGTTGCAGGAAGGCCTCTGAAGGTTGTTGTGTTTTTGTAGCTCACACATGAGGTCAGCCATTTGACCCTTGGAGAGACTCTGGTTTAGCCTGGGATGAAGTTAAGCAGGCCTAGTCATCCTTTTCAAAGCGCAAGGCAGTCCTCAAAGTGCAAAGCAGTTCTCTAGCAGTAGGGCAGTCCTTTTTCTGTAATGTCCATGAGTGTTCTGAACAATGGCTATGAAGGTCCAATATTTAAAGCAAGTGGAAGACTTTGTGTGGGGGATTCCTTATACTACCCCCTCATCTGGTACTGGAAGGTTCTTCCACTGTCAAAGCTCTGAACTGTCTAGAGGTGATAATAGGCAGGCAGGGATGTCCGACATACGACTGCAGATATTTATTTATTCATTTACGTTCACCTTTGCTGTCGTATGTCAGACTCCACTACCCCCCACCCAGCCCCGCCCCTGTGGTTCCGTGGTTCCGAATTGGGTTCGATAGTTCCAAAACCCGATTTATAAAGATTGTCGGAAATGGACGATTTTGGTCTCTACGGACCGCAAATGGCGAGTGTAACGTGTCTGAGTGTTTCCGTATGAATCGATATAGGAGAACACTCTACATTTGAGGATTTAGTTTGAACCCTCGGGTTCCAATTTGTATGTGGCAGCCATCTTGTGTGGATGCCCTAACATAGGCCCTATGATTGTGGCCGAACGAGTCCTTGACACGTACGCCTTAGTTGACTTCTGGTTGACCTGGCCGAACTGACTCCTCGCATGGGGCGAATCCCGCTGAGCCAGTTCCTTTTTCAGCAGCTGGCCTGATAAAGATCAAAGAGCAGGACGTGCCCTGACTTTATGGCACACCGTCCCCACTCCTCTATCTCCTTTCCATCTGTTTCTGCCTTTCCTTTACGACATGTTCATCAATTTGGGTTGAAGGTTTTATGATGGGTTTGTCCGGCCTGATCGAACAGGAAACTTAGCATACGTGTGATCGTTTTGGTGGGCTGGACAACGGAAAGTGGGATTAACTTTGACTGTCGTGATTCGCTACTTTTTGAAATGCTACTTGTCCATTGGTCAGTTTTGTATGCACCAAATGTAAATTGTGATGTTGCCAGAGGCGTAATTTTCGGCATAAAAGACCGAGTTTTGTTCGTTGATGTGGTGCAGTCTCTGTCGAACTACCCGTGTGTACTTCGTAGACCTCTGTCCCTGGTTGCAACCAATAAACTTTGGTCTTTGACGTCATCAAGAAGTATCCCGTGTCTCTGTTTGCCAAGACAGGGGAAACCGGGGTCTTTGGGTGTTGCCCTGACACTGCTGGGTTATTGTAGTAGTATCGGTTCCGAGAAAACCCAGTACCTCACCCCGTTCCACCTCATTGCCTCACAGCGTTACCTTTGGTAGCCACCACTGCTGCCAGGATATGAAAGTCTTAAATCCACATGCTCCACTTTTTACAAATAATGCAGACAGCTCTTTCAGCTTGTAGGGCCTACTTTAGGGATGACCTACAATTATTCAAAAGCATTGGAAAAGCCAACAGTTTAGTTTTTGCCAATGCAAGTTTTATTGGCTTTGTCAATATTCTTTAGGCCCATTACACAGCAGTGCATGCTACTATTCAACACGGTTTAAAGTCAATGCAATTTTTTTATTACGCAGCAAGCATTGACTAACTCATAATGCTTTTTACTTTACTATAAGCCATGTTTCTTTGGAATGTGGGTTGCTGTGCAAAATGGCTTATAGTAAAGGAAAAAAAATGCTGTGACGCCGCTATCGTTGACCGCATCATAGCGCTTTTTCTAAAAACCAAGCTGAGTGGGAGGTAAGCCATAGAAGGGAAACCCAAGTAATGTCTGAAGGGAAACAGGTGGTCTTGTGATGACATTAAGGACACAGGTGATGATCTGAGTACAGGTGCCTCTCTCATTATGTTTTTTTAATAAAGCGCAAGCTAAACGCCTGGTAATGGAGTGCTTTACATATGCACCCTTCCCCCTCACCTTCATAAGCTTGTATGTTCCCTGTCTCCCTAAGAACATGCAAATAAACAAAGGAAGAGTGTCCGTCAGAGAAGCATTCAGAATGATTAACGCACATGAGATTGAGGCCAGTTGTAAGTGGTGGTATAAAAAGACCAATTTCAGGAAAAAATACAGGATTTTTTCAGGAAACCCTCACTCACCCTATTGGTGACATGCTTCATCATCGGATCCACCGGGAGAGATCGAATACCTCCCCGGTGTGCTGCGACGCCAGGAGACTGCGGAGCAGGTTCTTGTGAGGGTAAGGAGTGAAAAAAAGTGAATTTAAAAATGTCCAAGGTTGTACCAAAAAATCATTTATTGGCTGGTCAACCTGACATATTAAAAACTTGCTATGTGTAGGGAGAACTAACCAAATAGAGTATACTGGTGTTTCCCTTTTAGAGAAAGGTCAACATGTTTCTGCCCGTGGTATGTGTGACTTTACAGGGCTTTCTTCAGGACCAGTTTGCGAGTGTCACCTTGACAGGTCTGGGCGCGCTAAGGCCCACCCTGCCAAAGGCGGTGAAAGTTAAAAATAGCACTATGTGTGAAAAAAGGTGCATAAAAGATACAAACTTGTAAGTCTGGGGTTTTACCTCTATTGCGAGGAACCTAGAAGTCTGTGGACAAATAGTGAGACAAACAGACACATAAACATGAACAAACAAAGAACATCAAATCAGTCGATATTAATCATTTTGATGTAACTTGGTGGCATGACACGTGCTGGCATACCTATCAAAGGCCGTGGCCGAGATGAAAGGGATGCGGAAAAGTTGTGCCACAATCCGGGGTGGTGGGCCTCAACTAGCGCTGAGAAGTGTAGTCCAGCGCGATCTGTTGCACATTAAAATAAGGCAGCAGACTGAAAAATGGAGACTTGCAGTGTTAAGTCCATCCTTGTGGGAGGCCAGGAGTGGCTACCCGTTATTACATTGTTACCTATACTATGGCGGCGAGAAGTTGGTCCCCGAGGTGTAGAGCGTGAGGGCAAAGCTACAGTGTAAAATACCAGTAACTCTGCTGGCCGTGACTTGTAATATTGATCAAGCACCCAAACATAAGAGCGTGAAAGGGAAATTCTCCTCACTTGTGAAAAAATTAACCACGCCCATAGAACTCAGGAGGGGGGTGGGAGCGAAAATGGCACACCCTATTTGGGAAGGAAAAGACACACACAAAGAGGATTTTAGAGACCTGGCAGAGTCTCGAGCAAAAGACTTATCTTAATAGAAGAAGTCCAGAGTAAGTTCCTTACGCCCGCAACGCTACACCCTCTCGGTACCTAGCTGTTCCCTCGCTGGATCTCGTGGATCCTGAGCGAAGGGCGAGCCCGGTATTATGAGGGAGGTGACAGGGCTCGGGCCAATGGGAGCCGTTTAATCAAAACGAGACTTGACATGCAAGTCCCGTAATCCCGCGAGAAGTTGGTTCAGAGCGGGGCTCGGGCCAATGGGAGCCGTTTAATCAAAACGAGGCTTGGGATGCAAGTCCCGTAATCCCGCGAGAAGTTGGTTCTAAGCGGGGATTAGTACTGAGATGGAAAAGAGGCTTGGAAACGAGGCTTGGGATGGAGTTGGAAAAGAGGCTTGGAAAGCAAGCTCTTGGCGACCTAGCAATAAGATAGTGCAGACCTCGCAAAGTCTGGAGCGAAGGCGGACCTGCACTTGCTGTATAATAACAGTTATTGCAAAGTACATTAATTAGAGGTGGTGCAAGTAGTTATGATTGAGGAACGTTAATGGTAACAAAAGTGGTTTATGTATTCTAGATTAGTATTAGAATGTTGACGCCAAGGATGTTGGAGTTTAAACTTCATGTCTCAGCATTATTAGGGGCAGGATTTGTCAGGTATGTTGATGCTCAGTCTACCAAGAGCCCTATAACTCCGTGATTCAAGAAACAAAGTTCAACTGGTGCTAGGGAATAGCACAGAATCGAGATACTCAAAGGAGTCAGATAGAATGCTGGACTCAAAAGTACACAAGCTCTGGCCAGTGTTAAATCTAATGTTTTAGAACACTAGTCCAAGGAATTTGATCGTTGAGCCCATGGATGTGGGTACTGAGTCTGTACACCCAGTGCTGTTCCTTCTCAAACAGGATGCTGTCTCAATTACTCGGAGTGTTGACCTGCTCGATAACTGTCCAGGTCATATCATTTGGGGTATGATGTGCCTGTAGAAAATGCTCGCTGAGTTTGGTGGTGACTTTTTTACAACAAATGTTGCTACGGTGTTCGCCGATGCGTGTTTTCACCTTTCGTGTAGTCATTCTCACATAGCGTTTCGCACATGGGCAGGTAATCAGATAGACAACATTCGCAGAGTTACAGTTGGTATGAGATTTTTGAATCCACACTTTTCCTGGTTCCAAATTGAGTTGTTTGGTATGGGTGGTAAGATGACAAACACTACAGTCAGTGCAAGGAAAATTACCAGTAATGGGAGGTAGGTGCCAGGGTTCTGTAACAGACCTAGTAAGTGTAGTAGGTGTTGAGCATGGTAGGGGTCTTGTATGTACCAAGGCATCTTTGAGGCTCCTGCCCTTTTTGAAGGAGAAGAGGGGTTTCTCCCAATCCTTCATGTTACTTGTGATTATTCTCCAATTTTTGTTAATTGATTTCTTGACATTGTCTGAGAGGGTGCTGTAGGTGGTCACACATGTGAGTGGTACCTCTGTGTTTGTCTTCACATTCTCTTCAAGGGGGGCATCGCGGGGTTGATTGCGTGCCCGGATCTGGCCTTTATTGAGGATTCCTTTCGGTCAGTTCTTTGGCCTGGACCTTGTAGTCAGTGATATTACTACAATTTCTTCTCAAGCGCAGGAATTGTCCATAGGGCAGATTTTCTCGCAGAGGTCTTGGGTGGAAACTGCTGAATTCCAAAAGATCATTTTTTGCTGTAGGTTTATGATGAGTCACAGTGGTGAGAGATGTTCCCTCTATCCTTATCACTACATCAAGGAAGACAATCGATTCTTTGCTATGATTGTGGGTGAATCTCAGGTAAGGGTCAAGAGTATGGACCCAGCTCAAGAACTGTATGAGACTGTCTTCATTCCCTGTCCACAGTAGAAGAATGTCATCGATATACCTCCTCCATAGTCCTATGGAGGAGGCAAATGGGTTTGTTGTAGGTAAAATATGTTTAGTTTCAAAATCATAAACGTACAACCCCGCTATGCTAGGAGCAAAAGTACTCCCCATTGAGGTCCCTGTGCACTGGAGGTACAGTTGTCCTTTGTGTTCGAAATAATTTTCTCTGAGTGCCATCCTTGCACATTGTAGGATGAATTCCTTTGGGGTGGTGTACTCCCAGTTGACTGTATCTAGTGCTTTTGCTAGTACCCGTAGTGTTTCTTCCTGGGGGATACTGGTGTAAAGACTCTCTATGTCCATAGTGACCAGTATAACAGAGTCTTGAGCAAAGGAGATGTCGTTGAGTAGTCTGAGTAGAATTTTAGTGTCCTTGAGGTAGGTGCTAGAGTTTTGCACTATCGGTTTTAGGTAGTGATCACAGAAAGTAGATAATGGTTCCAACACTGAACCGATTCCAGACACGATTGGCCGACCTGGAGGTGGTAGGACATTTTTATGGGTTTTCGGCAACGTGTAAAAATAAGGAATCGTTGGACCTCCTGCCATTAAATATGCAGCTTCATGTGGGGAGATATGCTCATTGATCTCCGCCTCTCGTACAAAAGTTGCTATGCGTGTTTTCATTTCTGCGGTCGGGTCTGTAGAAAGGGGCGAGTAATTTGTCCTATCATTCACGAGTGTCATGCACACTTTGTCATATTCAGAAGTATCCTGAATGACAATCCCGCCGCCCTTGTCGGCTGGTTTGATGGTAATATCCTTATCATTCTTTAGACTCTCCAGGGCTTTATGTTCCGCAGCCGTGAAGTTATTAAACCGCTTTGGGTTTTCCGTGGTTTCCAGGTCTTTCATAACAGCCTGTTCAAAGGCTGTAATTGCTGCAGGTATTGTGTGTGGTGGTGGCATGAAAGTGGATTTCAGTCTGAAGTTGGTATTGAACTCCTGTTCATTTATTGGGGACTGGTCTTTGGACTCAAAAAATGCCTTTAATTTGAGTTTCCTGAAGAATTGTGAGAGTTCACAGTTGAGTTGGAATTTGTCGGGGCGCGTGGTAGGGACAAAACCTAGACCTTTTTCCAGGACTTTTGTTTCCTCTGGGGTTAGAACTTTTTTTGAAAGATTCGTCACGAGGCTTATAGTGCGCTCGTGCTGGCTGTTGCTGTTCGACTGCGGGTGTGCTTCCCCACTGCATCTCCGTCTTCCCAGGTTACTTGCATGTTGCCTCTGCTCCGTCCCCGTCCCCTCCCGCCTCTCCCTAAAAAAGGCATGGGTGGATGGTTTAGGGGAAATTGAGGTTGCATATATGGGTTCCAATTCATCATGGGGAACTGGGGTTGCTGATAAAACAGCGGTGTAGGGCCATTGTTTGGATGACCATAATTTTGCCATCTTGGTTGTTGATTCGGGTAGTTGAATCTACCCCTCCCTCCTCTTCGTCCTTTTTGTCTGGGACTTTGGTTGCTAGCAGTGCTCCCACTAGAGGAGTGACTGTCTGAATCATCAGATTTACTAGTGTCCTTTTTAGGAACACTGTAATTAGGGTCGGAGTAAGGGTACACACTTTCGAATTTAAATTTTTTTAGATCTTTCTGGAATTTGGTCAATTTTGCCTGCATGAGATTGTCCTTGTATTCTGTGAGGTCTTTGTTGATTTCATCCAATTTTTTCTTATAGCCCGTTATCGTAGTTTTAAACTGGGCTTCTGTTTGTTGGATCTCTATCTGTAGAGCCTCAGATAGGCGAAGTGCTGTTTTTATGATCAGCACTAGCCAATCTCTCGTACAATGCCAAGCAATCATGGCCCAGTCCCTTCTAAACGTGGCATCATTTAAAAAAATTCTGGGAGCGTTAGTGACTGGGCTGAGTTGGAGGTAAGGTATTGTTTCAGTATGGTACCATGAAGTATGGTCCTTATTCTGTCACGTTTGAGTTCAGTCAATTTTTCCCATTCCGCTGTATGTGAAATTACTTGAGATATTGCTGGGTCTGCAAATATATTAGGATCTGCCAGTAGTTCATCTATTTCCTCTGTAGAGTATGTGAGTCCTAAGTTAGCCATTGCTCTATGTTGTTTTCTAACAACAGATACAGATTGTTGTATCTTTCTCTCCCTTTGTTGATTGGTCCCTAAGAACATGACCTGTGTTTTTAAGAATATCACATGGTCACAGGGAATCATAATGTGCCTAAGGGTCCGATGTGTGTCCTTAGCTATGTCGCTGGCTCCCCTAACAACCTTCTATGCATCCATGCGATATCACCCTTTCCAATTAAAACATTACTTGTGCCTCTGAACATCAGACACAGCAGTCGTACCCTGTAACAGAATGTTGTAGGCCTGAGTTGTGTCTGCATGCTTGAGAACATTCCTTGAGCAGCCGTGGGCTGTAATGTGAAGTTAGTTTATTTGCAGAAAATACAAAAGCTTCAGTGAGATATGGTGTTCCCAGAGGCGACAGGAACCATCCTAAGTAAACATTGCAATATAGGAGATTTCATTTGAATGCTGTAGGATCATCTCCTAACACAAAGGGTCCTCTCTGGTGATCTTGAGAGTGCATGTGTGACCTACCACTAGCATTCAGGCTGAGTGGCTGCTTTCAGCTGCCACCACCAGACATCTTTCTGGGCCCTTGTGTCGAGAGCCTGCTGCTCTGGAGGCCTGAAACAATGCACATCCTGGGACGAGGTGCCAAGCCTCCTCCCCCAGGATGGGCAGGGTCCACGAAGAGGAAGCTTCACAGGCTTGCTGCCTTTGTAAGCTTCCCAAGGTCACTTGCTTCTTTCAGCAACTGGTCCCCACTGGTTGTGACCCCCACTTTTGGCAGGAAAACCGGCTGGAAAAACAAATGAGGAAGAGAGGTGTGCCCTCCACTGCCAACTTCAACCCTCAGGTGGGGGAGGCGAGGTGAAGCACAACTCTCAGTCCCCACCATCTTGCAGATGGGGGACCCAGCCAACCAAGGAAAAGCTTATGCCCCCTCTCACTGGAGGGTGGCATAATAGGGGGTGTACCCACCCCAGGGAAGGGACCCATTGGTCCCAACCGTTTAACCTACCTGTAACACCCCTACGTCCAGTATTTAGGGGCACCCCTGAACCTTGCTTCCTCAGACAAGGACCTGCAAGAAGAAAAGAAGAAGAGGGACGGAACAGCCGTGCCGAAGCTAACGCTAACAAAAGGAGGACGCCCACTGGCTTGACCCTGGCCCTACTGGCCTATCCCCACCTCGAACCTGCTCCCGCAAAATTCCGTTGTGTCCTGCAGCCAACAACCTCGATAAACCCAGAGGACCTACCTGCCTTCAATCCCAAAGACTCTGTCTCCTGTGAACACTGGATTTGTTCAAACAACAGATGCCAGTTCTGCAAGGATCCACAGTTCGGCACCACTCTGCATCTGACACCCACTGCCAGAGTTCGAGTGGCCCAACACAAAGAGGAGGTCCCTCCAGTGATCCTGACCTGAGATCCAGTGACCCCTGACCAGCCGCAACCCTCCAGCCGACGCCTGCACCCTCAAACCAGAAGGTCCCCCCAACCGCGACCAGGAGCTGGTAAGAAGATATGACCCTAAAAGGTACCCCTGCACCCGACGCCCCAACCGATGGTGCCTAACCAATGCCCAAGATCCCAACTTACCTCTCCAAGTGGTGGTTGCACCCAGGAGACCTTCGTCCCGAGTCTGCAGTGCTTTTGCAAACCGTAGACTCCCCATTGAAAGCTACAGGGCTTCCGACGCCAAAACAGCACTCTGCACCCGGCCGCCCCAGTGCCGCTGAGGGTGCATCTTTTGTGCTGGCCTAAACCCCCATTTGCCCTGAGCTTAAGTTATGTTATGTTATATTTAATTTAAACAGTGCACGGCTACTCAAAGTGTCCCAGCGCTTACACCAGAAAGTAAAAACTGCACCCAGATCAGAGGCTAAAAAGCAAAATTTTTAGTTTTTTCTTAAAAAGCAGAGGGTGTTGGATGCCGCGGAGAGCCAACGGTAACTTATTCCAGAACAAGCCAGCTTTACGAACAAAAGAACTCCCGCCGAGCCTTTGGCGATTGAACCTGGGGGTCTGAATCAATAGCTGGTCAGACGAACAAAGTTGTCTACTTGGCTTATAAAAGGCAAATCTCTTCTGAAGATAGATGGGACCTGGCCCATAGAGTGCCCGATGTACGATGGACAGCATTTGAAATTTTAGCCAACATTCGAATGGGAGTCAGTGCAAATTACGCAGATGGCTGCAAACACTATATCTGGATGAAAGTCCCAGTAGCAATCTGGCTGCTGAATTTTGGACCACTTGCAATTTCCTAGCAAGGTAGCCTGGACTGCCAACAAAAAGAGCGTTGACGTAGTCCAATCGGGATAGGATCAGGGCCCGGACCACAGTCTCTTTGGCACTAACTGGCAGGAGAGGGAGAAACTTCCTCAAAATTTTCAAAGTGCCAAAGCAGGTCCCTGCCAGCTTTTCCACTTGTGTTGAGAAGTTCACGTTTTCATCGAACCAGACACCGAGGTTTTTAGCAGAGCCCTTCCCCACGGTGGGACGGGGGAAATCGGGAGGCTACAGCCTTTCTCTGAAGTCCATTGGGAACGAGCCATACAGGAGCACTTCAGATTTTCCTTCATTGAACTTCAACTGTGCATTAAGCTTGGGCTGAAAATTCGTTCCGCTCGCAGAATTTGCGGATTTTCCGCGATTTTGCGATCTGCGAATCTCGCGAAATCGCGGTAAAAGCTGCGAATCAGCGGGGAGGAATTTTCAGCCAAGCACTTACAGGGTTACAGCAGCAGGTGCAAAAGTTGAAGCTAATTTTTTGTAAACTTTTAGAAAAGGGTTACAAAGAAATTAACTTCAACTTGGGCACCTGCTGCTGTAAGCCTGTAAGTGCTTCCTGGCGCCTCGTTGCCTACTTGCAACTATTCTCTGACCCTGCTCTGACCCTTGAAGCAGGGTCAGAGAATAGTTACAAGTAGGCAATGAGGCGCCGGTCACGAAAATTAAACCTCAACAGGAAGCACTGACAGATATAAAAACAAGCATTTGCAATGCAATAGGTCTCACATTAGGAAAGTTTGAGCTATTGGTCTTGCAAATGACAATTTTTTTTTATTTATGTGTTGGTTTTGAAAATAGCTAAATTAATAGCTTTGTCATTTACAATGCCAATAGTTATAACTTTCACAAATGTGACACCTATAGCATTCGTAATGCAACATGTTTTGTATTTACGAGACTTAGATGTATTGATATTACAAATTACAATGGCTTTTAATTTTTTTAAATAATTAATACTTATATAAAAGTGATTTTAATTTATAATGGCAATAGCTTAAATTTTTGTAAATAACTTTTGTGAAGATTATGTTCAGTGTATTTTATTGTGACGAAAATCCAAGAATAGAAGTGAAATATTAACATCTTTTTGTGACATTTGTAATAAAGCTTGAAACATTGAGAGAACATATTTGAACCAGTTGTTGTTGAATGGTTGCGCAGATTGATGCTGGGGTGGCGCTTAGTGGTGCTGTGGTGGTGCTGAGTGGTGCTGTTGTGATGCTGAGTGGTGCTGTGATGGTGCTGAGTGATACTGGGATGGTGATGAGTGATGCTGGGGTGGTGCTGAGTGGTGCTGTGGTAGTGCTGAGTGATACTGTGGTGGTGCTGAGTGATGCTGTGGTGGTGCTGAGTGGTGCTGTGGTGGTGCTGAGTGATAATGTGGTGGTGCTGAGTGATGCTGTGGTGGTGCTGAGTGATGCTGTTGTGGTGCTGAGTGGTGCTGTGGTGGTGCTGAGTGGTGCTGTGGTGGTGCTGAGTGATGCTGTGGTGGTGCTGAGTGATGCTGTGGTGGTGCTGAGTGGTGCTGTGGTGGTGCTGAGTGATAATGTGGTGGCGCTGAGTGATGCTGTGGTGGCGCTGAGTGATGCTGTGGTGGCGCTGAGTGGTGCTGTGGTGATGCTGAGTGGTGCTGTGGTGGTGCTGAGTGATGCTGTGGTGGTGCTGAGTGATGCTGTGGTGGTGCTGCGGTAGTGCTGAGTGATAATGTGTGGTGCTGAGTGATGCTGTTGTGGTGCTGAGTGGTGCTGTGGTGGTGCTGAGTGATAATGTGGTGGTGCTGAGTGATAATGTAGTGGTGCTGAGTGATGCTGGGGTAGCGCTGAGTGATTATGTGGTGATGCAGAGGGCAGAAAGGCACAAAAAGCAGTGTAACAAAGGGCAGAAGGGCAGAAAAACAAGGGAAAAACTAGTCTAACAGAGGGCAGAAGGGCACAAAAAACAGTCTAACAGAGGACAGAAGGGCAGAAAAACAAGGGAAAAACGTGTCTAACAGAGAGCAGAAGGGCACAAAAAACTAGTCTAACAGGGGGCAGAAAGGCACAAAAACGAGTCTAACAGAGGGCAGAAGGGCACAAAAAACGAGTCTAACAGAGGGCAGAAGGGCAGAAAAACAAGGGAATAACAGAGGGCAGAAGGGCACAAAAAACGAGTCTAACAGAAGGCAGAAGGACAGAAAAACAAGGGAAAAATGAGTCTAACAGAGGGCAGAAGGGCACAAAAAACGAGTCTAACAGGGGTCAGAAGGGCAGAAAAACAAGGAAAAAACAAGTCTAGCAGAAGGGCAGAAAAACATGGGGAAAACAAGTCTAACAGAGGGCAGAAGGGCACAAAAAACGAGTCTAACAGGGGGCAGAATGAATCCCGCCCTGCGTGTTTGTCCACGAAGATGCCACCGTTTTGTGCAATACCTCTACTCAGCTGGCGTACTTTCTACTGTCTAATCAGTAAGTGCTCCCTCGTTGGCTAAATGTATAGGGGCAGATTTACAATAACTGGTGCATCCCCAGGGATGCACCAGTTATTGTGCGCCGCAGCTCCGCCACCCATGGTCCGCCCATGGTCCGCCGCATTTACAAAAGGGACAAAAGGGGGTGGTGATGGACGTAGCATCTGAACCAATCAAACACTCACACCCAGTCAACAGATCTGGATTTAATTCATCACCGTTCTATAGCCCACTCTGCCACCCCAGTTCAGACATGGCCATATGCAAATCAGTCTGACCCTGTGCCTCATGGGAACAGTCCAGCCCGAACTGCCAAGCCATGCCTTCCCTGGACCGGAAACAAGCTTCCGAGGACCAGTTTCTGGCATTTCAGCCGTCTTCAGCCCGGCTTGCTGAAATCCAGTGGCAAAGTGAGCAAGGGACTCACGTCTGAGCAAACCCTGCCAACTTATGGCGAACAAAGCGGTACAAAAGCGGGTGGTGATGGACGGAGCATCTGAACTAATCAAACACTCACACCCAGTCAACAGATCTGGATTTAATCCATCACCGTTCTTTAGCCCACTCTGCCACCCCAGTTCAGACATGGCCATATGCAAATCAGTCTGACCCTGTGCCTCATGGGAACAGTCCAGCCCGAACTGCCAAGCCATGCCTTCCCTGGACCGGAAACAAGCTTCCGAGGACCGGTTTCTGGCATTTCAGGCGTCTTCAGCCCGGCTTGCTTGAATCCATTGGCAAAGTGAGCAAGGGACTCACGTCTGAGCATACCCTGCAAACCTATGGTGAACAAGGCCGTACAAAAAGGGATGGTGATGGACGGAGCATCTGAACCAATCAAACACTCACACCCAGTCAACAGATCTGGATTTAATCCATCACCGTTCTTTAGCCCACTCTGCCACCCCAGTTCAGACATGGCCATATGCAAATCAGTCTGACCCTGTGCCTCATGGGAACAGTCCAGCCCGAACTGCTAAGCCATGCCTTCCCTGGACCGGAAACAAGCTTCCGAGCACCGGTTTCTGGCATTTCAGCCGTCTTGAGCCCGGCTTGCTTGAATCCAGTGGCAAAGTGAGCAAGGGACTCACGTCTGAGCATACCCTGCCAACTTATGGCGAACAAAGCGGTACAAAAGGGGGTGGTGATGGACGGAGCATCTGAACTAATCAAACACTCCCACCCAGTCAACAGATCTGGATTTAATCCATCACCGTTCTTTAGCCCACTCTGCCACCCCACTTTCAGACATGGCAGTTCGGGCTGGACTGTTCCCATGAGGCACAGGGTCAGACTGATTTGCATATGGCCATGTCTGAACTGGGATGGCGGAGTGAGCTACAGAACGGTGCTGGATTAAACCCAGATCAGTTGACTGGGGGGTGAGTGTTTGTATTGTCAACGCTCCGTCCATCATCACCTTTGGTTTTGCATTTACAATGCGGCGCACCATGTGGCAAAAACGGCACAGATGCATCACACATCTGTGCCATAAAAGCAGTGCATAGCTGGAGCTGTGTCGCAAGCGCGACGCAGCTCCAGCAATGTTCTGGGGGGCCCTATCTGCCCAATGCTGCGTCAAGCCTTGCGCCTGCTTCAAGCAGGTGCAGGGTTTTGACGCAGCATTGGCCTAAAAGTGACTGAGTGAAATCTTGTAGATTTCACTCAGCCACTTTTAGGAGGCGTTCCTGCGCAGGAACGCCCTCCCCTGCGCCGGAACGCCTCCTGATGGCGCAGGGCTTTACAACGTGACTCATCTCTCAGCATTGCTGGACTCAGCTCCAGCAATGCTCTGGGGGGCCCTATCTCCCCAATGCTGCATCAAGCCTTGCGCCTGCTTCAAGCAGGCGCAGGGTTTTGACGCAGCATTTGCCTAAAAGTGACTGAGTGAAATCTTGTAGATTTCACTCAGCTACTTTTAGGAGGCTTTCCTGCGCAGGAACGCCCTCCCCAGTGGCGGAACGCCTCCTGATGGCGCAGGGCTTTACAACGTGACGCATCTCTCAGCATTGCTGGACTCAGCTCCAGCAATTCTCTGGGGGGCCCTATCTCCCCAATGCTGCGTCAAGCCTTGCGCCTGCTTCAAGCAGGCGCAGGAATTTTGTTAAAAGTTAGGCTGCAAACGTCAACATTATCGGCGCCATCTTGCTCTTTTTGAGCCCATTCGTGCACGTAAGCGGCAGCCATTTTGAGCACCATGGCCTCCCTGCCCCTCGCTGATAGCCAGCGCGTCTCTCTCTCTCTCTCTCCTAACCTCACAGGCATCCCCCGCACGCTGACAACCCCCCGCTCTCACATGCCTTGGGTCATAAACCCCTCTTCAGCGCAGCTCTGCCTCGGAATCCCATCCTGTTCCCAGCGCGACACCTCCCTTCATTCCTTTCATGGTCCCAGGTCCTTTGATACAAACCCCCTTTTCCTGTGTGCCCGTTTGTCTTCCTCGTTCCCAGGCCGCCACCTGGCCCTGCGGATACTGTTTATTGCCCCCCGTACAGTAGGAAACTTCCCCCATTAAAGGACCCTCGAATTGATCAAAGCCCCCACCCTATGAGATCCGATCAACCCCACACATTCCGTGAATCGGCGGAATGTCCAGCTGCGCGATAATCATCTCCTGTTGTGACCGGGGTGGGGACTTCAACTGTAAATGTGTGTGGGAACGGGCCTGAAGGGGAGATTCCGAGGATGTCCTTTCATACTTCAAAGCATTGCAAGAATGTGTTACATGCAATAAAGATCATAAACTTGTGTATAAGAGGCCAAGCCTCAGAGATGCGGCTAGAGCACCTCGTGGCGATACTTGCTGTCCGAACTGATGTGTTCTCCTCCGGAGAGAATAAACCCTTGTTTCCTGCCTTCCAGTCTCCAGCGCCTGCCTCTTCATTGATTAATGTGGGGTAAAGAGGCGACACCGCCGGGCAATACTTAAGGATCTTTGTTTATTGGTTGCTTCCCACCTTTTTACAATTGGCGCCCCAAACGTGGGGCCCATCAGCGACTCGTGGATCCAGTGGGAGAGGTCCTGACGACAGAGTGAACGACTGCAACGATCGGGAGTGCACCTGTCCGATAGACCCTCGTCTGACAGCCGATCATCCGAACTTCACTGGTTCCGAACAGACCTCTCTCGAGTGATCTACGGTCCTGACTGGGAACCATCAGGAGTGCCGCGAGGAATACGAAGAAAAGAGGACGATCGGGCGCTGGATTCGGAAGACAAGAAACTGTCCGTGCGGTCCGGGTAAGGTCGGGTAAACACGACAAATTGCGAAATGATTGTTTGATTGTTTGGAAAATACTAGTATTACTCTTTGTTGATTTGTTTGGAGATTCGCTGTCTGCAAACAGGAAAGAACAGGTTCCCTCTTTGCAGATAGTGAAAGGGTAGGTAACGCAGACCTTTGCGGGCCTACTTATTCTCCCCACTGATTGTTTGATTGACCGAACATTGACTGTTCGATATTGGTTCATAAGGTATTCACTGCCTGCAAACAACGTAGAATAGAAATATTCTGTCTAGTCTTTGCACGCAGTGATAAGATAGGTAGTGCTGACTTTTGTCCCCATTGTGATCCGTCATGCCTGTCTTCTCCCCACTGATTGGTAGCCTGTTTAGCCCGGACCGCTTATTAGAGATGAACCATCCGCTCCACTGGAAGGCACCCCTAATAAGGACATGTTCATGAAGCATGGATTGATCGCTATAGCCTATAGCAAGCTGTGGCATAAATATACGAAAAAGGATCGAGAAAGTCAGTGGCCACTGATAGGATCCTTCGATGATGATAAAATAAACACGCTAGAAACAGCCATTGGTAAAAACAAGACAACGCCCACTATGCTTGATAGTTTCGGCATGTGGCGCAAAGAAACTGAACAACGTAAAAAGAGAACTGAGAGTAGGTTGGGAAAAGAGCTGCGAAAAGCAGCCCACCTAGCTGCTCAGAAACTAGAAGAAGAGATAAAGGAAAGAGAGGAAGCCAAACAGAAACTAGAAATGGAAACATCAAGCCAGTGTCCGGTTAGAACGTCCTCCATGCTCTACCCTGAATTACCCTCGCAACAACGAGCCAACGATGATCTGCTGTTAGGTCCTCCGATCATCTACATGCCCCCTCCATATGCCCCTTCCCAACCCTTAGCACAGCACCCACCACCCCCAGGTTCAAACGAGAGTAGCGCCACAGCTTCGGCCCCCATGGCCTCTGTGCCGGCCGAACTCCTTGTATTAGATACTACGCAAACGACAACGTTAGGCGACCCTGAGACCCGAAGGGTTGGTTCTGCAAGAACAAGCAGACTAAGCAAAGATGAGCGAGCGGGGATTGACAAGATAGCAAGGACACTGGTAGAAAGGAAGGAAGATGAAGAGTACATCACGGATATGTTTAACTCGTATACAGGGAGTCACAGACGACATTTTACCGTACGACTGTGTTACCATGTCTTGAACGCATACGAGGACCGATATCGAGACAAAGGTCCCGAGAGCCTAACGACTCTGTACCGGAAGGTCGATATCGGGGATGAGGGCGAGTGTGATGTGACGGACCTCCTTATGCGTACGCTTGAGGTTTTCCGCCACCTCACTGAACAAGAATCGGGAACTAAACCCACGACATCCGTAGCGACCGAACAACAAACTGAGCAATCTAACGCCATTATGCCGATATGAGAGGCTGCCCCTTACTGGGTTCCTCCACGAGGTGAAGGGACTAACGATGATGCAAACCACAAAGATGCAAAAGGAAGGGTAGTGTACAACTGGGTCTACCAGCCATGGGACCGGCAAGAGATTCTGACATTCCGGAAATCTCTGCCTGACCTACGTAAAAACCCCACTGCCTTCTATACTGAATTAGGTACAGCCCTAGGTTCAACGATTATGACCCTGGCTGACATCGACTTGTTTTTCGGGTTATGTCTACCAGCTGATGTGTGGAAGGAAATCCGGAAAGTCGACCACCCTGAGCTGTTTGGACATACCTGGTCACAACTCGATGGCATTGATAAACAACGAGAACCTGGACAAAAGCCTTTGAAATCCATTTTAGACCTCCCAGATAAAATCGTACAGAAATTAAAAACCCTGATTCCAGAAAAGAAAGTGGACTGGTCGATAGTAACGGCCTGTCGCCAGAAACCCCAGGAGGATGTATCGGACTACTTCTCCCGGTTTGAAACAGTGTTCTCCGATTACAGCGGCCAGGACATGACCACTGCAACCGGACACCATCTGTTTGTCCAGAATTATGTTAAGGGTCTGTCACCAGAGGTCTCCCAGAAACTGCAGGCCAGCGAGAGTAGTTGGGCAGCCTCCAAACCTACGGCTATCCTCCAGATGGCCCAATATTATGAACATCAGAAAAATGAAAACGATAGAGCAACAGAGAAAAAGAAGAAGGACTTGAAAGAGAGGGTGATGATTGCACAACTGCAAGGGGTGACTATAGGACGAGACCAATACCGGGGAAACTATCAGACGAACGTCCCTAAGACTGCACCTCCCAAGGACCGCACTTTGACTCCCCACATTGGACGTACAGACATTAGAGAGGACCAGTGTGCTTTCTGTAAAGGAACTGGCCATTGGAAATCCCAGTGCCCGGTTCTTTTGGAAATAATCAGAAACAAAGACCCCAAGGACATAGCAAGTGGACCGAGAAATAAGGGACAGCAGCGAGGGCCCCCAAATGACACGACTAACGACAGATCAGGCAGACCAAATACATTTGATCAACCCAGACAGAACCAATGCCAGCAATCTGACTACGATGACGCCCACGACTTTGCATAGGACTGCCAAGGGCAAGGGAGGGATCCAGTCGAGCTCTATGTTGACCAGCAAGGCCCTTACGTCACTGCTAAGGTCTTGGGTACAAAGTCTCCATTTCTGGTAGACACTGGCGCAACACGTAGTGCGTTATCTAAACGACGATGATTCCAAGGGCACCCTTGTCTGGCTCACTTATAACATCGACAGGTTTCGATGGAACGCCCTCCACTAACCCTTTGTCCGCCCCGATCCTCTTCGACTTAGAAAACAACACCACTGACACCACGTTTTTGCTTTCCTCCAATAGCCCTGGCGCCATTATGGGACTTGACTTATTGAAACACTTCCGAGCGACAATTAGATGTTCTCAAGACGGAGTTCGAGTTTTCCTTTACGACAACCCCGTTCTGCTTAGACATTGCCCTCCCCGACACATGTTTTCCATCACCGACGCTGACACATCCCTGCTTGACACTCTGCCTCCGTATCTGTGGGCCAAGACGGATTCGGACGTAGGGCGCATGATGATTGACCCAGTGCACATTACTGTCCGACCAGACGCAACACTCCCAAAACTTCCACAATATCGTATATCGCCCGAGGGCGAGAAGGCATTGGTAAAGATTATTCAGTCACTGATAGACGCAGGAGTCGTAGAGGAAGTGGTGAGCAACGTTTGCAACAGCCCTATCTTGCCCATCATCAAGAAACAGGGAGAGGGAGATGAGAAAGCATACCGCTTTATCATTGACCTTCGAGAGATCAACAAAGTGGTGGTACCCCAGTACCCCGTGGTCTCAGACATCACCACCATCCTGACTTTGATTCCTACTACTGCCACCACCTTCACTGTCATTGACCTCAAAAACGCATTCTTTTCCATCCCCATCCACCCAGAAAGCCGATATCTCTTCGGCTTCACCGTAAAAGCCTGCTCATATAGGTTCTGCCGAGCACCCCAGGGCTACACAGAAAGCCCTAGCATCTACAGCCAGGCCCTCAAGAGACAACTGGATCAAGTCCAGTTACCCGATGGAGTGGTGTTAGTGCAATATGTCAATGACATCCTTTTGGCAGCCGACACCACTCCATTAGCAGTTACAGCCACCATTCAACTCCTGCACTTCCTTGCGGAAAATGGCCACAAGGTCTCCAAGAAGAAGTTGCAATTCTGCCAACCCCAGGTCACTTACTTAGGCCACCTTTTGTCCAAAGACAGAAGGAAATTCACTCCCGACCGGATCCAAACCATTCTCGAAACTCCTGTCCCTAAGACTCAGAAACAGGTTCGCTCCCTACTAGGCCTCACCTCCTTCTGCCGACAGTGGTTACCAAACTTTAGCCTCATTGTGAAACCGCTGCTTTCTCTGCTAGCTAAAGACGTCCCCTTCCCACTCCCTTGGACCCCTGAGTGTCAAACCTCCTTCACGGAACTACGAGATGCCCTTTGTTCGGCCCCTGTCCTAGGTACCCCCGATTACACAAAGCCCTTCTCCCTTTACACTCACGAAAGGGAGGGGTGCGCTTTATCTGTCCTGACCCAGTCCATTGGCCCAAAGCAACGACCGTGCGCTTACTTCTCTGCCACTCTTGACCCTGTAGCCAGAGCCTTGCCTGCCTGCCTTCGAGCTGTAGCTGCTGCTGCAATCTCTATCCGACAGAGTGAGGGGATCGTGCTCTCGAATTCCCTCACGGTACTGGTACCCCATGCAGTTGACACCCTCCTGAACCAAACCAAGACGCAACACCTGACGAGTGCACGACTGACTGGATACGAACTGACTTTGCTTGCACCCCATATCACCCTGAAAAGATGCACCACACTGAACCCGGCAACTCTGTTACCCTTACCAGAGAACGATCCCAATGTGCACCCTGTACATGACTGCGTGACTCTTACGGACGAACAGACTAGAAGTAGGGTTGACCTCAGAGACACGGCTTTTCCTGACCCTGACGGAGAGCTGTGGGTGGACGGTTCTTGCATCAAACTCCCCGATGGCACCACTTCAGCTGCCTATGCAGTCACCACGGCTCAAACTGTAGTCGAGACAGCCCGCATCACGCAACGATCTGCCCAGGCAGCGGAACTGATTGCCCTGACACAAGCCTGCATTCTAGCAGCAGGAACCACAGCGAACATTTACACCGACAGCCAGTACGCCTTCGGGGTGGTTCACCATTTTGGGCTCCTTTGGAGGGAAAGGGGATTCTTGACCTCACACGGCACCCCCATTTTGCACGGGGATCTAGTCTCCGCCTTGATCGAAGCTGTCCTTCTCCCCAAAAAGCTTGCAGTCGTCAAATGCCAGGCACACAAAAAGGTGACAGACATTATTGGACAGGGAAATGCACTAGCCGACATCACTGCCCGAACGACAGCTGAAAATAGGACGACAACCCATATGTACGTGACCAGGTCACAAGCAGAAAAATGGACTGACGCTAGGGACACTATTAGAGACATTCAAATGGCTAGCACACAACACGAACTGACTGAATGGACACGGGTGGGATTAAAAGATGACGAAGGCTGCTGGCGGACAAAAGACACAAACAAATGGTTGCTACCTGACTCGTACCTGATTCCCATACTGACTATGGCACACTCCCCTGCCCACATAGGATCAGCCCCCATGATTGAACTTGTCTCCAGAGTTTGGCACAATGATAAAATCACAGACTCCGCCAAACGTCTGGTCCAACAATGCTTGATATGCCTGCAACACAACCCCGGGAAAGGAACTGTAGTACCCCGGGGATGGTTTGGGGTCCCAAATCACCCGTTTGAAGTCCTGCAGATGGACTACATCCAGCTAGACAGATGCCAAGGCCTGAAATATGTACTTGTTGTGGTATGCGCATTTAGCAAATGGGTGGAAGCATACCCAACCCGTGACAACACTGCTATGGCCACTGCAAAAGTACTGTTAAAGGAGTTTTTCCCCCGTTACGGCCTTTGTCGTATTTTATGGAGCGACAATGGCCCCCACTTCATAGCCGAAGTCATCCAGCTCATCTTAAAGGGGCTGGGCATCAAGCAGAAGTTCCACACAGTCTTCCACCCCCAGTCTGCTGGACTTGTTGAGTGACACAATGCAACACTAAAGCTTAAACTGGCCAAGATAGTGGCTACCACGGGTCTGAAATGGCCAGACGCCCTCCCACTGACATTGCTATCGATGCGTTCCACCCCCACCAAACATCACTTGACACCTTATGAGGTTGTTTTCGGTCGACCCATGAGTGTCTGGTCTGCACCGAAACCAACTTCCATTCATGACGTCCCGGACGTCCTAATGTCTGATTATCTGTATAAATTGACTGAAACTCTGTCTGTCATTCATCAGCAGGTGCAGCAGGCCATCCCCGATGCTTCCAGGGGTCCGGGTCACGCCATCCAACCTGGAGATTTCGTGCTGATCCGAAACTTTCAGCGGTCGAAGAGTTTGGAACCCCGGTGGACGGGCCCCTGGCAAGTGTTAATCACCACCCGGACGGCTCTTCGTGTGGAGGGGAAACGGCACTGGCTGCACCCACACCACTGTAAGAAGGTCTCTTCCACCCTGGCCACGACAGAAAACATCGACAACCAAGAAGAGCTCCTGAACAAGGACCGACCGTCACTAACCTGCTATCCTGATACCGAAGCACTTGAACTTTCAAAATTCTCTGATCCCACTGTGCCATCCAGAGAAGGGTATTTCCTGCGTTGAAAGGAGGGAGCTTCGGCTAAGTAGACCACGGACTAAGTTAAATCTCAGAACGGTGACCTAAACACCACCAAGGGTCACCCGGAGAGAAGCTAAACGAAGTCTGTGGTTCTGCCCGCTACCGAGCACCTTGAAGATGATGGAAGCACTAGATAAGAAGATGATGGAAGCGCCAAATAAGAAGATGATGGAAGCAACAGGAAATACCCACTACAGAAACCCAAGAACAGACAGACTCCACAGCTCAAAGACAATTGCACTCTTCATCACAATCCTTTTCTGCTTTCTCCTCATGACCACACTCTGGATTATGGAAGAAAATGCACCTGCTCACGAAACATTCCTGACCACTGCTCAGCCTACCACTATCTGATTTTGCTCTCTCCTCAACTCAGAGAGAGGCGAAAGGAGTTTTGGAATAACTCTTTCGTACAGCTACTTCACCAGCACAATCTCGCCACCAATGCCACCAACTGTTGGATCTGTGGGTTGCTACCCCACGCCACTGGACACTCGATACCATTCATCCCTTCACCCTTCTCAGTTCATGGCTCCTGCCTTGCTTGGCTGATCCTCCTGCAAGAAAGCTATAAGGACAATGCCACCTCCAGCAAAACCGTAACGCATTTCTTCCACGGGGTCTGGTGAAACAAAACAAAGACACACTTCTGCCCGCAGACCTCCAACGACTCAATCCACATGGACATCCCTGCTAAAGAACGAATTGAAGTGCAGGTGTTCAACAATCCAACCAGACCCACCTTCTCCTACCTGCGGAAACGAACGGCTGCCACTCTGACTGTGGCCCTGTCAGTCATCAACGTCACAGGCCACATGTGCATAGAAGGGCTTGGGACACAGCTGGTAGGCTGCAGTGCTTGCCGTTTTACCAGAACTTTGGACTCCACTGATCCACCTTCCTTTGTGTCGTCCCCAAACATGTATTTCGTCTGCGGCACAAAGGCTTACACCTGGCTCCCCAAAGGCTGGGGGGGCACTTGTTTCATCTCCTTCATCCTTCCTCTGACTTATGTGGCTCCAGCGAATAATCATAGACAAAAACGAGCCAAGGACATTGAACAAGCCGACTCAACAGGAGCGCAGTTCCTCGATGCTATGAAGGGACTTGTTCCCCTCTGGGGCCCGATGGCAAACAGCCGTGCCATCCGACATCTGACTCAGGCAGTTGAGACAACAATGAACATCACAGCTGGTATCCTTGCTAACAACACCGCCGAGCTTCAAGCGGTCCGCTTGGTGGCCTTCCAGAACCGCCTTGTCCTAGATGTGGTTCTTGCGGACCGTGGTGGAGCATGCCGCATTATTGGGTACAGCTGCTGTACATACATACCGGACAACTCACCCTCAGTGTACAAAGCCATCGAACATCTTCACAGACTCTCTTCAGAAGTCCACCAGGAACAGGAAGAATGGTCGCTTGGTGGTTGGTTCTGGAACACCGTTAAGAACTGGGGCTGGAGACTGTTCACCATTATCCTGATTCCTGTAGTTGTAATATGCGGTCTATGCTTAGGAATTCAATGTCTGCCACCTCTGTGTTCATTATGTACAAATTGTATTTGCCCTAAGACTGTGGACTTTGGAAACGAACGCATGGGAGCATTATATGATGCCGAGGTTAGGAATTTGATGAAGATTGACATTGAGTAGGCAAGTTGGCTAGATATGTTGAAAAGGGAGGACTGTTAAAAGTTAGGCTGCAAACGTCAACATTATCGGCGCCATCTTGCTCTTTTTGAGCCCATTCGTGCACGTAAGCGGCAGCCATTTTGAGCACCATGGCCTCCCTGCCCCTCGCTGATAGCCAGCGCGCCTCTCTTTCTCTCTCTCCTAACCTCGCAGGCATCCCCCGCACGCTGACAACCCCCCGCTCTCACATGCCTTGGGTCATAAACCCCTCTTCAGCGCAGCTCTGCCTCGGAATCCCATCCTGTTCCCAGCGCGACACCTCCCTTCATTCCTTTCATGGTCCCAGGTCCTCTGCTACAAACCCCCTTTTCCTGTGTGCCCGTTTGTCTTCCTCGTTCCCAGGCCGCCACCTGGCCCTGCGGATACTGTTTATTGCCCCCCCCGTACAGTAGGAAACTTCCCCATTAAAGGACCCTCGAATTGATCAAAGCCCCCACCCTATGAGATCCGATCAACCCCACACATTCCGTGAATCGGCGGAATGTCCAGCTGTGCGATAATCATCACCTGTTGTGACCGGGGTGGGGACTTCAACTGTAAATGTGTGTGGGAACGGGCCTGAAGGGGAGATTCCGAGGATGTCCTTTCATACTTCAAAGCATTGCAAGAATGTGTTACATGCAATAAAGATCATAAACTTGTGTATAAGAGGCCAAGCCTCAGAGATGCGGCTAGAGCACCTCGTGACGATACTTGCTGTCCGGACTGATGTGTTCTCCTCCGGAGAGAATAAACCCTTGTTTCCTGGCTTCCAGTCTCCAGCGCCTGCCTCTTCATTGATTAATATTTTGTGGGGTAAAGAGGCGACACCGCCGGGCAATACTTAAGGATCTTTGTTTATTGGTTGCTTCCCACCTTTTTACATTTTGACGAAGCATTGGCCTAAAAGTGACTGAGTGAAATCTTGTAGATTTCACTCAGCCACTTTTAGGAGGCGTTCCTGCGCAGGAACACCCTCCCCTGCGCTGGAACGCCTCCTGATGGCGCAGGGCTTTACAACGTGACGCATCTCTCAGATGCTTCCCGTTGTTAATACCCAGCACCATGGCGCATCTTTTGTGCTGCAGCTGCGTCACAAAAGTGATGCAACTGCGGCGCAAAAGAGGCGCAAGCGGCTTGTAAATCTGCCCCATAGTGCTTTTACTACACTGTAGCTGCGTAAAGGGCCAGAAGATGTGTCTCCAGTGACCATGTGTGCCTGTGCCTGTGTTACAGGCACACATGATCACTGGTGACACGTCTTCTGGCCCTTTACGCAGCTGCAGTGTAGTAAAAGCACTATACATTTACCCAATGAGGGAGCACTTACTGGATTAGCCAGTAAAAAGTACTCCAGGGCAAATCGCAAACAAATCCGCGATTTAGCGGGAAAATTGGCGAATTCGCAGATTTTTTGGCAATTTCGCTGGGAAATCCGCAAATCCGCGGAACGAGAATTCACAAATTTTACCCATGCTCACTGTGCATTCGCCAACCAATGGAACACAGAGGACACACAATGCTGAGCCGCCACAACAGAGTTGTCGCCCTTCTTCCAGGAAAACAGGAGCTGCGTATCATCCGCGTAGGCCATCACTTTAGCCCCCTGTGACTCTGCGAGATAAACCAGCGTAGTCATATAGATGTTAAAAAGGAGAGGGCTAAGTGATGACCCCTGCAGTATGACAGTTGTCAACTGCATAGGCATAGAGGCACAAGGAAGGAACCAAACCTGCTGTAACCTATTTTCCAAGAAGGACCTGATCCAACACAGCGCCAATCCCGAAATACCAATTTCCACTAGGCAATCAAGGATTAGAGAATGAGGCACTGTGTCGAATGCCTCTGAGAGGTCAAGCATAACCAAGGATGCTCTCCCTCCGGCATCCATGCACTCCTGGATCGCCTCTGTCACTTCCAACAGTGCTGACTCCGTCCTATAAAAAGCACGGAAACCAGACTGTGCTGGATGAAGCAAGCCAGAAACCTCTACATAGTTGGTGAGCTGAGACGTGACAACCTTTTCACAGACTTTAGCCAAACTTGGCAAGAGTGAGATGGGACGATAGTTCTCAGGAAGTAGAGGGTCAAGAGATGACTTTTTAAGGAGGGGGAGAATCAACTCCTGCTTACACAACCATGGAACACATGCCGCGTGAAGCGACTTATTGACCATTAGATTAACTTCAGCATTAATAGTGTCTGCCATTTCAGATAGAAGCCTAGCCGCACATGGGTCATTAGGTGATCCAGATTTAAGTGCCTTAAGAATTCTGAGAGTACTAGGCGGATCCACAGAACTAAAAGCAGAAAAGATGGAAACCATTTCTTTCCCTTGCTTCCCCAGCGGAGCGGTAATAGAATTCCTGGATATGTTCAAAAAAGTATCCTGTATGCTTACGATTTTGTCCCTAAAAAAAATTTCACCAAGGTGTTACACCAGGTATCCGAGGTGGGTGCCACCAAAACCTGGGCTCTGGGAGCCACGAAACTCTGCACAATAGCAAATATTTCTTAGAATTGTTATTAGCTCGCTTAATGCGAGCGGAGAAATATCGGCCTTTGGCCATTCCAATGGCTGCATAATAGAGTTTCTGTATGGCTCTAAGAGCAAGTTTAGCAATGGAGCAGTAGCCGCTGGCACGCCATGCTCTCTCCAATACCTTGCAGGCATGTTTCAAAATCTTCAGCTCAGGAGTAAACCAAGGCTTGGAAAGAGACTCTCTCCTCAGCTTAAAGTGACCTGGAGCAGAAAGAGCACTGACTGAATCTGTGATCCAGTCAGCAAACCTGGACACATTATCCTCCAGGTCCCCTGAAAGGGGGGGACGCGAGGCTGCCAAGCGGCAGCAAAGCTGCCCAGCATCCAATTTCCTTGAGATGGGAGGCCGATGGGAACAGGCTAGTCGTGGAGGATGCTTAATATCCCATGAGAAAAATATGGGAAAATGGTCCAACCAAGCGCCAGGTAGGGGCCTCACAACCGATATAGGGAAATTGGCACAGATGGTGTCAAGTGTATGCCCACCTTGATGGGTCAGATCCCTGATCCATTATGAGAGCTAGGCTAATTGGAGAGAGTCCAAAAAGGTTGCTGAGTCAGACACCTCTATAAGATCATGATGGATATTATTATCCCCAAGGAGTAAATAGTTTGAGAAGCGCAATGCTCTGTCTGCCAGAACGTCCCCACAAGTTTCCAAAATTACACTAACTGGTCCTGGTGGTCGATATATTAGAGACCCCTCCAGCGTAAAATGGGCAGATAGTTGTAAACTGAAAACCAGGACCTCGCAGTCACCCCAAATAGTGGATGTTTCACTATGAAGAGACCAGCAATCTCTATATAAGATGGCTAAACCCCCAACTCTGCCAACTGGGCGATCCACCCGATGGATTTTGTAGCCAGAAGGAGTGACCAAGGCCACAATAGGGTTAGAAAACATGTCCAGCCAGGTCTCAGTGATATACAGTAGATCTAGCTGGTTATCAGAGACCAAGTCTGCAACATCAACATAATGCTTCCTCAAAGATCTATCATTAATGAGGCAGGCGCTACTGTTCCCCTGCATATGTGAGTCAGCAGACATGCTATGATAAGAAAACTTAGGTGTGGGAGAGAACCCATAGTCCGCACAGACTGTGACACTAGTAGAACCTACCAGGTTGTCGCTGTGAGATGGACATAATGGGGTTCTCAAGGATTTTAAAAGCACGCTCGAATACTGGATGATATGTCTGTTATCTTAGTCAAATCTGGCAGAATGACTCGCCCTGAGCACTGACTTAGCTCCGACAGGCGGGCATGTTTGCCCTAGGCGCGCCTTCGGCTGGCCCGCAGCGCCCGCCCGCTGCGCGTTCGACCAGGGCACATTTACATAGAGTTTGGCTAATACCGGTGTGCAGCGTGCAACGACTGGACCACTGACCGCGAGGAATGCGAGTCACGTCCAAAATGGACGCTACCCGGCAGTGGCTTCTGCAAAGTGTGCTGCAGTGGCGTAGATTCTAACACACTCCGAGTGCAGTGCAAAAGATGCCACAGAACATAACACAATTAGCAATTTTTTAAAATCTGCTTAGGTCTGTCCAGAGTAAAATTACAAATAAAACATTCCCCCCAATTCCCAATTCATAACAGGCTGTGCAACTTAGTAATTCTTTTAAGATCGAGGGTAAACAAAAATGACCTTTCTAAAGCGCAGCACAGCCAGACTGAGCCCAATTAATTAGGAGTTTGCCCAATGCCGGTGTACAGCGTGCAACGACTGGATCGCTGACTGCGAGGAATGCGAGTCACGTCCAAAATAGCAGCTACCCGGCAGTGGCTTCTGCAAAGTGTGCTGCAGTGGCGTGGAGTCTAACACACTCCAACTGCAATACAAAAGATGCCACAAAACATAAAACAATTATCAATTTTTAAAAGTCTACTTAGTCTTAAATCCAGGAGCTTTGCTCCCATAATCTAGTGGCCTGCTCGTCAGCAGCCACCAACCGGAGGCCCCCTATCCCCTATTGGATAAAATTTGGGCCTCAGCAATCTTCACACTGCCGCTATAGTGCAGCTGAGGGTGTAACAAGAGTGCATCCTTGACCATGGGGGACCCCTGAGTCTTCTTACCTTTAAGCCCAATAACACTATTTTCCTCCATAGGATAACATTGACTCTTTTTCTATGAAAGGTTTCTAAGTGTGACATTGGAAAACCTAAAGAAATTCTTTATAATGGTACTAACTAACAAAAAAGCTTTTACCTACCTGTTTACAGGAATGTTCCAGTGCAGTATCCAGGTATACTGCACTGTATAAGAAAAGTAATGGACTGGTCATGTTACTAAAAAGCTCATTCAAAGTATATATGTTCGGTATTTTCAAAGCAGTGCATTTCTCAGTAACAATACTGTAAGTCAAACCAAAGTGCATATACAATTACAATCCAAACTGTATTACAACTGTATATTTACTGCAAAGTATTTATCACTTACCTGTGCCAGGTTTGCTTCGTTCTAGGAAATAAAATAACTAAAAGAATACTTTTATACAAAAACAATTGGTCTGAAGTTCAGCCTTTGAGTGTGTGAATTTATTTGCTGACTCAGTGTGTACAACAAATGCTTAACACTGTCCACTGATAAAGCCTTACTGCTCGACCATACTGCCATAAATAGAGTGAGGTGCTATCTACTTTACCTCTGCCTGCCTTTTGGGTTCCACTGGAGTCTGTGCACACTATGTCTCACTTTGGTATTGCTTATACAGAGTCAGCTTCCGGCAACCATGCAAAGGATGTCAGGTCTAACAGTCTTCCTGGTGGAAGGAGGGGATCCATATGCATCATGGGTAGTAGATAAATATTAATGAGGTTAAAAGGAAATAACACATTGACTGTCCACTATAAAATACGAAATGCATATTGATAATTGTGTCCCTTGATATTTGTATATTTCTGTTTAGGGATATATATTCACTAAACACTTGGGCACTTTACATAGGTGAGCACAGCATAGGTCCATACATTCTATAGTCGGAAAGAATGACAGTTAAGCCAGAAGTTTAATAGGCAGCATGTGTACCACACAGAACAATTTCCACTGGGGGCCTGGACTCATGTAAAGGCTCCATTAGAATTTTTTTGTTCATGGCCTTCCAGTTGGCTGACACGAGTCTTTTCTTAAGTAGGTGGCCAGCCTGTTAGTCAGCCATGTCTATTGGCTATTGTCCATTGCCATATGTTTTCCTCCTTAAGGCGAGAACTACCAATAGTCTGCCAACTTTGTCTTGGGGGCACATTCTGATGGATTTTCTGACGAGAAAATGTCTGTATAGCAGAATACCAACATTAGGAACGCAAACTAATTATTTTCTCCCCATCCAGTATCATGAATAAGAGATGAATACTAAATAATTTTACTACATATTATTGGCCCACCTTTCTATAATCCATCAATATTATTATGAATAATTTGATAGCGAAGGAATGATTGAGGGGACACATTATTCTATTGTATCTGAGACAATCATTGATACTGTTGTTGATTAATCAAAATGCAAAATGCGAAACACATTTTTCTGTATAGTCTACACAATATGTTGAGACCGATGTCCATTTCTGCGATTATGCAAATTGTTTTTGTAGGTGATTGGACACCCACTTCGTGATGGTTTTAACAAAGGCAAAAAACTTTCATATGTTACCAGCCAACCAAAAAATCTGCAAAAATCCGACCAAGAATGCTGCTGTGATCTTCTTTCAATGAGGAATGAGTCACCTTTTCCCTGTGTTGAGTACAGTACTTGCATCCATATAACTAGCACAGGAACAGTGCTGTAGGTGAAAGTAACCCGCTTATTCGCATGGAGATTGCACTGTGATTGGCTGGCCGCAACATGAAGATAAATGTTACAGCCACCATTTCAGGACACAGGGTCCCTGTTTCCTAAACAGCTGCAGGCCGCGCAGGTAACAGCGGTGGGGCAGAGGGGCTGCGATGGGGGGATTTCGAAGGATGATTCAGAGGGAAAATGTATTATTTATTTAATTTTCCCTCTGCAGCGTCCCTCGAAAATACCCGCAACTTAGCCCCGCAGCCCCACCGGCCCACCGCTGTTACCTGCACTGACCCCGGCTGGTCCTAAATATTTTTTTATTAAAAAGGTAAAACCCTAACTCCCTAGACCTTGCGGGGTAGGGGGTGAGCTGTCCCAAAGGGAGCCTCCCTAGATCCAATTTTTTAAGAGAAATGTTTTGGGTTGCTATGATCCGGAGGACTATTGTGGGAATCAGGCGGACTCTTGTTCTTCAGCAGGCGTCCCACAGGAGCACAAGAGGCCCGATGATTCATGCGAAAATCCTGCAAAATGCGAAAACCATTTAAAAGAGGGGGGCATGAGTGCCTGTGGTGGGTTGGCCCTACAGCAATACATGCCAAGCACCTCCGTGTGTGGTGGGTGTGGACACCCACAGGGGATGGGGGCAAGCCAGGCCAAAAGCCAGGCCCTGCGGCCACCCTGAAGTTGCCTAAGGTCTGTGTGCCACAGGGGTGTCAACTTACAGCGGGCTGGGTACAGGCCCTGCGACCAACCTGCGCTGTTCACAGATTAAGGTCTGTGTGTGGCAGGCGTGTTTGCCCACGGGTGGGGCACGGGGCCTGGCCACAGGCAATGCCTTGCGACCAACGTAATATCATGTAGAGCCATAGTTACGTATGGTAATAAAACATTTCTTCATGTAGAAATTCACAGAAAAAACAATGGTTCAAGTGACGTTTTAGGTACGTGAAAATGTCAGTTTAAACATTCCATGTTAAACTAAAGAAAAGCACTGTGATTTATCAGATATAGTTATTTCAAGTATCTGTGATTCGCACCCTCGCTGTGCACCGCTTATGACCTCACGTATGACATCACTCATGATATATTCTATCACATTATTGATAGCATCAGTACGACATATGAAATTACATAATTGATGACATCACTGTGCATGGTGAGGGTGTGAGTTATAGTTACTTGAAATATCTATAACTGATGAATTTCAATGTTTTTTAGTTGAAAAGGTTTTGTGTTAACTGACATTTTCAGCTAACTATAACCTTTCAGCAACATATATGTGTATATATATATATATATATATATATATACACATATTACCTACTGGCGGTCGCCAGTAGGTATATATAGTTAGGATTTTTTCCCTATGGCACTTCTGAAAATTCTATGTCTAATAACTTTGGCGTTTGTGGACGGAATCGGCTGAAATTTTCAGGAAAATGGCACATTTTGTTTCTGAGCAGCTCCTGAAAATTTGGGGGGGGGGGTTCGTCAAGGGGGGGCCGAGAAAAAAGGGGGATCCCAAAACGCGTTTTTCCCATGTTAATTTCCATAGGGCGGTTGGACTCACTTTTAGCCCGAACGGCTGAATGGATTTCCACGAAACTTGGCAAAATTGTAGGGACTGTTAGCCCGATGTGCCTTTGCTAGGTCTCAATATATGTGCTTCAGTGGATTTTGAGAAATTAACGTTTAAATCAAGATATATATCTGTAACAGCGCTCCGGGCAGCGATCCGGTTAGCGAACTTTTCGCGTATCGGAACTTTGCGAAGCGAAGCTGATTGGCTCTCCGGTGTCTGTCAACATTCTAAACAGTCCGGAGCGGCCGCCATCTTGTCTCTCGGTAGGATCGAGAGACAAGAGGAGGCCAAAACAAAGGGGGAAATGAAGGAAAGGGGGCAAGGTAGACCCCTTCTGACCCCCTAGGATTGATGAGGGGGATATTATAGAGCCACGCGGGGCCCCAAAAAAAAAAAAAAAAATCCGATTTTTTCGCCGTAGAGACGCGTCTTGGTAAGCGAACCGGGCAGCTAACCGGGCAGCTAACCGGGAAGCTAACCGGCAGTGTAACGGGAGTCTGAGGAGTAGCTGATTGGCTGTCAACATTGTAAACAGTCCGGAGCGGCCGCCATCTTGTCTCTCGGTAGGATCGAGAGACAAGAGGAGACCAAAACAAAGGGGGAAATGAAGGAAAGAGGGCAAGGTAGACCCCTTCTGACCCCATAGGATTGATGAGGGGGATATTATAGAGCCACGCGGGGCCCCAAAAAAAAAAATCAGATTTTTTCGCCGTAGAGACGCGTCTTGGTAAGCGAACCGGGCAGCTAACCGGACAGCTAACCGGGAAGCTAACCGGCAGTGTAACGGGAGTCTGAGGAGTAGCTGATTGGCTGTCAACATTGTAAACAGTCCGGAGCGGCCGCCATCTTGTCTCTCGGTAGGATCGAGAGACAAGAGGTGGAAAAAAAAAAGGTGTAAATGAATGAAAGGGGTAAGGCAGACCCCTCCTGAACCCCTAGGATTGATTAGGGGGCTATTAAAGTTCCCTGCGGGGCAAAAGAAAAAAAAAATTGCGATTTTTCGCGGTAAAGGTGCTTCCTGGTACGTTAACCGGGCAGCTAACCGGCAGCGTAACGGGAGTCCGACATATTGTGTTTTTTGAACGTTTGTGATATGTGCACGTGTGGATTTTGTCTAATTAAGGTTAAAAAAATATATATATATCTTTAAGCGTGTTCTGGCGCGCTTACGTTTTGGGTTTGGTTTGCGCTGCAGAGACGATACGTCACGGTTATGTAATGTAATGTAATGTAATTTGACTTATATAGCGCACAAATCACCCGAAGGTCTCAGGGCGCTTGCTTAGGGAACCCGTCCTGGTATTCCCTTGTGAGATACCCCCGGCAGGGTATCCACAAGGTGAAAGCCAGGCATCCCGCCGCGAGGGGCCGTAGTGGAGATTAAGCAAGCTATTGCCCAGAGTCGCAGAGTGTGACCCCGTGAGTTGAGTAGGCACCGGCGCGAGAATTAACGAGTCCGTGGATTTTTTGAGCCCGAGACCCTGCCGCGTCGGGAATCGAACCCTGGTCCACGGCCGCTCTCAGCCTCCGGGTCTGCCGCCTCTAACCACTGAGCCACACTTCTCCATGCGATGCATCATGAGGCGTCTCACGGGCTACGTGATACGTCACTTAATAAAGAATATATTTTACAGCTATAGATATTAGCTTTTAAAAAACCAATGAAATTCACAGAAAAAACCATAGGTTATAGACCATATATAGTTAGGAATTTGCATTTACAAAACCTTGAAAATTCACTGAAAAAACCATAGGTTATAGACCATATATAGTTAGGGATTAGCATTTAAAAAACCTTATTTTATTTGCACAAAACCATTGAAATTCCATATATAGTTAGTTGCACTAACTATATATCGCGGACCCGCAATCCACTGCTAATGATGTCACATATTACATCATTCATGACATGGTCAGTGACATCACTGATGACATCACTGATGACATCTCAAATGACATCACTGATGACATCACTGATGACATCTCAAATGACATCACTAATGACATCACTGACATCTCATTTGACATTACTGATTACATCACTGATGATATCATTTATGTGATAATACATCTTCAGACTCTAATATAACGTTAGATACACTCAGTGTAAACAGGCACTCACAGACTGTCACACATCCATGGAGTTACTCACACACCTAGTCAGTCATGCAAAGAATCAATCACATCTCCATTTCCTCAACTATACAGTTATACACACCTTACTTATTCAAACATATAGTAACACATATTTACTCTCTTATACAATCCTTGATACAAGTTCACAATGATTCATACAGCCACTCACACATTCACTGGCTCTTATGTTCAGTTATTTATATATGTCAACTCTCACATGGAGTGTGTTTTACATATGTACTTACTTTGACATGTAGCACTGAGATATCCATTCACTCACCAATATACTCATGCACACAGTCAACTGTCCATACAGCTGTTTCTACATGCACTTTTGAACCCATACACCTAGGGAATCAACTGCTCACACATCTATGCACAGAGTTATACACCTCCCAGCCACCCACACACATACTCAGTCTCCCATACAAAAACTTGGGCAACCATTCAATAACCCATATAGTTACTGATATAGCTACTGATTTAAACATGCAGCAGTTTACAGAACAACATAAATAATGATTGCCAAATTAAGACACCTTAATCACTAACCCATACACTCAGTGAGACACATTTAATCATTCTCTCATACAGTCAGTCATGCACCTACTAAATCCTTCATCCAGACACTTATACATCCACTCATTCTTCAATATGTAAGACATATTTTAACTTTACAGAAACATACAGTCACTGGGTGTTGTCATCAGTGATGTCATCAGTGATGTCATCAGTGATGTCATTTGAGATGTCATCAGTGATGTCATCAGTGATGTCACTGACCATGTCATGAATGATGTAATATGTGACATCATTAGCAGTGGATTGCGGGTCCGCGATATATAGTTAGTGCAACTAACTATATATGGAATTTCAATGGTTTTGTGCAAATAAAATAAGGTTTTTTAAATGCTAATCCCTAACTATATATGGTCTATAACCTATGGTTTTTTCAGTGAATATATATATATATATATATATATATATATATATATATATATATATATATATATATATATATATATATATATATATATATATATATTATATTATATTTTAAGGTTGGTAGCTCAGATAGAGATGCACACGAGTCAACAACAGGTTACCAGCCTTTAATTCGGTTTCCAGGTATGCAATGTTCGCAGGTAATTAAATAGCAGCTTGCCAGCAGACCTGGAAACCGAATTAAAGGCTGGTAACCTGTTGTTGACTCGTGTGCATCTCTATCTGAGCTACCAACCTTAAAATAAAATGTCTGGCGGACGGCTCTTCCGCCGAGATTGCACCACTTCAGCTTTGAGGAGGCCATGGGGGCTGACTTGCAACCCTCGAATATGGAGCTGCAACCGTGGATTTGGTATGCGTGTCTGCGGGGGCCCAGTGAGGGCTTTGATGACAGCAGTTAAGCAGTGCACTTGTACCATTGAGAAGGGATTAAATATGCACTACAACTCCCAGAAGCTAAGATTGCCGAAATAAGGCGGAACACTGCAGCTTTAATTGGAGTTGGTGCACGCCCGAGCACGAACTTGTGAGCAGCCTTTGAGAAAGGGGAAACTTGAAACGCGTCAGGTCTGCTGGCAAGCTGCTATTTAATTCCATGCGAACATTGCATACCTGGAAACCGAATTAAAGGCTGGTAACCTGTTGTTGACTCGTGTGCATCTCTATCTGAGCTACCAACCTTAAAATAAAATGTCTGGCGGACGGCTCTTCCGCCGAGATTGCACCACTTCAGCTTTGAGGAGGCCATGGGGGCTGACTTGCAACCCTCGAATATGGAGCTGCAACCGTGGATTTGGTATGCGTGTCTGCGGGGGCCCAGTGAGGGCTTTGATGACAGCAGTTAAGCAGTGCACTTGTACCATTGAGAAGGGATTAAATATGCACTACAACTCCCAGAAGCTAAGATTGCCGAAATAAGGCGGAACACTGCAGCTTTAATTGGAGTTGGTGCACGCCCGAGCACGAACTTGTGAGCAGCCTTTGAGAAAGGGGAAACTTGAAACGCGTCAGGTCTGCTGGCAAGCTGCTATTTAATTCCATGCGAACATTGCATACCTGGAAACCGAATTAAAGGCTGGTAACCTGTTGTTGACTCGTGTGCATCTCTATCTGAGCTACCAACCTTAAAATAAAATGTCTGGCGGACGGCTCTTCCGCCGAGATTGCACCACTTCAGCTTTGAGGAGGCCATGGTGGCTGACTTGCAACCCTCGAATATGGAGCAGCAACCGTGGATTTGGTATGCGTGTCTGCGGGGGCCCAGTGAGGGCTTTGATGACAGCAGTTAAGCAGTGCACTTGTACCATTGAGAAGGGATTAAATATGCACTACAACTCCCAGAAGCTAAGATTGCTGAAATAAGGCGGGACACTGCAGCTTTAATTGGAGTTGGTGCACGCCCGAGCACGAACTTGTGAGCAGCTATTGAGAAAGGGGAAACTTGAAACACGTCAGGTCTGCTGGCAAGGTGCTATTTAATTACCTGCGAACATTGCATACCTGGAAACCGAATTAAAGGCTGGTAACCTGTTGTTGACTCGTGTGCATCTCTATCTGAGCTACCAACCTTAAAATAAAATGTCTGGCGGACGGCTCTTCCGCCGAGATTGCACCACTTCAGCTTTGAGGAGGCCATGGGGGCTGACTTGCAACCCTCGAATATGGAGCAGCAACCGTGGATTTGGTATGCGTGTCTGCGGGGGCCCAGTGAGGGCTTTGATGATAGCAGTTAAGCAGTGCACTTGTACCATTGAGAAGGGATTAAATATGCACTACAACTCCCAGAAGCTAAGATTGCCGAAATAAGGCGGGACACTGCAGCTTTAATTGGAGTTGGTGCACGCCCGAGCACGAACTTGTGAGCAGCCTTTGAGAAAGGGGAAACTTGAAACGCGTCAGGTCTGCTGGCAAGCTGCTATTTAATTACCTGCGAACATTGCATACCTGGAAACCGAATTAAAGGCTGGTAACCTGTTGTTGACTCGTGTGCATCTCTATCTGAGCTACCAACCTTAAAATAAAATGTCTGGCGGACGGCTCTTCCGCCGAGATTGCACCACTTCAGCTTTGAGGAGGCCATGGGGGCTGACTTGCAACCCTCGAATATGGAGCAGCAACCGTGGATTTGGTATGCGTGTCTGCGGGGGCCCAGTGAGGGCTTTGATGACAGCAGTTAAGCAGTGCACTTGTACCATTGAGAAGGGATTAAATATGCACTACAACTCCCAGAAGCTAAGATTGCCGAAATAAGGCGGGACACTGCAGCTTTAATTGGAGTTGGTGCACGCCCGAGCACGAACTTGTGAGCAGCCTTTGAGAAAGGGGAAACTTGAAACGCGTCAGGTCTGCTGGCAAGCTGCTATTTAATTACCTGCGAACATTGCATACCTGGAAACCGAATTAAAGGCTGGTAACCTGTTGTTGACTCGTGTGCATCTCTATCTGAGCTACCAACCTTAAAATAAAATGTCTGGCGGACGGCTCTTCCGCCGAGATTGCACCACTTCAGCTTTGAGGAGGCCATGGGGGCTGACTTGCAACCCTCGAATATGGAGCTGCAACCGTGGATTTGGTATGCGTGTCTGCGGGGGCCCAGTGAGGGCTTTGATGACAGCAGTTAAGAAGTGCACTTGTACCATTGAGAAGGGATTAAATATGCACTACAACTCCCAGAAGCTAAGATTGCCGAAATAAGGCGGAACACTGCAGCTTTAATTGGAGTTGGTGCACGCCCGAGCACGAACTTGTGAGCAGCCTTTGAGAAAGGGGAAACTTGAAACGCGTCAGGTCTGCTGGCAAGCTGCTATTTAATTCCATGCGAACATTGCATACCTGGAAACCGAATTAAAGGCTGGTAACCTGTTGTTGACTCGTGTGCATCTCTATCTGAGCTACCAACCTTAAAATAAAATGTCTGGCGGACGGCTCTTCCGCCGAGATTGCACCACTTCAGCTTTGAGGAGGCCATGGTGGCTGACTTGCAACCCTCGAATATGGAGCAGCAACCGTGGATTTGGTATGCGTGTCTGCGGGGGCCCAGTGAGGGCTTTGATGACAGCAGTTAAGCAGTGCACTTGTACCATTGAGAAGGGATTAAATATGCACTACAACTCCCAGAAGCTAAGATTGCCGAAATAAGGCGGGACACTGCAGCTTTAATTGGAGTTGGTGCACGCCCGAGCACGAACTTGTGAGCAGCTATTGAGAAAGGGGAAACTTGAAACACGTCAGGTCTGCTGGCAAGGTGCTATTTAATTACCTGCGAACATTGCATACCTGGAAACCGAATTAAAGGCTGGTAACCTGTTGTTGACTCGTGTGCATCTCTATCTGAGCTACCAACCTTAAAATAAAATGTCTGGCGGACGGCTCTTCCGCCGAGATTGCACCACTTCAGCTTTGAGGAGGCCATGGGGGCTGACTTGCAACCCTCGAATATGGAGCAGCAACCGTGGATTTGGTATGCGTGTCTGCGGGGGCCCAGTGAGGGCTTTGATGATAGCAGTTAAGCAGTGCACTTGTACCATTGAGAAGGGATTAAATATGCACTACAACTCCCAGAAGCTAAGATTGCCGAAATAAGGCGGGACACTGCAGCTTTAATTGGAGTTGGTGCACGCCCGAGCACGAACTTGTGAGCAGCCTTTGAGAAAGGGGAAACTTGAAACGCGTCAGGTCTGCTGGCAAGCTGCTATTTAATTACCTGCGAACATTGCATACCTGGAAACCGAATTAAAGGCTGGTAACCTGTTGTTGACTCGTGTGCATCTCTATCTGAGCTACCAACCTTAAAATAAAATGTCTGGCGGACGGCTCTTCCGCCGAGATTGCACCACTTCAGCTTTGAGGAGGCCATGGGGGCTGACTTGCAACCCTCGAATATGGAGCAGCAACCGTGGATTTGGTATGCGTGTCTGCGGGGGCCCAGTGAGGGCTTTGATGACAGCAGTTAAGCAGTGCACTTGTACCATTGAGAAGGGATTAAATATGCACTACAACTCCCAGAAGCTAAGATTGCCGAAATAAGGCGGGACACTGCAGCTTTAATTGGAGTTGGTGCACGCCCGAGCACGAACTTGTGAGCAGCCTTTGAGAAAGGGGAAACTTGAAACGCGTCAGGTCTGCTGGCAAGCTGCTATTTAATTACCTGCGAACATTGCATACCTGGAAACCGAATTAAAGGCTGGTAACCTGTTGTTGACTCGTGTGCATCTCTATCTGAGCTACCAACCTTAAAATAAAATGTCTGGCGGACGGCTCTTCCGCCGAGATTGCACCACTTCAGCTTTGAGGAGGCCATGGGGGCTGACTTGCAACCCTCGAATATGGAGCAGCAACCGTGGATTTGGTATGCGTGTCTGCGGGGGCCCAGTGAGGGCTTTGATGACAGCAGTTAAGCAGTGCACTTGTACCATTGAGAAGGGATTAAATATGCACTACAACTCCCAGAAGCTAAGATTGCCGAAATAAGGCGGGACACCGCAGCTTTAATTGGAGTTGGTGCACGCCCGAGCACGAACTTGTGAGCAGCCTTTGAGAAAGGGGAAACTTGAAACGCGTCAGGTCTGCTGGCAAGCTGCTATTTAATTACCTGCGAACATTGCATACCTGGAAACCGAATTAAAGGCTTGTAACCTGTTGTTGACTCGTGTGCATCTCTATCTGAGCTACCAACCTTAAAATAATATATATATATATATGTTTATATATAATTATCTTGATACAGGAGTTCCAACAGCATGCAAATCGTCCTGTCACTGTTCCTGGTGTTGCAGACGTAACTCATAAATAAGGTACGCCCACAATTCCCAGTGTATAACACAAAGCAGTGAGTTGTGCATAAAATATAATGTTTTCTTTTCTTCGCAAAGCTCAAGCATTTGCAAAGATAAAAAAAGATGCAAGATAGGCTTAAAAGCAAGCGATTATTTGGAGGCGGAACATCTAAAGTGCAGCCTTGTGAGTAACGAGTGTTTGTGCTGTTCCCACATAAAACCCCTCGGCAGCTTATTACATTGCACTTTATTGAAAATAGCACAGTTTATCATAAATCCAATTTCCATTCTGACACAGCATAGCATTCAGGCTGATGGCTGGATCAGGGCTGCTGATTGATCTTTCTTGCTTCAGTGCAATTGTAATGGCGGGCTCCGCTCGCGTTGCCGTCTTCTCGTGGGTTTGGCTCGTGGGTTCGATCTCTGTCCACCTCACGAGCCAAAGCCCGAGCCTAGTGTGTTTACTTTTAAGAATATGTATACACGTGCCACGGCCCGTGTATACCCTGTTGTGCTTTGAATTACTTCCCTCGCGCATGGACGGCTGAGTCTTTCCGTTTGCCATTGTAACCATCGGCTTCACGGAGACCAGACGTCCATGACGGGTGGAGTCATCTTTGAGAAGAATAAATTCACTTACCTGAATCTACTGCCTCATCTACCTTTATTACATATTTTGGCGACGAGCGGGAGACTCCACCCCACCCACGCTGACCTTTTTTCCGGATTCAGCACTTCGTCAATTTCGTGTGATGTCATTGGTCGGATGAAACTACCAATCATCGGAGTCGCCCTTCCAAATTTCGTCTTTAAGCGACTCCTATTGGGCAGTTACAATCACCTTTCTTCTCGATCAGCCTCATTGGATGTTCCTGTTAACAACAACTTTATTGAGGTATCGATGAAGACTGAAGACACGACAAGGTACTGTGTTGATTGAAAGTATTTATTTAACGAGCGCAGCTTCAACGATACGCACGTTGTGATCGGAAACATTGCGTGTCTCTTCAGCGACACGCACGCTTTCGACATACAACGATTTTGATATTTATTTAAACAATTATCCTTCGCGTATTTTCTTCAACGACGTGCACGTTATAGTTTGATTGAAATCTTTGTATTGCGCGTCATTTCCAACGATGCGCACGTTGTTAAATAGTCATTTAACTATTGCGTGTTACTCCAGCGACACGCACGCTTTCAACAGATAATCACAGGGTAATCAAGGTTGTGCACAGCGTATCTTTACAACGATACGCACGATTTTCATTTTTAAACTTGCATATTTACAACGTTATAGACGTTTTTGAAAACATTTATCTCGTTATTTAAACAGCATTTCCACATCTTTAAAATCACATATGCTTATACTAAAACTGACATCTTGTTGGTGTTAAGGTTATTGTGATTTTAGATTTATAAACCTCATTCATATTTCTGCACTGTTTTTTTTAACATGGCTAATAACCAGTGGCATCAGATCACTCAACCTCCACCTTTCTTGAGTAAACCAGGCACTCCAGACATAATTTGGTCTGAGTGGTTCGGGTTGTTCGAGAATCATTTGATTGCTATTGATGCCACTGATTATTCTGACAAAAGGAAATTCGCTATCCTTTTTGGTTGCTTAGGACAAGCTGGTCAACGAATTTTTAAGAGTATTGTTCCCATAGCACCTCCTATTGCACAAGATGAAAGTGGGGATAATCTTTGGAACGTTTACATTGAAGCCATTGCAAGGTTAAAAAAACAATTTTGTGACGAACCTAACATTATGTTAGAGAGGCACAACTTCTATGCCAGGAAACAAAAAGAGGACGAGAAAGTGGAAGAGTACATCGCTGCACTCAGAGTTTTAGCAATCACTTGCAATTTCGAACCTTCTCCTGATAAATTTATTAGAGACCAGTTCGTATTTAATTGCGCATCAAGGAAGATCAAACAGAGAATCCTGGGGTGCAAGAACCCATCTTTAAGTGAAGTCATAGACCTTGCTCTTAGCATTGAACGTTCTACATTAACCAGCAAAGTTGTTATGGACCAACCTAAACAAGGCGTTAATGCTATAGACTGCTATGACTCTGATGAAGGAGAAACTCTCTGTGCCATTGCTAATAAAGGCAGAGTTCAACCCAATAAATTTAACCAAAGAAAAAAAACTTACTTTTGTTATAGGTGCGGTTCAAAGGATCACATTGGGAACGCCCCAAATTGCCCTGCTCTCAAGAAGCGATGTTCTATTTGTAAAAAAATTGGACATTTTCAGGGGGTTTGCAGATTCGCGAAGAAACCTCCGAATGTTAATATGGTAGACTTCGATACATGTACTGAATCTTTTAAGAACATTATTGTAACTCTTGATGCTAATGGTGACATTGATTCTATTAAGGGTCCACTATGTGCAGCTATTATTGATAACGTACACCTTCAAGTCATGGCGGATTCAGGCTCCCCATACACTATCCTTAGAGACTCAACCTTTTACGAAAAATGGGACAAAAGAGTCGAACTGATTGAATCTGATGTTAATCCACTAGCATTTGGGGAGAAGAATATTAACATGCTAGGGTATTTTGTAGGATTAGTCCAATGCTTGGGGAGGGAGACCGTCACTAAAATTTATGTAGCAGAAAAAGGCAAAGACATCGTGGGCTGGAAAGACTTAGCCTTGATGGGTCTTTATTTAGTTCCAGGTGATGAGAACCCCATTAAAGTTGGGAAGTTACCTACCTTTAAAACTGATTTACCTATTGCTGTAATTGATGATCATAACGCAAAGGTTCAAGAAATTTTGGCAGAATTTAAACCTGTATTCATGGAAACGGTAGGGAGTGTCAAAGGATTTGAGCATAAGATTAGACTGATACCCGGGGCACAACCAGTTAGTCATAAAGTTAGAGCTGTCCCACTGAGTGTCAGATCTGAATTAAAAATGATGTTGGATGATTTGTGTAAACAAGGTATCATTTCCCCCATCAATTCTTCACAATGGGTCGCACCAATTGTAGTCGCACGCAAAAAGACTGGGGAAATTAGATTATGTGCGGACTTACGCTCATTAAATAAGAACATTATTGTTGACTGTCACCCGCTACCGAGAATCCACGAGCTTCTGGCTAACATAGGCGACGCTAAATGGTTTTCTTTGATCGATCTGAGGTCAGCGTACCATCAGGTGTCGTTAGCGAAGGAATCCCAAGAACTTACCTCTTTTATTACTCCTTTTGGAGCTTTCAAATTCCTTCGCCTCCCTTTTGGGTTAGCGTCTGCTGGAAGCGTTTTCCAGAAGCTGATGGATGTGATGTTTCAAGGCATAGCGGGTGTGCAGGCATACCTTGATGACATCCTGATTTTTGCCAAATCATTAAATGAACACGACGTTATTCTTAGAAATGTGCTTTCAATTTTAATGTCTAGGAACATGACTGTTCGCGCAGACAAATGCAAGTTTGCAGTTAACAAAATTGATTATCTAGGGCATACAGTATCGGACCAAGGTATCACTCCCAAGTTTTCAGTCATTAGAGCCATTGAAGACGCAAAACCTCCTCCTGATAAGGATGCCTTACGGTCCTTCCTAGGACTTGCAGAATATTATGCAAGGTTTGTCCAGTCGTATTCCCAAATAGTGGAACCTTTGAGAAAGCTTTTGAGGAAAGGGTCTAGTTTCGTTTGGACGCAAGAGTTAGACAAGGTTTTTTGTGAGATCAAGAAGATGGTCGTTTCTGCTAAAGCCATACATGCCTTCAGAGAAGATGCCACCTCAGTTATCACTGTAGATGCGAGTATTTCTGGTCTAGGGGCAGTTCTTACACAAAAGGTGAATGGTCAGGAACAAACTGTGGCATTTGCATCTAGAGCACTCAAAGAGTTCGAACAGAGATACAGCACTATCGAAAGGGAAGCTCTAGCTTGTGCTTGGGCGGTCCACAAGTTTAAAATGTACATTTGGGGTAGAAGATTTGAGTTAGTCACTGATCACAAGCCACTAATTTACATCTTTGATAAATCCAGTTCAACGTCCATGTCAGCTAGACTGATGAGATTAGTCTCGAAATTACAAGAGTTCAATTTTTGTGTTAAGCATATAGTTGGTGGCAAGAATTTTCGGGCTGATTGCCTATCTAGAATGGCTATGGAGAAGGACGATGAGGAGGATTTTCTTGTAGAGGACGTCGAATGTGTTACCTTTGTGGATGCAGTGGATGAAGTTAGTGATGTGATTTCTGAGGGCGATTGGAAGGAAGCCACCGCTTTAGACAATGTGTTGTTAAAAGTGATAGAATTTACCACACGGTGTTGGCCTGAACCGAGAAGTCTGAATGGCGATCTACGCAGTTTTGCTCAAATTTCTGAGGAACTGTCTGTTGAGAACGGTGTAGTACGAAGAGGTGAGAAATTTGTCCCTCCTTTTAAACTGCGGGAGCCTATTATTAATAAGGCTCATCAAGGACATCTGGGGACAACTAAAACCTCTATGCGCATTAAGCAACACTATTGGTGGCCCTCAATTGATGTCCAAGTTAAAAATTTGATTGACTCGTGCCCGGAGTGTTTATTATCCGATAAACATTGGCGCACACTGAAAGTTCCCCTGCATCCCACGGATTTTCCTAACTCTCCCTGGGAGAAAGTTGGGGTGGACTTTTCGGGACCATATTCCATTCTTCAGCAGGAGAATAAGTACATTATTCTTTTGGTGGACTATTTTTCAAAGTGGATGTACTTTGATTTTGTTAAGACTCCTGATACAGATTCCACAATAACCTTTCTCAAGAGGGTGTTTGATTTGGAAGGTTCCCCTAAGTTCGTTGTCACAGATAACGGAACTCACTTTGTTTCGGATAAAATGTCCAAGTTTTTGAAACAATTAGACATCAAACAACTCAAAGTCTCCCTTTATTCACCAGCTTCGAATGGTCTTGTCGAGAGGGGGAATAAAGTGATCAAAGAGGGTGTTCAGACAGCGATTTCTTGTGGTTACAATGTGGTTGAATTTGTAAAGCAAAAAGTATGGCATTATAATACTTCCCCTCATTGCGTGACTGGGGTCTCCCCGTTTTCCTTACTGAGAGGTAGAGAGAATCGTTCTGTCCTGTTCCCTTCCTGGCTGCATCAGGACTCCGCTGGTAAAACTATCGATTTGGATTCTGTTAGGAAGTCTGTTCTAGAAAAACAGAGCCAAATGAAATTACAGTTTGATGGTACCACAGATGGTAAATTGGTGGACCTGCTAGTTGGCGATTGGGTTTTAATCAAGAATCCAGGTAGGGTAGTTAAAGGACGCTCAAAATTTTTTGCACCCATCCAGGTAATTAAAGTGAGTAAGGGGGCAGCCTTTTTGGGGAAAAAGGGTTGGTGGAACAAACGCCAACTTGTGAAAGTCTCTGACCACCAAGCAGAGATTATCAAAGGAAAGAAGCATAATGGTAACCCCGGTAATTTGGATTGGAGTTTTTGGATGAGTGCTCCTTCTGTTTCTGGTGTTCCTATCCATTCCTTCCCACAAGCCCCTCAGTCTTCAGAGCAGCCTTCAGGGGAGGTTCCTTTGGATCCTCCAAACGTTGTTGTTACCCAGGATGTCCCTACTCACACAAAAGTTTCTTCTTTCGGCAGACACATCAGGGCTCCTGAGAGATATAACGAGTTCATTAGATTTTAGGCATTTGTGTTACCTGTGTTTAGATCCATTTTATTGCATATGTTTTTTCTTTCCATTTTTATTGACTGTTGTAAGGGGGAAGGTGGTGTAATGGCGGGCTCCGCTCGCGTTGCCGTCTTCTCGTGGGTTTGGCTCGTGGGTTCGATCTCTGTCCACCTCACGAGCCAAAGCCCGAGCCTAGTGTGTTTACTTTTAAGAATATGTATACACGTGCCACGGCCCGTGTATACCCTGTTGTGCTTTGAATTACTTCCCTCGCGCATGGACGGCTGAGTCTTTCCGTTTGCCATTGTAACCATCGGCTTCACGGAGACCAGACGTCCATGACGGGTGGAGTCATCTTTGAGAAGAATAAATTCACTTACCTGAATCTACTGCCTCATCTACCTTTATTACAGCAATGTACTGCAGCTCTGTCTTGTAGCATTATCCACTTACTTACATGTACCTTCAAAATGGAAATCATATTTTATCCGTAAAGATTCATAAAATGAAAAGGGAGCATGTTTAATTAACAAAATAATACATCCCTTGGCTACGTGTGCCAGATGGTTTCTAGTAGGCGGGGAGAAATGAGGACAAAGGAGAAGATGCTTGGAGCAAAGTTGGCACAAATGTTGCCGGCTGGGAGAGAAAAGTTGTGCTGCTTGAAGGTCACATATCCACCAACACACAGCTGTCAACTGTCATGAGGGTGAACGCTTAGAGCCTCAATGCGAGTTGCCTTTATTATAAAAGTTAAACTTACAACTTACAGCCAAAGCTGACGACTTTGGAGCTGGGGAACCAGGTTCGAGTCTCTGCGTCGGCTCAGCTTCGTGTGATTCTGGGTAAATCTCGATTGTAGATGCCAATTCTCCCCATGCCTACCAAGAAATTATTGTGTCCTTGTGTTAGGTAACAGGTGCTCATAAAAGCGCTCCAATACCTTCGGGTAGAGTTCGCGCTATATAGATCTGCAAAAAAAACTGGTAAACACCGGTACCACTCTGTGCTGTATTGGCCAGTTGCGGTATTACATACCAGTTCGGAGCTCTGAACCTCAGAATTGGTGATAAATGGCAATTCTGCGTGGTTTCCCCATTTAAAAGCTGCAAAACTCAAAAATTCTTACATTCTTTTCAAACTCCACCGAAGATATTGTCGCGATTCCAGAGCTATAATTTGTGCTGAAAATAGTTTTTTTTGTAACAGTAACAAATGTGACTGTTATCAACATATACCGATAAAAACGGCTGAAAACTACTTAGACTAGGTGAAAGTCACCCTCGTAGCATGAGGCCAGTTGACAGGTTTAGAAGCAAGATTTAGCTGTGCAGTGAATGATATATAGCTCTGACAGTTCTTATATGAAAATACCACCAGGAGGTCTGACATATTTATTTAAATTAAGCTGATAGACGAGGACAGGTGTACTGAATAATAAAGTGAGACAGTCGCATAGCATTATCCGTTAAACATGTGACGAATGCATAAGATTTGTTAATTAAATTGAAAGAAAACACTATGTAATGTATTTTTATTGATAACCTGCAACTTTTGGAAGAATTGTAAACACATGCATTCTTATCACGATCTATTGATGTGGGCGGGTAATAAACTAGCTTTAGAGATGTAAGGGAAAAGTATAAAAAAACTAACAGCAATGGGACAAAAACAAAGCACCACTCAGGTGAATTCATGTTTTGGATTTCGCTCTAATTTGTGTGCGACAAAAACTACCAATTAATTCTTTAATACCTTAGTCTTTACGGTGCTAGATAATAAACTGCTCAAACATTACCATAAATTCTCTTAAAACTACCCAGTATCCACCCACTGCACCATGTCAGTATTAAAAAGTACAGACCCATCATTAAACTGAAAATAAAGGCAAAATATTTCAGAAAACAGCATCAAACCGCAAGAACACATAAGAGTGTGGCTTTTAGGCCTACATTTATCTTGATTCGAGCCCCTTTACATGAGAACTGTCACACTTCTAGAGGTGAATTAACTCCTGACATTTGCTTTACTTATCTATAAAGAAGTTTGATAGGTGTCTCCTTTCGGTTACTTCAGAGAGGTTGTCAGAGTAGTGAATAAAAGAATATATGAGGATGTGAGATTTAGTGGCCAGATAGACGAGTGATTCACAGCTGCTGAAATTCTCTGAACCCAAATCATGTTCAAGGTTTAATGCACTGAACAGCAACTCTAGAAACTTTCATTTTCAACAGATTGTTAAATAAACTAATGGGCCAAATATGAGGAATGGCTCTAGTTGCGCTGTATTTTGGTGTCGGTTTTTGCAGGTATATTGGCCTTTGCCCAAGTATGCTTAACAGACTTTCCACAAAACCTTATACTTGATCTTCGTACTGACAAAAGCCAATAAAGTGCTTTAAGACCATGCCTGGCATGTGTCCACTTACAAAGCTTAAGGCAAAGTCTGGCAAAGCCTTTGGAAGCTGGCAAGGAGTTATTTAAAGAAGTCAGAATAGATGACAATCAGAAAAGCAGAGGCACCAGGATGACATCTTACATCATCATAACAATGTGGTCAATATCAAGGAGAGTGAGTGCGCGTTTACATCCTTTGGCAAGGTGTTGGCTTGTGCGCGAATGAAGATTTGGCATCCAAATGAATCACCATGCTCCTTTCTTTTGGTGATGTGTAAGGTGGGATTCCAAGGTTTATAGGATAGACAAATGGTAGTGAATTGGTAGTGAATTGATTGGCATTGATTTATGACCTTGACAAGCAGAAAGCACCAGGATTTGGTTGTTCACTTCTGGAAGCTCGAGGTGATTTCTCATAAGGAATGTTTGCTAAGACTGACTGAAAGTGTAACGCAGGACACTTGGGAGTTAAATATGTGTCTTACCGCCATATCCCATCCTCTTGCACACATTTTGATATGTTTCTCCTTCTTTATAATAGAGTGATTCTCTGTATTTCATCCAAATTAACATCAAGGGAAAGCTGCATTTTCCTTCATTTGAGGTATCATAAGTAAAAGCGCCTGCAGCCCCTTCTGTAATACCAAAGTGCCCTTGGGGCGCACAAAGTGGGTGCAAACGCCTGTTGTGCCCCCGGGGCACTTTATGTAATATGGCCTCTGAAGAGACACCTTTTTAAAGAACAGTACATCACAATCCAGTAACAATCCAACTACTAGTTACCTCTTTTTAATCATTGACTGAATGCTGTACAATGCTCTGCTGCCTTTATGACTAGATATGTGCTATACATATCCATATACACTGAGGGATGGAGAGAAGGGAAAACCCATTTATCCTATTTCCCAATCAATATCACAGAATCCATCTGGATTAATGAGTAAGATAAAGGCTCACAAAATCAAGGATCCATCTAGCTGTGACATAATGTCCAGGACGATATTTTGTAGCATGATTCATCGCAGGGCACTTTTCACGACTAAATTATTGGCTTCGATTTGTGTGGGTTCAACCAGTAGTCAGGAGAACGAGGTATCATAATTCCGGGAATAGGGAATCTGGGTCAAAACTGTCTAGACTGGATACTGAACCTTATTGATTTTATTTCCGGGTTCCCCCGACAGGTTTATTCATTCAGAGAGAGATGGCCTTGGAGTATTATCACCCTATCATCAATTCAATGTCAACATGTTTTCGTCAATTCTTCGTACCTATGTTGGGTCAACTGCCTTCTTCAGGACTATTAGATCCCTTAAACTCTATTGATCTTACTATACCTGTCATCCCCCAGTTGGCAGGATAAGGTTAAGTCAAGAGAAGAAACTATTCCACTGTGTGGAAGAGAGCGGTGGTGAACCCCATCCGCAAGAATGCTGTTCTCCCGTGGTCGGAACTTTCCAACCTCCGACCCATCTCCCTCCTACCCTATTTTGGTAAGCTTGCAGAGAAACACGTCAACGCACACCTGTCCATCTACATCGAGGCAGCTGGCGGCCTAGACCACTCTCAATCTGGTTTTAGGCCTAACCATAGCACAGAGTCAGCTCTCCTGTCAGTGACTGATACTATCAGGATGTCACTTGATGGGGGGAGCTCAGTGATTCTGGTGCTATTGGATTTGTCCGCTGCCTTCGACACGGTGTCGCATGACATCCTTCTCGGCCGGTTGAGGGAGGTGGGAATAAAAGGGGCTGCCTTGGCATGGTTAGAAAGCTTTCTTGCGGACCGCCAACAAGGTGTCAAATTAGGCTCCTACAATTCCATCTGTAGGAAGCTGACCAAGGGTGTGCCACAGGGCTCCTGCTTGAGCCCCACGTTATTTAACGTATACGTGGCCCCCTTGGCAGACATCATAAGATCTTACGGGTTCACCCCAATCTCCTATGCTGATGACACCCAGCTGCTGTTTCCCTTCCAAACTCTTACACCAACGGTTATAGAATCTTTCCAAAATGGTATGCGAGCCGTGGCAGATTGGATGGCCCACAACTTCCTCCAATGCAACGTGACCAAGACTGAAGTCATGTTGTTTGGAGGGGCCACTCTGCTATGGTCTCCCGACTGGTGGCCATCTGAGCTAGGACCTGCTCCGGTACCAAAGCAGACCGTAAAAAATCTGGGTGCGCGTCTAGATCAAGCACTGATCCTAAAAGACCACGTTAATCAAGTCACGGGAACTTGTTTCCGAGTGATAGGGTTACTTCGACGCATATTCCCCTTCCTACCTGACATCCATAGGAAGACGCTGGTTCAAGCATTGGTCATCGGTCGGATGGATTATTGCAATGGACTGCTTATTTCTGCCAACCAAGAACAATTGGGTCGGCTGCAGGTGGTACAGAACACCGCGGCAAGACTCATTCTGAATGCTTTGCCCCGTACTCCCTCACGCCCTCTCCTCTCTTCACTTCACTGGCTACCGGTGAAACAGCGCATTGACTTCAAAGTATGTTGTATAATGCACAAATGTATCTACGGATCTGGCCCTCAATATCTAAGAGACATATTTGTCCCCTACTTACCTAGACGTGCTCTACGCTCCAGTAGCACTATGCTGCTTCAGGTCCCTAGGGTGACGAGAGCAAGACAGGGAGGACGGGCCATCTCACTTAAAGGCCCGATGCTTTGGAATTCTCTGCCCCCATTGCTGAGACATACCTCCAACCATCTGTCCTTTAGAAGGAAGTTAAAAACATATCTTTTCCCCCAAGATTAATGTTTTCCCCCGCAATCGCAGCAGTCTTATGTCCTTGGTAGTTCCATGATACCTGCTCAGAAGCTACGCGCGGAGATACCCCTTCGGGGCTGATTCAGGCGCGAAATAAGCATATAAATAAATAAAATAAATAAATAAATGATATAAGAGAGTAGTTACTCGCTGTTAGACCTGACATCATTGGCTTGAGTCTCTCCTCCATTTTTTTCTGTTTTGCCTCCACTGTTTTACGATGTTTTGCTGGTATATGCTTTGGGCGCCGTGCCACTGCTGATCAGTGCCATAGCGCAAGTGCTCCCTAGGTTAAATTGATGTATCTATTGTATCCATGTTTGGCTTATTTGGTTTACTGTCAGTCCCTAGTCTAGTGCACCAGGAGTGCCGGGGCTTATAAATACAAATGCCGCTCGTGGGCTTGCAGCACGTGTTGTGCCACCCACAGGAGTGGCCTCGTAAAAGAATGTCTACGGGTCGGTCATTGCGAGACCCACGTGCAGCCTAGTGCTGTCACGCAGGCTGCGCAAGTATACCTACTTGCCAGCCCCTCAAACCTTCCCTTGACTTCATGTTAGTCACCCCTATGGTAGGCCCACGGGCAGGGTGCATTGTAAGTATAAGGTAGGATCCGCCTGACCAAGTTGGCATGTCCTGATAGTGAATTACAGCCATCTTCGTTCTTCACTATTGCAAGGTAGCCTGCTCTCCATTAGTTAGAATGGGCCGCCGGGATTATTAATGCTATGATCCTAGCTGGCTCGGGGAGCATGGTGCAATGTCGAGTTTGGTATCCCTGAACTCGGGGTTTAATTACGCATCCGTTGGTGTGGATGGTTTTTGGACTCTGGGTTTGAAAATAGCACTTTTAGAAAGTGTCTATTTTCTTGTCTAACCATTTCTGGTTTCTGCTGGTCTTGCGTGTGTGTGACAGGAGCTGGGTGGCTCCACAGGTCTGGATGAGTCAGTGTGGGATGAGTCGGACATTTGCGTTGAGAGTAGGGGGAGAGTAGTTGCTGATAGCCTGCCCTGCCTGATACAATGCTGGCTCCACCTCCTGCCAAGCGGCTGATGGCTCTGTGCCTGCCATGGACGATCCTAGCCCCACCTCCTGCCAGGAGGCCGATAGCTCTGCTCCTGCCAGTGTCAATGCTGGCTCCACCTCCTGCTGGGCGTCTGAGGACCCAGCCCTGCTCAGTGAATAGGCCAGGTGCTACTGCCTGGCTCCACCCACAACAGACCCAGGATGTTGGGAAATTCCCCTGCATGGACAAAGGGATCAAAGCCGAAAAGGGGTATAAGAGAAGGACCCCTGAACCAAGAATTTAGATCACTTCTGACAAGGAACCCTGTAACCAAGTACAAGAGGCCTGCTGATCTGAGGACTTGCCTACCCCTTCTGCCAGTGTGCTGTTTGCTGGGGGGAATCCTGCAGTGCTTCTTTATTTTTGCCGAGGAACCAGGAGAGAGGAACTGTGTGTGTACTCTCACGCTTGCTAAGAAAATCTCCAAGGACTGGAAGAGTGCCAGTCTCCTGCTGAAGTCACAGGGCTAAAGGACTTCATCTGCTTAAAGTGCTATTTGCTGGAACCTGTGAATCCAGCACCTCTGAAAGAGCCGGCAACCTCGACGCCGACGGACGTCGCCGAATCCAGCTCGACCTAGTGGGTAACGGCCCCAGTGTCCCGCTTCCTCGACGACCGGCCGCCGGGCCCGACCGACGCCAGCAGCAACGCCAGTGAGTGGGAGTACGGCTCCAGCTCCAAGGGACCTCGTGTCTGCACCGCTGCTGATCGCATCGCCCTCTTGACGCCGTGAGCGCTGCTCACTCTGTGCAACCGCATCATCGACAACGACGCCTGCTGAGGCCTGATCGACACCGAAGACGCAACGCCGGATTGCTCGACGCCGCTGATCATCGTGTGCTTCATTTTCCAAAGGTACTGTGTTGTTGGGGGTCCGTGTGACTCCGGGCTCGACGTAGCGCTCCTCGCGGTCGACGCCGAACCTTTGGATTAACTTTGCCTCGACGTCGTGTAGCCCCCGTGTGGGTTGCCCTGTTGCTAAGAACTGTATTGCCAAGAAGAAGATTTGCTTTGATACTAAAGACTTTTGTGCTAAAGAACAAACTACCTTTGAACTATCCTTTTTCCCTTCCCAGAGTATTTATTAAGATTGGGTACATTTTTGTCGTTATCTGGTCTTGTGCTAAGCCTTATATAAAAATACTTATTTTTATAATACTACTGTGTCGTGTCCATTTGTAGTGTATTCACTTTATTACTGTATGTGGTCATAATTGCTTAACACACAGCCTCTGAGATAAGCCTGTCTGCTCTGCCAAGCTACCAAGGGGGTGAGCAGGGGTTATCGAAGGGTGTGATCCCCTTGCCCTGACTAGAAAAGGTGTGTCCCTATTTGTCAGAAGTGTATACCTCTGCCAACTAGAGACAGCCGGTTCTAACATTGGATGCAGCGGTGAGGATTTGGACCTTGCATTTATGACCCATGTGCAGTGATTAGTGTGCGCTACATAGTGAAAGCAGACCGTAGCGCAATCACAATCTAATTGGGAAGGATCCTATTTTTGGTTCTCCGCTTTTCTGAAGCTTGATTTTTTGGAACACTGCCAGTTTTGACCATGAGTGACACCGGAGTCACTACCCCTGTTGTTGTTGTTGTGGAGGAATTCGACAGAGCGAAGATAAAGGACTACGGCTTGAAGAAACTAAAATCCTTCTGCAAGCAGTTTAAAGTTCCCACCAAGGGCCTCTCGTTGAAGGAGGAATATCTCAAAGCTCTGGAGGCCTGTTTGGAGTCCAGAGATCCCACTGATCCGGTGGTGGTACCGCCAGTGGAAGGGGATGAGGAGGCACCAGCGAATGGGCCCGAGTCCTCTCCCGGAAGCAGTGTTTCCTCCAAAGGTCTTTCCCCTGAAGAACGAGAAGAAAGGGCGAAGGAGTGAGCATACAACATGGAAATGGCAAGGCTAAAGATAAATGGGCAGTTGGAGTTAGAAAATGCAAGAGGTAGAAGAGAAGCTGATTTGGAGACCAAAAGGTTAGATTTTGAAAGAGAGAAGTTAGCTTTGGAGCGTGATACCAAGTTGAGGGAGTTGGAGATCCAAGCTAAGAAGTTAGAATTGAATCCCTCTGGTGGCAGCATCCCATCTGGGCCTGCAGAAAGTAAGTTTTACTTTCCCAAAGATGTGATAAAAGATTATCATAGGAACGAAGATATTGGTCAGTGGTTTAAAGCATATGAGTTAGCATTGTTGGCCCACCAGGTCCCTGAGAAGAATTGGGGAGCGGGGTTGTGGGGTCGCTTTGTGAATGAGGGGAGAGATACCCTGTTAGACATGCCTGTTGAGGATAGGATGTCGTATACTCATATGAAAGATGCTTTACTGTTGCGGTATGGCCTAACCCCCGAGAAGTACAGACAAGCTTTTAGAGAATGTAAAAAGTTGCCTGGTACGACGTGGGTTGAATATGTGTCTTATTTTTGCAGAGCCATGGATGGTTGGGTAAAGGGCAGCAAAGTGGAAAGTTATGAAGCTCTTTATGATTTGTTTGCTTGGGAGCATTTGTCTAATAACTGTTTTCCAGAGCTGCGCCAGCACCTGATTGATAGCAAGATATCTAACCCTAGAAAACTTGCTGAGGAGGCGGACCGCTGGGTCAGTACCAGGGTCCACAAGGGTCCAGTGGGAGACTCAGCCAAAGGTGGGCAGGGTCCCCAGCAGAAGAGTGGGGGGGACAAGGGTAAACAGAAGGAGTCCCAGAAAGGGCCCCAAAGTAATCCCCAAGGGAACCAAGGGAAAGGTTCCCAGCCTCCCCCTGAGAAGAAGCCAGGGGCCCGACGGGTAAACCTGTTCATAGGGGCCCCCTAACCTGCTACGGTTGTGGGCAGGTGGGACACCGGTTTTACGACCCCCAGTGTCCCAAAAAGGATTCGAATGCACCGCCGCGTGCACCCCCCGTCAGTTGGCGAGTGTAGCCCTGGGAGGGGAGGAGATGGTTGTCCATGGTGGGAGGGGTCCCGCAGAGATGTCCCTGGTCTCGCTAGGAGACATGCAAATGGTCCCTCCACCCCCTCTGCCTAGTAACACTAGTAAATATAGGCAGTGGGTGACCATTAATGGCCATAGAGTGGAAGCTCTCAGAGACACCGGAGCGAGTGTGACAGCTGTCAAGTGTCACTTGGTGTCCAGAGAGCAGGTGGTTCCCCACGCATTCTACCCCGTGATAGCTGCCGACAACTCCCAGAAAGAGTGTGAGGTAGCTCAGGTTTCCTTTGAATGGGGGGCAGTTTCCGGTACTCTTCAAGTTGCTGTGAGGCCCGCCATGCCTGTCGATTGTCTCCTGGGCAATGATTTAGAAGACTCCCCTTGGGCTAAGGTGGAGAGAGAGGCGCACTTGAAAATGTTCGGTGTGCCAGAGTGGATGTGTGCAACCACTCGATCGATGACAGCGAGTAAGGGTGTTGATGGGGTCCCGGAGCCTGAAAATATGGCCCAGGACCCAGCTGTGAAGAGAAGAGGCAGGGGGCGCGGGAAACTGTCCCCCGTAGTTCCCGTGGTCCAGGAGGAGGTAGACCCTGAGGGGGATGCCCTGGAGCCCACAGGGGAACAAATTGCCGAACTGGGAGACCTGCCCGAGCTGACCCATTGGCAGCAGCATGGTGGTCCCTCCAGGGAGGAATTCTGTGCGGAACAGAAAGTGCGCCCTTCTCTTGTGGGTATGAGGCAGCAGGCCTCAGCCCAATCCTCAGGTGATCAGTCAGGGTCACATTTTGTGTACTGGGAGAACGACCTCCTGTATAGCGAGCCTAAGGCTGCTGAGCCTGGGTCAGCCCGTGTGCTGGTGGTACCCCAGCGCTTCAGAGCCTTCCTACTGGGTTTGGCTCATGACGTTCCTTTAGCTGGACATCTGGGGCAGGACAAGACCTATGATAGTCTTGTCACCCATTTTTATTGGCCTCAGATGCGAAGGGATGTAGACATCCATTGCAAGACTTGTCACACTTGCCAGGCAAGTGGGAAAAGCGGAAGGAAGCAGAAGGCTCCCCTCCAACCTTTTCCAGTGGTCAGTACCCCCTTTGACCGGGTGGGTATTGACATTGTTGGGCCCCTGGACCCCAAGACAGCCCTGGGCAACAGGTTTATCCTGGTCTTGGTGGACCATGCCACACGGTACCCGGAAGCCATCCCTCTCCGAACAGTGACGGCCCCTGTGGTGGGACGGGCACTGATGGGTGTTTTCTCCCGGATGGGGTTCCCTAGAGAGGTGGTGTCAGACCGGGGAACCAACTTCATTTCGAACTATATGAAGTCTCTGTGGAAGGAGTGTGGGGTAACCTACAAGTTCACCACTCCTTACCACCCTCAAGGAAATGGGTTGGTTGAGAGATTCAACCGGACCCTTAAAGGCATGATCATGGGTCTTGAAGAACCAATGAGGCGGAAATGGGACGTCCTCTTGCCATGCCTGTTGTTTGCTTACTGTGAGGTACCGCAGAAGTCTCTAGGGTTCATCCCCTTTGAGCTTTTGTACGGTCACCCGTTAAGAGGGCCTTTGAGTCTGGTCAAGGAAGGCTGGGAGAAATCTCCCAGGAAACCTCCCCAGGATGTATACAGCTACATGCTGGCCTTTTGGAACCAGACTCGGCGCTTCAGAGAACTTGCTCAGGCAAATCTGGAGGCCAGCCAGGAGGAGATGAAGCGTTGGTACGACCGGAATGCCACTCTGGTAGAGCTTCAGCCTGGTCAAGAAGTGTGGGTCATGTCCCCTGTGGAACCTTGTGCGCTGAAGGACAGGTGGACTGGACCGTTTAAGGTTGTGGAGAAGAAGAGCGATGTCACCTACGTGGTGGACTTGAAATCTCCCAGGAACCCCTTGCGGGTCCTGCATGTCAACCGTTTGAAGCCCCACTTAGAGAGGTCCGAAGTGGGCATGCTCCTAGCTACAGATGCTGGAATGGAGGAGGAGAGTGAGCCTCTACCTGACCTCCTGTGTGCTAAAGAGCAAGACGGGTCAGTGGATGGTGTGGTCCTCTCTGACACACTGACCCTTGAGCAGAAACAGGATTGTCGCCACCTGTTGGGACAATTCCCGGATCTGTTTTCCTTGGTTCCGGGTGTCACTCATTGGTGTGTCCATGACGTTGACACCGGAGACAGCCCTCCTGTGAAGCACACGGCTTACAGGGTGACTGACAAGGTTAGAGCATACATTAAGGAGGAGGTCTCCAAAATGTTTGCGTTAGGGGTGGTTGAATCCTCTAGCAGTCCTTGGGCCAGCCCAGTGGTCTTGGTCCCGAAGGCTGCAGCGCCTGGTGCTTCACCAGAACTCCGGTTCTGCGTGGATTACCGAGGACTCAATTCGGTCACGAAGACTGACGCGCACCCCATCCCCAGAGCTGATGAGCTCATAGATCGGTTGGGGGCTGCCCGGTACCTTAGTACGTTTGATCTAACGTCTGAGTACTGGCAGATCGCCTTGGCTGATGGGGCAAAGGAGAGGTCCGCATTCTCCACACCAGATGGGCTATACCAGTTCCGGGTGATGCCCTTTGGGATGAAGAATGCCCCTGCCACCTTCCAGAGGTTGGTCAACCAGGTCTTGGCTGGACTGGAGGATTTCAGTGCCGCCTACCTGGACGACATCGCAGTGTTCAGCGCCAGCTGGGAGGAACACTTGCGCCACCTCCAGGAAGTGTTCTTAGCCCTGCGCGGAGCAGGCCTCACAATCAAAGCCAGTAAGTGCCAGATTGGGCAGGGTTCGGTGGTGCACTTGGGGCACCAAGTAGGGAGCGGCAAGGTTGCCCCCCTGCAACCCAAGATTGATACCATCCTGGCTTGGGCGCCGCCCAAAACCCAAACTCAGGTGAGAGCCTTCTTAGGACTCACGGGTTATTACAGGAGGTTTGTCAAGGATTACGGTAACATTGTGCACCTCTTGACTTCGCTGACTTCCAGGAAGCAGCCACGAAACGTGATCTGGACTGATGCCTGCCAAACGGCCTTCGACACCCTGAAAACTGCAATGTGCACAGCACCTATACTCCAGGCACCCAACTTCTCGAAAGAATTTATTGTCCAGACGGACGCTTCAGAGCATGGCGTGGGGGCTGTTCTAGCTCAGGTGAATGAAGAGGGCCGAGACTTGCCTGTAGCCTTCATCAGTAGGAGGTTACTTCCCAGGGAAACGAGGTGGAGTGCGATAGAGAGAGAAGCATTTGCTGTGGTCTGGGCGCTGAAGAAGCTAAGACCCTACCTGTTTGGGACTCACTTCCGGGTTCAGACAGACCACAGGCCCCTCAGATGGTTGATGCAGATGAGGGGTGAGAATCCGAAACTGTTGAGGTGGTCCATTTCCCTACAGGGGATGGACTTTACGGTGGAACACCGCCCTGGTACCGATCACGCCAATGCTGATGGCCTGTCCAGATTTTTCCGCCTTAGTGATGAGGACTCCCTAGGTCAAGGGTAGTTCTCCCCACATTTCAGCTGGAGGGGACACGTGTTAGACCTGACATCATTGGCTTGAGTCTCTCCTCCATTTTTTTCTGTTTTGCCTCCACTGTTTTACGATGTTTTGCTGGTATATGCTTTGGGCGCCGTGCCACTGCTGATCAGTGCCATAGCGCAAGTGCTCCCTAGGTTAAATTGATGTATCTATTGTATCCATGTTTGGCTTATTTGGTTTACTGTCAGTCCCTAGTCTAGTGCACCAGGAGTGCCGGGGCTTGAAAATACAAATGCCGCTCGTGGGCTTGCAGCACGTGTTGTGCCATCCACAGGAGCGGCCTCGTAAAAGAATGTCTACGGGTCGGTCATTGCGAGACCCACGTGCAGCCTAGTGCTGTCACGCAGGCTGCGCAAGTATACCTACTTGCCAGCCCCTCAAACCTTCCCTTGACTTCATGTTAGTCACCCCTATGGTAGGCCCACATGCAGGGTGCATTGTAAGTATAAGGTAGGATCCGCCTGACCAAGTTGGCATGTCCTGATAGTGAATTACAGCCATCTTCGTTCTTCACTATTGCAAGGTAGCCTGCTCTCCATTAGTTAGAATGGGCCACCAGGATTATTAATGCTATGATCCTAGCTGGCTTGGGGAGCATGGTGCAATGTCGAGTTTGGTATCCCTGAACTCGGGGTTTAATTACGCATCGGTTGGTGTGGATGGTTTTTGGACTCTGGATTTGAAAATAGCACTTTTAGAAAGTGTCTATTTTCTTGTCTAACCATTTCTGGTTTCTGCTGGTCTTGCGTGTGTGTGACAGGAGCTGGGTGGCTCCACAGGTCTGGATGAGTCAGTGTGGGATGAGTGGGACATTTGCGTTGAGAGTAGGGGGAGAGTAGTTGCTGATAGCCTGCCCTGCCTGATACAATGCTGGCTCCACCTCCTGCCAAGTGGCTGATGGCTCTGTGCCTGCCATGGACGTTCCTAGCCCCACCTCCTGCCAGGAGGCCGATAGCTCTGCTCCTGCCAGTGTCAATGCTGGCTCCACCTCCTGCTGGGCGTCTGAGGACCCAGCCCTGCTCAGTGAATAGGCCAGGTGCTACTGCCTGGCTCCACCCACAAAAGACCCAGGATGTTGGGAAATTCCCCTGCATGGACAAAGGGATCAAAGCCGAAAAGGGGTATAAGAGAAGGACCCCTGAACCAAGAATTTAGATCACTTCTGACAAGGAACCCTGTAACCAAGGACAAGAGGCCTGCTGATCTGAGGACTTGCCTACCCCTTCTGCCAGTGTGCTGTTTGCTGGGGGGAATCCTGCAGTGCTTCTTTATTTTTGCCGAGGAACCAGGAGAGAGGAACTGTGTGTGTACTCTCACGCTTGCTAAGAAAATCTCCAAGGACTGGAAGAGTGCCAGTCTCCTGCTGAAGTCACAGGGCTAAAGGACTTCATCTGCTTAAAGTGCTATTTGCTGGAACCTGTGAATCCAGCACCTCTGAAAGAGCCGGCAACCTCGACGCCGACGGACGTCGCCGAATCCAGCTCGACCTAGTGGGTAACGGCCCCAGTGTCCCGCTTCCTCGACGACCGGCCGCCGGGCCCGACCGACGCCAGCAGCAACGCCAGTGAGTGGGAGTACGGCTCCAGCTCCAAGGGACCTCGTGTCTGCACCGCTGCTGATCGCATCGCCCTCGTGCCCTCTCGACGCCGTGAGCGCTGCTCACTCTGTGCAACCGCATCATCGACAACGACGCCTGCTGAGGCCTGATCGACCCGAAGACGCGACGCCGGATTGCTCGACGCCGCTGATCATCGTGTGCTTCATTTTCCAAAGGTACTGTGTTGTTGGGGGTCCGTGTGACTCCGGGCTCAACGTAGCGCTCCTCGCGGTCGACGCCGAACCTTTGGATTAACTTTGCCTCGACGTCGTGTAGCCCCCGTGTGGGTTACCTGTTGTTAAGAACTGTATTGCCAAGAAGAAGATTTGCTTTGATACTAAAGACTTTTGTGCTAAAGAACAAACTACCTTTGAACTATCCTTTTTCCCTTCCCAGAGTATTTATTAAGATTGTGTACATTTTTGTCGTTATCTGGTCTTGTGCTAAGCCTTATATAAAAATACTTATTTTTATAATACTACTGTGTCGTGTCCATTTGTAGTGTATTCACTTTATTACTGTATGTGGTCATAATTGCTTAACACACAGCCTCTGAGATAAGCCTGTCTGCTCTGCCAAGCTACCAAGGGGGTGAGCAGGGGTTATCGAAGGGTGTGATCCCCTTGCCCTGACTAGAAAAGGTGTGTCCCTATTTGTCAGAAGTGTATACCTCTGCCAACTAGAGACAGCCAGTTCTAACACTCGCTTTTTCGTTAAGCCTCTGTTTTATTTCCAGGTTTTTAAAAGGTTACTAGGGTTTGCACACTTGCATCTCCCTGTAGTTAAAAAGTCTTCAGAGATGAATTCCCCCGAATTGCCCTGCAAAACTCTCTGCAGATCGACAGATAGGGAACATGTTGACGTTGAATAGATGATATGTGGATAATACTTCAAGACCATCTGACTCTTAATTTTTAAACTGTGTCTGGTGTAACCAGAAATAATATTGGTAAGATTGAGTACCACCTCAGACAGTTTTAACCTATGGTTCATGATCCTAAATAGTATACTGTGCTCACAATACTTGTGCTATACATACACTACTAAAACACATACACATTCCTGACAAGACAACTTGAAAATTCTGAGCTGGTGAATGTGCTGACATTAATTAAAAATAGATAACCATTGAAACATCTGTCTTTTATACTTCTAGAAGGCCTTCTAGCTTTGTGCATCCTGCCTCTGTAGTTCCTTTTCTATGTCAGAAGTTGCTGTCATTAGAGTGTTTTTGTGTCGATTGTAGATGCCAATTTATAGTTCTATATCTATGTTTCTGGTAGCATGTTTGGATTTTGGTTCTGAAATTCGGGTCACCCTGTGCCTCGCTCTTTCTGGGAGGGAAAGTGTTTCAGAGAGTGGGCCATGCACATTGTTATGCTTGAGATGCTCGGCTCCTGAACAGGTTGCAAACTTTGGGAAGCTCCAGAGACAGACTCAGATGGCTGCCAAGCTTTGGTAAAACCTACAGATCCGTCTAATTGCAAAGTGAAAATTCTTCTCCAATCAAGGGGGAGTTTTTTGTGCAATTAAGTGCATAAATGGATATGTAAGAATTTATAAATATTTGTATGGATGAGTGAGCGACAGTAGCGGATGGTGACAGTTGAAAGTGGTGAGCGTAAAACAATGGTCGTACTGCACTGCGGCGATAGAGTGTAGCGAGCGAGCCCGAACCACCCACGGGGAGTTCGGGGGTAGGGGGTTCTTACTGCAACATTAGAGCAAAGCACCACAGAGCATACCATGCAAAGCGCAAAGAGCACACCCAATCCATGCGCCCAGCAGGTCATATAACGTGCCACACCAAGAGAACATTAAAGCTACACATTAAGGGCCCGATGTAGGTAGGGCGTTACCGATTGGTAACGGCCGAAAATACCGATTTTTGGCCCTTACCGATCGGTAAACAGCCATCGAGATGTAGGGAACAAAAAACATAAAGAATCGGAGTGAAAACCGAATCGGAATGAGTACCGAATGGGAAAGAATCCGATACGTACATACCGAAAATCGGATATGTAACGAATCGGAAAAACACCGATTCGGATGCAAAGACCGATTCGGCCCATGTACCGATTCGTTAGTGACACCGAATCGGAAAATCACCGATTCGGTCCATGGACCGAATCGTTAGTGACACCGAATCGGAAAATCACCGAATCGGTCCATGTACCGATTCGTTAGTGACACCGAATCGGAAAAACACCGATTCGGTCCATGTACCGATTCGTTAGTGACACCGAATCGGAAAATCACCGATTCGGTCCATGTACCGAATCGGTAGAAAGACCGATTCGGACATGAGCCGAATCGGAAAACATGCCGATTCGTATGAATCGCCGATCGGGAAATTCCCCGATTCCGACAGTTGGGGAGATGTAGGGAGGCACAGAAACACCGAAATCGGCTCAAAATCGGTAGATTTCACTCGGTATTTTCCATGGATTGCAATCAGGTGGTAACCAACTCCAACCCATATAAACAGGCCCAAAATGCATTGCAACTTGCAGGATGGCAGCTTTCTATGTCATTGCGAGGCGGCTACGGCTACAGCAGGAAGGACAGAGGGAATGGCTAAGAAATGAACAGGTCTACAGACAGAGGATAACCCTGTTCATGCTCACAGAGGCAGAGATACTACAGAGATACAGGCTGGACTCTGACACCATACTTGAGCTCATCAGGGATCTCAAGCCATTCTTGGACCACCACACCCCAAGGGCACACGCCATCCCTGCGCACATCCAGGTGCTATGCAGCCTACACCTGCTAGCGTCTGGCAGCTATCAAAGTGGTGTAGCAGCAGCAGGAGGGGTGAGCCAGAGCAGCCTGTCAAGGTTCTTCCACACATTCCTTGACGCCATGATACACAGGATGGACCAATACATCTCTTTCCCTGCAACCCACGAAGAACTGCTACAAACCAAAGCTGACTTCTACCAGATGGCACAATTTCCCCAAATCATCGGTTGCATAGATGGCACGCACATTCCGATTTGCCCACCAGTGGACACCGAATACATATACCGCAATCGCAAGCCTACACACACCATCAACGTGCAGGTGATCTGCAATGCAAAGTGCACCATCACAGACCTGGTAGCAAAATTTCCAGGGAGTACCCATGACTCCTATATTTTCCAACAGAGCGGCATATATGCACGGCTGATGGCTGGCAAATTTGGAGAAGGATACCTCCTAGGTGAGACTCATCATCAGACCCCCATAACACATAGTAGCTAGGTGGAATACATTTATGCATGTGTCTAATGTGACCCCTTTCTCTTCCAGGCGACAGTGCATATGCCCTCCGCTCATTCATACTCACCCCCTACCTCAACCCCTCCACACCCAGCCAAAGGAGGTATAACCGGGCCCACATACGCACAAGGAATGTTGTCGAACGGACCTTTGGCATCTGGAAAAGTAGATTCAGATGCCTGCACAAGAGTGGAGGTGCAAGGCAGTATACCCCCAGCACCTGCTGCAAGATCATAGGTGTATGTGCAATGTTACACAACCTTGCGGTGAAGAAGGGCACTGAGGTGGAGTTGTCTGACTACGAGGACCATGACGACGACGAAGCTGTGCCACTGACACAGCCAGCTGGGGTGTGTACGCCAAGTGATGGCAGGTACAGACGTGAGGAGATTACTGAGAACTATTTCTGAGTGAGGACAGATGCAAAGACAGCAAAATGTTGGTTTGAAAAGACAAATTTTAATACTGTTGCAACACAGTTACAGCACTGATGTGCAACAAAAAATGGTGAATTGGAAATAAAATAAAGTTCAAGGTTCAGGTTGCCTCACCCGCCCTTGTAAGGCTACTTCTTTGCCCGCTTGCCAGACCCACTGGGGTGTCCCTCAGCCCCCTCTGAATGCCCAGCAGCATCAGCGGAGCGCCCGGTGCTCCTACGTGGTTCAGACGTAGCGCTGGCCGGGCTGCTGCGGCTGCTGCTGTCCCCAGCATCACCCAGGTCCAGGGCAGGATTGGAGGCGGTATTCGAAATAATCATGGCCTCCATAGCAGTGGTGATCCGGGCCATCCCCCTTGTGAGCTCAGCCGTATGCTGGCTCAGGCTAGATTCCTGGTTCGCGCTGCGATGGCACAGTTGTGCCGTCGCCGCAGCAAGGCGGCCCATGGCGCGGTTCAGCACCCGGGCATCCCGCCTCATGCTCCTCCTGTCTGCTAGATGATTGGGTAATGGCAGTGGTCAGCCTGCCTAACCCTGCTGCCACCTCCTTGTTCGATTCCACGAAGGCCTGGAATCCCTTGACCAACTCTCCCATCTGCAGGTTGTGCTGCAGGAGCTGGCGTTGGCAGGCCATCGTGGATCTAGCCTGTTGCCTCTGAATCTTCACCATCTGTCCCTCGAGGCCCAGGAATACACTGCCCTCCCGTGCTGGTGCAGCAGTGGTGGTGATGGTACGGCGCCGGGCACTGCTGCTTCCGGCCTGCTGAGTGGGCTGGGGTGCCACTGGTGGGGGTGTGGTGCTGGCCGGTCCCTGAGCCGCTGCTCCCAGGACAGGTAGTACAGGTGGCAAGGCCATGGTTGTGGCAGGAGCTGGTGTAGGCGGAATGGTGTCCCTTGTAGGGGAGTTCTCTGGGGAGAACTGCAAGGGGGGTGTGCTGGCCATTTGTGGGGAGTTCAGTGCATCGAAGTCTATGACCAGGTCTCCCTCCATACCTAGCCCTAGGGTGTTTCCGTCATCCTCCTCCTCCTCCTGGGCAGCCTGGCTGGTGCTCGGCCCTGCGACTGCAGTGTCAGACGGTGCTGCTCCCTCTGATGTCAATGTTGTTCCGCCTGATGGGGCCCCTAGGTACAAAGAAGCATTTGTAAACTGAGTGCCGATGTATTACAGTCAGTACAATTTCAGCATTCCACATGTCCTTGCATCTCCTTACACTGTGTCACACTGTTTCCTGTCTTGTGATTCTGCACTGCCATGTTTAGCTAACTACTGCTGACTACATGTACCATGATGCTTGTCTCTTGTATGTTGGTGACAGTACTGTGCTGGGGTTTGCCTATGCATTGTGTCTAATGGGGAGGTGTCTGGTAGGGTGTGTCATGATGCGCATGCTTCTTACCTGTAGCTGTAGCTCTTGCAGAGCTGTCCAGGGTCCCAATTCCACTGACACTCTCCCTCTCAATGGTGCTGGAGACCAGTTCCTCCAGCTCGGTGAGGGGTGGCGCCGGGTTCCTGCCTCCTCCAGTGAGTCCAGCCTGCCTCTGTATCTCAGCCATCTTCTTTTTTGTGAGGCTGCGGATGTCGTAGAATCTCTTTTTTAGTTCTTCTACGGACCTGGGGGTGACACCCGCAGCATTCACCTTTTGGGCGATCTCGGCCCAGATCCTCCTCTTGGTGCTGTCTGGCACATTGAGGGACAGCTTTCCGAACAGCTGGCGGTGCACCCTCACCACCTCCTCGACCAGCACCTGAAGCTCGGTGGTGGTGAACTTCGGCTTCCTCTTCTGGGAGGACTTCTGGCTTTCGCACTGCTCTGCCATGTTCTACAGTTCTGTTGACAACCTCCTACTCCAACTGCTGCAAACTGTGAGTGTTGAGCTCAGGCTGGCTCTCCAGAACCTTCTTAATTAGCTGCACCTGCCAGGGTTGCCACTCCCTGTTTGGGTGGGGGAGGGGGAGCCACCTCATTGGCTGAATCGGCATTTACCGATTCGGTAAAATCCGAATCGGTAAAATCCGATTCGGTATTATCCGATTCGGTATTATCCGAATCGGTAAAAGCCGATTCGGTTTCTTCAATGCATTCCTATGGGCTTTTTCGCCATGGGTGTGTTTTCATGGCTACGAATCTATGATTGCCGAATCGGATTTTACAGAATCGGCTTTTACCGATTCGGTGTTGGCCGATTCGGTAATTTCCGAATCGTTGTTAGCCGATTCGGTACTTCCCGAATCGGTCCTTGCCGATTCGGAACGTACCGATTCTCATTACCGATGACGACCGAATCGGTATTCATTCGCTTTTTTTTCCCTACATCTCGTTTTCCGATTTCAGAATACCGATTCGGCCCGCCTCGGTATTTTGAATTCGGAAAATCGCGTTTACCTACATCGGGCCCTTAGTGCACTAAACCAATAGAGCATCTGATGTCAAGTGCCAGCCTAATGCTGACAGGAGGGGAGAATGAGAACACCTCACGCACTTCAACATTTAAAAAATAAAACCTGAAAAAGCACAAATATTAGATCATAAACAGGTATGATGTTGTTTGAACAAGGCCCATATTAAATTGTTCAAAGTGTTCTACTGAAGAAACTGGATTAAAGAAAAGCGTTGCATTGTGCACTGCACCCAAGTGCTTCATTCAAATAAACTCTTTTAAGGTAATCATTTTCTTCAGAGAGCTTTGATATTAATAAACACGTTTATTGTTTCTAAAATTAAGAAAGGAGTTAGGCTAGTCAGGCCTGTGATTTCCAAATTCTTTCTAGTCTTTGCCTCACTGAGCCCGGGGCCCTCAATGTATGATTGTCTCAAGGAGTAAAAACAGTACTGCATGTGACGAAGGTCAATTTACATAATGATTGAACACAAATATATGCATTTAGTGAAGAGTGATATTACCATATCAGAGTATAAAGTAACACCACAAATCTGCACAGAATAGGTGTGCCTGTTAGCACTGCAACCGGCCCTACAGTCTTTAAGTGAGGGCCTGGCTGGAGACTAGACAACAGTGCAGCTTGAGGCAGAGACTGTGCTGCGTTTAGTCCTGTGAGAGTGGGAGAAAGAACACGATTCTGGGTCCTCTGGGAATCCTTCCTGTGGGGCCAAAAACGCGGGCTCTGCTGCTGGTCGTGCGCCTGCCAAGTGTCCCGCCTTCAGCAGACGGCTGTAAGAAAACTAGTGCTCTGTGCATACTTGCGTGACTAAAATATTCACATTTATGTAATACATTTATTTTGAGTTATCTCCCTCTTCAGTCTTTACCGCTCTCTTTTTCAAGAAGGTAAACTTGCATTGAGTGTTTTTCTGTTTGCCCCGCCCCTGTACTATGATTCAAGCAGATACAACACTAATATAAAGAAAGAAAAAAAACTGTAGGATTCCTTATTTGTTTTATTACAAAACATGCTTTGGCGTAAATAACGCAGCCCTCCTATCGTAGGACATTAGTGATGCAGCACGAGTTGCACCTTGTTGGACATGTTCCTTTTCAGTGCTTTAATGCTACTACTCGTGCAAATGGGAAGTTGGGCTATAGAAAATCTCCAAGCTTATGCAGTGCACCAAATTTCAAACGGGACTTCACTTCACAGGTCCTAACTTAGCTCTGTGGAACCGAAGGGTGCAGGTGCACGGATTTGCATATTCAAGCCACCGCTGTGCTATATGATTGTGCATGCTATCAGCCGGGGCCGACATGCTCTGGGAGAGACAGGGGGTGGGGGGGAAGGTGTTCACGGGTGCCTGGTAGGGAATAGAAATAAAACATTACCACCTACCTTACTCCTGGAGTCCTGGGTACCGCGCGGTGAGGTTCCGTGACAATTGTAAGTGGTGTTTTCGACTCGCATGAATATGGTCGAGTCTGGTATCTACGAACCGCAAATGACGAGTTTAGTAAGTGTGCGCAGTTTCGCTGTGCTAACTTAAACCGTTCGTTTGTCACGTGGGTTTTTTTATCTGTACCCACGGGTTCCATCTTAGATACGGCATCCATTTTGTCTCTTGCCCTCAAGTAGCCAGCGAACGGACATTGTCCGCTTCGCGACCCTGGGACTCCCAAGATATTTGCGGAAGACACATGACCTTTGTAAATGTCTTTATGATGAGGGGGATGATACTGTAAGGCAGATGGCCCCGCTCGAGGCCCATCTCGCCGTGCCGGTTTATTGTCTCAGCCGTGCATCTCATTAGGCACGTCCCTTTGATGCCTGTAGCTCGTGTTTCCCGATACCTCCCCTTTTACACCTTTTCCAATCTCCCCACTGTTTCCATCTTCCTCTGCACCTGTCCTTGTTCCTCCTTCGATCTGTTTTACTGCTGATTGGAATGTACTAATGGTGGGAAGATGGGTTTTTACAGTTGGGAACCGCCAAATGTTTCCGCACTTATGTTCCGGGCCTTATGAGTATCAAAGTGACCAAAGCGACCCCTCTCGGGGATAATTGTGGGAACCGGGTTGTAAACCTTTGTCTGCTATGCAAACCTATGGGAGAATCGTGTATAAAAGGAGCGACCCACAGAACCAATTTGAAGCAGTCTCCCCGAACTACACTCGTTGTACTTCCTGTGACTTCTGTGTTTCCCTGCAGTAAATAAACCTTGAATCTTTGACGCCGAAGGAAGTGTCCCGTGTCTCTGTCATTCGTACGCCGGAGCAGGTTACCCACGAAGGTTTCAGGTGTTGTCCCCTGGCACCGCTGGGTCTTAAAGAACCCAGTCCTTCAGTTGGCGCCCAATGTGGGGCTGCATCAGTGGTACCGGTCCAAGCCCGACGATCGTGAGGAACTTCGTGTGAAATCTCCGAGGGAAGGTGCACTCCGCTTCATCGATCCTGTTGTCGAAACAAGTGGCCCGAAGACTTTTGCCGCGAAGATTCCCGCCTCCTGACGGCTGCGACGGACTGCTGCCCTGACTGTAGACCTGTTTTGGCGCCTGGTGTAGACCTTGGTAGAGCGAGACGATTGACGGGCCTTCCTGGTGACGCCATCGATCTTTGAGTTAAGTATTTGTGGGTCGCTCCCAGAGTTCTAGGTTGTGGTTGCTTAGTGGTTGCATGGTTCCATTGCATTTGTGGTTCTTGGTACTTTGTTGTGTTGTTTGACGACTGCAGCCGCCAAAAACCGAGGCTTTTTGCTTTTTGCTGGGACGTGGTAAATCCTGTAACCCTTGAAGTTTGTGAAACTCGGCTAGTGTGCAAGATGCCTGGTCGTAGTACTTTGTTTAGTTGTTTCAGACGTTGTGGTGCGGATTCCCGACTGGAGGACTCGTGTCCGATACCTCCGGTTGGAACTCCGACTTATGAACTGTACAGTAAACATGGGCTAGGCCCGATTACTTTTAATGATTATTGGATTCGCTATACTAAGAAGGACGGTGTCCTTAGTTGGCCACCTCATGGTAGCTTTGAGACCCCGATCTTAGATAACCTAGAGGCTAAATTGTTCGAGAAAAAGTCAAGGCCGGCCATGTTTGATGCCTTTCGGTTGTGGCGTAAAGAAGCCCGACAGAAAGAAATCAGACAGACTAAACAAAATCAGAGAGATGGTGTTGCTACCATTGTAAAGAAAGCAGAGCAATTTCAGCGTGATAAGGAGGTTAAGGAAAAGGAAGTGTTTGATAGACTACAGCGCATGACTATAGATAAATGCTATCCTGCTTTGCCTACGGAGTCGGAAAAGAAGGAAGAAGCAGTTGAGGATCCTTTAATGTCCTATCTTATGAAGTCGCCACCTCCGTATGTACAGGGTACCGCAGCTCCTGCGGTTCCCCCTGTACCTATTCTTCCACCTATTCTTCCTCCGCCTGTTCCTCAACCTGCACCCGTTCTTCCGACTGTTCCTGCTCCTTTGCCTGTTGCTATCCCTACTGCTCCTCCGCTTCCACATACTCCTGCTCCCGCTACTGCTCCTGCTCTGTTAACTCCTGCTGTTGCTTCTGTCTCTACTCCTTCGCTTGTTAGTCCTGTGTCCTATACTTCTCCCTCTACTCGTAGTCGTACTTCTCCTCTTGCGGCTAGCTTCTTTCATTCTCTCGGACCTGTCCTTGGGTCCGCTGATTCAGATGGTCCTCAAAGACGTAGTCAGCTTCCTGGTAACAGGGAACGCGCTTCGTTATATAATATGGCGATGGGTTGGATGACACATCCTCTTAGAAATCCACCACGTGTCGTACTCGATACGTTTTGTCAATTCAATATACCAACCCAAAGATTCGTGTTCGAAGAAATGTGTAAAGTCCTTCGCGATCAGATATCGGCCGATGCACCTGACGAGGTGCTGACCGCTTTGTCTGATTTGCAGCTTCAGTTCTCGACTGGACTGATAGTGGATACCAACGTTCGACGTGCTGTCGAGCGGTTGCTATCTTTCCGTCCCACTCCTATACCTCAAGCCTTGTTTGTTGAGGATGTTGAAAGACAGCCAGATGAGTCTGGTCAGTTTCCTATGCGAGAAGTTCCACCAGTGTGGATGCCAGGTAATCCTGGGGCAAACCCCCCGATCTTGCCGTTCTTTCAGAGAGTATGGATACATCTCCCATGGAAACGCTCAGAAGTGTTGCAGGTGAAGCAATCTTTGCCTGACCCTCGAAAAAATCCTGCTGGGTATTATAAGGAATTATCGCAGCTTGTAGATGCTACGGTAATGAATCTTGCCGATATTGACATGCTGTTTGGAAATATTGTACCACAACCGGTATGGGCTAAGATTCGGCACGAAGATCACGCAAACGAATTAGGTGGCGATTGGGCTGCCCTTACTGCGGCCGATACGCGACAAGTTGGTGGGGCTAAGCCTGAACAGTTGATTGCTGCTCTTCCTCAAAGAATAATAACGTTAATGAAAACTCTTATGCCAGCCATGAGAGTGAATTGGGACAAATTGTCAGCATGTAGACAGAAGAAGGACGAGAGTGTTTCCGATTTCTTTACGAGATTCGAGGAGGCATTCATTGATCATAGTGGTCAGGATATGAGCACTGAGGGTGGTCAACGGTTGTTTGTAGACAAATTTGTTTCAAACTTATTGCCCGATTTGAGCAATAAATTGAAAAATTCAGAAAGTGCGTGGGCCGTTTCTACCTCGGCTCAAATATTGGCTACGGCACAGTATTATGAGAACAGAGAAAAAGAAGAGAACGACCGTGCTGATAAAAAGACGAAAGAACTCAAAACTAAAGTGTTGTTACAGCAGGCCTATCCCCCACGTTCGAATCAGAATACTTCGCAACAAAATAGATCGCAGCCGCAATCGAACCGATCACAATCTCGTAATGACTCCTCTTCCCAAAGATCTTCGTTAGGGTACAACCAATGTGCCTATTGTAGACAGGAGGGTCATATCAAATTCAATTGTCCTGTTTTAAACGCCCGTAATAGCGGTAATTCATCTAGAGGAGGTCATGGTGGTTCACAGCAGACATCACGCGGTAGGGGTCGTGGTGCTCAGAATGACCGTTCAGATAATTCATCAAATTCCGATAATTGTTTTGATCAACGTGGATCATCGCAAGGACGATCTGCGCAGTACAATGTAGACGATTATTACGTCGATCAGGGAACTGACGACAATAATTACTAGGACAGCCATAGACAAGGAGAGGGAGTGGTATCAGTTCCGGTCGATCAGAGAGGGCCTTACGTCGCAGTTGCTACATCGGGCGTCGTTGAGCCTTTTCTGTTGGACACTGGTGCCGCGAAAAGTTCCATTAAGCATTCGAAACTCCCTGGCGCACCTTTGTCTGGCTTAACAAATGTTTCCGTTGGATTCTCTGGCGCCCCCGTTAGCAATCCAGTTTCGCGCCCTTTGCCCCTTACAATTGGGCCCCGTGAGCTAGAAGCTCCGTTGATTTTGACTACGGGTTGTGGTGAAAATCTTTTGGGCCTGGATTTGCTAAAACGCTTGAATGCAACTCTGTATTGTTCTCCTGCGGGTGTAAAGCTTACGTTGGGAGAGAGGGTTGTCTCTCCTATGTACTTGTCTCTCGATAAGCTTCCACCGGAATTGAGTTCTCTTCCTGCATCTTTGTGGGCAACAGGTCCCAATGACGTGGGCCTGCTTGACATCTCCCCTTATGTTGTTCAGTTGAAATCTAATGTGCAGTTGCCACGTATTCCCCAGTATCGTATCTCTCTTGATGGTGAACGAGCATTGTTAGCGATCATCTATGATTTGATCGAGAAAGACGTAATTGAAGAAACACGGGGAAACGTGTGCAACAGCCCTGTGCTGCCCATTCTTAAACGTACTGATCCTTCAAAACCACCTGTTTATCGTTTTGTTATCGATTTACGGGAGGTGAATAAAATTGTGATTCCTCAGTTCCCCTTTGTGCCCGACATCACGGCACTACTGACTCTGATTCCAGCTTCTGCATCTTGGTTTTCGGTGATTGATTTGAAGAATGCGTTCTTCAGCATTCCTATTGCAGAAGAGAGCAGGGACCTTTTCGGTTTCTCTCTTGGTGGACGCAGCTTCCGGTTCAAACGCGCTCCTCAGGGCTACTGTGAAAGTCCGTCGATTTACAGTCAAGCCTTGAACGGTCAACTGGATGCGTTTACATTGCCGGCTGGTGCGGCCTTAATCCAATACGTCGACGACTTATTGGTAGCTGCAGATACTCAGGACATTTGCAAAATTGCTACGGTGTCGCTGCTGCAACATCTCTGCGAGTTAAATCACAAGGTGTCACCTTCTAAACTCCAATATTGTTGTCAAGAAGTAACCTATCTAGGTCACTTATTGTCAAAGGAGGGAAGGCGGTTGACCCCAGAGAGAATTGCAGCAATTGCGCTAATGGCTGTGCCAACAACACAAAGAGATGTGCGTGCCTTTCTAGGTATCATGTCGTACTGCAGGCAATGGATTCCAAATTTTTCATTGCTAGCGAAACCATTGGTGGCTCTTACGTGTAAGGATGTTTCAACTCCTTTACCATGGACGGAAGAATGTCAGAAAAGTTTTTCTGAACTACGTGATTCATTGTGTTCGGCTCCTGTGTTAGGTACTCCTGACTACAGTAAGCCATTTACATTATATGTTCACGAGAGGGAAGGTTGTGCGTTGAGTGTCTTAACGCAACCTTTTGGTGGTAAGCAACGTCCATGTGCATATTTTTCCTCGACCTTGGACCCGGTAGCTAGAGCATTGCCGAGTTGTTTGAGAGCAACGGCGGCAGCTGCGGTGTCCATCCGACAATCAGCAGGATTGGTCATGGATAATATGCTTACGGTGATGGTTCCGCATGCAGTCGACACTCTTTTAAATCGTACGAAAACCCAGCACTTGACGAGTGCGAGATTGTCTGGGTATGAGCTGACGCTGCTGGCAAGCCACATTCAGATAAAACGTTGCAATGTTCTGAATCCGGCGACTTTGTTACCAATTAGCTCAGAGTCAGATGAAATAACAGAGCACGACTGTTATTTGAGGACAGAAGAGGAAACAAAAGGTCGAGTGGACCTTAAAAACACTCCTTTGGAAGACCCAGATGGAACGCTGTATGTGGATGGTTCATGTTTTAAACTGCCGAATGGCGATGTGACTACTGCATATGCTGTTGTAACGTTGAATACTGTTGTTGAGACTGCAAGATTAAATCAGAATTCTGCCCAAGCTGCAGAACTGATCGCTCTCACCAGAGCGTGTGTGTTAGCGAAAGGGAAACGTGTGAATGTGTTTACCGACAGCCAATATGCTTTTGGCGTCGCCCATAGCTTTGGACGGTTGTGGAGAGAGAGAGGTTTTCTGACATCACATGGTACGAAGATTCAGCATGGTCAGCTTGTGAATGATCTTTTGGATGCACTTACGTTGCCTAAGCAAGTAGCGATTGTTAAATGTAGTGCGCATCATAAGGTGACGGATGATGTTGGTCGTGGTAATGCGTTTGCGGATGAGACTGCTAAGGGGACTGCCCGGAACCTTAGCACTCGAATGTATGTGACGAGTTCGGTTAGGTGGCCTACGGAATCGAGCATGTGTGAGGACACTATCGAGAGTGTGAAAGCGATTCAGAATGAGTCCACCGAGACTGAAAAGACGAAGTGGAAAGAAAGTACGGGAAAGTTGGATGCGAATGGTTGTTGGGTTGATTTGTCGGAACATAAAAGATGGATGTTACCGGATGCATATGTGCTAGCTGTTGTGACAATGGCGCATGGGTTAGCACATATTAGCGTGAAAGGTATCTGTAAGCTGCTGTCTCCTGTGTGGAAGAATGATGGTATCACGAAATGTGCTGAACGATTGGTTAAGAATTGTATGGTATGTATGTTGTACAATCCTGGTAAGGGAACCCCAACTCCTCCTGGTAGTTTTGCTCCCCCTTCATGTCCCTTTGAGGTGATCCAATTAGACTTCATCCATATGGAGCGATGCAATAACCTGAAATACGTTTTAGTTGTGGTTTGCGCGTTCTCCCGATGGATCGAAGCCTACCCTCTTAAGGACAACACTGCTTTGTCAACTGCGAAAATCCTACTGAAGGAATACTTTCCTCGGTATGGAATGCCTCGGATTGTATGGTCGGATAACGGAAGTGAGTTTGTGGGGAGTGTGATGAAGAGTGTGTGTAAGGGCCTTGGAATTAATCAAAAATTCCATAGCGCCAATCATCCCCAGTCAGCTGGTTTGGTTGAAGGGTACAATGGCACCCTTAAATTGAAGCTAGCAAAGATTCAGGCTACGACTGGTCTCTCGTGGCCTGACGCTTTACCCTTAGCATTATTGTCAACCAGGGCAACCGTACACTCCCGAGTAGGGCTCAGTCCCTATGAAATAGTGTTCGGTCGTCCCGCAAATGTTTGGGGGGTCCCTAGACCGGGTATGTTCTGTGATCTTGAGTATCCAATGTTGATCGATTATCTTCATGACTTGACTGCTAAACTGAGGTTAATTCACCAACAGGTTTACGAAGCATTGCCGACGCAGACAGAGGGTCCAGGTCACCAGCTCCAGCCCGGAGACTGGGTGGTGACGCGCAATTTTTCGCGCATAAAGAATTTGGAGCCCAGATTCACTGGACCCTTCCAGGTCCTCCTTGCCACGAGAACTGCTGTTCGTCTAGAGGGACGGAAAAACTGGGTGCATGCCACCCATACCAAAAAGGTCCCTATTCCATTGCCGGCAGACTCGTGGGTGAGGAGAGGCATTGCATCAACTGAAACCGAAGGATTGCCGGCGTTTGTACCTTTCAGCGACGCACAACCTGTCGGAGAATCCTCAGTGCAGCAGAAAGACACTGTTGAACATTTGTCATCAAAAGACTCAAGACCAGAACATTCAACTGATCAACAGGACGCTGTCTCTTCAACGGATTCTTTGTTTGACGAGCAGACACGTCCTGGGAAAACCCGATACTTTTTGCGATCCAGCACTAAAGACTAATAAAAGATCCTGTTTTGTCCCTTGACAATTGCATTATCCCGTTTTCCACGATCAGTTTGAACACTCGTATCATTGTAATTATTTTTGTATATATACACTGAGTTTCGTTCCTCATATTTTTGCTTCCACAGCTGAGAGACACTTTGCATACACATAATTGTGAATAAAGGCCGTAGGGCCGCGCGTGTACTTCCTTCTGGTTAGTAGGTCTTGACGCTAGGTTAAAGACCGTCGGTTCCTGGGAACTCCTAGGGATTGACTACTGCTACACAGAACGTAGTGCGTCAAGAAACGTTGCGGACGGTCGTAGGGGATGGCATTTTCGAAGCTGATGGACTTGGAAGAAGCTCAGGCGCAAAGGTTCAAGTTGCAACAACTTAGTCGTACCAAATGTTTTATGTTCCAAATACTCGTATTGCTTTTGACTGTTTCTGCATTATTGGCGGGTGGGGTGTATTACATGATGTCTTGTTTCTTATCTCCTGCCATACCTACTCCTACCCCTGATCCTAAACCTACCACTGTTGCATCTCCCCATTCTTTTCACTTCTTACCCGAACACGAGCAGGCTAGACGTGTAGAATTCCGCAACAATTCCTTTATTCAGCTCCTTCACCAGCATCAGTTAGTGGTTAACACTACTAATTGTTGGGTGTGTGGGTTGATGCCACATACTACGGATAAGGGAATTCCATATCTGGTGTTACCGTATAGTTCCCAAGGGTCTGCTCGAGCATTTCAAACAATGTTTCGAAGCGCATTAGATTCTCAACCCAATCGAGAGCCACGTTCTCCCTACCTTGGCCCTGGCTCGTACTATAAGCCTTTGTCTATAGCGATAGAAGACTTAGATAGAGATATCTATGAGCCATCGCTCATTCCAGTGGAAGAGGTACAAGCCTATAGGGTCCTGAGTAAGGTCGAGTACAGTGCGCTCACGAGTGATAAACAGCTTAAAAGCTCGCCTCCGATATGGGTCGTACCCCACATTGGTAATTTTTGTCTAATGGGTCGTGGCCGAAGACCGAAAGCCCGACTTGGAGAGAGTGCTTGCACTGAAAATTACATGCTGCCGATGATCTCGTCCCCTGTGTTTCTGGCTGCCAAGGGTACCTACTTTGTCTGTCATGATCGTGCGTATGCGTGGTTGCCCTCTGACTTTATGGGCTCATGTTTTATCGCAAACTTGTTGCCTCCGACGTTCACTGTAGATGCAGATTATCACAAGACTAGAGTTGTGAGAGGCGTAATTAGCGAAGAGGATACTGCCGGTCAAGAGGCAGGAGACTTTTTCAAGGGTTTCCTCCCGTTTTGGGGACCTATGGTTAATAGTAGGAACCTGAGACAGTTGACTCGAGTGGTAGAATCGACAGCTAATATTACTGCCAGTGCCCTTGGTAATATCACCACAGAACTCGAGGCGGATAGACTTATGACGTTACAAAACCGTATGGTTTTAGACGTGATCTTAGCAGATCGAGGTGGGGTATGTAAGGTGATCCATTCGAGCTGCTGTATTTTCATTCCTGATAACGCTCCGACTGTTTATCAAGCCATCTCAAAGTTGCATAAGATCTCTGAATCCATACACGTGGATGTAGGGGATTGGACGCTACTTGGGTGGTTTTGGGGCCTGATGTTGACTTGGGGTTGGAAGATTCTGATGATTATCGGAGTTGTTGTGGCGTTCTTGTTTACGTGTTGCCTTTGTGTGCAGTGTGGTCCTGCCTTATGTGGCCTCTGTGCTACAACATGTATGAGACAGCCGCCTGTTACCAATGGAACTCGGTTGGACAGAGCTATGCTACAGCAACATCTAGATGGTCTGATGAATATTGAGTATGATTCCGACTAATGCTTGCCTACATGAGGGCAAAAGGAGCGTCTGAGGTTCCGTGACAATTGTAAGTGGTGTTTTCGACTCGCATGAATATGGTCGAGTCTGGTATCTACGAACCGCAAATGACGAGTTTAGTAAGTGTGCGCAGTTTCGCTGTGCTAACTTAAACCGTTCGTTTGTCACGTGGGTTTTTTTATCTGTACCCACGGGTTCCATCTTAGATACGGCATCCATTTTGTCTCTTGCCCTCAAGTAGCCAGCGAAAGGACGTTGTCCGCTTCACGACCCTGGGACTCCCAAGATATTTGCGGAAGACACATGTCCTTTGTAAATGTCTTTATGATGAGGGGGATGATACTGTAAGGCAGATGGCCCCGCTCGAGGCCCATCTCGCCGTGCCGGTTTATTGTCTCAGCCGTGCATCTCATTAGGCACGTCCCTTTGATGCCTGTAGCTCGTGTTTCCCGATACCTCCCCTATTACACCTTTTCCAATCTCCCCACTGTTTCCATCTTCCTCTGCACCTGTCCTTGTTCCTCCTTCGATCTGTTTTACTGATGATTGGAATGTACTAATGGTGGGAAGATGGGTTTTTACAGTTGGGAACCGCCAAATGTTTCCGCACTTATGTTCCGGGCCTTATGAGTATCAAAGTGACCAAAGCGACCCCTCTCGGGGATAATTGTGGGAACCGGGTTGTAAACCTTTGTCTGCTATGCAAACCTATGGGAGAATCGTGTATAAAAGGAGCGACCCACAGAACCAATTTGAAGCAGTCTCCCCGAACTACACTCGTTGTACTTCCTGTGACTTCTGTGTTTCCCTGCAGTAAATAAACCTTGAATCTTTGACGCCGAAGGAAGTGTCCCGTGTCTCTGTCATTCGTACGCCGGAGCAGGTTACCCACGAAGGTTTCAGGTGTTGTCCCCTGGCACCGCTGGGTCTTAAAGAACCCAGTCCTTCAGCGGCCTCCGCCCCTGGATGGCGTGTAAGAGGTGTGGGTGTTATGAAGTGCCACCACCCTCGCGGGCATCCAAGCCAATACTCAGTTATTACTGGACCTGCCCTCAGGCTCAGGCTAGTGGTGTCTCAGCCAATCATGGCACTGCTTACAGGGCCAGGATTGGCTAAGAGCAGGGTGAGTCACCGCCCATTATGAGACCCCGGGGGCTGCTGTATGAAGCGCCCTTGGGTCCCTCCTTCGCCAGTTGCTCTGAGGGAAGGTGGTGTGCTGTGCATGTTCGGGCTGGTCATAAAAATGACCAGTCCAAAAACGGACATGCGCACTGGTGGTGCCGCGCTGCAGCGTTGAGTCTGTCACTCAAGCTGCTGCAGCCCCACCCCCTCGGCCGTCCGCGTCTGACTTCTTGCTTCGAGTCGGGCATCAATCCGTGACTTTGTTTTTAATTTATATTTACTTAAGGTAGTTGGTGGTGGTGACGGTGACGGTCGGTGGGCAATGCCCCAACAGCCCCAATGGACGCACCGCCATTGGTGAGTGACTCATTGCATGGACAATTAATATGAGAGTGTACAAATTAATAGTTAAATATGTGAGTGCACTGATGGGTAAGAAAAGATACACTCATCTTATTCACTGAGGACTCAGCAGAAAGTATGAAAGCAATGACCACCATTGTTATTCAGTCGGTGTCATCATTATGTCACAGATCCACACATTATACCTATAATGGATATCTTATGCTTGTCTTGCCAGCCATATTCAACTAGGTATGCATGCAAACAATGATTTGCACACTATCAAAAACACACATCAGCACAAGACACAATAACATTAGGTTTTTATGGCACAAATGCATTCTCATTGCTAGCGCTCCTGCTTCCTAACAACTAACACGTTATAGACTCAAGTTGCTTCCTGCCAACTGATGTGCCCTCAATTACTATGCCTTTTAAACATACCCAGGAAACCTGAGCTGAAGCCCCAATACAAGATGGTGATATACTACCAATATACTACAACACATTGCAACATCAGCATCTCACAATATCAATACACTGAAACATAAAAAAAACTCATATACAATAACGAAACAAAAGAACCCACAACAAAAGATAAAACACATAAAACGACAACACATTTGTGCTGTTGTTGTTTTGTTGTGGTGTTGTGTTGTATTGCCTTGTGTTACAATCATGTTATGTATTGTATTAGTGTGTTGTTTGTTGCTGTGATGTATTATTGGATTGTTCCAGGGTTGTATTTTATTGTCTTTGTTTTGCTACTGTGATGTGTTGTAATTGTTGTATTGTGTTTTTGATATTTGCTTGTCATGCTTGTTGCCTTGTTGAGCTTTGCAGTTATTGTGGTTGTGCTCTGTGATGTTTTCTTTTGTTAAGTTATTGTTGTTGTGTTGTACTGTTGCTGTGTGCAGTAGCATTGTGTAAATATTGTTGTGCTATTGTGTGTTGTTATTTGTAAGAAATGGGGATTTTGGGTTGAGGGTGGTACTGAAGCAACAACCACAATTCTTGTCATGGTGAACCACAAAAAGTCACTAATTTAACCTGTGACTAACCCTCTGGTAGCTTTGCAAAAAAACAGTCATGCTTAACATAGAGGCTTTATGTAAAATATTTATGTAGCACTTAGACTGTAATAAAGTGAAAACCCAACACAAGAATAATCCCACACCTATTTATCAAAATAGAGTCCATTTTAATTAATGATTTGAGACAAAAACACCCAAAATCCAATTAGTAGAATGGAGATATGCAATTTCAAAGATTTACGGTAAGTGTATTACCTAGAAGCTCAAAGCAGCACTTGTGGTTATATGGTTGTGTGAGACGGGGTGAAAGTCACAAAGTCAGGACTGCGATGGAGCACAGGCCAGATACAGGGACCAGGTTATTATTATTATTATTATTATTACATTTCTTATATAGCGCCAGAATCGACCCCCGAAGGGGTATCTCCGCGCTTACCTTGGGAACCCGTCCTGGTTTTTCCCTGTGAGATAGCCCCTACAGGGCATCCCCAAGGTGAAAGCCAGGCATCCCGCCGCGGGGGGGCCATTGTTAGTACCCCTGGAGAAGTTACCTTCTCAAAGTCCAGTCCGAACAGTCCAGTTTGCATTGGAGGAGGCCGGGAGGAGCAGGGAGAGTGTTGCAGATGGTTGTCATTGTAGCGTGAAGAGCCGGCTAAGCATCGCAGATGGTCTTCGCTTTAGCGCAAATATCTTATTGGATGTCGTGGATGGTCGTTGCTGGTGCTTCACGGTGGCTTTCACTGTGGGCAGTCAATGCTCAAGTGCGAAGTGCCAATCTCACATTGCTGATCATCGCTGAAGATCCGGGTTCAATGAAGCTTCATGTTGGAGGGCGGCGCTGGTGGCAATATCTTGGCACTAGCTCCCCCATTTGTGGCCACAAAATGTCCAAAACTTCATAATTTCTCTTTTTCTTTCAGGAAGAGCTTAATTAATGCCACACCAAGGGTCCAGGACCTGGGAGGCACCTCTTGGGTTTTATGTATTCACTCTAGCAGAGTCCAGCAGTGCTCAGGTACGTCCCGTTGCAGGTCCAGTGTAGTGTAGTTCCTATATTCCCAATAGGCTCTGCACATTGGAATAATATATCCTATAGATTAGATTTAGGACTAAGGTCGACTAGGTCTCTATTGAATATACTAAACTTAATAGTGAGTGGCAGCTAGCTCAGAGGTCACTAGAAACTTTCTCGAATTCACAAGAAGGGATTAGTTTCTGACAACCGCATAAACATGGCAACTTTGTTTCCCAAGAATAAGAAATATATCTCTAGAGTCGCGGAAACAATAGATAAGTGTTTCACGCAATCGATCGTGCATGCTTCGTTTCAACAGAGTTGCAGAGAAATAGAGAGACGGGCGTTTTCAATAAAAAGGTTTATTGAACAGTCTTCTTTCTCATGCAAGAGAAGTGAACTGCTACAATCGTTAAGCAGACTGCAAAGTATAATGCGTACAGCAAGAATAGTATTATAAAATAATACCGTAAAAGCATCGTATGGTTTCTAAGCCGTATAAAAATAGATACATAAATAGCATTGACTAAAATACTCAACTGGTGTTTCTAAATACGCCTACCCCAATGTACCTAACCTAAGTCTAGTACACGGGAAGAAGTAAGTATTGTGTAGCATAGGTTTAGTTGTTTTTGCAAAGAATCTACCAAAGGTTTCTCTAGATTCTAATCAGCTCCATACCTTAGTTAGAATGAAGGAGGTCTGGTAACTCTGTCTCAGGACTCGATTTCCCAACAACCCACAAGGGGAGCTTGAAAACACTGGAGCTGGATTCTCTGCGAGAGAAGGGCAGCCTCTTGATCAGTGCTTCAGCTGGAGGGTCGGCTTCCTTCGGCACTTGCGGTAGCGAGCTGCGTTGGGCAAGTAGATAGTCGAACTGCTCCGAACCACCGTAGTTTGCCATTGCAAGTGAAGGCATATTTATACCTTGAAGGTGTTTAAGAATGTCATAGATTGACGTAAAGTCCGGCATAATAACGTCAGGAAAGACCCCCTAGGGATTAGTTGTTCTTTGCAAAGTACATGAGTTCTTGGACAAATCAATATTCAAGCAAGGGGAAGTTCCCTAACTGCTTAAGCCGATTTTCCAAGAAATCGTTGTGACGTTTGGTACGGGTGGAAGTAGCCATGCCTGTATTTGGTCTGCATGGGCTATGTTTAAATAAGGGACTGATTTCTATGCCTATATAAGGACAATGTGAATTGTTACTATATAAGGGCATGAATTGGGAAAATTCACTTGGAGTCTAAAACGCCACACAACACCAGTGCAGCAGGTCAGCTGGGCAGTTGCAGAGAGTACTCTGGAGCTTGTTGTCTCCCTGCACCTCAGAACAGGAGGCAAGATAATTTGCCTTTGAAGTCACTCAGGTAAGTTTGGATGAAGGAAGCAGGCCAGTTTTCTTTCTCAGACATCAGGACAGTCCTCTGGCTGCAGAGCAGTACTTCCCTCTGTAGTGTCCACAGGTCTAGGAGTTAAATAAAATGTGGGTATGAGGGTCTAATTCTTATACCTGTTGCTAGCTTTGAAATGGGAGAAGCTTCTGGATTATCTCCCCACAGAGGTGTTTGGGATTTTCTGCCTCAGAGTCCTGGTCCTAGTTTATCTGCAGTCACAATAGGCTAGTGTAAAGTTCTTTGTGTGCGAGCTGAGGCAGTGTCTTTGTAGTGCAAGTAGGGCTATGCACAGCTCTGCCCATCCATCCTGACAACACCTAGTTTCTATTGTGTGGCTGTCTCGGAGGAATACAAAAAGGCCAACTGCCAACAACACCTAGTCATGTGATACAGGAAACCGGCTAGGGGCACCAAATGGTTAGGGAAAAAATGCTGACTTTCTAAAAGTGGCATTTTAACGAATTGTGACTTAAAATCCAACTTTACCATTAAAGATAATTTTAGATTACAATTCTATAGACACCAGATATGACAAATCTACCTGTTCCCAAACAAAAGTTACCACTTATTAAAAGTAAGAAGGGAAGGCAATGTTCTCCTATGGTAAAGAGGCAGGCCTCACAGTAGTGAAAAACAAATGTGCAGGTTTTCCAGGACAGGTTAAACTGAAATCCACTTGTCCATCTTTTTAAATATGATGTACCCTGCGTATGTGCTGTTCAAAGCCTACTCTAGAGGTGACTTATATGTATTAAAAAGGGAATTGCAGGCTTGGCAAATGGGTTGTTTTTGGCAAGTCGAATTGGCAGTTTAGAAACTGCACATACAGGCTGCCATGGCAGGCCTGAGAGAAGCTTTCAAGGTGTACTTAAGTGGGTGGCATAATGAGTGCTGCAGGCCCACTAGCATCATTTAATTTACAGGCCCTGGGTACCTGTGGTAGCACTTTACCAGGGACTTATAAATACATTAAATGTGCCAATTGGGTGTAAGCTAATTTTGCCATGTTTAAAAGAGAAAGCCCAAGCACTTTAGCGCTGGTTACCAGTGGTAAAGTCCACTGAATCCTAAAGGCCAACAAAAACGGATTCCGAAAATAGGAGGGGTGAAAGCAAAAAGTTTGGGGGTGACTTCAAAGAGGGCCAGGTCCAACATTGTAGTTTTAGTTTTCGTTAATATGGTGTGTGAGTTGTTATTCTTTTGTGTTTGCGTGTCGCTCCTATTGTGATGTGTGCTTATGTGTAGCTCGTATGCATTCTGGTTTTGCGTTGCCTGTTCTTCCTTTTTGCTGTGTTGTGTGATATGCTGTTGTTTTATTCTGTTTTTGTCATATAATGTTGAGATTTATGGCTGCATTATTTTGTTGTGTTGGCTGTTGTTTTGTGAGTAGTGAGGCACTTTATTGCTCTTTTGTTGTCGTGGATGTTGTATTTTAGATTGTATTGTTGTATTATGTATTGCTTATCATGGTGTTATGGTGTTATAATAAGCTTTTATTCTGTTTTGCTAATGCTGCACCACAACTACAGTCCATCTGAAGTGTACGTTTGTAGTACAGGGTGGGGGTTGCAATGTGATTTTAGAGGTGGTAAGCAGAAACAGGCATAATGAGGAGGCATGGCTGGTGCATTGACTTCAACATGAGGTAGCACATGATGCTAGTACAGTGGGGCTGGGTTTAGTGTTTTGGAGCAAGGTGGTAAAATAGTGGTGCTTTTTTCCGCAAAGTAGTGATGGTGGCAGGTAATGTGGTCTGTCAGGAGTACAGTGTTGGATTTACAATTCATGAATGAAATGAGATAGTGATGGATGAACTAATAGTGCGTTGTGGTTCTAATAGTATTGACATGATGAGTTTCATAGTGTGCTGCTATGCCTTGTAAGTATGGACATGTGGATGGGCTGGTGTGTAGGAGTGTGCTTTTTTAGGATGTTGTATACTGGTGGGGGTGGTAGTGACCTTGAGATTGGTAGCTAGCTTGTGGACAGTAGTAATTAAGTGGCATGAGTTACGAGTGCAGCACTGTGGGATTAGAGTGGTACTGGGGTGAAAGCGTAGTGCTATGAGGTAATAGCATCCTTACTATGGGCCTCATTTATGAAAAGTGACGCATCGCTGCGTGAAAACAGCGATGCGTCACTTTTCACTGCGCACTCCTTGCGACACCAATGATGCGTCATATTTAATGTATGACGCATCATGTCGCACGGACTTACAGATACGTCAGTATTTCTGATGCATCTGTAAGCGCAAAAGTGACGCATTGCTGGAGCGTGTCACAAAAGTGACGCAACTCCAGCAATGCGTCCTTTCACATGGGGCAAGCCCCATGTGAAAGGGCTTGCGTCAGTCTTACGCCTGCTGTCAGGCAGGCGCAAGATTTTGACGCAACAGCATCCTAAAAGTGACGCAGTGAAATCTCATAAACTGACGCAAGGCCTCCTAAATAAGGGCCTTTGGTCTTTAGTGTGACAACTCTAGTTTAATCATGGATTGGACAGTTTTGATGCTGGGTGGTAGTGTGTTACTGTGACATATATTTGTATTGATGGAAGAAGTAGTGCAGCAATAGAGTGGTTGTGTGGGCGTTTTGGGGCTGTGGGAAGAGCAGGAGAGGGATAGTAGTGTAGTAGGGCTGAGGTGGTTCAACTAAGATCGACCAGTGGTAAGGTGGTAGTGGCGTGGCATTGGGCATTAGTGCAATGCTAGACTCGTAATGCCATGGTATCGCTGGTGATCCTGTAGGATGCAGTCATTCTATAGTGGATTGAAAATGCCAAAAAGTGTGATGTAAAATATTCCCTTTTAATGCCTTGTGAATGAAAGCACTCCAAGCGGAATGATACACCTAAAAAGTGATGAGAGAGGAGCACCCCTATTAAACCCCCTTGTAGGAAAGTGACAACAGGTCTGTGGCAGAATGCTAAAGCTGTTTGCAGCCAAACAGAATAAACAGATGTCTTAGTTCTATCATATTTGAAAAATGTATTTTATCCATTTCTTATTATCTGAACACAGCAACAATAGTGTAAAACCATTTCGCTGCATGTTTTCCCTGACTCAAAAGGTTAATTTGCAGCAAATACTGCTTGTTCCATTCCGCAGCACAAAAGAAACAAAGTCGGTGCATATAGATATGCTGTTTACCTATAATGTGCCAACTGGAGTGTCCATTCTTTATCTGCTTGAGAAGTGGAATCTCCCTGGTGTTTGAATACAAAACGCCACTTGCTGTGCTTTCATAGACCGCAATCGGGGAAAGAGAGGATAGGAAACTGCCACGCTTTTCAAAGGCAGACTTCCGGCGTTAATTCCGGAACATTGTACTTTCGCAAAGATTGGGAAATTAAAAAAAAATATGCAAAAAAATCTACAGAAATAGACTTTCAGTGGAAAAAAAATCACAGAAAAATTACTTTAGTGAGACGTCTGTTCTAAAAAATGTATTGCAGAAATATTTTGTGTGCAAACTTTTTTGATAAAGGTTTGCAAAGTAGACACACTTAGCAACCTTTCGAAAATGCAACATTTGACACCTTTAGAAAACACCGAGAAGGGGTTTAAAATTATGTATATCCCTGATCAAATTATCTGTTGACCTCTTTTCTTTCTTCAAGGCTTTTAGCACAAATTGCAGGACAAACAGCAATGTATGCAACATGCGCTTTTACTAAAGTGCACTACTATGATGGGGTAGAGAGCACCTCCTATCCTTAGGCAGTATGCCAGGTGTTGAATTGACTACACCAAGGAAGGAAATAGTTTCCAGTTTGGCAAAATTAATTTTACTCTGTCGTGTTTGTGTGTGTGTGTTTTTTGTGTGTGTGTGTGTGCGCACAGTTGCGGCTAATGGTAAACAGTTACTTTTAATGTTTAGCTTTGCTTAGGGATGAATGTTTTAAGCCATCCATATTTAAAATGTGTAGATATATATATGTCTTTTATATCATTCTTGTGATATTTTTGCTGTGGACGATGGAAAAATAAATTGATAATAGCACTATGTTAATATAATTTTATTTTCCCTTTGTCATGCAGCTTTAAGGGGTGGGACAGGGCTTGGCTGTTGTCACAGCCCGCAAGGGGAGGGTTGGTGGGCCCTTATGTGAGCATGACGGTTTGGCTGGTCCTCTTGGGTCGGCCAAACAATCATGCGCACTTTGCATGTTCCCCACCTAGCTGCGCAGCCTGGAGAGGAAGCATGCACAGGCTCCCATTCCCTGTATGAGCGACGATCCGCTGGGTTCAGACCAATCACAACGCTGCATTTCAGTGTTGTGATTTTATAGAGGAGGGAGCCTGAGCTTCCTGCTTCAGAGGGTGCCGCGAGGCGGTGGTCGGGCGGTTCGGAAGTAAAGTAGGTCTATTTTAATTTATTTTTCAATCTCCCCCTGTCTCACCTGTGCTTTGCTACTCAGTGGCAAAACACACAAGGTGAGGGACGGAATGTTGCACATTGGCAAGACATTCACCCCCAGTCACAGATCTGGGTTTAGTGTATCGTTATTTTGCTTACCACGCAACCCAGTTCAGACATGGCCATATGCAAATCAGTCCTGACCCTGTGCCTCATGGGAACAGCCCAGCCTGAACTGCCAAGCCATGTCTTACCTGGACGGGAATCAAGCTTCCTAGGACCAGCTTCTGGCTATCAGCCGTCATCAGCCAGGATAGCTTGACTCCAGTGGCGTAGTGAGCACGGCAGCCACCACTGGTTTTATTACATTTTTATGCGATATTACCAACATATCAATGGTTACGTAGCAACTATGGGCCATATCTATAATTATTAGTCATACTGATTACCTGATTTCCATATTCTGACAATCACAATTAGTAATCACTATTTGAATTCATGATACTCCATGAGTTTTATTTAGCATTCTCTAATAGGTTTCAAACCAACCTACCTCATTAATATTCATGAGGTAGGTCACAAATTATGACCCATTAGGAAAGGCAAAAATCACAAGGATAGTGGCCAGCTGGGGTCAGCAGACCACCATGTCTATGATTGCTTTCAAATAAAAACATTTTTTAAAATGCAGCCCATTTTCTTCAAAGGAAAATGAAAAGTATTGTTTTCATTTTTTAAGAGTAGGCACTTGTCCGTGGGATACCTGCCTGCTCTGAAAAAATATTTCTGTTACCGATCCCAAAGGGGAAATTGTCAATTGGGACCCCCTTCCTATTTGCGAATGGGTTACTACCTACTTGAAGTAGGTGGTAAAATGTGAACGTATTACAACTGCATTTTAGTCACAAAACATTCCTACATGGCAGTGTGATTCTGTATTTGGAAGGGACGCCTCTTCCTAATACCGAATCGGTATGTATTCGCAATTCCAAATTGCAATTCGGTAATATGTTATCGAATTGCAAATTGGAATTCATACATACCAAAATTGATTTTTGAGGTTGTAAATGGCCAGATTGGGCCGTTTGTGACTGCACAAATGCATAATACATATGGCCTTACGTTTATGATTTGCAAATTCTGCTTAAACCTTATAATAAAATAAAGTTCCCACTTAATAATGCACTTTGCTGACCTCCTGAAAGGTTTTATATCAAGGATGTTTAATGTAGTAGGAGCATCAGATCCATGCCATATTTTCAGGATAACCACTGCCTGTGTAAATTAGCTCATTTAGATTAATTTTGTGTGCATTATCACACATGAATATTTTGAAAATGATGGCATGGGTTCGACACGCATGGATGTATGTTTGACGCCAGTGCTGGAATGGCCCGTCAGGTACTTTGGCACTCTGGCACTGCTAGGTGGGCCAGCTTGAAAGGTATAATTTGTGGACAGCCAGTGAATTTTGCCTTTCAAGCAGGCCATCTGGAAATGCCAGAGTTCCTGATGTACCAGTCCAACACTTTGCACACCACAGTTCTACATTAGATTATACCCCTGCATGCTACTGGTCATTGTGGGCCACGGATGACTACATTCACTCTGTATACTGATGCTATCATACCGATTCTGGAGCTAGATGTAGGAAGCTTTTTTGCATTTGCAAACAGCAGTATTCACAGAATGGAAAATGCCTTTGCTGATGTAGAAAGCCCATATTGATTCTGTATCCTATTACCGAATTGAAATTTGGGTTTGCAAATTTGTATTTGGAAAGGGCTTTGTTTCTCTTCCAAATACCGATTTGTATTAGTATGTATGAATTTTTTGTAACCAAAATGCGGTCACAAAACATGCGCCAACTCATACCTGGTGGTAACCCTTTCGCAAATGGGAAGGGGAGACTCCTTCCCCTATGAGAATGGTTGAAAAAGTATTTTTTAAGAGAGAGTTTTTTAATAGAGGCTAGGCAGTGGTCCCTCGACCACTGCCTACTCTTAAAAAAGCAAACTTCAACGCTTCATTTTTTTTTTAAACACATCCTGTTTTGTTTAAGGAAACATGGCTGTATTTAAATCTTTTTTTTAAATTGCTTTATTTAAATGTAATCACAGACATGGCTGTCTGCTGACCCGAGCAGGTCACCATCCCTGTGATGGCAGTGAATCGCAGTAGATCACAAATTGCAACCTGCCTTATTAATATTCATGAAATTGGTCTATATGCATCCACTAGGATCTGCTAATGAAACTAAAAAGAGTTTCATACATTAGAAATAGCGATTTCCTGATTGTCATTCGCAAAAAATTGCAAATAGGCAATTGCTACTCCTATTTTCGTACATCTAACCCCCCGTTGTGCATTTACAATTTTTTTTAAGTATCAACTTTTAATATCCTAAACAATGAATGATATAATTCCGAGAGATATGAAGAGCAGCCTGTGTCAGGAGTTGGGAGTTCAGACTAGGGGAGTGCGGACCTGCCATCAGGTGAAAGATGGAGCCATTAATTGTTGCAATGTACTGCCATATTCTTCTCAAATTCCCAGAGTGCAAAGCGGGTTGCGCTGTGTTTCACAGCCTCTTCTATTTGTGCTCCTCTCCCGGGGACAGCAGAGCTTTTGTTTTTCTGATGAATTTCTCCAGGGTATTAGCAGAGAGACAAAGGTACTGCTGGAGAAAGCGAGCCAAAACATTTCCCGCTTCTTTCGTCAATGGGAATAGCTCTGTTTTTGCTCATAAAGTATATACTATACCAATTAGTCAATAAGAAATAAAAGCAGAGAACAGAAGATGTCTGTCTCCTGCCAGGCCCTGCATTTCCTCCTAATGGGATATTCAGCGTGCACCAGTGGGCAGCCGGGAGCTGAACAGCAGGATCTTTCTTCAACTCAAAGAGAAATGTTTGATTTGTAGGAACTCATATGATCTTCGCTGTAGACCATTTCTTTCAAACATCGCGTGTTCAAACTTATGTGATATTATAGTTAAAGATACCCGCTCCAATATTCCTATTTCATAATCATATAGTGCACTGCATATGTTAATGAATATTTAGCACCGTGGAAGGTGTGTGTAATCCTACTTGATACATGTATTACTGCATGCCCAACAAGCCATCAACAGGATATGATGAGTCAACCATAGGTTAGGTGTCGTATTAGGCAACAACTGTGGAGAGAGGGCTTTACACAGGTACAGAACACTCAGTGACTTAAAGCATCTTTAAAATGAACATAATGATTGTACATGGTTATATATTTCATTTCTGAACTACTAAAACATTTATAAAATGTCATTTATAAAACAAACGACAATTGGAAATGCTCACCTACAAGATACCTTCAAAATATTGATAAAAAAACTCTTACAAATTCTAAACACCTTAAAAAAACTTTCTCATTTGCTGGGCGCATAATAAAGTGCAGTAACTCACATTGTGTTGAGATATTACAGTTTTAAATTATTGGAGTTAAAGTTTTCTGACATTATTTAATGCCCAACAAATATGTAGCAGATCTAGTTCCAGATACATAGGTACCTGGGGTATAGACACATGTCACTTTAGTTGTTGAATCTATATAAAGACTCATAATCGTGGTATCACTGACTTTGAATTCAGCAAATATAAATATTCAAATTTAGAGCAAAATTAACATACATTAGTCTACAAAATAAGGGCACCATGAACAAGCAAAGGGGCATTTTGGCTGGAAAGGCGGCAAAGTGTCTCATTGGCCTCCTTGAATCAACACCACGTTCAGCCAAATTGACAGCACAGGGCTGTATCTGATTGACAAAAACATGATGCAGCCCTGTGAATCACCCGGCTTTGGGGCAAAAGTTAGCAGGCCACGCCTCTATTTTTGCATGCACGTTTATTCAGAATTGAATCGACCATACTTAATAGAGCATGTGAATGTGACTGTACTTTCTTTCTTTCTTTTTTAACTCACAGCAATTAGCGTTCATTGAATGCTGCATAATGCACACCAGTTGAATTAATAAGCTGTGTCACTAAATAGGTAAGACGCTTAGGCACATATCTGCGCATTGCATAATTTAACTCCTTAGTGACCATGTGTTCTCTTTACGTGCATTGATAATTTTATTGATTATAGATTCAGACCGGAGGGTGTACTCTAGTTTATGACCCCCTGCGCCATCAAGTAAGAATTTATCCTTCTCCAGGACTCCTACTTTTTGCAGAGTTGCTACCTACATGCAAGGTAGGTCCCGTTTCACTCTTTCATGACAAACTTGTCAATTTACATTACGGAGAGTTACTGATGATTCTTTTTCCTCCGATACATAGGCACTGAATCATCAGCTCCCAATACGTAGGATCCAATCCACTTATTATCTTGGTGAATGCATTAGAGTTTTTTGGGGCACTTTCCACTTTTCATGTCACCCCAGAATCCTTTACTCATTTTAAATGATTTTAGCCCTTGGAGAACCGGGCCTTATGGGCCTGGTGGCGCAGGGTACGCCTTAAATCCCCGAGGTCACCTGCCTTGTCGGACAGAGACACGAGACACTCTGTTGGGCGTAGAAAACCAGGTATATTAGCTGCAGCTAAGCACAGTTGTCCCAGAAGTACAGAGTAGGTTCTCAGGAGACTGCCACTTTATTCCGTGGTGCACAATCTTTTATAGCACAAATATTTACAACGTATACTCCCAATACATACAAAGCTCGCCAATAGGAAAAGTTGGAAAACAAACTATCAGTTGTCCCAAAGACGCCCTTCTTTCAGACCCTGTGTGTCACCCCTCCCCACAAGTTAATCAGTGCTAGTGCCTACAAACCAATTTGCAGGTGGCAGAACGTATTTGTGTGTCTCAAAGGATGGTTATGTAACAAGAGAATACAAGGAGAGAATAGCGAAGGCCAGTCGGATAGGATAAAGTAAAGAAAGAATAGGGAAACCAAATAGTCAGTCGAGACGGGGATCAATCAACCCAGACATGGATTAGTGAACTCGGCCAGACCCTGACATCGGTTTCGTAAACAAGGGCAGGGGGTTAATTTTTAACAGAAGAGGCAGCTGGGAAAAGGCAAAAATACTCCGTTCGCCGTGCTGCCTGAGTGAGGGCAACACAAAATGGCGACAAGACACAAAATGGCGGCCGAATACGGGACAAAGTCGGAAACCAAAGAACCTCACCCTTATAGGCTGTTCATAAATTCTCCATTGTCAGTGCTGATCTTCATCCGCTGTGACGCTCCTGAATTGCGCACAACCTTGGGTCGAAACATCGAAGTGTCCATAGGCCATGTACTTTGGTCCCCTCACCCTAGAGCTGAAATAACTATCACCAGGGCCATTGAGGAAGACATACATAATTACTACTGGACAGACCATTGTTTATGTATATATGTATATGTAGAAACTAGCCTACATTACACTAATATCACAACTGTTTCCCTTGATTCACTCATATCACTTTTTTCACCTTTGTGGATACAATTGTTTATAAAACAGCTATATATTTCTGAATCTCTTTTCATATATAAAAACAAAAAAGTGATTGTTCATATTCACATTGTATGAGTATTTTTGTTTATGTTTGTTTTGGGGGTTTCAGAGCTGTTTAACAATCATGATGGTTCAAATAACTGGTTTAAAATGTTATTCCGACATCACAAACAAAGCAATTGCTTGACACGACAGCATCTGCTGTAGATTACTTAGTAATAAATTTAGACAAGAAAAAACATGATCTCTAACATGCAAATATATAGAAAATCTTCATTTTCCAACACTTTGCAGTTTCCATGTATACTGCATTGTGAAGCACACATAGAAATAGCATATTGTCAATCATTGATAAAGTGCCTGAAGGGGTCCTTCCCTGCACATAAACATTCTTACCCTGAACACAGACACACTTGCACTATCTTGCTAAGGTGCCTATCTTTGCGCCACACTGAGAAGTTAAGTGCCAGAGCAGGATGAAATGCATGGCTGCACCATAAAATTGTACCTATGGTGCAGGCCTGTGTTGCTGAAGTGGATGAGTGCAGAGTCAATCCTGTAAGGAGAATGCCTCACTCTGTCACTTCATTGTATCTATGCCCCCGTAATGCAGGAAAAACATCTGCAGTCCAGCAATGCACAAGTTTCAAAATCCTGACTGAGAGCCATATGTCCACCGGCTTGCAATATATCACTATTGAAAATGCACAAAACTACAAGGGTGACTGAGTGAAATGAGTTAGGGGAATAAACCAGAAGCTGAACCATCCCTGCACATCAACATACATCAATGTGATTTTGCCACCTTAAAATAGATATACACTGTTTGGAGCATGGCAAATCAAGCACATCTACCTGTCATATCATGGGGTACATCACATCAACCCTAATCTCAACTGCATGATTGCACTGCTCATGCCACAATAACAATCATGTGGCATTGCCAACAGCAAGGTGGGGTACCATGCAACCTACACCTCTAAAACTAGATAATTTAAAAAAACCATGTAAACTTGAATGATTAGGGGTGACTCAAACTCAAATACACATAGATCAGATCAAACCTCTATTGACAAGAATGTGTTACAACTTGAACCACTGTCACTATTGAACAGAGGATACAACCGGTACAGCATGTGTGTAGAAACTGGCCCCCCACATTTGGCATACTGGGAAACTGTAAAAAATCCTTTACAACTCAAATCTCACATCAGTGATGTAGTACAATGATTTACTACCCTACATGTAATAGGTGTAGTTTTCTTAAAATAGGTATTGGACGTTGTCATGCAGTCTGCTTGCAAACTGCTTAAATGCATGACCATACTTGAGATACCCTTACAACAGCATCTCCCCTTTACATTGCAGAGTTAGAAACATCTCTTCCTGTACAGCAGCCTGTCCCACTCTTCAATGATGAAGAGGAAGACATCTCAACCATCAACCAGGACACCCTCAAAGAGCTGCTCAAATCCATTGGCAGCCCATCTCAGGAAGCAGGGACATCCAGCAGCGTCATGGAAGCTCCACCTCCTGCACAAAACACCCAGCAGCAAGCACCTACCACCACAACTGTCTCCCAGGGCCTTGAGGACCCACTTCTAACATGTCAATGCTGTGAGGTAGAGTTCCAGCAGGAGATATCTGGTCAGGTGAGGATGAGGTTTGACAGCTTGGCTGACAGCCTGGCGGCCAAACTAGATGGGGTCCATGGGTGTCTCAGTCTCATTAGGGAGTCCATCAGAGGCACCCACAGTCCGCTCCATGCTCTCCAGAATTCCATGGCTGACATCCCTGGAGTACATACTCAGAGACAAGAACAACTGTCCGGTCAAAGGGGCTCCAGCGATGTCACCAAAGAGATGCGTAAAATGAGAATGATCATGGAGAACATGAAGCGGATGCAGGCTTTGGTAGCTATGGCTGCATACCACAGAGACGTTGCCGGAGTCTTCCAAGCCCTGCAGCTTATCGTCACTGCAGTGCTGCCTCATCATTTGGCACAGATAAATGCTGCTGCACCTTCAACATCCCCATCTTACCCCCCTGATCTGTAACAGCCTCACAGTGCTCCAGCCAATCCTCCATCATGCACACAGGAGGCAAATAACACATCAGAGGAGGAAGATGTGGATGAATCAACATGCTTGCGAAAAAGTCAGCGGTAGCATTCATCTCTGTCAAATGGACTGTTTCTACTTGGACCTGTACCTACCATCATGCCTCGGAACATTGGTTTCCACTGTCCTCTGAATGACTCTGCTGCACTAACATTGGACTTTATTTTAATTTTATTTATTTTATATTCTTCTATAGCGCATGAATAGACCCCCGGAGGGGTATCTCCGCGCTTTGCCAGTGAGAATATCCTCAGATGTTAATGAAGAGGTAAATGGTGCATTTAGAGAGAGGGGGATCAGTTAATGGGAAATAGATGTGTTTTTAGGACCTTACGAAAGGTCAGATGGTTAGTCAGTGTTCTCATCTCAAGACTTAACATGGACTGCCAATTTTGGCATTGTTCCCAATGACAGCCTTCTTACCGAACTCTGCCTCTTCCTCAACATGTCTCTGGATATATCCCCCCCCTCCAAGACTCTTTCTGGCCCTTCACTGGGCATTTAAACATTGGGGTGTTGCACAGAGAGCTGTGTCAGTCTGCTACCTCAGTTAATGCACATGTAAATAAAAAGAATTGAGTCATTAAGATGCGTGTTGCCTGTGGCCATTTATATTTAAATGTGCCAACAATGTCTGGTCAGTTTAGCCATCACTACAAATTAAGGAACATTTGGCAAAGGGAATATGCTTACTCTGTGGCCATGATAGGCATTGTGAGGGCTTGGCACTTGTGAATCTACCAATGCTCAGATCTCAAAAAATTATTTACAAAAAATACTTAGAACAAGTACTCATAGTCATTGTGGTGGGCAATATTTGAATATATATGTGTGTTATGGCATGACACATGTAAAGACAGTTCCCTCAACATGACACATGTGCCAAAAAATGTATCTAGCAAAAAGAAGAGGAATGGTGTAGGAAAGTATATGTCAAAAATTGTTACTAGTTCACATCCATGCGGAGCTTTGCTGTAACGCCTATCACAGCATCACTTGCCCAACACTTGTATGCCAATTTGTTCACAGTGTTCTCCACAATGTACAAGGCTGTATTGAAACATGTCCAGAGGTGTTAGGATGACTTGTAGATAATGCAAAGCAGTCATCCCCTGCACCCACACATGGAAAGTGAAGCTGGTGGGGGGACCGGTGTAATCAAAGATGACCCAAAGTATCCTAACGCAATACCTACAGCATTCAACCAATGCTGTGTGAGCATAATGCCCACAGTGCATTCTGTCTAATTCTGTACTTGCTTAATAGTCACATATAGATAAATATTTCTCAGACCACTCCAAAACATTTTCCTAAGTGAACTTTGTTACCCTAAACATCAATCAATTTGGCTCAAAAAAATTTCAAATGAAGATTGAAGGTAGCCTGTCCCTTGAAGATGGTGTAATTACATTTATAGGCATTCAAATTGGTTGTGCGTGGGATGCATCTGTCGTAATCCACTATCAATTCAACAGGATATGTCCACACAGCAAAAATCAATGCAGCACAAACCATCCACCATTAGCAATTTATTCTTACAAAATACAATCTTAACAGACTAAACTAATATTACTGACTAATCCTAAACTACAATAACCTAATTTGTACTAATGTTAAACTATACTAAACTAACTACCTTACCTAGGACAATACACATAACAACATATATTATACATCAACCCACCTTCTTCTTACGGCACATCCAGGGATGGCACAAGGACAGCTTAACCTATACATCAACTAACTAAACATACATACTAAACAAATATATATATATATATATATATATATATATATATATATATATATATATATATATATATATATATATATATATATATATATATATATATATATATATATATATATATATATATATGTAACAAGCCCAAAAACACATCAACCGCCCACCCTAAGGAAAAGGAAACTTAATCAAGAAATAACTGCATCTAACACTATACTAGACCTACACTAAAACTACACTTAACACTAAATAACAAACTATTCTATGAAAAGGATGGTAAATAGGTCAGGGGAAATGTGGGCCTGTACATGGTGGGAAACAAAAATCAATTGCATATCAATAGGGCAACCTCAGGGCCCCTTTAGTGTCCATGAGGTGACCCTTAACATCATGATTGTCCTGTTCCAGTCGGGCCACCCGAACGTTAAAATTGAACAGCAGCCTAATCTCTATGTGTCCTTCAGCTCTTGAGGATGTTTCCGGTTGAGCACTCTGTGAGGGGGGTAGTCTTTGTGTTGAAGAGGTGGGTGCAGCACGTGGAGCACCTCTAGATGGTCCTGGTACAGTCGACTTTTTCTTTTGTGTGCCACAATGTCATCCTGATGGGCCAGGGATTGGATGGGACTGGCACTGGTGTGTTGTGGAAGCAGGCAGGGTAGCGTGTCGTTGTCCACCTTTCTTTGTGCTGTCTGATATGGACTTCCACCTGCTAGAAGCCCTCTCCTCACAGTACCTCTTTGCCATTGCCTTGTATCCCTTTGCCACACGCCTAATGTGTAGGTAACGTTCCTTACGCCGGAGGAACAGCTGTTGCTCCTCCGGTGACATTTTGTCTGAAAAAACAAATACATGCCATGTTACCTGACTCCAAAAACAAACATGATGGCATTATGCATAATTGCCACACCAAAACTAATAAGCCATATGTTCTATGAACATCATCCTACAAAACACGCAAAAACACACATGATCTGAAAAATCATAAACACATAATACCCAGAATCAGAATAAGATGTTCATGAAAACATGGTTATTCATTGCCGTGGACAAAGCAGGCATGGAGTGCAGTGACAACAGTTGTAGAATTGCTGTTTGCAATTTGGCTGTGTAAATGAACAACGATTGAGTCCAACAGGGGGAGTTCAGTAAGTATGAAGTTTAACAGGCCCATAGCAGACCCTGCCAATCCAACTACACAAAGACAGTAGGCTGCACAGTCTGCAATCATGTCAGATGACTAATCAAAACAGTGGTAGTCATGTAGTACATTTGAGGAAATGGAAATTAATTGTATTAGGGGCCCTTTGGAGGTGTCAACACAGCTACACAACCATTTTAGATCATGTACACATTTATTTGCAAATCTGTGGAACACTGCAAATAATTTGACATGCATGCAAAGAAAGAGGGCATATGTTGCATGAAGCATTGTGTAGCAGTACTAAACTGCTCTGCACATTTTTGTGCAATGACCCAATGGGACCGCAAAGCTGCTGCATGTCAATCACGAATTGGGCTGCACTACTTTTCAAACAGTGGCAATGTGAACACATTCATGCTAGTGCTAAGGAATGCACCCTCATCCAACAGTTCAAGTTCAAGTTCAAGTTCAGGAATTTGTATAGCGCACTACTCACCCAGAGGGTCTCAAGGCGCTTGGGGAAGGGGTGCATTATTTATCGAATAGCCAGGTTTTAAGTTCCTTCCTGAAGGAAATGTGGTTCTGGATAAGGCGGAGGTGAGATGGGAGAGAATTCCTGGTTTTGGCCGCCAAGTAGGAGAAGGATCTTCCTCCCATGGTGGATCTATGGATGCGCGGGACTGCAGCGAGGGCTTGATTGGAGGATCTTAGTTGGCGGGTCGGTGTGTAGAAGGACAGTCGTGTGTTGAGGCATTCGGGTCCTAGTTTGTAGAGGGCCTTGTGTGCGTGGGTGAGGAGAGGGAACGGTATTCTCTTGTTGACGGGAAGCCAGTGGAGGTCTTTCAGGTGACCGGTAATGTGAGCTTGGCGCGGGATGTCCAATATGAGTCTGGCTGATGCGTTTTGGATGCGTTGGAGTTTTTTCTGTAATTTGGCTGTGGTTCCGGCGTAGAGGGTGTTTCCATAGTCCAGTCGGCTGGTGACCAGTGCGTGAGTGACAGTCTTTCTTGTTTCGGTGGGGATCCAACAAAAGATTTTTTTGAGCATACGAAGTACGTTGAAGCAAGAGGATGAGACGGCGTTGACTTGTCTGGTCATCGAGAGGGAGGAGTCTAGGATGAATCCTAGGTTACGTGCGTGGTCTGTGGGTATGGGTGCTGTGCCCAGGGCCGATGGCCACCATGAGTCGTCCCAGGCAGAGGGGGATGATCTTAGGATGAGGACTTCCGTTTTGTCTGAGTTAATTTGTAGGCGGCTGTTTTTCATCCATTCGGCTACTTCTTTCATGCCTTTGTGAAGATTGGTTTTGGCGGTGTTAGGGTCTTTGGTAAGGCAAAGGATCAGTTGGGTGTCGTCAGCGTAAGAGATGAGATGTTAAGGTTGTGTTGTCGTGCGATGGATGCGAGGGGACTCATGTAAACGTTGAAGAGGGTTGGACTGAGTGATGATCCTTGTGGTACTCCGCAGATGACTTCCATGGCCTTTGATATGAAAGGTGGGAGTCTGACTCTTTGGGTTCTCCCGGGGAGGAACGAGATGATCCAGTCCAAGGCTTTTCCTTGTATGCCGATGTTGCTGAGACGTTGTATGAGGGTGCTATGACAGACTGTGTCGAAGGTGGCGGAGAGGTCGAGTAGGATGAGGGCAGCTGTTTCTCCGTTGTCCAGTAGTGTTCGGATGTCGTCTGTTGCTGCAATAAGGGCGGTTTCTGTGCTGTGTTTGGCTCGAAAGCCGGATTGTGAGGAGTCGAGGGAGTTGTTGGATTCAAGGAAGGCGGCGAGCTGTCTATTGACGGCTTTCTCAACGACTTTGGCAGGGAATGGGAGGAGAGAGATGGGGCGGTAGTTCTTAAGTTCAGAGGGGTCCGCTGTGGGTTTCTTCAAGAAGGCGTTGAGTTCGGCGTGTTTCCAGCTTTCTGGGAAGGTAGCGGAGTTGAAGGAGCAGTTGATGACATCACGGAGATGGGGTGCGATGATGGAGTCTGCTTTGTTGAAGATGTGGTGACAGTGCTATGTTGTCTGACTTAAACACATGTTAGTGGATGTGATGCAAAGATCACCATCATGCACTTAATCCATTGTTGAACTATTGTGTTTTTCATGTGTGACACACTCTGATGACCAACTTGCAACATATAAATTGAAGAACTGTTGAGCATGTCACCATAAAGAGCATATTTCAAAAATATTTTGGACACAGCCAAAAATTTTGACTCGCCATAATATTCAAGGTGCCCCTGTGATAATGGTTCTGTCTGACGACGAATGGGCTTAGCAGTGTAACAATGTCAAACTCTCAACATCTAAATGTAGTGTGAAAAGATGTCTGATGCATGAGTTGACGTTGTCCTAAGTTAATTTTATTATTCCTGCTTTGGCACTGAGTCTGAGACAGTCTGTCCAAGACAATGTTGCAACACCAAACCTTGCTTGGCAACAGAGGTCTGCTTACTTACATTAGCATGGAAATAAAACACAAGATTCCTCATCAAATACAAAAGTATTGTATGGGACAGATTTATTTTTCCAACAATCTGTGCTACATTGGAAGGGTTTTTCTGACAAACCTGAGATTTCATCATATCGGTCAGCCCTTTGTGAGACATGCTCACATTGTCATTGTGGTTATGTGACCTGCTCTTTGGGCAACTAACTGTCAATGTCAACTGGAACTGCTATTAGACATGACAATTACCAACATGCATATCAGTGCTGGGTGTCAACATACTACAGGTCTGTTCATACACATCATCATCATTACTCAAATGTATCTTCTGTAGTGTGTACAATCTGGGATGTGTCTACAATGGCTGGAGTAATGTACGATGGTTGTATTAACAGGCTAATAATTCAGTAGCTCAAACTATTGTGTTTTTATCTAGGAACCTGAATCAATATTGCTATTTTATGCCCTTGTACGGCTATAATCAATAATATCCCTATAATGGCATAAGAATCAGATCCATATTTAAGTAAATAGCCCTTGCAGTCCAAGGCACGGCAGACGCTACTTCCTTGGATTCCTAGAAAGCACAACGAGTTCTTTCGACACACCACACCTCCAGCAACCTGGGAAATCCCAATTTGCTTTGTTTTGATTTGTAATAGAACACCTGCGAGCACTGTAAGAACGGCCAGTTCTTAGTGACATCTTTATTGACGTCTTATGTCCAACCTTACGTCAAACCCGGCACCTTTCAGGTATAAATATACCAACGTTTCCTTAAGCAAACACACAGTGGTGGTTTTGGAGCAGAGCAGCTATCTACTTGCCGAGAGCCCAGCTGATGAGAGAGCCCACGGACGCTGCCCCTCCTCTTTGACGCGCTGAGAAAGACGCTGTCTTTTTCTCCAGCCGAGAAAATCCAGCTCCGGCGTTTCCAACCTACCCTTGCGGGTTGCTGGGATATCGAGTCCTGAAAGAGAGATACCAGACCTCCTGCATTCTATTCCCAAGGTACGGTGCTGACTAAACCCTTAAAGAGAATTCTTGAATCAGATTCTTGGCAAAACCAACTTAACTTAAACTGCTACTTACTTACTCCTTCCCACGTATTAGGCTTAGGTCAGGTACACCGGGGTAAGCGTATTTTAGAAGCACCAGTTGAGTACGTTAGTCAATGTATATATGTATGTATATATTTTATCCATTTTAAAGTATCTTATGGCTAAGAAACCATATCAATGCTTTTACAGTATTATTTCATAATACTCCTTTTACTGTACGTACTTTACTTTATATTAAGTATTGCAATTGTGGCAATTCATTTCTCTTGCATGAGAAGGAAGACTGCTCAATAAATTATACCTTTTATTGAAAACGCCCGTCTCTCTCTTCTCTGCACTCTGGTGAAACTAAGAACGCACAATTGACTGAGTGAAATAGCTGTCTATTGTTTTCACACGACTCTAGAGATATACTCTTATTCTGAAGGAGCAAAGTTGTCATGTTATATGGTTGTCGGAAGCTAATCGCTTCTTGTCTATCCCGGGAGGTTAAACTCCTCCTCGTTTATTCGAGAAAGTTTCTAGTGACCTCTGGGCTAGCTGGCAAACCTTAAGTCTGTTTTATCAATAAGAACTAGCTAGAGGTGCGAGACTCTGTTGTGTACGCTTTATCAGGGAAACCGTTGGGTTTGTTTAAAAAGCCCTCACCCACCAACCTAGTTGGTGGCATGCTTCATCATCGGGCCCACCACAGTGGCACCTAGCGAGCCCCGAGTGTGCTTCGACGCCATTATTGCTGCGGAGCTGGTATACTTGCTGAGTGTGGTGTGTAGTGAGTGAGAAAGTGAGATTTAAAAGCTATACAGTGGGTCCCAGTACCCGAGGGTCAGATAGGTAAGTTTTATTGACTGGGCCCCTGTTAGCGGATAAAAAGGCTGTCGGACGTGTTGGTGAATTTATGATTCCCTACGTCCAGTGCGGTCTACATGTTTCAGCCAGGCCTTAAAAACTGGCTTTCCTTAGTTCTATTGATAAAACATATATAAATTGGGGATCCGGACTAGCATATCCAGTCCTCACTCTCTTCTTTGATCAGGCAAACCTTAAGTCTAATATAGTCAGTAGAGACCTAGTCGACCTCAGTCCTACGTCTACACTGCTGAATATATTATTCCAATGCGCAGAGCCTATTGGAAATATAGGAACTACACTACATGGCGCCCAACGTTTGGTAAGGCGATAAAACGAACGCAAGACGTTAGAGTAACTCAGTCATGCTTTTTCACACAGACCCTTTTTCCCGTAAATACTCCAAAAGACGTCTGGAGTGGGTAAAAGGTTCAAATCCGCCAGAACTTAGTAGGAAGAGATTCCTATGTAGAGTTTTTGGTTTAGTCAATGTTGAAGGATACAGTGTTCCAAAAGATTGTGCACCTAATCTTTTGTTTTCCTTGAAACTTGATCTGCAACAAAAACCTTTCTGCCAGTAAAAATGGTGGAAAGTAAAGACGATAGGGAGGCAGCTAGAATAGCAGCGCAACTCCTAGAGGATGACACGAGTCTCCTACAGAATGACCCTAATGCTATACTCATTCCGGTCAACATAAGAAGAACTATAACTATTAAACCTATAGAAAACGGACTGACACCACGAGGTGGTACAGTCATATTCATGGTAGAGGCCCATAAATATCGGCAGACAGAGGTATTCTATTCATGGATAAACTTTCCAGCAGCAAACGCTGCAACACACAAATTCCACTATTACAAAATAGAGGAACCTCCGGATGAATACACTCCTTTCGAAGACGTTGAAATCCCATTAAATTACCAAGAGCACTTGCTCTGGTTTAAAGGCGCCTTAAAACATAATAATCACATAACCAGGCTCGGTCCACTAGGTAGACCAGGAGCAACGTGGTCGGTTCTAGCCAGTTACATACCACATCCAGACATTGATAAAATGTCAAGCGAAGAACTCTCAGTTAAAATAAAAGAATTAACAAAGACATATAGAGAGTTAGTTCAATTGGCAATGGAGGATATAACTTACCTCCAGAAATTGAAAGAAACAGATATAGCAGACCAACCAATTGAACTTGCCAGAATCATAGAAAAATCCTAAGAAGAACTAGGTAGAGATAGTTTGGGTGGGAAACCGGTAAAACCCCAACTAACTGAAAATCCTGAAAAGATATTTATTAAAAATAATCTAAACACTCCAAAAAAGAGCTGGGGTGGAAATAAACAGTCCACTACCAAAGGAAAAGATTCCAGTCCAGAGGAAGGTCTCCTCAGCGTAGAGAGAGATCTCCAGGTCGAGAAGACAAGTCTCCCCAAAGGGAGCCCTCTGAAAAAAGATACAACCTGCTTACAGGTCCTTGGTGAAAGCTTATCATCGAGACATCCTCTCTGAGAAGAATGGTTATTTCGCGAGAAAAATCGAAGCTGCCTCTAATTCCTGTAAGGAGCTTTTTGCCATTGTGCGGGAGTTTACGACTTCACGCGCTGCGTCGACTCAGACTCCCCCCCTTAAGCCTTGGGTCTGCGCGATTGCTGACTTTTTTACTTCTAAGATCCGACTGATCCAGGACTCCTTCCCTGTGCAGGAGCCTGAGGTGCCCTGCCGGGCGGAGAATGCCTCGGCCATCCTGTCCAGTGCAGGTCCGGCTTTGGCAGTCTTTCCTCCTCTCTCTATGGCCTCTTCGTTGGATCTGATGGCCTGTCTAAAATCAGGTTCTCCTCGGGATGCCTGCCCCGCCAAGTTTATTGCGAAAATGGCAGCAGTCATTATTCCATATGTGAACCCCCTGCTGAACTGCTCTCTTATACAGGGTGTGGTTCCCCAGTCATGGAAGCAGGCGATGATCATTCCCCTGCTCAAAAAGCCCGGTCTGGACGCGGAGGTGCTGGCGAATTACAGGCCTATCTCGCTTTTGCCCGCTTTCGCTAAAATCATTGAAAAACATGTGCATAAGGTGCGCGCCGATTATCTGGAGTCCCATGATCTACTGCACCCCACTCAATCGGGATTCCGCACCAATCTTAGCACCGAAACAGCCCTCCTGGAAGTTTCGGAGGCGAATAAGGAAGTGCTGGATTCAGGTGGCAGGGCGATGCTGGTGATGTTAGATCTGTCGGCGGCCTTCGACACCGTCCCCCACGAGGGTCTCCTCGCAAGGCTTTCTGAGATCGGTCTCAGGAGGACGGTGCTCAATTGGTTTCGTTCGTTCCTGGCGGGCCGTCGACAAACGGTCTGGGCCTCTGCTTGCTCCGCCGAGATGTCGCCACTGGGTGTCGGAGTCCCTCAGGGCTCAGTATTGAGCCCGACTCTATATAACATCTTCATGACCCCTCTGGCGGCTCTGGCGGAGTACTTCGGGGCTCAGATCGTTTCCTACGCTGATAACACCCAGCTCCTCTTCACCTGTGAGAGGGGTGCGGACTGCGACGGAGAGAGGATCCGGGGTTGCCTTGAGGCTGTATTTCAGTGGTTCCAACATAACAGCCTCAAGTGCAACTCAGATAAATCCGAGGTCCTCTTCTTTGGGTGCAGCTCAGATCCGGACTGGAAGGTGTGGTGGCCAGAGAACATGTTTCCACCAGCAAGTTCATCCCAGGTGGCTAAAAACCTAGGGATTAAGATTGACAACGGCCTAACACTGCGCTCACAGATAATCGGCCTCACTGGCACCTGATTTGGCCTGCTCCGGATGTTGCGTAAGTTTCTCCCTTTACTATCGGAGGAGCACAGGAAGATCACAGTGCAGGCGATAATTGGTTTGAGAATTGATTACTCGAACATTCTTTATCTCGGCCTACCAGAATATCTGCTTCAACGGCTACAGGTGGTCCAGAACTCGGCAGCACGGGCTATTTTTGGACTATCTCGCCGTGCCAGAGCCTCGGGCCTCCTGCAGGCACTGCACTGGCTTCCCGTCCGGAAGCGGATAATTTTTAAGACCTTGACTTTGGCGCATAAAGCTCTGCATGCCTCCGGAGCGAAATACCTTCAAAAAAGGCTGGCTTTTTACCACCCAGCCAGGCCCTTGAGGTCAGGATCCTTATTCCTCGCGGCAGTTCCTCGTGTTAAGAGGGCACGCATAGGTTGCCGTTCTTTTAGATTGCTGGCGCCCCAGCTGTGGAATACGATGCCAGTGGCCTTGCGCAGTACTTCAAACTTGCTGGCCTTTAGGAAGTGGCTCAAAACCTGGCTTTTTACTTCTTAGCTTTTTCCTTGGGCTTTTTTCACTGGATTCTCTGTTTTTTATCTGTTCTTTTCCTGTTATGTTATGAGATAGGTGTGCAAATCAAAGCGCCGGGACACTCTTCGAGTAGCCGTGCGCTATACAAAACCAAGTATAACATAACATAACATAACATAACATAACATAACATAACAACCTTAGAGATAGGGATAAAATAAGAAAACCTGACAGATATCAAGATGTTGATACACGTCCCTCTCGATCCTTCTAACTGAATCTTTCTCGATCTTCCTCACAGAAATCGGAAAGAAGAGGACGGTCAGAACACAGGGAAGAGCACCTCAAGTCCAAAGACAAGGAACCTGCTCAAAGTAAAAAATTACAATTTCCAAGAAAGAAGGTAGCAAGTATTAAAATAATCAAACATGCCGAGGATTCTGAGGACACAGCTGAAAAACGGAGAGTGGGACCAGACAATGCTAGACAGCGCAGCAGAAGTGACAATAGCTCGCAAGATCCTGATGAATCATCTGGAGACAGTGGACACCAATGAATACATTCAGGTGGAAACTGCAGATACCAGAGTTAGCGAACCTCATAAAATATACAAAATAACATTGCCTATAGAGGGAGATAAGACTAGGAAGGTAAGGGGTCTGTTTTGGGATAACCTTTCAAAAGGCTATGACATCCTATTAGCTGAGAAAGACTGGCCACTAGAGTTTGTCAGGGAGTGCCCTCGTGGCGAAGAAATGATTATGCCTGCTTTCTCAAATCATATTCCAATTCATAGAAAACACATACATGCAAGAAAATGGGCAGTAGCTCAAGCTCCTGCATTATATAAAAATCATGTAGGATGAGATGAGGACTCTCCTCCTCACAAAATCCAGTTAAAATATCAACCAACTGCACAAAGGCAGTACCCAATTAAGCAAGAAGCTAAAAAGCAAGTCAGGGAGATCTTAGATCAACTTGAATAGCAAGGGGTGATCGAAACATGCACCTCTCAAATGAACAATCCTTTGTTTCCTGTCTCCAAACCAGACGATTCATATCGTCTATTCTTGGACTACAGACACCGTAACTCATGTTGCAAGACATTTGCTTTACAAAACTCACACAGTGCAGCACTAATGAATAACATCGTTCGCAAAAAATACAAAACAACACTAGACATCTCTAATGGATTCTTTTGTCAAAACATTGCACCTGAAAGCAGGTATTTAACCGCTTTTTTCAATAATGGGGTCACAGAAAAATTTCTGTCGACTCCCACAGGGATTCAAGAATAGCCCAGGATTATTCTCAGCAAGGGTAACAGAGTTACTACAAATATATGATGATGAGGCATTATCTTATGTCGATGACATCTATCTCACAGATGATGACCTGGATACTCACTTGAAAAGAGTGAACACCATAATACTTGGGTTTGCAGCTGAGGGTTACAAATTCAACTTTAAAAAGTCACAAATTGCCCATTTAACAGTCCTATTTTTAGGATATGAAATATCAAGTGAAGGCAAAAGCCTAGCAGACAACTTCTTAGAAAAGTGCGCTGTACTCCAAGCACCAAAAACGCTGAAGAACTTACAATCAATACTAGGTTTCCTGAATTTTGGAAGAACTTACATTCTAAGTTATGCAGAGAGGGTTAAACCTCTCTATGAATTAATAAAACCTGATTTTAAACAAATCAATTGGACTCAGAAACACACAGAAATTTTGAGATCATTACAAACAGACATGTTAGCTAAAACAAAATTACAAACTCGCGACAACACACGCAACCTTGTAATCCGAGTCATCCCAGGAAGATGCAGATTCACATACCTGACCTCTAATGAGGGAGAAACGGTAACAATAGCTTACAAATCACATTTGTATACAAAAGCTGAAATGAAGTTCAGTTCAACTGAAAAAATCCTAACTGCGGTTCAGACTGCTGTAGCAAAAGAAAGGGCCCTAGCACAAGGTAAACTAATAATAATCGTTACACCGATACCAGCACTAGAAGCAGTAACAAAAGCAAGCATTCCAAATGCTAAAGCACTACATCCGAGATGGATCCAATGGGTTAATTCTCTTGCTGCAACAGACGTAGTATATGAATTTGATCCTAATTTAAAAACACAAGAATTTATACAATATGAATATGAATGTCCTCGGCCGACCGAAATCCTGCCTCTAGAACACTACGGCTGTATAATATATACAGACGGATCCGCACAACCCGCAGTTGGGGGTAAACAAGCTTACAGTGCTGCGTGCGCGATTGTTAAAGGTCGTTGGCACAAAGGGAAATTTAGACCACTGGTCACTAAAACGCAATCTCTAGGAGATTGTACAGCTCAGCGAGCTGAACTACTAGCATTTAAGATGGCGCTTGAAAATACCGATCGCGAATTCCCCACACTTATAGTGTGCGATTCATATTACTGCGTTCAGTCTTATAATGAATACTTGCAGAATTGGGTTGAAAACGGTTTCAAAGGTGCAAAAGGTGGCACAATCAAGCATAAAATGCTTTGGAAACAAGTAGTTCTTTTACAGAAAGAACTACAAAAGACTCACGTGATACACACACTGAGTCATCAACGTGATGGCGTTCACGTTGCGGGAAATTTATTGGCAGATGAAGCCGCGAAGGCAGCTGTGCAAACGGCTTCCGTAGCTGCTATCACCAGGTCAAAAACAAAAATAGACAGCGATATAATGCAAGCTGTCAGTGCGTCAGTAAAACAGGACAGAAAAACACTCCCGAAAGGCTTTCCAGTAAAGTACTCATACATAACTGATGCGAATAATGTTCCATTTGCTCGAATCCCGGGAGTGGGGGATAGGGCAATTCCAAACATGGAACACAGGTTAGGACTAATTACAGCGGCACACGAAGGGCTCGCTTCTGCACATGCTGGTGTTTCCGCCACAATATCATTATTAAAACAGAGATATTGGTGGCCGCTTATGAGAATACAAACTAAGAAATATGTTCTAGAATGTGAAATATGCCAAAGAATGAAAGTATCAACAGTGAAACGACCTGCGCAGACACCCCTTCTATTCTCAGATAAACCATTAGCATGTGTTTACCTGGGCAACTGTGGTCCCTTACAAAGGGATGGTAACTATAAATATATCATGGTCGCAGTGGATTACTGCACGAGATTCATTTGGATGTGGCCCCAGCACTCGGCTGACGCTAGAACTGTTATAAAAGATTTGCGAGTCTATATCGGCACATGCGCAATTGGCATGCTACATTCTGACCAGGGTCCTGCCTTTAGCTCTCGAGCTTATAAAGAGGCCATGACCAGCATGGGCATTGCATTGTGGTACTCTTGTCCCTTCCATCCTGGTGGAAATGGGATTGTGGAAAGAAAAAACCGGGACATAAAGCAATCTATAACGGCAAGGGTATTAGGCTTGGGTGATGGGTGGGTCCAACAGTTAACAAGTGTCCAATGTAGCCTTAACAATCTGCCAAGAAATTCTCTAAAAGGTTTCAGCCCGTACGAACTATTGTTCGGAACTAGAATGTATATTCAGGATTTAGATAGTCAGACTTCAGTGGTAGAAGATAAGAAAAAATGCTTTGACATCAAATATCATTTGGCTGTTTTACAGGACTTAAATGAAACAAGAAAAGACCTGAGCAACATAAAGTTAAAACAACAGCCAACAGCCACTGAAGATAAACCACCTGTCCCAGCAAGGCCTGTCTGGATTCCAAAGATTGGGGATCTGGTCAGAGAGAAGATCGCGGTGAAGAAGGAATTTGGGCCTTCTTACAGAAAAGCAGTACCTGTCTTAGCTGTCAGCGGAACAAGATCAGTTGTACTACCGCCCCTTGCTGGTAAAAAGGAGAACCTAGTTGTATCCATCGACCTGGTAAAACCACAATCATGTGGCCAATAATAAGTAGTAGGCCCAGTGGACTCCCAAGAAATAGCAGAATACCAAAATTTGCTACAATCCAAGAGGGTCAAACTCAGAGACTAATCACATTCGATAAATCTGCAGTGAATAAAAAAGGACTATGCAACAATGCCATGGAACTTGTGCCTCTTGAAACCCAAATTGAAACTGTTCATCAAGAAACACCAGTCTACAACGATGTAGCCTCAGACTATGCTAATGAAAGAAAAATTGAAAAAGCAAAAGAAAATTCGGAAGCAATTCCAACAATTGACAGACCTGCATCAGGCTACTTCATCAATTTTGATAACTTTTCTGAAGATCCAAGCGAACCTGAAGAAAGGCCAACAACAAAAACTTTCAAAAATAAAGTAACTGAAGTCTTTCACCAACTCAAAGTAACCTATCTGGTTTCTCCATGGATTGAATTTTGGATTGTGTTAGGTGTACTTTTCCTCCTGCTTTGTCTCATCATGATACTTTGTGTGGGAAAATTCATTGAGGTAAAATACAGTACAATGGACACAGCAAGTCAGAACATCAACTTGGTCCAAAAGCCACACAAGTCATCTCACATCGAGAAAAGAGAACTATCATCAGTGAATGTCACAGCCATTCCAATAACCGGTGGGGTAGCTTGGGACAGAACGGATTACGAAATCTGTGGCCCGGTTGAACTCTTGAAATATCCACATCAGTTCAAGGTTTCATTAAGTGACTTTGTAAAACCAAGTACATTCTCTGATGATTGGGACTTTGAAAGCATAAATAATATGATGTCAGATTTAGTAATGTCAGCAAAATTTACAGAACATGATTATTTACAGGGTTCATCGAACTATGAACAGATGTACTGTTATAACCACTTTGCACATCACTATTTGCATAAATCTGCTCAACCTAGAAATGTTTTTAAGTATAATCAATGGGAACATTGTGCAACTCCACCTAAAAGCAGTTCGAAAACATTTTATGAGAAATTCCCATACTTCTCAGGGTTTAACACAAGTGATGCAGAAACATTTTATTATAAACTGTTAGATAAGACAGGGATGAAAGCTATGTTAACAAATACTAAATTGATTTATTCTGAAACATTTTATGAAAAAATTATTAAATTTGGTTTTGATTTCTGGAAAAACAACATTGAAACAAAAACCATCTGGGGTACAAAAGAATGGCAGGTCCAAGGGTTAGAAGCATTATTTCGAGCCTGCATGATCCCAGAGCAAATAATGTTCTTGAATGACACCATTCAACAGACAACTTGTCTTGGCCTAGCTAAGATTAAAGACTTAAGCAAACCGTCTATACCAAAGCCAATACCTGATAGTAATACCACTACAGATATTGAGATAGACGTATCCCAAATTTTACACCAAAACAGAACACATCCTGATAGGAAAAAGTGGTTGATCTGGCCAACAGACACAAATAACTGTCAAGATAGATTCCTGAATAAAAAACAGGGGTTCAGAATGACCAGACCAGACCCTAGATACTCCCAGAGACAACATCCAGGGATAGTAACAGCATAAAGTGTAGGGAAACTATGCCTTGAATGGCTACAGACATCCACACTGGCTGAAATTAGGCAACACTTGACTTTACTTAAAGACGGTGCTGACTTGCGCGATTTCATTATGGGACCACGCAAACAGCGTCAAAAACGTTTCATAGCGGCCGGTATATACGCTGCGTACTACGAAGCTTGGAAAGTAATGCAAATTGAGACAGCAGAAAAAATACGAGAAATTGATCGTATTAATTTGGAAAAATCACTTTCTGTTGTGGACAATGGGTTAATGACTCTGTCCTCCAGAATATATTCACTGGACAGTATTGTATCATCTGCTATCGATATAATAGATCAGGACTTACTAATGTTACAACACGGTCAGTCCCAATTACGTTCTATTGTACAGCTAGGCTGGACGTTGCAAAATCTGCGTTCAGGCTACGTGCCATGGCGTTTGATAAACACAACGTCATTATTCTCTATCTTTAACCTTACTGATAAACAAATCAGTTTAATACAAAAAGGAGCAGACTAAACGATTCTGAGCATTGAAAAACTTTAGAGATTACCATTGACAATGTCAGAAAGACCTGTCATTGAATGGATAATAAACGGAATAATCACAATTCCGATAAACACTTTCCAGTTTAAAAACTGCCAAGAGTATATACCAGAGGGCCAGTATGAAAGGTTGGGTAAAGGGTACATTAAGTCATCATGGAAATTGCTTTACACACACACATGTTATAGTGAAAAGGAACAGAATGTATTTCTTAGTGGTAACAATTGTAAACGATCACTAAGCGGTATACTTCTGTGCCAAGGTATGGGGCCTGTGAGGGGACTTCAAATAACCTTTCATGCCACCAGCACGGCACACCTGCAACACAGATAGAGCCATTCTTTAGACAACTTTCTAATGGGAGTACGTTCTAATAATGGACCACAGCTGTTGTGGTATGGTGCCAGGGAAAGCATATCTCGTAAGCGTTAATTCCATGGTCACTTGCTGTATGCAAGTATTGTATCCAAACAGCTCTCCTGATACAGAGGCGACAATTTGGCCTTCTTTGAATATCTCTTCTATACGAATTGATACTTTAAACAGAATGAAATCTGTTCTTTTACAGACAACCGTGCCTTTAACGTCATCAAAAGAAACGTATGATCTTCAAGTTGCAGAGATACATACACTTTTATCAACTAATTGCCCTGTGCATTTCGTAGAAATGCTAAGCCAAATTCTAAATATGTCAGATACCAGTGGCATCGCACATGTATTTAAGACAATGTTTTCGGGACTATTAACACCATTTGAAACAGTTCTGGGCATCTTTCCCAATTTTGTCCATTCTGTCTTTGGCGGTCTACCACTACTTTTGGGACTGGTAGCAGGAATTTTATTTTTGATCCTCCTGCTCTGATATGGCAAGCCAAATCGCAGACAAGACTCCAGCAACGATGGAAGAAACGATCCCAGCTATACTCTATCGGGACAAGCAATCATTCTCACGACTGCACTGTTGCAGCATTTTCAAACTTGGTCGAACTTTCACCGGAAGCTGTAAACTGCTTTCTTGCACATCTGTCTGAAATGATGTTCTCCCCTGAACAGAAAGAATAACTTTTTAAGCAACGAGCACACAGCGTTCCCCTGAACTCTGAATTTGGCCTTCAGCTTTGATAAACAAAGGCTATTGAAAACATTTGGAACTATTTTCTCTCCTGAAAACGAAATTATTTACCTTTTTTCTGGCACATGTACTCTGCTTAAAGTAGAACTATTCTTAAAGAACAGAGCTTCTATTTTTAGTCATTCTAGAGACAATATATTACCTCAGCCTCTAGCACATTTACATGCAACTGTATTTATATGTGATGGAATTGCCTCGACCTTCTTTTCTGTATTAAGAGACATTTCATGTGTAATTTTCGCAAATCGTTCAGCTGAATATATATGCATCCTTTTTTCTGAATGATTACACTGCTTAATAAGCGTACAGTACCAATAATCTTTTGTGTATTTCGCATACATCATTTCAAATGCAAAAATTTATTTTGGGGTGGGTTGGAATACACATGCACCTTTAAATGTTTACTATTGCTTAGTTTTAGTAATGATGGACATTAGATCGTGGAGTGGGTATTGTGTTTCTATCTAGGAACCTGAATCAATATTTCTATTTTATGCCCTTGTACGGCTATAATCAATAATATCCCTATAATGGCATGAGAATCAGATTCATATTTAAGTAAATAGCCCTTGCAGTCCAAGGCACGGCAGAAGCTACTTCCTTGGATTCCTAGAAAGCACAACAAGTTCTTTCGACACACCAAACCTCCAGCAACCTGGGAAATCCCCGTTTGCTTTGTTTTGATTTGTAATAGAACTCCTGCGAGCACTGTAAGAACGGCCAGTTCTTAGTGACATCTTTATTGACGTCTTATGTCCATCCTTACGTCAAACCCGGCACCTTTCAGGTATAAATTTACCAATGTTGCCTTAAGCAAACACACTGTGGTGGTTTTGGAGCAGAGCAGCTATCTACTTGCCGAGAGCCCAGCTGATGCGAGAACCCACAGACGATGCCCCTCCTCTTTGACGTGCTGAGAAAGACGCTGTCTTTATCCTCCAGCCGAGAAAATCAAGCTCCGGCGTTTCCAGCCTACCCTTGCGGGTTGCTGGGATATCGAGTCCTGAAAGAGAGATACCAGACCTCCTGCATTCTATTCCCAAGGTACGGTGCTGACTAAACCCTTAAAGAGAACTCTTGAATCAGATTCTTGGCAAAACCAACTTAACTTAAACTGCTACTTACTTACTCCTTCCCACGTATTAGGCTTAGGTCAGGCACACCGGGGTAGGCGTATTTTAGAAGCGCCAGTTGAGTACGTTAGTCAATGTATATATGTATGTATATATTTTATCCATTTTGAAGTATTTTATGGCTAAGTAACCATATCAATGCTTTTACAGTATTATTTCATAATACTCCTTTTACTGTACGCACTTTACTTTATATTAAGTATTGCAATTGTGGCAATTCATTTCTCTTGCATGAGAAGGAAGACTGCTCAATAAATTATACCTTTTATTGAAAACGCCCGTCTCTCTCTTCTCTGCACTCTGGTGAAACTAAGAACGCACAATTTACTGAGTGAAATAGCTGTCTATTGTTTTCACACGACTCTAGAGATATACTCTTATTCTGAGGGAGCAAAGTCGTCATGTTATATGGTTGTCGGAAGCTAATCCCTTCTTGTCTATCCCGGGAGGTTAAACTCCTCCTCGTTTATTCGAGAAAGTTTCTAGTGACCTCTGAGCTAGCTGGCAAACCTTAAGTCTAATATAGTCAGTAGAGACCTAGTCGACCTCAGTCCTATGTCTACACTGCTGAATATATTATTCCAATGCGCAGAGCCTATTGGGAATATAGGAACTACACTACAAAACTATACTATATTCATGTGACAAATTATTTTATGCTCAGGAAAAATTTAACTCGAAGTAGCGGTGGACATGTAACATGTTCACAAGCTGACCTGTACACATTTTACCATGTCAAGGAGCCATGATACTTTTGAGTTTTGGATCAGATCATACACAATACATCACATATGTGTCTGTCCATTGTTCCTAAATGACATATCAAATTGAACGTGTTGTGAGTACACACAGACACAGCTTCCGTCAAATCATTGATTTGTGGTGACATAGTTGCTACCATGGGGGCAAACATCATATGGTGAATGTAGTACATTCTATTTACTTTAAAATAAGTTTGTATGGTTTTTTTGTCACTAGTTCATGTCAGAATGCCACATCACTTTGCAAATGGTAACCAACAACAGATGTGACATGGTCAGTGGAACTAACTTATCATCATGTACAACAGTCTACAATTGTAATTGCCAGCAGCATATCTGGCACCCTTGCACAATCATGTCAGGACGTATAGATGTTTGTGATGCTGCGTGATCGGCTCTAAGACATGGCAATGACATCATTAAAATCATAGTTTCTTTGCTTGTACATAGCTAGGGTGTTGTGAATCATATTAGGAGTTGGCACATCAAGTCAGGAAGGGCAATGTTGTCCCCCAGCATCACATGATGCTGATGTGCATAACTCTTGACTTGATGCAGCATCATCACACCAGAGGTGAGTTTCACGTGATGCACATCCAGACTGTGTACAATGACATACAGGGCCTGTGGAATGATTGGATATTCCAACACATATAATCCAAAGGTAGGGGTGATGCACTCACCAGTGGTGTGTGTGTCCATGAATGCATCCACATCTCCTTGTGTGATCAAGGGTCTTCCAGCTGTAGAAAATGTATAGAAAGTGCGATTAATGTCATTGACATCACATTTTACTAGACTCACAAGCATCATCGATGGCTAATTGATACAATGTCATTCACTGCAGTAGTCAGGTGTGGTGCCACATTAAATACATGGTACAATCTGCTTATCCTATTTTACCCACAACACATGTCAATGTCACCCTGGTGGCCTAATGGACATCCATGCCATGATCTGAGTAACATATCATACCACAACTTGTTCCACAGCTTCATGATTGACGATTTGGATCTCAAACCTCAATATATGTGACGTTTTTAGGTCAAATCTGCTCTTTCCACTACACACAGGTGTTTCACGACCTTTGACATATTGGTGAACTACATTGTGTATCTCACTGAGATTGACAGCCAATTGATCATGTGAAGTATACCAATATCAAAGCATGTAGGGGTGGCACAGTATATCATAACAGGCATGTATTTTTGCCATATGACAAATTCAATGATGGGTGCATATATGTTGTGCTCAATCTAATTAGTGTCCTGTCGATTCTTCCTCTGATGTGATACAAAGTTGGTCATGTATTTACCACATTGTTGAATAAAAAGCCTTTTTAGGGGCTCACAGATGCCCCGGTCCTTAAACCAACAAAGAAGAAATTGTCACAGAAGCTGTACTATTAAAGAGAATACATTTATTAACCTCACATGAGGGAGACTGTGTCAATACGGTACCCTCAGGCCACTGTATGAGACGGTCCCTGGAGTACAGAAACCATGGGCCTTTTATGGCCAGTTTATCGTTGAGTAAGCATAAAGACTCAAAAAGAGGCGGTACAAGCATACACACGAATAGTTATTTTACATATATGGACTAACAGAAAATACTTAGTCAACAGAGTAGGAGGAGTAAAACAACTGCTGACATCAGTTAAAATAGCCTGACAGTTACTTCAAGAGCAGGTGCATTCTCCTAGCTACAGACTTTTCTGAGAATGTGCAGTGCTCTGGCTCAAAGCTGAAGGAGTTAACTATAACTGATGACTCAAGCAGAATACAAGAACAGGCAACAGTGAAGAGTGAGAAAGTACAAGGTGAGTACATGGCGAACTAAAATGGCTGCTACAAACAAAATGGCTTCAGCTGATGCTAACAGCGATTTCAGCTAGTTTTCACTGATGGCCGTTTTAGCATTAGCTGAAGACATCCGGTATGAATTAATAGAAGCAAGGAAGTTATCTCGCACATCTATCCTCATAAATTCATTAATATCCTGATCCATTGCTAGATGGGCATTTACATCCTAAATATTTCGTTAAGCGGGTATATATAAGGTATAGTCAGTAGCACACAGGTAACAGAGCATTTAGTCCATAATGAACACATAAATAGCAGGAGAAAATAATGGCTATTATTATAAACAGAACTATCAATATTTTCCAACCGCAAGCAGAAAGTAAATCCCAAAACCATCCAGTCCAATTCTAAGTTTCAGGGCTCCGATGTATTTCAGTGACCATCTATTTCAACTTCAGAATAGCCAACAGCACATGTCTAATATAATATCCTAATAAAAAACATTTTTAATAGACCTTTCCAGTGTTCTTTTTATGAGGGCTAGGGTATCAAAGATCACAAAAACAATCAATGTGTTGGGGGACCAGGAGCACCAAACGGGGCTATGGGAATTAGGCTGAGGAGCAGCAAAGGGCTGCTCCTCCTCAAAAATGGGATGACCAAAGGGGTACATTGCTAAAAAGTACTTGAAGAATAGAAGCCGCTCTACAACCAGCCAGAGGGGAGTCTTCTCCCTGTGTCCGTCTGAGCCTCACAGGCAGGCTCCTATCGTTCATCAAAAATTATTTTCCAACGGTGGAGCTACCCAGCTTGTAACTCAAACAGACAATCAGGGCCCAAAGTTTATTTTCTTTCTTTCAGGATAGGGCACCCACCCTCTGGGGCAAATGCCCTCAGCGATCCGGTCCAGTGTCTCAGGAAGTGCACAAGTATTCCTCACTTTAATCTAACAGGCACCAAAGGCACAGCACCTATACCCTGAACTCAAGTCCTTCCCTAACTCCTGTGTTGCTCCGCTGGTGCACTGCTCTTTTGTCAGGGCAACGGATTGTACCCAGTTTGCCCAGGCACCTCTTGATCAACAAACAGGTACAGACTTGCATTCACTTGGGGACCAGGACTCAGAGGCCTGATGTTGAAGTATCTGCAGCAACCCTTGTTTCAAAGGGGGTCACCTCAAGCAAAAGCCTCCTTGCCGTCCTTGTCGGTCTGTGACTCTCTCAGCTGGGCATCAAAAACTGGATCCACGCAAAGAATTCTCCATCCTGATTTATGACCCCATCTTTCGTCCAAGACAATAACAGGGGTACACACTTCACCGTTTTATTACAGGCCCCAGTGCTTCAGGTGTTCTACCTTCACTCTGGTCCTAGTTGCCAGCAATGGCTGTGCTGGCTCCCATTACATCAACTCCAGCTGGATGAGCGCTGACTCCCCAGGCTGAATCTGTTGTCCGGGGCCCTCTGGCAATAGTTGTAGGGCAACAGATATCTATTGGTGGACAAAAGGGCTAGGGTATCAAAGATCACAAAAACAATCAATGTGTTGGGGGACCAGGAGCACCAAACGGGGCCATGGGAATTAGGCTGAGGAGCAGCAAAGGGCTGCTCCTCCTCAAAAATGGGACGACCAAAGGGGTACATTGCTAAAAAGTACTTGAAGAATAGAAGCCGCTCTACAACCAGCCAGAGGGGAGTCTTCTCCCTGTGTCCATCTGAGCCTCACAGGCAGGCTCCTATCGTTCATCAAAAATTATTTTCCAACGGTGGAGCTACCCAGCTTGTAACTAAAACAGACAATCAGGGCCCAAAGTTTATTTTCTTTCTTTCAGGATAGGGCACCCACCCTCTGGGGCAAATGCCCTGAGCGATCCTGTCCAGTGTCTCAGGAAGTGCACCAGTATTCCTCACTTTAATCTAACAGGCACCAAAGGCACAGCACCTATACCCTGAACTCAAGTCCTTCCCTAACTCCTGTGTTGCTCCGCTGGTGCACTGCTCTTTTGTCGGGGCCACGGATTGTACCCAGTATGCCCAGGCACCTCTTGATCAACAAACAGGTACAGACTTGCATTCACTTGCATTCACTTGGGGACCAGGACTCAGAGGCCTGATGCTGAAGTATCTGCAGAAACCCTTGTTTCAAAGGGGGTCACCTCAAGCAAAAGCCTCCTTGCCGTCCTTGTCGGTCTGTGACTCTCTCAGCTGGGCATCAAAAACTGGATCCACGCAAAGAATTCTCCATCCTGATTTATGACCCCATCTTTCGTCCAAGACAGTAAGACTCCCCAGGCTGAATCTGTTGTCCGGGGCCCTCTGGCAATGGTTGTAGGGCAGCAGATATCTATTGATGGACAAAACAAAAGATCTTTAGACAAGGCATATAAATAATCTATCAACAGAGAGGATACTCTATTTCAGAATACTTCTTTAGTCTTGGGGCGCCCCATACATTAGCAAGGCACCCAAGAACCACTTCCTCTATCTGAGAGTAAAAAAAAAAAACCTGGACCTATTATTGGGATTAAAAGGAACATTTTGGTGAACCGACCAGAGTAAAACGTATAGTACACTACACTTCTACTTATGAACCTTCCACTACTTGTACAGGACTGCAGACACTTCTAAAATTATTTTCCTTACGTACAAACACCTCCATTTTATGCTTAGGACCATGCTCTCATGTTATAGGCGCAGCAGGAAAATCTAAAAACTGCTAATTTAACAGGGATTCTTATTACATAAATAACTAACAAAACCTCAACATAGTGGGTACATGAATCTCTCCATCAGTACCTTTTGTGACAATCAAACTCCTATAAAGCAATATTTTCCTTCAAAATGTTTGCTGCGGATCACACGGGCATCTTTCCTAATATTTTGAACCCTTGTGCATTCTACTTTTCATGATCTGGATTATGTAACATCTTTTTCAAAGAAAACAAACCCTATTCACCAGCTCTAATAAGGGCTGTCAGCTCAATTACAAGGACTAACTAATAAGAGACTAGCAATGCCCTTGCAAAACTGTATATAGCATGAGAATAACATAAACAATAATGGTGTTATCACCTGAGAATTTTAGAACAAAAACTACCCACATATGGTTCCCTTTAAAGGTCGAGTAAGGGAACATCAATGTAGACTACTCATCCTTTCATAATTTCATCAGACAGGATGGACAGTAACATGGCATATTTTTGTATTAATTTTTATTAATCTTAACAATTTTAAAACAGTATTACTGAATAGCCAATTAGATGTCTCATGGCCATTCCTAGACAGCTTAGACAGGCTCAAAATTAAGTGAGAAAAAAAGAGAGAGAGAGAGTAAGAAAGAGAGAGGGAGAGAGAGAGGACATGAATCAAGAAAAATTACAATGTGTTACTTAATTTTGCTTACCCTTAATTTGCCCAGGAGCTAGTCTCGTCCCCCATTTGACAGTAGGTAACCGAAATAGGTGCCCGCCTGTCGACAATATTTACTCTCTTTTTTGGCAGCTGGGCACAAGCTGTGTAACATAATAGCACATTAATGCAAACTTTATTTCATAGCCTTTTGATCTGGCTCTAGCACAACAATTTTGAGTGAAAACCATAATTTCTGTATGCATGGCAGAGCTATTCTCTGCATATGGTTTACAGACACTGCTATCCCTTGATAATGTTATTCCTTAGTATAAACCCCACCTGCATATCTCCTCCCCTTGTATTATGTCTCAAGAAAACAGTGATATCCCATATGCTCCTAACCGAATATGCAATATTTCCTTTAGCTAATGTTACCTAAAACAGATCTGTGGTGTCCAATCTTGTTCCAGGAAGGCTTAATCAAGGCCATAACTTTATTGAAACAACTAAGTAAATTCTTCCATTTCTTAAATGTGGTTAAATTACTAATGGCGATATCCTAAATATGATTAACATACATTTGAGAATTAATTTTGACCCTAATTTCCCTAAGCACATTATAGCCTCAGACATCATTAGAGCAACATTTACATTACCTGTAGTGTTTTACCCTATAATGTTAGAATCAGGAAATGTAATTAATATAAGGGAATTAAGTTGTTTAACTATTCTGTAACATTACAACCTCCCATAGTGTAATGTGGAAATCACACACTGACAGTGACTCTTTGCGTGGACATTTCACGTTCAGTAGTACTGGTCAGTTCTAAATACAGAACTTGGCCTCTGACCCTTAAATCTGTGGTCCCCCATCTGAGAAAGGCTGTTTCCATGTGGCGATCACATTTGAAAGTATTTCTCGAGAAGAATTACTGAGGGGCGTCCATCCTGATATTTGAAAGGTAGGATCTAACTTCTGCTGTTTTTTTAGAATCAAACATTTTATTAAGCGGCCTAGTAGCACAGTACACAGCCCAGCTGCCTACATCAATTAACCGGCAGGGCGTACTCCTACATGAATCATACACAGCGTCTAGGCCTACAACCCAGAGGTCGGCCCCCCGTATCTGTGGTTGCATAATCACCCCACCGGATGCATCGTAACCGCAATTTTGAAAAGATGAAAGTCCAAAAAAAACAGAAAAACATTTCCACCTACCCCTCCCCCCTCTCCTCCCTACCACCCCCCCTCTGCCCCCATTCCCATCCCAGCCCACCCCACTCCGCATCAGACAGATCCAGGAACAACTATCTCATAGGCACCCCCCGTCCCTGGGGCGTGGCTCCCAAAGACTCAACTGCACGTCGTGGCTCCAACCAGCTCTAGAGGGATAAGTTGAAGAATTTGCAGATATTTCGGGCAAGTCACTTCCCGAAGGTCTTTGGACAAGAGCTGCAGGAATGGCGCCCATAGAGTTGCATATTCCGACCCCCTCCCATCCATGCCTAGAGAAAGACGCTCCATAGCAAGGGTGTGCCACAAACGCTGGAGCCAGTCTCTAATGTCAGGCACCGCGCGAGCCCCACCTTGCCAACAGCACCTGTCTTACAGCTAGTAGCACCAACTCCAGTTGCCGGCCCATAATTGAGCGTAATGGGAAATATTTAGGATGTGGCAACCCAAGTAGTGTGTGTTCCGGGAGTCGGGGCAATGTTATCTTGAACGCACTGTCTAACTCATCAAGCACCATCTTCCAGTAGTATTCTAATTTCGGGCAGCGCCCCAGGAAGTGTATCAAATTCCCAGACATCCCGCACCCCCGCCAACAGAGGCCTGATTTGGCTTTATCCCACTGCGCGACGCGCGCCGGTGTATAGTACCAGTATGTTGCTGTCTTGTATGCTGATTCGGTCCCTGCCGTGTTGGATGTCGTGTGATGCGCCCGATAGAACACCTGCTCCCATTCCTTGGTCGAAAGGGGCTGCCCTAGCTCTACCTCCCACCTCACCTGTGCCTTTGTGCGCTGTTTTGAAGGGCAACATAGGATCACAGCATACAGCTCCGAGATGAGGCTCCGGTCATCAGTTTTACGAACAAGCCAGCGTTCAAAGGCCGTAAGAGGTCGTGACATAGATGACACATTAGCTGGGCTGGTCGCCCAATGTGCCACCTGAGCATGGAAAAAGCGTCCCCGGATCCAACGGAAAGTATTCCGTCCGCAACACAGGGAACGGGATCAGTCCATCCAAGTCAAAGAGCATTCCCACTCTCTTGCAGCCCTTTCCGCGCCAGCGGTGGAAGACCGGCGAGGCACGCCCTGGAGGAAAGTCAGGATAGTCCACGATCGGCGTCATAGGTGAGGGGAAGGAAGTCCATCCTCTACGCAGCGCCAGCTGGTCCCAAGCCCGTAGCGTCGGGGAAGTCACCAGGGAGGAGTACAACCCCCACGCTCTATGTCTACGTGGCAACCAGAGCTCCCTCCAAATATTGCAGCCTCCCACCGTTTGATCCATAAAGAGCCAATGTTTGCTGGACATGTGTCTGTTCCATTCTACCACATACCGCAGACAGAATGCCTGAAAGTATGCTGCGAGTAGTAGTAGGCTTTATTTCGATATATAAAACATATCATAAAAGCAAAACATCACAGTATGAAAACAATAATCGAAACAAGCAACTTACAATTCATTATACCATTAAAAACATCTGATCCTTTACACGAGGAAAACATGACTTAAAAAAAGGGGACACATTATTGGGTCTTCATTTCTTTAGCGGTTCTTATGCGCCAAGCCCAGCCTAGGAATTTTGCCAAACAGATGGCAAAAAAAGGTCTTGCGTCCGAGAGCAGTATTCTTATAGCTTCCAGGTGTGAGCGAGTTCCCAGGCTCCTGCAAAGAGGCTTCAACCACCTCCGTCTAGGAGCCAAATAGGCTTGACACTCAAATAAAAAGTGTGCGACGGATTCTGTTTTTAGCTCGCAGAATGGGCAGTAGGGTACAGTTTGCAAGGGTGGTTTCCAGGTAGAGGTAAACTGGCATAAAGGTAAGACCCCAACCCTAAATTTAAAATATAATGCCCTATCATGTGAACTGTGGATCAGGTCCAAATATGGTTCTCTGGAGGGGATATCTTTAACCATCAGGAAATTGGCAACAGTTTTTGGATGGTTTGGTTTACCAAGTCTCTCATTATCCACCCAAGACCAATAAACCTTCTTCAGTTCTTGTTTGGGTGGTGCTGTTTTATTTTCCCACGCGGGTCCTAGACCAAGCATGTACAGTGCCTTCTTGACCTCTCTAAGCCAGGCGATCTTGTGCCAGCCAGGTAAGGACAATACGTCTTTTAGGGCATCTGCATAGCTGTGGAGTTCGGGGACGTTCCAAATTCTGGACCACAGTAATAAGGGGCGTAGTTTGGCTTGCTCACAGATTGGGCGAGTACCTGCGTCGAGCAAGAGTGGGATTGTGGGGGTGCTCTGGGGTAGCCTCATCAGATCTTTATGAAATTTGTTTTCTAGGTGGGCCAAGGTGTCAACTCTCTGGGTTCCCCAAAGTTCTGCGCCATACAGTGCTGCACTCACAAACCTACCCCTATAAATGTCAAGAAGTGGCCCAACCGGTTTTATGGAGGAAGCACGCTGTTCTTTGAGTAGAGCGCCAACAACCCTCTTATGGGTTAAAAACACTTTTTGATGGTGGGCCTTCCAGCTCATACTATCACAAAGACGTATGCCTAGATAGTCAAATTCTTTGACCCGTTCTAATGAGACAGAGTCTAGAGTGGGGGGTTTAACAGATTTCTTAGGGGGATTGAGGACAAGAAATTTGGTCTTGCCAATATTTATCGCTAATCCCTTGGTGTCACAGAAGGCCTTGAAGCTGGAAAGTAGTGACTGTATGCCTGCAGGTGATTTCGAAATCAGAAGGGTGTCGTCCGCAAACAGGAGCGTCGGGATTTTCCTTCCTGCCAGGGATGGTGCATCTGCAGGATGTTGAAGAAGGTGCTCCACCACTCCGTTGACGTAAAGCGAGAACAGAGTGGGGGCAAGCACACACCCCTGGCGGACGCCCCTGTCTACTGGGATACACGGTGTTTTTTCTCCCTGGGCACCCCATCTGATTTGGGCAAAGTTGTTGTCATGGAATTTTATCAGCAAGGCCAGCAAGTAGGGGGGTAGACCTAACCCATCAAGGACCATCCACAATAATGCTCGAGGGACCAGGTCGAAGGCTGTTTTTAAGTCTATGAAGACTAAGTATAAACTGCCCCCTCCTAGCACCACTACCTTCCAATAGAGCATTAAAAGGCGGAATGTCTGCTCGACGGTGCCTGTCCCTGATCTAAATCCCGCTTGGAAATCAGACAATATCTGATTTTCATCCACCCACTCCAGAATCCTGCCCAATACCACTTTCCCCGCTACCTTTTGCGTCGAGTCCAACAAACTGATGGGGCGATAATTGGCTGGGTCTTCCCTGCTACCTTTCTTGAAAATGGGGACTACTTCAGCGCCCCTCCAAGAATCAGGGAAAGACCCCCCCAACATAACCTCATTAAGAAGTGCAGCAATTAATCTGCTCCAAAATGGGGGATTATTTTTTATCAGGTCGCCCGGGACCCCGTCGGGGCCTGCCGCTTTGTTGGAAACAATACAACCAATTGCCTTCTCTACTTCCACGGTGGTGAATGGGACTTCATTTGGTGGGAGATCTATGGAACTGGGCCATGGGAGCGGGTCTGGTTGCAGAGGCCCTGTATGAGCCGAATACAATTTCGAGAAATGGGCAAACCAGACAGCGCCAGGGATATTGCAAGTCAGTTGTTGATCAATGGGCTTGTCTCTTGATCTTAGCAAGTCCCAGAACCCTTTAGCATCTTTCCTTGTGCTCGCCTCCGTTAGGTCACGCCAAAAGTTGAAATCATATGTCCGCTTAGCCTCAGCCACAGATTTCCTGTAAAGTTTCCTTGCAGACCTGATGGTAGCTTGGTCTTTTCCTTTTACTGCGGCCACAAGTTCACCCTTAGCAATTCGGCAATTTGCTGTGAACCACTTTTCGCTTGCTCTCGAGGCTCCTTTTGAAGCGGTTCTGAAGCTGGGTTTGGGAATGATGAATAGCCCACTTAGTGCCGATACAGTCTCTAAAAATAGCGATAAGAACATCTTGCTGTCGCCCTTTGTGATGTCAAGCTTAGATTCAGCCTCTAATAAGATGGTTTCAGCTTGTGTCATCCTTGCCTCATCTACTGAGACTCTTGCCCATTTAAGACGTCTGCCACAGTTTGAAGGGAGGATCTCATGTGAGGCTTTCCATATCTGGTTGGTAGTTTCTTGAGAGCCCTTCTGCCAGGGAACAGAAATGGTTAAAGCGAGAGGGTTATGGTCGCTGTCGCAGGTCTCTATAACCTCCATGTCTTGATGGTATGGCCAGAGGGTATAATTGAGCATAACAAAGTCAATTCTGGATGAGTGACCCGTCCTATTGTATGTATGGGCACCCATGGGATCTGATTTAGAACGCCCATTTGTTGCTCTCAAATTATACTCCATACAGAGAGCATTTATATCGATCGCCCTTTGTGTCCATTTAGGAATCGGGTCAAGGTTCAAGATGGGGATACCCCTCCTATTATCCTCATCGTTAGTGTCCAGAATGTCTTCTTTAGCTAAAGGCTCAAAGCAGCAGTTAAAATCGCCTGCCAGCAGGACGAAAGAGTCGGCGTCGCAGGCAGCCAGGTTGTTGCTTAAGCCTAAAGAGGTTAGAGATCCTCCGTTCCTGTTGCCCCTTAAGTAGAGATTAAATAGTTCTAGTTTCCTTCCCACTTTGTGATGGAGTGTGAGCCATTGAAGGTCAGAAGAATCAGTGGGCCTTTGGGAAACACTAAGGTCTAGAGCTATGTTGATCCAGATAAGAAGACCGCCGGACGGGCGTCCTTTAGAGCCTTGGTGGTGTACAGCCGGGACGTAGTAGGTCGAGAACCCCACTCTATGTCTAGGTTCCTGGCACCAAGTTTCCTGTAGCAGACAAATGTCATAGGGTGCCAGGAAGGTGTTCCAATCCGGGTTATCATTGTTACTTTCAAGGCCAGCCACATTCCAGCTTAAGATCTTCAGTGAAGATTCACCAGATGAAGAGTTTTTAGGAACATGAATGGGTAAGGGGGGATTATCCTCATCCGGAATAGTTGGTATTGAAGGAATCTCGATCCGGTGAAGTGCGGCGGGGGCAGCTCTGTCGGGCAGTTCGATCTCCATTAGATTAGATTGAACAGGAGGAGGGGGGATCGGGCAGTGGCTATCTGGCCTCATTTCCATCCTCGTGCGATCTAAAATAGCCATTTTAGTCAGTTCCATGGCACGGGGTGTGCGAGTCAGAAGGCCGCCTTGGCTAGTTGGTGGGCCGTAGGTTTGATTTCCAACTATGTCTGTGACATGTGGAGATGATGCTTTTTGTAGTTGTGAGCAAGCGGGGGACATAGAGAGTCAATCGACCTCCTCCAGACCTCCAAATCTATTGTAAGTTGAAAGGCCATTCCAATGTAAAAGAGTGTCCTTTTGCCTCGTGGGGTGGGTGTTCCATGGATGATGCTGCACCAAGGACCAGTTATCCGCTTGGGTATGCACTTGGCGTGGAGGATAAAAATAGGATAACGGCCTTGGTATGACTAAAGATTCTTCGCTGGTTGGCCAGGAACAGATATGGTGTGCCGTATGTGAGTCTTCGAAAGTTACAACAACACAGTCCCCTTGCTTAGATTTCTTTGTTGGGCCCACCCAGGGTATTCTACGGACCATCATTACTCGGCTTCTTTTGCCATTAGGAATCGGTCTGTTGACGTTAAGCCAGTGCATTGTTTTGTTTTTCAATGACCAGTGGTTTTCGTATTGGTCGTATTGGTCAGATTCGGGAAGCCCAGTCCTCCTGCCGCCTTCGGGGATGTGATTTCTTACAGAGGCGAGTTTTAATTTTTTTTAAATTAATGTGTGCTGTGATCTCTCGGGACTCACTGCTATTAGCTTTGCACATGTTCAAGTTAATACGTTTTTCCCAGAACAACCTCCCAATTCCCTGGTCTACCTCCCCCTTTTCTGCCAAGCGCGTACCCTTCTTGGCACCTGCTAAAGCCACGCTCCTCCTGGAGCATGGCAGGTGTTATTGCAAAACTTTCTGGACTTCTCACAGTCTGCCCTACTGTGGTTATTGGTGTCCTGGGCGCTGAATGCTTTACCCTTGCTTTGTGCTGTCACCTGTGCTTCAATTAAGGAGAGCATAAACAGCTTTTATGCTCTTGCTGAAGTTCTACTCGGCTCTCCGGTTTGTGCTGTCAATATACCTGTGAGGATACACCCTCAGCCTAGCCCAAATATACCACACATTCGGTCACTGCACCAATAAGCCCTCTCTAACGCTTAGCGAGAAGTGATAAATCAAAAACTTACATGTACATGAGAAGGTGAATTAAGTGAACCACGAGAGCATTTTCGGGCATAGCAGAACACTTTGGCATCCGTACCTGCTGAGGGCGAGATAAGGCAACAGCAGCTGGGTCCGCTTCTGTCCCCCTCCCGCCGCCGCATTAACCACCTAGCGGCCGCCGAGCGGAGGGGGGCGTCTGGCACCGGAGGACTGCAGGGATCAAAGACTGCAACTCCCGCCAGCCCCAGCAGCAAGAATAACGCGGTGAGAGCGCGCCAGGCGGCGCTTTAAAAGGCGTCACCCCGGAGGAGCAAGGGAACCACGAGAGCATTTTCGGGCATAGCAGAACACTTTGGCATCCGTACCTGCTGAGGGCGAGATAAGGCAACAGCAGCTGGGTCCGCTTCTGTCCCCCTCCCGCCGCCGCATTAACCACCTAGCGGCCGCCGAGCGGAGGGGGGCGTCTGGTACCGGAGGACTGCAGGGATCAAAGACTGCAACTCCCGCCAGCCCCAGCAGCAAGAATAACGCGGTGAGAGCGCGCCAGGCGGCGCTTTAAAGAGGCGTCACCCCGGAGGAGCAAGGGAACCACGAGAGCATTTTCGGGCATAGAACACTTTGGCATCCGTACCTGCTGAGGGCGAGATAAGGCAACAGCAGCTGGGTCCGCTTCTGTCCCCCTCCCGCCGCCGCATTAACCACCTAGCGGCCGCCGAGCGGAGGGGGGCGTCTGGCACCGGAGGACTGCAGGGATCAAAGACTGCAACTCCCGCCAGCCCCAGCGGCGAGAATAACGCGGTGAGAGCGCGCAAGGCGGCGCTTTAAAGAGGCGTCACCCCAGCGTCGCGGGAGCGCGCAGGAGCGCGCGGGAGCGCCCGGGGCGAAGCCCGGGCAAAGGGCGGGCCGTCTGTGGCCGTCCGGGGCTGACGGCGGCCGGGCTGGGCTCCCCCTCTAACGGTGGATTTGTCCCCCTCTCCAGGTATTTTATTCAAGGTACCGGTTATTGAGTCATGTTTGTGCTGGAAATTTGCTGACCATTGATCTAATTCCATCGTTGTATAGGGGTTACATAGGTCTGCTCAGCATTTCCAACTACATTGAAACACCCACGTGGGGCTGGCATTATGGCTGGCCTTGAACTGAACTCCTCGTTACCTGCAACTATTGGAGTGAGTATACTGGGCCCTCTTGATAAATTTTTTGCACGGGCAAAAAGGGACATAGACAGAGAGATAGAGTTGGCAGAGCGGAGAGCAGAGCGTCGCCTCTCTATTGAACTGCTAAAACAGAAACCCTTAATACCCGCCATAATTGAGGTTACTTCAACGCCAAATAACTCTATAGAGGGAGAGACAGATATAGACCTATTTAATACAAATGACATCCCTTTGATTTTTAAAGAAGGTCTACCTGAAACAATTCACAAGGAGCTTGCTAGCCCCATTAACACCACCCAAAAACTATCGCAACCTCCTGAGGTTATTGCATTGAACTCACCAATAACTCAGGATTTAGACGTGTCATGCCACCCCTTGCCCGTAGCTATCTCTATCATAGAAGAAGGGACACAAGGAGGAAAACACATAGATAATCCACCAGTTGGAAAGACACAGAGTAAGAGAAGTCATGAAGCTTGCCATTCCCCGCCAAGGAAAAAGGCGAGAAAGGCAGGGAGTAGAAAAAGGCCCACAACTACAAAAGTAACATCGCTAGCAAAAATATTTACTGATAAAACTAATAAGGCCACTGCCAAAGAAGCACCAAGTAAGCCACAAGCAGAACTGAGCGCGCCTCGATCTAGCAAGACGCACGGGGGACTTGTAGAGGACATTGAACACCTCCTCAGATCCTTCATGCTTCCTATCTTAGAGAGGGTGAAAAGGTTGGGAGAAACTGTGGAGCGTATTCTGGAAATACAAACATCCAAGGTAACGGGACAAAGTAAAGGGAATGATAATGGCCAAGTAGATACACACCCCCCACAGAACACCTTTATTCATACTAATGACCAGCCAAAAAAAAACCCTACCTATAAGGACAAAAAGGCGACACCAAAGGGAATTCTGGTACCCCAGGAGGGAAAAGCTAAGATCATGACTAAAAAGGTGCCAGTAGAGGTAGAGGCGAGGAAAACAAATAACCCGCCACAAAACCAGTACACAACAAATCAGAAAAGAAATGTAAATCTACCCCCAGAGTCACTAAACTATGTTATCATATTAACTGGGGTCCCCAAGATACCAGAGGGCAGTATAGAGCCAGACACAAGCCTAAAAAATAAAGTAAATCATTGGCTGCGGGCTAACAGACCTCTCCCACCACACCTAAATGGGGAGATAGTATCTGTTAGACGCTGCGACTGGGTGGGAGTAAGGCCAAAAGATATAGACGGCGATGTGATCATCATAAACTTCAGGGATTATAGGGTGGTTAACCATATCTCTGACTGGTTTTCAGGAAGGGAGGAGGGGACTGTAACCACTCGAAATTTGAGTTATTTTTATCCCGAAGGTTTGATGAGGCCCCGTATCCACTCCTCAAAGTGGGGTCACCGCAATTCACGTGCATCAACTAACTATAGGCAGCAACCCAGCCTAGTTAGGCACAGGTACCATGAGCAGCCACCTGGCATCTTGCCGCACTATTCTAATAGATTTGACCACAGCCTAAGTAGGCACAGGTATAATGATCTGCTACCTATCTCCTTGCCGCATTATCCCAATAGATTTGATCATGGCCCACATAACAACTATCATCATATAAACCCAAATCCTTTTTGGAATATTCCACTCCATAATCTCTATGAACCACTCTCGGGTCTAGACTTAAACGATTGACTCGATAAATCAAAAAATAAGCCAAAATATAACCAGGTGAGGGGAAAGTATGTATAAGAGTCTTTCATCTGACCAAAGAGCAGGAAGTAAGAGAAATATGACCCTAGTCTATGAAATAGGGATGAAGAACAAAATTAAAAAGGTAAATAGGATAAAGGATAAGGGCGATGAAATTATAACAGAGAGGGCAATAAGGAAGAATGCTGTAGGGAAAGCGAACCCGTTAATTAGACCAAAAGAACAGCTTATAAGTGTAGTAACGTGGAATGTGTGTGGGATTGCCAACAAAGTGACAGAAACTCTTTGGGCTGAGTTTGTTACCAATGTGGACATACTCTGTGTCCAGGAGACATGGGCTTTAAAGGAGGTGCACATGGATGGTTTTAAAACCTTCCATGTTCCCGCAGTCACCTCCAATCATGGCAGGAATAAAGGGGGTCTATGTGTCTATGTGTCCAATCGTCTTAACACCAGTACCAGTGTAGGTAGATCCACGACACCCTACTTTCAATTGGTCACGATTAATTTAAATAGTAGAAATGTGCTGATAGTTGTCAATTTTTATAATAATATTGAGAACGCACATTTTAGGGAAGAACTATTGAAAGTCTCCAAAGAAATGAGGGAGGTAAAACCCTTAAAAGGAAAGGAATTAATCTGGATTTGGGTTGGCGATTTTAACGTGAACATATGTTCTAGCAACACATGTGGTTTCGAGGAATATGGGGTGGGGGAACATGGGGATAGCAGTCACTTTGCACACCATACTAAAGGGGAAATCTTAAATGATATCATGGCCAAGTTTGACCTAGGGTTTGCAAATAGGTTATGCCACCCCAAGGTCGAATTTACCCCCACCTTCATGGCAAGAGGACTACAGTCAATCATTGACTTTATAATTCTACCGAATAGGTTTGGCAGTAGGGTTACGAACTTTAAAACTCTTGCTATGGGCCTGAGCGACCACCTACCATTAAAGATTGTCCTTAATATACCGGGTGTTAAAACAACCTCACTAACTGAGACTTTACCATGGACCCAAAATTTAGCGGTATCACGCCAAAACGGTATTGCTTTAAAATGGAGCATGGCCGATCCTGAAAAAACTTTACAAAGAATCGTGCATGATGCTCTCCCATCACTACTTGTATGTTTAGAGGACAATCCCACAAGTGGAGAAATATTGGAGGCCTTTAATAACATCACAGAGACCATAAAGGGTGTTCTGACCAGGAAGTGTCCAAAAAAGAACAACACCCCCAAGGGCTGGTTTGACACCGAATGTACTAAGGCACACAACGTGCTAAAAAAGGCCCTAAAAGACCCAGTAAGGGATCTTGAGACGATTCGAGCATTAAGGAAAGCATATAAAGTAGCAAGAGACCAAAGAAAGAAAGCAATTAAGGAAAAGGCTTGGCAAGACTTACTGGTGGCAGCGGAAAGCAGAGACCCCAAGTAATTCTGGCAGGTAGTCAATTCACCATTCATTAACAACAAGGTGACAGCGAAAATAGAAATCACTATTGATGAAAATGCCTGGGTGGAGGTTTTCTCTAAACTGTACCACTCTGACAGAGCAACAATTACCGAGTAAACATCACCGGATCCCACTAGAGTTCGAACTTGAGGAGGTCAAGGTAGCTATTAAGTCCTCTCAGAATAACAAAGCTCCGGGCCCAGATGGGATCCCAAGTGATCTTTACAAAATGAACATAGATCTTTGGGCACCTATCTGTTTACGAGTAATGGGGGCTTGTTGTGATATAGGCTTCATTAAAACCTGAGCAGAATCATTGATTATCCCAATATACAAAAAGGGGGATAGGGAAAGCCCATCAAATTATAGACCGATATCACTTTTAGATTTGCTAGTAAAAATAGCAGGTAGAGTAGTCCTGACTAGGCTACAGGACTGGGCAGAAGAACATAATATCTTGACCCCAGTACAATATGGATTCCGGCTAGGGATGGGTACTGTGGAACAAGTGCTAAATTTTGTTCTCTTGCAAGGGAAATAAACCAGCGCAAAAGAGGGGTGTTTTTACGCAATCTTCGTCGACCTTTCGTCGGCGTTTGATTGTGTTATACACGATAAACTTTGGTCAACATTAGAGGAGATGAAAGTGGATTCTTCGATAGTCCTCTTTCTAAGACAATTATATATGAATGCCTCTGCCAGAGTTAGATACGGTTTGGGAGGGGAATGCACGGGGTCTTTTCGCATACAGAAGGGGGTGAGGCAGGGATGTGTGCTGGCCCCATTTCTTTTTTCTTTATATACTAACAGCTTGGAGAAGGAACTGGGTGCCAGCAACATAGACTCTCCTAAGGCCGGGAACACGCAGATCAGCTCCCTTTTGTATGCGGATGACGCTGTGTTGATGGCAAGAACAAAGGTTGGCGCACAAAAAGTGTTGAATAGATACATAACATACATGGAAGAGAGGGGCCTCAAACTGAACGCAAAAAAGTCCTTTGTGATGGCATCTGGCAAAGGTGGAGCCAGATGTAAACAACTGAAAGCGGCAGGCACCCTACTACAAGCCACAAAAACATTTCCATATCTAGGAGTTACTATTGAGGCAACGGGGGGCTGGGGTCCCGAGGTAAAAAATAGAGCGCTAGCATTTAAACGTTCAGTTGCGGCTATAAAACATTTTGCTAGCAAACTGGGCAGAAAACAACCTAGCATAATGCTCAATATATATGTCGCCAAATGTAGAAGCATTGCCCTGTATGGGGCTGGGATATGGGGGTACCATGATGTGACGATGCTCCAGATTATCGAAAATAATTTTTTTCGATATCTTTTGTCTCTCCCAAAAAGCACGTCAAATTATAATTCCCATGCAGAACTAGGTATGGATTATCTGACAGATTTGATTAAAACCCAGCCAATTCTCCTATGGAGGAGAATTTGGGCGACGCAAGAACTGGGCCTAAACCGAGAAATAATCATGGATGTCAAGTCATTAGCCTATGTTAAAAGAATCAAATGGCTTGAGTATGTGAGGAAAGCCCTGACGGACATGGAAAGGCCAGAATGGTATCATAAACCTGAACTAATTGGGAAAATCCCTAAGAAAGCCTTAAAAAACCTATGTATGGAACATTTTAACACCTTAAGGCTTTGGAACGAAGTCAGCAAAAGAACTGTGCTCGACCACCAGCCGTTGCTGACTACCTACAAGATGCAACCGTACTTAACTTTTGTCACTTTGGGTTTTGAGCGCTTTGTCCTGACTAGATTCAGGTTTAATATTTTCCACCGACTGGTCTCATATCCGGATAAAAATGACTGGAAAAGAGCTTTGGCCCCATGCCCATGTGACAATTTATCCACCCAGTCGACCTTCCATCTTGTACTTTTTTGTAAACTGTATAAAAAAGAGCGCGTGAAATGGCTGAAATCCTATCTAAGAGACGGGGCTTGGAGGCAATGTAGGCCGGCCTATTTAAATCTCCAACAATTAGGAAACCCTTTTTGTATTAGTTCCATGTCAATGTTTTTAAAAAGTGTTGTAAAATTAAGGAACCTATCATGAATTTATTAATTTTCGATTAATCACCTAAACTTGATTTAATACTGTTTTTTTATAACTATTTATTATATGTATTTGCAATGTGATTTTTGCTTGTATGAACTGCTTTTATGATTTTTTATTACTTGGTGAAAATCGAATAAAGCAATTGACTTCAGTCAATAAGATATAACTAGTGAATTAAGTGTTCACTCTGCCTGGTAAATACACTACCGCTGTGCATTACTTTTTTATTGATTTTGTACCCATTGACTGGATCCTTCATGCAGAGGCCCAGCACATAGGGGTCGATTAGGATGGCGGAGGGATTGCTCCCGCCGGGCTGGCAGTAGCCACCGCCGGCCCGGTGGGGGCAATCCATCTGCCATCCTCACAGAAATGACCCCCCGCCACATTAGGATGGCTGGGGGGTCCGCGGCGGACGGAAAGACCGTCCACCGCTTTTCCCCGCGGTCGCCTTGCGACAGTGACGGAACAGGGCAAATATGGTGGTGTGTCTATCAGACAATGCCAGCCATATTAGGATGCGCTTTGGGGAATGCCTTTCCACCACGGAAAGGCATATGGTCTTTGCTTTGGGGGCCCGTTGTGGGCCCCCATGGTGAAGGGGGGGATAGGGGGTGCACATGGGGGGTACCTATGGACCCCCCTGCGTTTCAAAGTAAAACATGGCAGGCACCGCGCGGTGCCTGTCATGTTGTGCTTTGAAAAGCACAACATGCATTTTTGGCATTGCGGCCGCAATGTTAAAAATGCGGGATGCACCCGCCACTGTGGCGGGTGCATCCTAATTCGAGGCACGGGACCTCCGCCCTTATGGCAGACGGTCCCTGCCCACGACAGGATGGCAGACGGACAAAGTCCGTCCACCATCCTAATGACCCCCTTAGTTGACACTGGCCAAATCGAGAGAATCCCAAAAAGATCCAGAGCCTTGTGGGCTCACAGATCCTTTGTTTTCAGCGTTCGTTTGGTGATATGCTCTTCCTTTCATCATCAAAGGTTATTCCCTTTATAGGTACAAATAAATATTCATTGTAACCCAAGAGGCAAACATTTATTTGAAGGCTCTTTCTTTCGGCCTGAAAACACACGGATACTACGGGGTTGATTTTAAACCAAACAAAAGTTGTTTGTGCTGCGTTGTACCAGGAGGAGAGAGCATAGATATCTACTAAGATCTGGAACTGCTACTGTTTTCACAGAACTGCTACACAACAGTCTTCCTAGTAATAGGCACAATCCTCTGCGCTATAGTTCAAAGATGTATGTGTGATGTGATGGCTGGCATAGATTTTGTGTACTGGACAGGTACCCTTCCAGTATAAAGTTATATGCCTAGACAAGCCTTTAAACTTTTCAAACATCAGATGTATTTTGTACAGTGCAGCACACCTGCAATTTGTGACCAATTAGGAGAAACTAAAAGATTTCTCCTATTTAACCTCTACCTCAAAGCAGTAAAAACTATGGGTGGCAGCATGAGAATGCCCATTAACCACTCATGGGTCATTACTTTTAGGGTTACTTGGACATTAAATATTTTATCAAACCTTGGTGTCACTATGCACCAGTTCAAGGTCTTAATAAATCTGCCCCTTTGCTTCCATTTTTTCTGACCTGATGTTTTATTGCCTTACACGTTGCCACAGTGTTCTTTCGTTTTGAGAAGCTATTAATGGATTGTATCTTCACAACAACACATGAAGCTTTTTTTTAAAATTGACATCTTCATTGCAACTGTGATTACTTTGTTGGGCTGTTCCTTGGCGCAGACTCACAACTTTTCATTTGAGCTAAATCTTGACTTTGCATCCACAGCTACTTTGAGAATCTAGGAATCCTTGGATGTCAATATTCTGTACTCAGGCAGGACCACCTGCAATTAGACCTTCTAATATTGACACCAAGGGGTCGATTCCGATTCAGTTAAAATCCCTCCGAATAGCCGTACGGAGCTTTTTCCCCAAAGCAGTTCTCCATACAAATCGTACCGAAGACCGTACAACTCACAAATCCGTACGAATCGCATTCGAAACGCGCAGTACGCGATGTCCGTATGGATCGAAGCTGCATTTTCTGACCCAGCAAGTGCGAATCATATCGACAACACTCCGTACGACTCTTTTTCTACGGGAGCTTAAAACGTCCGTATAAGCAGATTTCGCCTTGAAATGCGTACGAAACGGACCCCCCGGGTACTGTGCGTACACCCCATGATTGCAGGGGTACGGTAAATCGGGGTACGGTGCGTACACCCCTGGATTTCAGGGGTACAGTGCGTATGTTCCCGTGCGTACACCCCATGATCATAGGTGTACGGACCATATCGGTACGGTTCGTACACCCCAAGGTCGTAGGTGTACGGTGCGTACACCCCGTGCGTACACCCCTTGATTTTAGGGGCACGGTGCGTATGTGAAAGTTTGCCCTCCTTACGAATTGCTCATACGGGACGTTTACCGTAGGAATCGCGTACTCATTCCCCGGTCTGGATCGTACTTGGGGGGGTCTTACGGCATTTTTACGATTTGTACGGTTCACTATGCGGGTCGATGTCGTACAGATTTACACTTCATTTTCGTAAGGTTTGCAATGATTTGGACGTATTTTCTCGCAACGGATCGTACGTGATTCGGACAGATCCGTATGATTCATACGGAAATGGCTATGAATACGAATCGTTGTACGGATTTGTTTCTCAAATTGGAATCAACCCCCAACTGTGGACTGAAAAGCAAAAGGATGCACCTTCACACTGACAGCTCTTCACTTCTTATGTGCTTTTGAACAAGCTTTGTCAATGATAATATTAATGCTTCTTTCTATGAGGCAAGACACAGTGGGGCTTATTTACAAGCCCCATGCGTCACCGGTAGGTTACTTTTTCCAATATTAACAGTGACGCGCTGGTGGTACAAGGGGCTTGTAAATAAGTTGCTGTGCAAATCAAACAATCCTTAACAAGAGATAATTGCCAAAATGACATTGGAAGATACATTTTCAAAATCCTTGAAAAAGAATTGCAAGCCAATATTCAACCCACAGGCAGGCACCGAATGGAATTTTCTAAAAACTTGACAAATAATTTACAAAAAAGAGGAGGGATATGCATATAGTTTATTTAAGACTATAATTAAGGCATTTGGGTCTAGATATTTTAAACCAATTGGAGAGGGAAGAAAATATTGTAGCAGATTTTGTTTTAACTATCTGATGTTATATCTGCAATTGAATGTTTCTTTTTCATGTAACAGATTAATGAATATCGTGAACCACAAAACTAGTTTTAGGAGAATGACAGGTCCACAATTATTCTGTCCCATATAAAAACAAGAGTGTAGCTGTAATAGCTATGTAAACTATACAGAGTGTTGATGTCAAATCAATATGTAACAGACATGTTAGCATCAGTGACACCATGGATGATTGTCACTGCTGGGTGCATTGGTGTGTAATATGTAGACTATTGTCTGTTGATCATTGGTATGAAAGTAGCAGGGCTCTGTTATTTCAGTCATTCAACACTCTTAAAAGTGTAGTCAGTGAGTGGTATGTTTGGCTTTTTGAAGCTTGTCAGTGTCTACTGATGCCTTTGTAGGACTCTGGTAACTCTGACTCAGTGTCCCATTATTACCTGTGTGTCTCTCACTCTGCAAAGTCTATTCTAGTGTGTTGGACTCCCTGGCCACAAGTGTGTGTACATACATTGTCGAAGAGTTTGCATGGTTCTTGCCACCAATTATTTGTATTACATGTCCTTTCCTGTCTTGATTCCCTGTATAGGAGCTGGCTGGTACCACAGAAGTCTGCCTGAACAGGTTACAGGGATAGGCCTTCTTACTATTACTACCTAATTGTTCCTTTTACCTGAAGACTAGAATGTCTTGCCCCTTCGACCTATCAAATGCATTCACCCGATTGCTCCATGGACAGTCTTTTCCTGTTACCTCTGTCTATTCAATACATTTCTCTAATGATTTGTGATGTAACAGGCGGCATGAGGTCTTGTTCTAAAGATAATGGTGACTGCTCCATCCCGATATCTTGTATCCTGATGGCTGATAGGAGTAGAAGAGGAGCATATTGAAACAGAAACATAAATATAAATTGGTCTCCACAGACAAAAATGGAAAAGAGTCAGAAGAAAGGTCTGTGTATCAAGCTATAGCAGGATGGAGGAATCTCCTAAAGAAGTAAAATAGTCAGGAACAGGAAACTTTACACCTTTGTCAGTCCTCCTCAACCCAGCCGTTACACATTGAGTTGGCCCGCCTCCCAGCCTGTTATCACCATGCACACTCAGTGAATAACCCATCAAGAAATAACTGTTCTGTTTTTATGATAGTGACAGTGGTATAAGTTCCTTTTGGGTAACTGCTGTGAACAGGGTCGTCCTTGGGCAAGAGCGCTATTCATTTTCTCAATAATCTTCCCACTTTCTTTGTTTGTTTCCATCTCATCTCTATTTTAGCCCCTGAATTGGTGATTCAGGTTCAGGGAAAGAGAAGGAAATTTGTGTTCACAGGTGGGTCACTTCTGTTATGGTAATCACCCAGGACCTGACTGACCTGTGAACACGAAAGGCACTTCGCTATGGTCGAGAGCAGTGAGGCTGGCATGGCACAGACCTTTAACAACTCTCAAGATTGCCCAGTTCCACCCCCCCCCCCCTGGTTTGCTCCACTACGTCCACGACAATGGGTTTTCTGAAGAAGGTAGTGGTTACAACTAGAATAGCAGCAATAGGTATTTTATTCATGCATTCATGGATGGATGATATTAATAAAGTGCACAGTTACCCCCAGCAGGGTGTCTGGCGCTATGCACAAATAATGGGTACCACATACTACAGCATCAGACAGCAGAGCAGGGTTTTCTCATTCCCGCACAAAGCATAGCACAAAAGCAGCGCTCTTTAGTTGTTTCATACTAAACGCTATTATCTACTGCACTTAGAAAAGGCGCAAGTGTAATGGCAAGGGGGGGTTGATGGGGTGAGTTTAGAAGGGGTGCAAAATATGGTTTTGCCCAGGGTGCATTTTGAGCAAAGGTCATCCCGGACTGTGAATACTCTGCTATGAATGTCATTGTGTATTTAGGAAGTCGCTGGCTGGGCAGACTATTGAGTGATGAAGCCTTCTCCCTGTTCATGTACTATGTTGGGGCAGGGAGTAAAAGCAAGTGCTCTGTGTGGACCAGGAGGAAGCCGTTTCTGATTGGATGCTGAGCCACTTGCAAGAGCTGAGGTGCCTACACAAGGGGAAGGCTGCAGACAGTTATTTAGAGACCAGGCATCTCACGGTATGAATGTTTGTTTGAGAAATAGGTATAAAAAGAAATACACAGAAAACACAATGTAAAGGAGGGTCTAAGGGGAGAGTGTTTTAAAGACCTGCTTGCATCCTATCCCCCAATCTCACTATCAAAAACACACAGGGGATGCTAAGGGTCTAGAAAAAGACCAGCCCTCCACACTACATCTGAGTGTACAGATATTTGTAGCTTTTTCTAGACCCTTAGCATCCCCTGTGTGTTTTTGATAAAAAGAAATACTGCTGCACTAGTGTAGTCAATTTCCCCACTCAAAATGTAACCATGATTATGCAGCCCTGGAGGAGAAGGAAATACAAAATATTTCCAGTGCTGACATTGCTGCAGTTGTTAAAGAGGCAGTAGGCACAGCCTTAAATGAGCATCAAAGAACTAGTGCCTGATAAATAACGATGAGAAACAGGATAGTGATCCCAAAGACAAATATGCTCAAGAAACACATTTTCAGGAACATTTGACTCATATTAGGGAAATCGAGGGGATTAAACAAGGACCACAAGAATAAGATACCAACAAGAGGATAACTTGTATGATCAGTACAATGGATCTAAAGTACATGTCCTATAACTACGTGATGTAATCAAGAACATCTTAATGAAAGAGCAGAAAGGTGTCGCTGAAACAAGCAATTCCCGATTTGTATCTAAAACATAGTCTGTTTAAAATTTTGAGGATGAGTTACCACAAAACCCAAAATGGAACTCTATACTTTCTTCCTTAGCCTCAACCCCATTATTAGCCTCAGAGGAGTACACTCTGCCAGATGTAGTGGAAAGAGAAGTGGATGGTGCCTTCAAAAGGTCTATGCAGCAGCAAATTCCTTAGTAAGAACTAGCATACAAAAGTGAGTTCTGCTAAAGGATTTCAAAACCCTTTTTGATACCATACAGGAAAATGGAATCCAGTCCCTATTTTGGGCATATAGAGCTTTTGGCACAATATGTATCAGATACATCATTCGGTTTGTGTTTTTTCTGTGGCTGCAATGGCAGGAGAGGAGGTGGCATGCAGAAAATGGCTATGGATGAAGCCATGGAAATTAGATCCAGAGCAAAGATCCCTAATACATTGTCTTCCCTTTCTTGGTCCAAATGTATTTGGAACTGAGCAAAATTTATTTTTTTATTTTTTTCGAAGTTTTAAATAGCGCAAAATTGACCAGAAATCAGGTATCAGAGCACTTTACATGAGCACCAGTTGCTTAACATGAGGACACAGTCATTTTTGTTAGGCATGGGGAGATTAAGTGATTTGCCCAGAATTACAGGATGTTGAGCGTCATTGCCAAGACTGGAACCCTAGTTCCCCAGATTTGAAGTCAACAGCCCTAACAGCTAGGCTACATCCTCTCCACATCTAAATGATAAGGTAAAAAAAATAGCGTAGAAGAAGAATATTTAACAATCTTTTATATTCTCTGCATGAAGAAAAACATTAATTAAAGTGCCCAGGACAACATCTTCAAGATACTTGGTGTCCCTTTCATGGCTAGGCCAGTAGAATTGCGGAGGCAAATAAAATCCCAGGTGCAATCAGCTGAGCCCAATGATCAACGACCAAAAGCCTGATTATATCACCCAAAATGAATGTAGAGACTTAAAGAGTTTTATGCCCAATGGACTTGATGATTGCAAGACAAGTGTGTCTTACCGTCATCATACTCTATCATATTTAATAGAGTTTAAGAAGTAGCTTCCACAGCCATTATTTCAGCATACTCATGTACCAAAAAGCAAGATAAATAGGCAAGCAGTGTTTAAGGGGCACAAGCCATAATCCAGAATAGAACAATGATACCAGTACCAAAGGACCAGAGAGGTCAAAGTCTGTATTCAATTTTGTTTTGCGTTTTAAATCAGGAGGAATTTGCCTGATTTGTGGATTTAAAGAATCTAAACAAATATGTCCAGCACAGACATTTCAGGAGGATTCGTCTTCAAGCAGTTAATTTTCAAAGAGGTCTTCTTGGCGACCCTGGACCTACAAGATGCATATTTTCATTTTCCTATTCACCCAAGCAGTCAATGTTATTTAAGGCCTGCTCTAAACAACCAACCTTTTCAATTCTAAGCTCTTCCCTTAAGCCTTTTTTTCTTCAATAAGAGTTTTTATAAATGTATTATTACCAGTGGTGGCAGCCTTGCAATTATAGTTGATTTAGAATTTCCATACCTTGATGATTCAATGTTGACTGCTTCTGGTTCCACTGGCATGAAAAGCCTGGTAGAGAGGAATCAAAGGAGGACCTACAAGGCCCTCTATGCCTCAGACATATTTGGATGCACACAGTGGAGCATAACTTGTGCCCTCCTGTGTGCATGCACATAGGTTCCTGCACTTACGAGGCCATGCCGTGCAGAAACCTTATGAGGCGTTCCTATGGCAGTGCCTTTTTAAAAGGCACCAGCACCTTTTAAAAGGCACCGCAATGGAAACCACCATGCAGCCTGCCAACAGACTATGAATAAGGGCCTCATTACGATGTTGGTCAGAAAGGCTTCGAACGGCATTTGGATTGTCCGAATCCGTGCCTGAACCGGTGTTTCCGACCGATTCAGAAACATTTCCGAGTGGCCGATTACGATGGTAGGTAACAGTTTGGTCCTTCCGACTCAGTTCCGACAGACATTCAGAGGAATCGAGTCAGTCGGAGTCGACCAACAGATTACGATGTCGGATTCAGACAGCCTTTCCGACTTGATTTGTCAGACATGGATCGGCTGACTGATTCCAAATTTGGGGGCCTGCAGCAGCCCCCCCTTCACCCTGAGGTCTCCGGTTGGGCCCCTGCGGGTACCCATGGAATCCATCTTTGCAACCATGCACAGTGTCGCAGGCACCATTGGGTGTCCACCTCAGGGTGCACAGTTTTCTGCAACCACCCCTTTCTTCAATGGGACCCTGTGTTGTCGGTCGGAACAAAAGCTCCCATTGAAGTCAATGGGAGTCCAACCGAAAGGTGTTCGGAACCATCGTAATCGTTTGGTCAGATTCCCCGAACCTGAGTCGGTCAGAAACCATTCCGACACTGAGTCGGTCAGAATGCTTTTCTACTGTCATCGTAATGAGGCCCTAAATCGTAATCTGGCGGGTGAGCAGCGCGAGCTTTGGCGTAGCCGTGGTGCAGCAGTTTGCACAGCTACGTAACCGGTCTGCAAATTCTCGTAATTTGGCCCTAAGTGTTCATTTTCCATTAGATTTCTCAATGCTGTTATTTCTTTTAATGTATGATTTTCCACTTTATTTCTGGAGATAGGGATGGACAGTATTTGGATTTACTTTTTAATTTACTCTGTTTCTATGTATAGTTCTTAAAAGATCTCCTTTTCTTGTCATATCATCGTCTTTGAGATTGTACATCAGATCAAAAATATCTTTAATATTGGGAATCTGTGCTATTGTGAAATCAATTCTTGGTTCTTGATTTTAGTCTTGAGAGCTGATTTTGGAGGTATGGATGCATGTATTTTTGCCAATTTGTGTTTGCGCACATATTTGTAAATGCCAATTCTTGTGTCTGTGTAATTGAAGTGGCTCTCTGGGCTGAAGGAAAGACCTTTCTTAAGCAATGCCTTTTCTTTCTTGCTAATTTGAGAGATTGAAAATTAAGTTTGCTTCTTCATTTATTGGTTCTTCCTGTAGAGATTGTGGAGAGAATATTGTAATTTGTCTTTAATACCTTCTTCTCTTTCTGGTTCTCTTGTAGAATTTGAATCTCCTCTCCCGTGCCCTCTGCCTCTGTCACTTCCTGTTCCTCTACCTCTGATTATTGTTTGATCCTAATGCATTAATCTTATCTATTCTAAAATAGTGATATTCTGTTGGGGGTTTCTGGTGCTTGACCTTCCCCTTTGCTTAATTCCACATCCGATTCACTTGTAGCGTCTCCTGTTGCAGACATTGGTTTGTGTTGAGGATAGTTGCATTTTAAAGCCTCAAATCTTTTGGTGAATGTTAATATCCTGCCTTGTATATAATCCATTCCATCTCGAGAAAATGTCCTCATTTTACGTTCTTACATTTTGTCCTTGCAATTTCTAATTGGATTTTCATTTCTTTTCATAGTTCTATTGATTCATCTTTGATTGAATTTAAAGATATTTTGGAATCCATTTTCTCAATTATTCTATGTACTTCGCCCAGATCTATTTTGGCATTATTAATGAGGATTTTCATAATTTTAAGGAACATTGCATATTGTTTTGTCCCCATTATTCCAATAGTTGTAAAGCTCCTTAGTCCCCTCATGACCCTGTTGACCTCTATATACTTTTATAATGCAATCACCTCCTAGCTCGTATTTGTTCCTTTCTTGTACATCCTTTCTAATTGAAAAAACAACTGTTTTATAAGTGTTTCCTTTCCCACCTGTGTGGTGTCATTACTGGCAGTGAAATTAATTTCAATGTGTCTGCCTGAAACTATGTTGCCGCTTTCGCAACTCTTCATGCTTTACGCGCTTCCATGCTTTTGTGTTTGAGTTTATTAAGTACAGATTCAGTGTTTTTCATCCAACTTGATAGGCGGTGAGGGCTAGGAGGTGTGGGCACTGGTGTCTTATACCGGTTAGTTGATTAGGTAGGGCGCGTTTCTGGCTACGCCCTTAATCATGAACAGCTTTGGCAAAATAACAGCAAGCGAGGCAGAACCACCAGCGACTCCTTTCTTTTATTCTTTCTGCTCATACGAGCCAGGCATTCTGGAACTGGTAGTTCACAGTGGATAACCTGAGTGGGTTGCTGCTGTACAATCGCTTAAAAACAACATTTGCGGGAAACCAACCAATGTCTCTTGTAGCCGCTCTCTAAAAAACTGAAGTACCTCCTGTTCCATATGTCTCTTATCCAAGTGAACGGAGACGGACATGCTCAGATATTGCGATGGTGCCTTTCCGTGGCCAGGCTGACCACTAACAACAACCAGAAAAGAGTTGCCCCCTCACTGGAATGGCCCTCACAGGTATGTAGATGCTTCTTGAATGAAAGCAGCTGCCCTGAACATATTTACTCTCTTCTTCCTGTCCGACACGTTTTGGGCAACGAGAAGTAAGACATGGCAAAAAGTAAAGGACATTCCAGGTTTTTTAACCTATTTTTGATGTACGATCGCAGGACAAGTTTTTAATGTGTCATTTTAGACTCAATATGTTACCAAATATATTGTCTTATCCATCTGGTTTTACTTTAACAATTGAGCAGAAGGGTGCCTGCGGCTGCGACAATAGGTCTCCGCTGGACACCCTTCATTTTGTACTTTTGTGTCTTTTTTATCAGATGCCTCGACATAAGTTTCTGGTGGCTATTTTGAAAGAGGCAAAGTTTTGTCATGCCAAAACTGCCTTACTCTTCTTACAAAGAGCAAACGACATGCGAACATTATGTTCTATTATAAATTTTTTAAAAGTGGCAGTAAGATTAAAAATTACAAGAGGTTAATGTTAAGGAATGAATGTATATTATACTGTGTTTTACAACTGTGCACCTTTGTTTTTTGCTAAAGTTCAGACATGCTATTTAATTAATTTTTTAACTGTGCATATGTATTTTTATGTTGGTCTTTAATCATCGAAATAAAGATTTACTGAACTGAACTGAACTAATCATTAGTGCATACCTCATAATATGGAAACCAAACAGAGTAAAATAGTATAGATGTAAGAATCAACAGTGTATAGCTCATGCCAGCTAGTATTACATTCATAGGTACATAAATACATAAATTGCAGTTCAATAATTTAGGGTAAAGCACTGAATAACTGAGATGGTAGGTTAACATGAGTGTGATGGTGTCAATTAGAATGTAATATGTTTTTGTGCTGTGCGTGAGTTTTTTCTGCCCAGTGTGTTATGCTGGATATTGGTGTTTCATGCTAAAGACAAAAAGGTGGTGGTGAAATGTTTAAGTTATTCTCAGCTACTGATAATTACTCAGGGACACGTTTCAGTCCAATACTTTTGTGCCCACTGTGCCTCTCTAGACAGAGATAAGTCAAATGCAAATTAGGCTTAGTCCTGCTCCAAAAAACAGCCCAACTTGAATGACCAGGCTAACTCATCTCCAGATGAAAACACAAGCAACCCCAGACCTATGTAGGCCTCCTCAGTAAGACACATCTAGTTTCCTATGGCAGAATGAGCTCAGTAACCACATCCGGGCATGCTCTTCTCACATAGGCTGCTGCAGCGAGGAAAACAAAACATTGAAATGGAAAAGATAAATTAATTTCAGACCAGTGCTTAATTTGTTCTGACCAATACTGAATTGTCAACATCGGCTCCTACCACATGATGGTGCTGTTTGTCTTATGTTTTGAGGAGCACTACAGCTGTTGTTTAATAATTAAATATACATTAACATCACTAATACCTGCCACCCAAAGCTATAAGAATAGCTTGGGCAGAATTCAATTAGTCATTTTAATACATATTTTAAGTCTGAACTATCACACTTGCATGAGTGTGAAAGCTAGTTGTGGTAGTTCTGTCATTGGCAGCGCTTGTGGGAGCAATGGGTGGTGCGAGCTGCAGTGACTTTCTGACAAGGGCCCTGGCAGCTTTTGTTTCCACAAACTAAACACTGTCTAAAACTCTGAATTAGTGAGGGTTGCATTGCACTTCATTGCTTTTTGCCCACTATATCATTTTAGACCAGCATTTCCCAAACTACGAGTCTTGAGCCAATGTTTAGTGGTTCCTAGTGATTGATGAGAGTGTGCTCAGCATCGTCTGATTTAAATCTTGTTACAGCAGATTAACCACTGACATAGTTCCAGAAAGGAATGCTGTTGTCGAAAATAAGGGGATGTGAACACGTGGGAATATGGCAGTGGTTAATCTGCTATAACATGATTTAAATAGGGCAATTCCAAGAACACACACATTACTGGTAACACAATTGCACGTATCCACTGGTGTCACGTTGCATTTACTTTGTAAACAAAGTATTTTGACTTTTAGTACTGGGGTGGAGTGAGTTACAAGCAGAAACTTTAAATGTGACTCACTCTGTCTCAGCGCAACTGGCTTTCTAGAAGGACTGGCCTTTAGGTAATTACATAAAAGTTTCTACATAGCTTAGTGCCCCTCTCGCCCTGAAGAGATGCTTGTGCATCTGAAAAGGCCAATACACTGCACGATACGGCCCCAAACTCAGGTCAAAGCTATTAATCTGCAAAAACAACAGAAAAGCAGATGCTGATGGTTCAAATATGTGAATATCTCTGTATCATTTCTTGAAGGAGCTCGATTTAATCTTCCTAACTAGTCAAACAAGAGCTGCCTGGCTAGGCCCCTTCAGGGGAGAATACATATATATAGCTCGTATATTAGCATGTGGCATGTTTTGGAGGCAGGTCAATTTATGACTCTATTATAAATAGCTATATTGCACATATGGGCGGCGCTAGCTGCAAAATAGATGATTTTGCACAATGTTTTCTGTATTATGTTGTCCCTTTGTGATATATCTTGCCTGTATGTGTTTGCAAACTAGTGAGATCATACATCTACCTAATGTGTTCTGTCGAATGCTTGTTAATGGCATATATGTTGGTGAAAAATGCTGTTGGAATCATTGTAACTGTGACTTACCACTACTGCATAATAGCCTAGATGCATGTATTAGATGGAGCTCACTTTGGTATTACAAAGCATTGGATAAAAAAATAAGTGAATGCATTATTGCCCATTTCACTAGTGTTTGTTTGGGTGTGACAAAGGTCTTGGACATTTTTACTTTAGCTGGATGGTTGTTTGAATATTGCTTTGCCGGTGCTGATTGCTTTCTAAACTGGTATTCATTTGTTATAAGAGTGTGGCATGTTTAAGTTAACTTTATATGCATGGTTTCTGTAAGTAAGTGGATGTGGCGATAAAAAAGGGCCGCAGATTGGGAAGCACTTTACAAACTACATGACTTTCTTTCTGTGTTGTGAACATGAATCAGTCAGAGCCAAATCAATCCTGTCTTGTAATTTGGAAAGACACATTTTAGATGTTGTTGGAAAGGTGCAGTGTGATGGGTAATGTTGAGTGGATTGCAAGTCTGATGATAGTCAATGGACAGCACTGGTGTGTTAGGTATTCGTGGTTGGTATATCTTGCATTTGGGTTATATTTTCATCAGTACAGAGCAGTGCATGTTTTACAGTTGTTAGGACGTTGCTCATACTTTGGGAAAGTAAACAGTATAAGACAATGCAGACTTAAGAAACAATAGTACACAGCATAGAGGTTGGTTATTTAGACTACAAAACATTTTTAATCTCTAATGAAATATAATTAATAAAGTTTATTATTGTTTACAAATTATAAAATATATTTTTATGTATAATCTAAATGTAAATTAATTTTAAATATTTGTAATTAACCTAAATTAATTTAATAAAATAATACAGCACATTAACTAATCAAATAAAATGTGTAATAAATAATTAATGTAAGGGCATTCATTTAATGCATAAGTAATTTGGAAACCACTCTATAACATTATTATTTTTATTTTATATGTGGTAAATTTTCTTAAAAGTTCATTTAAATTGCTTTTAGATTTTGTGATAAAGGTTTAAAAGCTTTAAACACAACAGGTGATGGACCGAATGTGGATCAATGTCACACACTCACCCCAGTCCAAAGATCTGGGCCCAAATCCATCGTTTTTTTGAACTCCACACCACCCTGGGTTAGACAATGGCGATATGCAAATCAGCTCTGACCCTGTGCCCCATGGGAACAGTCCAGTCCGAACTACAAAAGCCATGTCCTTCCCAGAACGGATTCAAGCATCCGAGGACCGGACCGGTTTCGAGGTAACACCTCTCATCAGCCCGGCTAGCTTGACTCCAGTGGTGTGGAGTGCCTGGGACCCACGTCTGGGCATCCCCAGCGCACTTAGGGCGGAATATTCAAACACAACAGGTGATGGACCGAATGTGGATCAATGTCACACACTCACCCCAGTCCAAAGATCTGGGCCCAAATCCATTGTTTTTTTGCACTCCACACCACCCTGGGTTAGACAATGGCGATATCCAAATCAGCTCTGACCCTGTGCCCCATGGGAACAGTCCAGTCCGAACTACAAAAGCCATGTCCTTCCCAGAACGGAATCAAGCATCCGAGGACCGGACCGGTTTCGAGGTAACACCTCTCATCAGCCCGGCTAGCTTGACTCCAGTGGTGTGGAGTGCCTGGGACCCACGTCTGGGCATCCCCAGCGCGGTATGTAACTGTTACCACTGTTTTTTGAGCACGCAGTACCGTTACCACGGATCCATTACCACGGATACCTTTACCACGCATTTTTTTACAACGCAGGTACTATTACAACGCATACCAATACATCGTAAGTTTAGGTAAGTTTAAAGGTAAGTATTGGGGTATTGGGTTTGGGTTTTGGGGTACAGGGGTATTTTTAGGTTTTAGGGCTGGGTTTGGGTTTTGGGGTACAGGGGTATTTTTAGGTTTTAGGGCTGGGTTTGGGTTTTGGGGTACAGGGGTATTTTTAGGTTTTAGGGTTGGGTTTGGGTTTTGGGGTACAGGGGTATTTTTAGGTTTTAGGGCTGGGTTTGGGTTTTGGGGTACAAGGGTATTTTTAGGTTTTAGGGTTGGGTTTGGGTTTTGGGGTACAGGAGTATTTTTAGGTTTTAGGGCTGGGTTTGGGTTTTGGGGTACAGGGGTATTTTTAGGTTTTAGGGCTGGGTTTGGGTTTTGGGGTACAGGGGTATTTTTAGGTTTTAGGGCTGGGTTTGGGTTTTGGGGTACAGGGGTATCTTTAGGTTTTATGGCTGGGTTTGGGTTTTGGGGTACAGGGGTATTTTTAGGTTTTAGGGCTGGGTTTGGGTTTTGGGGTACAGGGGTATTTTTAGGTTTTAGGGCTGGGTTTGGGTTTTGGGGTACAGGGGTATTTTTAGGTTTTAGGGCTGGGTTTGGGTTTTGGGGTACAGGGGTATTTTTAGGTTTTAGGGTTGGGTTTGGGTTTTGGCGTACAGGGGTATTTTTAGGTTTTAGGGCTGGGTTTGGGTTTTGGGGTACAGGGGTATTTTTAGGTTTTAGGGCTGGGTTTGGGTTTTGGGGTACAGGGGTATTTTTAGGTTTTAGGGCTGGGTTTGGGTTTTGGGGTACAGGGGTATTTTTAGGTTTTAGGGCTGGTTTTGGGTTTTGGGGTACAGGGGTATTTTTAGGTTTTAGGGTTGGGTTTGGGTTTTGGGGTACAGGGGTATTTTTAATATATATTAAAAAAAATTACAATTAAAAATAATTTCATTAATATAATTATTTAATGATTACATAATGAATAATTAAATTAAATATTTAAAAAACTAATTATTTAAAATATAATAATGAAATATTAAATTAAATATTACCAAGATATTTAAAAAAATATATATATACTTACCTATACTTACGTTGTAATGGTATGCGTTGTAATAGTATGTGCGTTGTAGTGTATTGCGTTGTAGGGGTATCCGTTGTAACATGACCTGCGTTGTAAAAAATCCGTGGTAATGGTATGCGTGCTAAAAGTACGTGTGGTAACGTCATATATCCCCCCAGCGTACTTAGGGCAGAATATTCAAACACAACAGGTGATGGACTAAATGTGGATCAATGTCACACACTCACCCCAGTCCAAAGATCTGGGCCCAAATCCATAGTTTTTTTGCACTCCACACCACCCTGGGTTAGACAATGGCGATATGCAAATCAGCTCTGACCCTGTGCCCCATGGGAACAGTCCAGTCCGAACTACAAAAGCCAAGTCCTTCCCAGAACGGAATCAAGCATCCGACGACCAGGCCAGTTTCGAGGTAACACCTCTCATCAGCCCGGCTAGCTTGACTCCAGTGGTGTGGAGTGCCTGGGACCCACGTCTGGGCATCCCCAGAGCACTTAGGGCGGAATATTCAAACACAACAGGTGATGGACCGAATATGGATCAATGTCACACACTCACCCCAGTCCAAAGATCTGGGCCCAAATCCATCGTTTTTTTGCACTCCACACCACCCTGGGTTAGACAATGGCGATATGCAAATCAGCTCTGACCCTGTGCCCCATGGGAACAGTCCAGTCCGAACTACAAAAGCCATGTCCTTCCCAGAACGGAATCAAGCATCCGGAGACCGGACCGGTTTCGAGTTAACACCTCTCATCAGCCCGGCTAGCTTGACTCCAGTGGAGTGGAGTGCATGGGACGCACGTCTGGGCATCCCCAGCGCACTTAGGGCGGAATATTGAAACACAACAGGTGATGGACCGAATGTGGATCAATGTCACACACTCACCCCACTCCAAAGATCTGGGCCCAAATCCATCGTTTTTTTGCACTCCACACCACCCTGGGTTACACAATGGCGATATGCAAATCAGCTCTGACCCTGTGCCCCATGGGAACAGTCCAGTCCGAACTACAAAAGCCATGTCCTTCTCAGAACAGACTCAAGCATCCGAGGGCCGGACAGGTTTCGAGGTAACACCTCTCATCAGCCCGGCTAGCTTGACTCCAGTGGTGTGGAGTGCCTGGAACCCACGTCTGGGCATCCCCAGCGCTTGATTCCGTTCTGGGAAGGACATGGCTTTTGTAGTTCGGACTGGACTGTTCCCATGGGGCACAGGGTCAGAGCTGATTTGCATATCGCCATTGTCTAACCCAGGGTGGTGTGGAGTGCAAAAAAACAATGGATTTGGGCCCAGATCTTTGGACTGGGTTGAGTGTGTGACATTGATCCACATTCGGTCCATCACCTGTTGTGTTTGCATATTCCGCCCTAAGTGCGCTGGGGATGCCCAGACGTGGGTCCCAGGCACTCCACACCACTGGAGTCAAGCTAGCCGGGCTGATGAGAGGTGTTACCTCGAAACCGGTCCGGTCCTCGGATGCTTGATTCCGTTCTGGGAAGGACATGGCTTTTGTAGTTCGGACTGGACTGTTCCCCTGGGGCACAGGGTCAGAGCTGATTTGCATATCGCCATTGTCTAACCCAGGGTGGTGAGGAGTGCAAAAAAACGATGGATTTGGGCCCAGATCTTTGGACTGGGTTGAGTGTGTGACATTGATCCACATTCGGTTCATCACCTGTTGTGTTTGCATATTCCGCCCTAAGTGCGCTGGGGATGCCCAGACGTGGGTCCCAGGCACTCCACACCACTGGAGTCAAGCTAGCCGGGCTGATGAGAGGTGTTACCTCAAAACCGGTCCGGTCCTCGGATGCTTGATTCCGTTCTGGGAAGGACATGGCTTTTGTAGTTCGGACTGGACTGTTCCCATGGGGCACAGGGTCAGAGCTGATTTGCATATTGCCATTGTCTAACCCAGGGTGGTGTGGAGTGCAAAAAAACGATGGATTTGGGCCCAGATCTTTGGACTGGGTTGAGTGTGTGACATTGATCCACATTCGGTCCATCACCTGTTGTGTTTGCATATTCCGCCCTAGGTGCGCTGGGGATGCCCAGACGTGGGTCCCAGGCACTCCACACCACTGGAGTCAAGCTAGCCGGGCTGATGAGAGGTGTTACCTCGAAACCGGTCCGGTCCTCGGATCCTTGATTCCGTTCTGGGAAGGACATGGCTTTTGTAGTTCGGACTGGACTGTTCCCATGGTGCACAGGGTCAGAGCTGATTTGCATATCGCCATTGTCTAACCCAGGGTGGTGTGGAGTGCAAAAAAACGATGGATTTGGGCCCAGATCTTTGGACTGGGTTGAGTGTGTGACATTGATCCACATTCGGTCCATCACCTGTTGTGTTTGCATATTCCGCCCTAAGTGCGCTGGGGATGCCCAGACGTGGGTCCCAGGCACTCCACACCACTGGAGTCAAGCTAGCCGGGCTGATGAGAGGTGTTACCTCGAAACCGGTCCGGTCCTCGGATGCTTGATTCCGTTCTGGGAAGGACATGGCTTTTGTAGTTCGGACTGGACTGTTCCCATGGGGCACAGGGTCAGAGCTGATTTGCATATCGCCATTGTCTAACCCAGGGTGGTGTGGAGTGCAAAAAAACGATGGATTTGGGCCCAGATCTTTGTACTGGGTTGAGTGTGTGACATTGATCCACATTCGGTCCATCACCTGTTGTGGTTGCATATTCCGCCCTAAGTGCGCTGGGGATGCCCAGACGTGGGTCCCAGGCACTCCACACCACTGGAGTCAAGCTAGCCGGGCTGATGAGAGGTGTTACCTCGAAACCGGTCCGGTCCTCGGATGCTTGATTCCGTTCTGGGAAGGACATGGCTTTTGTAGTTCGGACTGGACTGTTCCCATGGGGCACAGGGTCAGAGCTGATTTGCATATCGCCATTGTCTAACCCAGGGTGGTGTGGAGTGCAAAAAAATGATGGATTTGGGCCCAGATCTTTGGACTGGGTTGAGTGTGTGACATTGATCCACATTCGGTCCATCACCTGTTGTGTTTGCATATTCCGCCCTAAGTGCACTGGGGATGCCCAGACGTGGGTCCCAGGCACTCCACACCACTGGAGTCAAGCTATCCGGGCTGATGAGAGGTGTTACCTCGAAACCGGTCCGGTCCTCGGATGCTTTATTCCGTTCTGGGAAGGACATGGCTTTTGTAGTTCGGACTGGACGGTTCCCATGGGGCACAGGGTCAGAGCTGATTTGCATATCGCCATTGTCTAACCCAGGGTGGTGTGGAGTGCAAAAAAACGATGGATTTGGGCCCAGATCTTTGGACTGGGTTGAGTGTGTGACATTGATCCACATTCGGTCCATCACCTGTTGTGTTTGCATATTCCGCCCTAAGTGCGCTGGGGATGCCCAGACGTGGGTCCCAGGCCCTCCACACCACTGGAGTCAAGCTAGCCGGGCTGATGAGAGGTGTTACCTTGAAACCGGTCCGGTCCTCGGATGCTTGATTCCGTTCTGGGAAGGACATGGCTTTTGTAGTTCGGACTGGACTGTTCCCATGGGGCACAGGGTCAGAGCTGATTTGCATATCGCCATTGTCTAACCCAAGGTGGTGTGGAGTGCAAAAAAACGATGGATTTGGGCCCAGATCTTTGGACTGGGTTGAGTTTGTGACATTGATCCACATTCGGTCCATCACCTGGTGTGTTTGCATATTCCACTGTAAGTGCGCTGGGGATGCCCAGACGTGGGTCCCAGGCACTCCACACCACTGGAGTCAAGCTAGCCGGGCTGATGAGAGGTGTTACCTCGAAACCGGTCCGGTCCTCGGATGCTTGATTCCGTTCTGGGAAGGACATGGCTTTTGTAGTTCGGACTGGACTGTTCCCATGGGGCACAGGGTCAGAGCTGATTTGCATATCGCCATTGTCTAACCCAGGGTGGTGTGGAGTGCAAAAAAACGATGGATTTGGGCCCAGATCTTTGGACTGGGTTGAGTGTGTGACATTGATCCACATTCGGTCCATCACCTGTTGTGTTTGCATATTCCGCCCTAAGTGCGCTTTGGATGCCCAGACGTGGGTCCCAGGCACTCCACACCACTGGAGTCAAGCTAGCCGGGCTGATGAGAGGTGTTACCTCGAAACCGGTCCGGTCCTCGGATGCTTGATTCCGTTCTGGGAAGGACATGGCTTTTGTAGTTCGCACTGGACTGTTCCCATGGGGCACAGGGTCAGAGCTGATTTGCATATCGCCATTGTCTAACCCAGGGTGGTGTGGAGTGCAAAAAAACGATGGATTTGGGCCCAGATCTTTGGACTGGGTTGAGTGTGTGACATTGATCCACATTCGGTCCATCACCTGTTGTGTTTGCATATTCCGCCCTAAGTGCACTGGGGATGCCCAGACGTGGGTCCCAGGCACTCCACACCACTGGAGTCAAGCTAGCCGGGCTGATGAGAGGTGTTACCTCGAAACCGGTCCGGTCCTCTGATGCTTGATTCCGTTCTGGGAAGGACATGGCTTTTGTAGTTCGGACTGGACTGTTCCCATGGGGCACAGGGTCAGAGCTGATTTGCATATCGCCATTGTCTAACCCAGGGTGGTGTGGAGTGCAAAAAAACGATGGATTTGGGCCCAGATCTTTGTACTGGGTTGAGTGTGTGACATTGATCCACATTCGGTCCATCACCTGTTGTGGTTGCATATTCCGCCCTAAGTGCGCTGGGGATGCCCAGACGTGGGTCCCAGGCACTCCACACCACTGGAGTCAAGCTAGCCGGGCTGATGAGAGGTGTTACCTCGAAACCGGTCCGGTCCTCGGATGCTTGATTCCGTTCTGGGAAGGACATGGCTTTTGTAGTTCGGACTGGACTGTTCCCATGGGGCACAGGGTCAGAGCTGATTTGCATATCGCCATTGTCTAACCCAGGGTGGTGTGGAGTGCAAAAAAATGATGGATTTGGGCCCAGATCTTTGGACTGGGTTGAGTGTGTGACATTGATCCACATTCGGTCCATCACCTGTTGTGTTTGCATATTCCGCCCTAAGTGCACTGGGGATGCCCAGACGTGGGTCCCAGGCACTCCACACCACTGGAGTCAAGCTATCCGGGCTGATGAGAGGTGTTACCTCGAAACCGGTCCGGTCCTCGGATGCTTTATTCCGTTCTGGGAAGGACATGGCTTTTGTAGTTCGGACTGGACGGTTCCCATGGGGCACAGGGTCAGAGCTGATTTGCATATCGCCATTGTCTAACCCAGGGTGGTGTGGAGTGCAAAAAAACGATGGATTTGGGCCCAGATCTTTGGACTGGGTTGAGTGTGTGACATTGATCCACATTCGGTCCATCACCTGTTGTGTTTGCATATTCCGCCCTAAGTGCGCTGGGGATGCCCAGACGTGGGTCCCAGGCCCTCCACACCACTGGAGTCAAGCTAGCCGGGCTGATGAGAGGTGTTACCTTGAAACCGGTCCGGTCCTCGGATGCTTGATTCCGTTCTGGGAAGGACATGGCTTTTGTAGTTCGGACTGGACTGTTCCCATGGGGCACAGGGTCAGAGCTGATTTGCATATCGCCATTGTCTAACCCAAGGTGGTGTGGAGTGCAAAAAAACGATGGATTTGGGCCCAGATCTTTGGACTGGGTTGAGTTTGTGACATTGATCCACATTCGGTCCATCACCTGGTGTGTTTGCATATTCCACTGTAAGTGCGCTGGGGATGCCCAGACGTGGGTCCCAGGCACTCCACACCACTGGAGTCAAGCTAGCCGGGCTGATGAGAGGTGTTACCTCGAAACCGGTCCGGTCCTCGGATGCTTGATTCCGTTCTGGGAAGGACATGGCTTTTGTAGTTCGGACTGGACTGTTCCCATGGGGCACAGGGTCAGAGCTGATTTGCATATCACCATTGTCTAACCCAGGGTGGTGTGGAGTGCAAAAAAACGATGGATTTGGGCCCAGATCTTTGGACTGGGTTGAGTGTGTGACATTGATCCACATTCGGTCCATCACCTGTTGTGTTTGCATATTCCACCCTAAGTGCGCTTTGGATGCCCAGACGTGGGTCCCAGGCACTCCACACCACTGGAGTCAAGCTAGCCGGGCTGATGAGAGGTGTTACCTCGAAACCGGTCCGGTCCTCGGATGCTTGATTCCGTTCTGGGAAGGACATGGCTTTTGTAGTTCGCACTGGACTGTTCCCATGGGGCACAGGGTCAGAGCTGATTTGCATATCGCCATTGTCTAACCCAGGGTGGTGTGGAGTGCAAAAAAACGATGGATTTGGGCCCAGATCTTTGGACTGGGTTGAGTGTGTGACATTGATCCACATTTGGTCCATCACCTGTTGTGTTTGCATATTCCGCCCTAAGTGCACTGGGGATGCCCAGACGTGGGTCCCAGGCACTCCACACCACTGGAGTCAAGCTAGCCGGGCTGATGAGAGGTGTTACCTCGAAACCGGTCCGGTCCTCGGATGCTTGATTCCGTTCTGGGAAGGACATGGCTTTTGTAGTTCCGACTGGACTGTTCCCATGGGGCACAGGGTCAGAGCTGATTTGCATATCGCCATTGTCTAACCCAGGGTGGTGTGGAGTGCAAAAAAACGATGGATTTGGGCCCAGATCTTTGGACTGGGTTGAGTGTGTGACATTGATCCACATTCGGTCCATCACCTGTTGTGTTTGCAAAGGTTTAAAAGCATCATTTTGTAAATGTTAAAATGATGTAATTAATTGAACATTAGTTCCTAGGAGGTGTTACTGTATTTCCCTGCCTTTGTTTTCTGGGAATGTGTTGCAGTACCTGTGAGTGGCCAGGCATGTTGCATAACTTTCTTGAAGGATGGGCTGGAGTACATTTAAGTACATTTAAGGCTGTAGTGGAAGTTCAGTTGTGCGCTTGTGAATAGCAATGGTCTTAGACTTGTGGGTGTGAGTGTGTGTGTGCCCATCCTTAAATTTTCTTAAATTTCTCCCATTTAACAATGCACAATCTCCCCTTGTCCCTTCCACATTTACTAATAAACGTATACATATGTGTGCAGAGATCTCTACTACCTTAAAGGAGATCACTGTACACCAAGAAAGGAGAGGTGATGGCAGAAGTCTCTGGCCATTGGCTTTGTAGGATGTGAGCAGTAGTATAATAGTAGTAGAAAATGTAGTTTGTAAATGAGACCGAAAAAAAGACAAAAGGTTTCTATATTGGAAATAAACACTTTTTATTTATGGATAATTTGAGCCATTTGGGAAAATATCAAAAGTAGGGATCAGGTCAACACAGTAACTTTTGTTTCCGTTATATTGAATAAATGTAATTAACTACTGTGATCAGGTGTATTTATCAGAGCTAGCAATAACTAAACATTTGCACTTTTGCTTATTGCAAGTTTTTCATGCTAGAACTAAATTTATATGAAAGATTAATTTACTTGCTCTAAAGTATTCCAGATCACATCAACTCCCAAAAGCTCTATGTATGTAAATAACTCCTTCCAGACATCCAGTTTTCAGCATTATCATTTGTTATATAATTCCACATATGATGTTTCAAGGGAGTCTTATCAGCACTCCTTAACATGTGCCATTTTTTAATAAGTAGAGCTTTGATTGAGTGTCATCGATTCTTTAGGCTGTATTCCCGCCTAATTTGAGCCTGGGAAGTGAACCATGGGAGTCTGACTATTGATCTATAAGTGTTGCATTGAACATGAACAAAATCCTTTCCTAACTTCTCTTTAAAAGCTTGAGAGCCACAAGTCAACAATGGCATTTACTTAATTTTGACCAATATTATTAAGGGTGAAGTATTGGATTGCAGATCCTCTTTGCTAGGGTGCTGAAGCTAAACAGATGGAGTTTGCCTTTGGTTTAAGTGACGAGACTTGTGACTGATAGCCCCCTCTTTCATTCAACTAAGCACCTAATACTTACAATGGGCAACCTTTTCAATCCTGCTGGTTTTTAAATACCATTAACCTAATTTTTGTTTGCATTCAAAGATGACTACCTTGATTTTGTCCTGGTTTTCAGTCATGCAATTAGATTTTCAAAAGACATCTAAGGTTTCCTATGTGCCTTTGTAAACCAATGGTGATGTTGCTTGATACATCAATATTGTGCACATATTTAAAAAATGTTAAATGATAGTGTCTAATTTTCGGAGAATGGGAAGTTATGCCACAGGTTCTTTGTTCAAATCCCCTATGTATAAATTGAATATCAACAGGAGAATTGTGGTCACTTTTTTCAATCTACAGCTATACAGATTTTAGAGTACGTGGCACAGGTTTCACAGATTTTGATTTTTTTTTTCAATTATTTGAATTTATTATTTGTATGGCTTGTAATAAGGGGGATGGATTTAGTTGTAACCACAAATATTCTCTGTTCAATGCAATTGAAAACATTTAAAATCCACCAAACATTTGTACAGCTTTTTCAACTAAAACAGGTTAAAAGTTACTTTGGATTGTTGAAAACTAGTCTGATTAAATGAAGTTAGATTAGATCCAGGAGACTTGTTTTCCAGTTCCTTCAGTACGATTTCGGCAAAGTACTTTCCCTATACATGCAGTAGCATAATCAGTCTACATACAAATGGCAAGGTGAGCCACAGGCCCTGTCTTATATAAACGGTGCAATATGGAAGCTTTTTAGCGGTCTGGGATAACCCTTATTAGCAAAAAGTGAGTATATAATGAAAACAAAATTTTAGTCCAGAATTCACCACCATACCTAAACAATACTGACTGCACATCATTTGGTCTAGGGCACAATCTGACCTGCTCTTATGAATGCTATATTTAATCGGTGAATTATCACGAAACAAAATACAATCATTATTTCCCTCAGCAAAACTAGAGAAATGGGAAGGGGGTGGGGTGGAGGATCATTTATGTACAAGCTCTTAATGCAATTTGACCAGGCATCACTATCAACATTGCTGCCATTTTTATGAAGAGAGTGTTTCAGTTTTTTTAAGAAACCCAGAATTTCATGTGATTTCTGCAAGAGCAGGCTTCAAAAGGTTCAATTCAGTTCTCTTCCTCCCAATACCATTTAGGCTACTCACGCAGCTTTTAAGCTGTAGTCCTAGCTCTCTCACCTTTAATGCTTGAATCTCCATTGGATGATTTAATCAGTAGTCTAATTTCCGTACTCAGTCGACTTTTCTTCTCTGAGCAACTTAGATGATCATATGTTATTTTGAGTACCGACTTTGTCTGCCTTTGTGGTTGTTTGGTTTTAATAGGATTCAGGTTCTTAAAAAAATATTTGATCATTCCTTCTCACTCACTAATAATGTTAATAAATGTTTTAATGACACTTGAAATGTGTCTTCCTCATTAGGTGGAGTGAGTTTGCTTCTGACTTATATGATGCCTGGGGTATCTCTCCAGGCATCATATAAGTCAGAAGCAAATTTATTCCACCTGTTCTAATCCATTTACTCCACTCTGAAACTTAGATGGCGAGGGTGCATCCAGGACTGTAATGACATTTCCTATGCCAAATATTTGGGGGTGATGGTCACTTTCACGTTGTGTAAAGATGAAGACATTGAGTATGTACAGAAATTACTGCTGTGAGACAAAAGGTGATCCATCATAGTTTAGAGAAATATTAGTGCAGGACTTAGGCTGATCTGATTCAAACAGACCATTTAGGGCAAAGCTGGCAATTACAGAAAATCTACCAGGGGCGGCTCCGCCATTAGGGTGGAGGAGCGTCATCCCACTTCTTTCTCACAGTGCGAGAAGCAGAAAAATGTATTTTAAATACCATTTTATATTTCTGCTTCTCGCGCTGCGAGAAAGCAGAATGGTTTTTCTGTTTAGGAGAAGGCGGAGGGTATGCCTGGTTGGGGTGGGCAGGTTGGGGAGTAGTGGCTTGCCCACTGTTGTGGGCCCTGACTGTCAAACCAGTCATGCACACTCTACATTTTCTCTATGTAGGCTGCATGGGCTGCAAGGTTCGCTATTTAGAAATTAAATAATGAGACTGTACTGTGAACTCTCAAAACAATGAGTTTAACACTGATAGAGAAGAAGAAATTGCTTTATTATGAGGGGTTCTGTGACTGCTTGTCCGCAGATTGATTCTGTGTGACATGAACACATAATTTAATTTTGAAACAACTAGAATGCTACACTTCACAAAGATGGCCGCCGGTAATGTGCTGTTTTTGTTACGAGAAATGCCACACTTTCTGCTTGATCAAAATTAAGTCCTGGCTCCTCGTTCATTTTGAAAAGTGTCCCAGTTACAAAAATTGGCATTGGTGTTAAATTGAAAGACATTTTGACATCAGGATAATTCGTTTTGTTTAATACTTAGTCCATCCTGATATGCATGCTATTTTATCGGCAAAAACTAGAGTGCTACCCTTCACATAATGGCCGCCTTAGTTGTGCCATTCTAATCGGTTGGGATAGTTCACTTCCTGTGTCAGTAGACAAGTGCAATGTTCTTACTTTTTGGTATATACATTGGTAAAATGTACGTGATTTCTGGTAGAGTGGTTGAAATGTTCATGAATATTTATTTCACAAAAATGGGGAATGGAGGCATTTACATTTCTCAGGGAATTACCATACATAACATCTGTCTGTCTGATCTTGGTGGTATAGTCAGATTGCTCTTAGATATTTCTCAGACAAGGCAATCCATACAGTCCTGTGGGAAATTACAGTTGGCCTCTGGGAATTTCATTGTTTAATCCTGTGTCATATGTTTTTTAACGGAACACCCACCGCTGTTCTTTCTCAAAAAGATATCTTTCGTTAATGACTTGTTCTATCACAGTCCACGAGATCTCTTCATGTGTGTGTCCCATTTCTAAAATATGGGAGGCAAAGCTTTGTTTTTCAGTTTGTGAATAGGTGCATTCTGTCATTGACAAACTTTAGCTAACAAAAGCCACAATGTGTCTTGGGGCATTGGGATGTCCAGTGTGCAACACCATGGGGCTTACATCAACAACAACCTCCTTCTGCAATTTTGGAATAATAGTATGCTATTTAATTTGCTTTCCAATAGCATGCTTGATTTTATTGAAGCTTTGTTCACATTCACTTGACCATTGTAATGGGACAGTAAATGGCCATACCACGTAAGAATCTCAGCATAGTTACATCTTGAGAAGTGGATGACAAAACCTGTACTTCATTTGGATCCAGAGTCAGTCCACCATCAGAAAAGATATGACCAAAGTACCTGAGCTTGGTTTGATGAAACTCAAACTTTGCCGAATTAAGAGTGAGACCTGCATCAGTACGTACACGACATACTTGTGTAAGAACTTTACCATGTTTCTTTAGTGTGGCCCCAAAAACTAGTACGTCAGCACTGTAATTGAAAGTATTTGTGACAGGCTGTATAATGCACCAAATGACATCTTGAAAAGTTTCAGCAGCTGAAGACACTTCGAAGCTTAGCTTTTAGTATCAAAATAAACCAACATGAGTCGAAAAGGTAGTAATGTACCTGCAATTCTCTTCTAGTTTGAGCTGGTACACCATTTGTTCAAATCAAGGCGGGAAAATACTTTAGCTCTATTTAGCTGCGTAATCATGTTGGCAATGTGTGTAATTGATGTTGCTCTCTTTCAATTGTCTTGCTCGTTTGGCGAATATCAATGCAGATGCTTATGGCTCCTCCACTATCCTTTTTTGGCACTACCACTATGGGTGACACCCATGGTGGAGGACCTGTGGATTGCTCGATGATGATGTGTTTTAATAAGGTATCAAGTTCTTTCTCAGCAGCCTCTTCCTAATCGATGAAACAAAGATGAAAACTGATTCACCATCTCATGATAGGCAATGAGATTGAGTAAATATGTGCTTGATGAAGTGCCTGACAAGACATGAATTGACGCTTGTACTTTCATATGTTTATGCTTCACAGTTAGTTTGAATGATCCTTGACTTTGCAGTGGAATAGAAGCAGCCAAAGTATACACTTTGATTTTTGACAGAGTTAAATAGGGCACTGGAGACAGTTCATTGTACTTTTCCACTGGCATAATATTTATTGAAGTGCCACTGTCTATGATAAAAGGTATGGGGCACCCATTCACTTTCAGTGTGATCTTGGGACAGTGTACACATGAATTTTGTCCTTTCACTTGTCGGCCTAGCTTTGAGAGGCATTCTTCCTTCTAAGAAGCTAACACTACATGAGCACGTCGTCCAGCACTCAACTGTGACATCGCACACCTATCTTTATCACTGTCACTTGACAATGACGGTGATTAACTTTTAGACAAAGAGATTTGATGACAATTGACATTGTTCAGTTTCTACCTGCCTTACTGATGTTGCCGCTTGACCTTGTGGGTGTGCGTAGAGCATTGCATCTGAAACTTTCTGGCATCCATTTTGTTTTCTTGACAATATGCACTTGATCTTGCCTCCATTTTACTTTCTTGGGTTGATGCACTTGATCTTTCCCTTGCTCTGCAGACTGTTACAAAATGGTTCTCTCTCCTGCAGCCTTTGCATACCCTTCCAATGGCGGGACATCTACTCTCTTGTAGAAGAGAAAATCCATATCGAGAACACCACTTTTTCCTTTGGAGATATCACTTTATGGCCTTCTGCTTTGATTTACTTTTCACACTCAGCACTGATTCATTTTGGGCTGTTCCGGCCTCCATGTTAGCTGCTTGTCTGTCAGCTCTTTCTTCCGCTCTGGCAGCCATGAGTACTCACTCCAAACTGAGTGTCTCTTTTAGCATTAGTTTTCTGAAGGAATCGGAGAGACAAACAACTAGTACCCTGAGATGAATAGCCTCTTCATCATTGAACTCATTGAACATGTATGCTTTATATGAGCAAATCAAGTCTTTCTACCAAATCATCTATTGATTTAATCAGATTTCTGCCTTTTCTGACTGAAAATATACCTTTCATAGTCAACATTCAGTAATGGATTGAATTTGATATTTAATATCTCTTTGATTTGACTATTTGTCACTTCATCACCTTGTGGTATTTTCTTTTTCGCTTCTTGAACTCTGTCACCTGTCAAGTTCTTTAGATATTTAATCAACTTTTTGTCATTTGCTTCTTCCAGCACATGAATGAAATCATCAAAGGTTTTGACCCAGGCAATCCACCTGTCGCCAATATTTTACTTTTTAGCAGTATCGAAGGGTGGCAATGGTTTCAAGAAGAAAGTAGCACCATACATCGCACTCCTTTCCGCAGCCATTGAAAAATGTCACTACTCTGACTGCCCCTCATGGCTTTTCGGTCGGTCCAACGTGATTCAAAAGCTTGGTAAGCACAACCCTGTGCTTCTGCTTGGGTGACGATGCTGAGGTTGAATGATTCTCTTTTCTGAGGTTCCGGTAAGCATGATCATATTCTCTATATTTGGTAATCACCACCTCTAATGTTTCATCTGAGTTTACCTGCTTCTGCTCACAGTGTTGTCTTGTACCAGGCTGTCACCTCTCGTTGTACCTTTTATATCTGGTTGTCACTGCCTTTAGCATTTTCTTGGTGCCAGAAATAATTCTACATTTAGCGCTTCCATGCACTCGGCAATTACAGCCTTTACATTTTACTTTTTTTGACCACAGCATACAACTTAGGACACAGGATCAGCTCTCTGAAGCCATTGGCCTACCTGACCAAGAGTGACAGGTAAAGCAACTGGCCTACAAGGGGATCATTTATGAATAGACTTATAGGTATAAAGCTACATTTGTTGCCCTTGTAAGGAGTGACACAGCACTGAAAGAAAGAAACACTAATCAAATAAACATATTAACGTCTGCTAAATCCACTCTTAATGGAAGGAGAATTACAGAATAAAATCTGACTGTTCCTATAGTATTTGGTCTATAAGAAGTGGAGTGTATGACAACATTTTGGTCTTCAAATGACTGCATACACAAGACCATATTCAGGACTAGTTGCATAAGACGATATTTATGGACCCCTAAAAATTAGAGAAAGTATGCCATTAATAGCAATAGATTATTGCGTGCTACAAGAACCCAGTAACTCAGTAAACCTTTTGATTAGTGAATGTACAAGAGTCACTAGTTCAAAGACATAGCACATTTCCTGATTTAGAATTTCCAGACTGGCAAAATAGTCTGTGTGTTTACAGATATTATTACGTTTTTCCACACTCAAGGGTGTAGCTTCCATTGGTGCAGGAAGTGCAGTTCACTAAGGCTAAGAGGCCTGTGGGGCCAACTGAACCATGACTATAGCTATAATCTAAACAGCTGCCTGTAGCATTTCCATCCTTTTACTAGGGCCATGACACACTAGCAATGCCACTGACAATGCTAGAGTGTGGATTAATAAGCTATAGCATTTCTATAAACAGATATAAATGGTAATTCTTTTCTCACTTGTCTGGAGTGAGTAAGCGGGTGCACTATATTAAAATCTCATCAGTCTTTTGATAAAAGTACTATGGACCAATGCAGTTATTCTTCTGCAGATTGTCCCTATTGTGCCCTCCTCCAAAAACAGACACAACAGAGAAGAGACAGTTCTAGTTTGAGGTTTATACACATTAGTATGTTAATATGAAAATTAATTTGAGATTAGGCAGTCACAACAGTCGTTGTTAGTTATACTTGGCCTTTATTGCAGAGTCAACTGAATCCCAACAAGTGAACCTTTGTCCAAAGGACCAGCCAGAAAATGTGTGTGGACTGTGGTGGGCCTGCTGGGACAACACTATCTCTCTCTGTTGTAGTCATCTCTCCTTTCCCCTACATTATTTGGGATTGGGCGCAGTTCTCTTCACGAGTGCTCAGTATAATCGAGTAAGGGGCATGGTGGATCCTCATCATTTCTGCAAAAATTCAGTGGTTACAAAAATGGTTGGTGACGGCTAATTTTATGTTCGTAGAAGCCTGACATGTACAATACAAAAGTATTTTCCTAGTCACTGACCAAAGAGTGCAAATGTCAAGCTTGGTGACCTGAGATTGCCTACCTAAAATATTAATCTTGAAGAAGGGTATGGGAAAAAGATCAAGTTGTTTCAATGCAAGTTAGGCCAGAGGACCCTTTTGTACCTCATCCTCTAATGCAACCATGTCTCTTCTTAGAACGTTCCTTCATGCATGCAGTGAAAGGAATCTGAAGGAGGGAACATTCTAACAAAATGTTAAAGATCTTTGCACTTAGAGGGGTTGTGGATGCCTTACATTCCTGTTCTCATTTTCCGGATGTGATAGTCATATTCCCTGAAGATGCTGGACCTATCCTTGAAAATGTACTTCCATTCTGACATGTAATAGGTAAAAATGTCCCCTTTTCTTCTAAAGCAGAGAAAGTAATATGAGAAGGAAAGACTGTATTCTGAGTCCTATGCATTAAGGACAAGATTTATGGGCAATACATCAGATTGGACTGCAGACACAAATGCTAAAAATGCATGTTGTGCTTTTCAATGCACAACGTGACAGGCACCGTGCATTGACTCCCACGTTGTTCTTTGAAGGGCAGGGGGGTACCATAGGTACCCCCCATGTGCACCCCCTATCCCCCCGGAGTCCATGGGGGCCCGCAACGGGCCCCAAGCAGACTCCGCAAGCCTTTCCAGGCATTCAGAAATGCACATTCTAATAAGGCTGGCGGTGTCTTTCAGACACCGCCACCATATTGAACCCTTTTCCGCCCGGTCGACATGTCAACCAGGCGGAAAAGCGGCAGACGGTCTTTCCGTCTGCCGCGGACCCCCCAGCCATTGTAATATGGCGGGGGTCTTTTCTACAGGGATGGCGGGCGGATTGCCCCTGCCGGGCTGGCGGTGACCAGCGCCGGGCCGGTGGGGGCAATCCGCCAGCCATCCTAATGAGGCCCAAACCCTTTTTTAGGTCACCAGAAATAGCTCTAGATAGCAGGAATGCCAACTCCTCAGCGTGCAGGATGAAATAACAGCCACTAGGAATACCATTGTGACGGATCATGATAGTCTGAAAAATCAAATCAAATAGACCGAGAGGCTTTGAGCAATGATTCTAGAGTGAACTCAAGACTTGATATAAAATCCAATGAGGAACCTGCTGCTTTATATTGCAGTGTGAAAAATCAAACATGCCTGTGTAATGTAGTAGCCTAACTTTCCCGTTCCGTGAAGGTTCTACAGAGGCTTTAATCTCTGTCCACTAGTGGTGAATGGTGACCACAAAAAGTGCAAGGGTAAACCTATTTTTTAAAATCTGCAAAGCCATGTGGAGGTCACAAAAGACAGGCAGTGCATCAGTGTCAGAGAACCGTCCCCTAAATACTTTCAATGCAGCATTCAGCTTTACATGTGGAATGGTAAGCTTGATGTAGACTTTGACCAGAAATAGAGTAAACCTTCCATTTAGCGTGACTACCAGGTGTGGGACAAGATGGAGCCAGCCCTACATCACCAAAACGAACTCCCAAACCACCTTGAATATTTCTTCTCACATCTTCACCGAACCAGGTAAATAATAGGGAAAGAGGGAAAGTGACAACAGATCAGTTGACAACTTTAACATCCAAGCCCAGGGATCCAAAAAACGTGTTCAGAAACGTGAGCTACAGATTTAGTATGTGGGCAATTATAGGGTATATTACTCCAGGAATCTCCAAAAGAGTTTCTCAAATACACTCAGACAGAGAAAGAGCTTTAAGCGTGCCTGCTGGGAAATTGCCTAAGATCTTGAAGTGGGAAACTGAGAGAACCAAGAGGCGCTCCTTCACCCAAACTTCTAAGTAGAATTCCAACTCTGATAGATTCTTGAAGAGAGTCTTCACACTCATACTATGGCATAGTCTGTCCAGATGAAGCCAACTAATAAAATACCCGAGACTAAAAAGACCGGACTGCTATGAAGCACCCTACTGAAGAATCTTCACCAGTGCCACATTTTAAGACATTTGGGTACCCACAGTACAGTCTTTTTGCCAGCTCAACACGAAAAAAGGTTGAAAGAATATAGAGTCAAAACAAATTTTCGAGCGAGATGAAGACGCACAGAGAAAGAGAACCACCAAAAATGCAACATCTGTGGTTTTTTTCCTCCTTATTACACTGCAATTGAATTCACAGATCTTTCTTTGCTCTTGCACTCTGATTATAATATACAATGAGAACAACTAAGTAGATGCTGAGGTAATTTATGGGCTGACAGCCTCAGAGACATTTCAACTCTCCAGAACCCATGTCTTTGCTTGTAACTGTTTAACAAAAGCAAATCAGTGCTATTTAGACAATGAGCAAGGATGGAAACTGCTGGAGAGTGCTTCTCTAATGTTTGTTTGAAAAATATAGGTACCAACTATTTATTTTTTTAAATCACTCAGACAAACGTTGATAGGAGGAATGCTTGCAAATAGTCTAACCACTGGTGATTGCCAGGGGTAGCATTCCAACCCATCATATTTTTTACTTACCTACCAAGCCAGGTCCTTGCTGTAGTAGTACTGACGCAAACCAAGCCTGGATCTGGCTTAATTAGGCCTCTTCGGTCAATTGCAGCTTAGTTCTAGTAGCTCAGTGAGCACGGGACCCTCATCTGGGCATTTCTTTGGCTACTTAAGACTTGCATATAATCTGACCACTACCAATCACTTGTGATAGAATTCTAACCTATTGTTTATTTACCCATCTTGGCACACCAGATTAGACCACCATAGGCACATAGGCAAATCAGGCTTTTTACTGTCCCGAGTGATCACCAGCAGCTGAAACTAATTCAAGCTTTCCTTCCATCACCTTGTTGTTTTTGCAGTTGATGGACTAAGTGCAACTGGTATGCCCAAATGTGGGTCCCCTGTTCCTGTTCTGGGTTTGCTTGGGTGCCCATCTGAAGGGGACGTGTTCTGGCAGATCAAGCGGGACTGATCCTGTTAAAGCAGGATCAATATTGATTTGCATAAGGTGGGCCTCTGTCTAGAATGACGCATGAGACAAAAAAATGATGGTTTGGTAGGCAGCCCGAGTGATTCCCAGTGGATGTGAATAATTCAAGCTTGGGTGTGGGCGTTGAAAATGTATATTTGCGGAAACTTGACTTTTTTTTTTCAGGGCAAGATGGCGGTCTGTCCGTAGACCGCGAAGCAGCACCATGCCCGTGCTCCGCTCACCGTTCCAGGGAATGGAGAAGGAGGGAGAGACATGGCTCCACTACGCCTCGTTCCTGTGCGTGAATTTTGAACCCAACTAAGTGACTACCCCTTTGCTATATCACGGGGATGAAGAATCTCTGCCCGTCGCTTTACTTGCACAGCTGGTTTTACCGTGGTTTTTAGGCGGCATGGTTCTTGGGGTCTCGCAAGATCAACCACAACTCCCTTGCTCTCTCAATATCACGGGACAGCCGTTGACCCTGCACCGTAGTGCTGCAACCTATCGGCTTCCTTCTGCTGCAGCTCCAGCAGAAGCTCCGGCTCCAGATCCGCCAAAAGGATTCCGCCCACATTCACAGCCACAACAACCACAATCACAGCAACCACGGCCGCGGCTGCACTACAGCGGCTACACTGTATCCTCCGACTGCATAACGGGGGGGCAGTGCTACAATTTCATTTTTGTCGCTCGTGTGTTTACTGCGGAGCTACTGGATCCTGCAGTAATTATGCCCCCGAAAAAGGCTGCCTCAGCTGCGGCGTCTAGAGCGCGGGTAGCGAAGGCTGCCAGAATCCTCCGCAAAGAGGCTGAGCGGCAGCAACAGGAGGAACCACTGGACAGTGAGGAAGGAGGCAACACCCTTTCTAATACAGGGAAGTCCAAGACTAGAAAACAGCAAGCCTCCTCAGAACACTCCCCGAGACAAGATGCCCATGCTGCTAGAAGAAAATTGAGTACCACCGGGGCCACAGTATTGGACTTGTTTCTAAAAAAGGGAGCGCAGACCAGATCGCAGAAAGACCTTGGAAAGGAGGCTACCCAAGACACTTTGAACAGCCCCGCTAACGAGGAAATAATGCATAGTCCGGGAGTAAACATTGGTAATTCTGGGGCTCCCACAGCAACACATGAGCCTGAGCCTCAGCTGAATACCACTATTAACTCTATGGTTGGAGCTACCTCTACTTCTACTACTACGGCCCCAGGGCAACCCCCTTCAACAGTCACCATAACTGTAAGTAGCACCAATGCAGCTGAGTCTTCCCAATCTGCCCAATCTGCCCAATCCATTACACCTGGTGGGATCTCTGTTGGTGGTGTTGGTGGTGTTGGTGCGGTTCAAGAACTGGAAGGGCGCTGTATGTCTTTTTCAGGGGCAGGGGAAAATGTGTTGGGGGTACAAGGTGAAGTAACTTCGCTTGGGGTAAAGCATTCAACACAGGTGTTATCTACGTGACTGCCGATTATACCTATACCAGCCATATCTGTTGGGCCCTCAAGCTCACCCCCACCCATCCAACCCACTGACAACTCTTGCCTGATGGTTGGGAATCAAGTGTTAAACGAACACACGTCAGGGGAAAGCTCTTCAAAGGTTCATCTACTTGAGGAGAAGGATAAAGAGCCTAGCGAGTTTTACTCTTTTTCTGATAAGAATCAATCAATCAATCAATCAATCAATCAAAGACATTTATAGAGCGCACTACTTACCCGGAGGGTCTCAAGGCGCTTGGGGGGGGGGGGAAGGTGGTGCTGCTACTGCTCGAACAGCCAGGTCTTGAGCTTCTTCCTGAAGGAGAGCTGGTCTTGGGTCAGGCGTAGGTCGGTCGGGAGGGAGTTCCAGGTCTTGGCGGCCAGGTAGGAGAAGGACCTTCCTCCTGTTGTCGTTCTTTGGATGCGGGGGACGGCGACGAGGGCGTGACTGGCTGATCGGAGATGGCGTTTGGGAGCGTGGAAGTTGATGCGGTTGTTGAGGTAGCTCGGGCCTTGATCGTGTAGGGCTTTGTGTGCGTGGGTGAGGAGACGGAAGGTGATTCTTTTGTTGACGGGGAGCCAGTGCAGGTCTCTCAGATGTCCGGAGATGTGGCTGTGTCGTGGGATGTCGAGGATGAGTCTGGCTGAGGTGTTCTGGATCCGCTGGAGTCTCTTCTGGAGCTTGGCGGTGGTTCCGGCGTAGAGGGCGTTGCCGTAGTCCAGTCGGCTGGTGACGAGGGCCTGGGTGACCGTCTTCCTGGTCTCGGTGGGGATCCACCGGAAGATCTTCTGTAACATGCGCAGGATGTTGAAGCACGACGAGGAGACGGCGTTGACTTGTCTGGTCATAGAGAGGGAGGAGTCCAGGATGACGCCCAGGTTCCGTGCGTGGTCTGTCGGTTTGGGTGCGGTGCCCAGGGCGGGGGCCACCAGGAGTCGTCCCAGGCGGAGGGCGAGGAGCCCAGGATGAGGACCTCCGTCTTGTCTGAGTTCAGTTTCAGGCGGCTGGTCGTCATCCACTCGGCTACGTGTTTCATCCCTTCGTGAAGGTCGGCTCTGGCGGCGGCGGGGTCGTTGGTCAGGGAGAGGATCAGCTGGGTGTCGTCAGCGTAGGAGATGATGTTGAGGTTGTGCTGGCGTGCGATGGCCGCGAGGGGGCTCATGTAGACGTTGAAGAGGGTGGGGCTCAGCGAGGATCCTTGAGGGACGCCGCAGATGACTTCGGTGGCCTCTGACTTGTACGGTGGTAGTCGGACTCTCTGTGTTCTTCCGTCGAGGAAGGAGATGATCCACTCCAGTGCCCTCTCCTGGATTCCGATGTTGCTGAGGCACTGCACTAGGGTGCGGTGGCAGACAGTGTCGAAGGCCGCGGAGAGGTCTAGGAGGATGAGGGCCGCTGTTTCTCCGTTGTACATCAGGGCTCGGATGTCGTCGGTGGCCGCGATGAGGGCGGTCTCGGGGCTGTGGTTGGCTCGGAAGCCAGACTGTGAGGGGTCGAGGGATCCGTTCGTCTCGAGGAAGGCGGCCAGCTGCTTGTTGACGGTCTTCTCAATGACTTTGGCTGGAAACGGGAGGAGCGAGATGGGACGGTAATTCTTGAGTTCGGTGGGGTCCGCTGTAGGTTTCTTGAGTAGGGCGCTGAGTTCGGCATGCTTCCAGTTCTCCGGGAAGGTGGCGGTGTCGAAGGAGGTGTTGATGATGTCCCGCAGGTGGGGTGCGATGACAGTGTCGGCCTTGTTGAAGACGTGGTGAGGGCAGGGGTCGGTTGGAGATCCGGAGTGGATGGAGTTCATCATGCGGACGGTGTCTTCGGTGCTGATCGGAGTCCAGGCGCGGAGGGTGGTGGTGGGGGGCGGTGGTTCGGTCGTGGCGTGCGTCGGTTGAGTGCTGAAGCTGTTGTGTATGTCCGCGATCTTGTTGTGGAAGTAGGAGGCGAGGGAGTTGCAGAGGTCTTGCGATGGGGTGATGTCGTTGTTGCCGGCGTTGGGGTTGGAGAGCTCTTTCACGATGTTGAAGAGTTCCTTGCAGTTGTGTGCGTTGTTGAATGGAATCAATGTTGTCGGTGAATGGTCGGATGACTGTGATTCTATAGAGGGCTCGGAAGATGAAGAGTCTGAATCGGAACCTCTGCTTAGTTCTTCCGAGGACAGCTACTGTGAGAAGAGCTTGAACGCTAACACTGTCAGAGCCAAACCCAAATCAACATCCAGACTTAAACAGTGTGGTCCGCCGATCACCACTCCATTTCTAATCCGTTGTTACATCTGGGGGGGGGCCCTACAAACTCAGCTACCTCGGAGATATCGCACTCAGCAGTGGAAACCATTTTACAGGCTATTACAGCACATAGGGAAGAGACAGCTTTGGACAGTAAGAGATCCCTGGCTGCACTTCGTAAAGTGCAAGGAGTTGTCAGGAAACTCTCAAAGTCCTGCAACCTGGTAGGTGAAAGAGTCACCGAGGTGGAAGCCAGGGTTATGACGAACGAGAAAGAGGCCACTCTTAACTCTGAGCGAATTAAACTTCAGGAAGCCGAACTCATAGACATTAAATGGAAGCTGGAGGATTTCGAAAATCGGCAGCGACGTAATCATTTACGTATTCTGGGAATTCCGGAGAAAATGGAGGGGGAGGATGCTCGAGCCTTTGTGATAAAACTATTCAGAGAGTCTATGCCTGAACTTAAGAACTGGAATTGGGATGCCGAAATCCAACGTACCCACCGGATGCCTTTCAACCTGCCACCTAAACCCGGGGTGTATCCCGAGCCATTTTAGTTTATTTTGGAATTTTTTTGTTAAGGCAGACGGTGGCTGAGAAGCGAGACCAGACCATAAGTTGGTATATAATGGGCTCTCTTATTTCACAAGACCAGACTTTTGCCACGCAACTGTGGAGAGACGGTGATAAAGGCGCCCAAGCGTACTTGAACAACCCTGCGAAGCTTAAAATTGTATTGGGTGGCCACACAAAATTCTTTCATTCCGAAATCAAAGCAAAGGCATATCTCGATGAACTGACTTAGAAATTATTCATGTTAATGACGATTGCTTACTCAGGTTTCCTTACAATGATCTTTGGTTTGATTATCCGGCTTGGATCGCTCCAATTTTTAATATTTGCAGACATTTAATTAGGATATGATTATGATATGGTTATGGTGGTAGGCATGGAAACATTGGCTGTAATTTAACACTTAATTGTATGTTGCTAGTATTGGTGGTCTCTTTTTTTCCCTTTTCTGGGTATTCATTTATTATTTCATTATGACACATTAGATGGTGGTAGCTTAGATGTTGTGCTGTAACTGCATCACCCAGACTCTGGTTGAGTCTGATTGCCTACTGTTTGGGGTGGGGGGTTGCAAGGGAGTGTGTGAGGGTAGGGTAGGGAGGGGAGGGAAGCAGTGAAGGGGGAGTGGGGGTGGGTTGGGGGGAGAAAAAGCTAAAAAAAGAATAGTTTTGTCAGCAAGAGGCTTAAGTAAGGGGAAAATAAACGGAAAAAAACCTGAGCTGGAACAACATCCTAAATTAAAATTGTATTTGTTCAAAGTGATCTTACTATCTTTTCCTATAAGTAATGGGTAGATTAAGTGTCCAAACTTGGAATGTTGGAGGGCTCTTATCTGGGGATAAACGATGGCGAATGGCTGAGCTATTGAAATTAAATCCTGTTGATATACTCTGTCTTCAGGAGACTCATGTCCCTTGGGTTAAGAGATCATGGCTGAATCTGAAGGGGTATAATTTATTGATAGCCTCTACTCAATCTTCGAACATAAGGGGCGTAGCAGTCCTAGCAAAAACAAGTCTTGGCTTAGGAGTACGTCATCTCTCAGATCCTCAGGGTAGATGGGCTATTGTTAAACTCGCTTGTGGTATTACTATTTGTACCATATATGGGTCAAATCACGATGATCCAACAATTTTTGAGGTACTTGAAGCTGAATTGGCCACCTGGCAGGGCCCACTAGTTTTGTGTGGTGATTTTAACGTCTCACTTATACCGTTGTTGTGTAACACTGCCTCCAAACAGAAATATGTTGGTCGTAAACCAAGGGTGTATCAGGCTGTTAAAAGATTGTTGGGTAACTATGGCTTAATTGACGTGTGGCTGCAAAACAATGCTCACGACCCAGGCTATACTTATTTCTCACATCCCCGCCAAAAACAAGTTCAGATTGATTACATGTTCGTCTCCGGAGACCTAGCACCGCAAGCAATAATTAACAAATCCCCAAGAATAATTTCCGGTCATAATGCACTTATTCTTGGGATCACAGCCCATTCGCAATACACACAACGGCGGTCCTGGTCGTTCGATAGGAAACTCTTGTCTAACCATGAGTTTATCACCCATATAAAAAATTGGACAGAAGAGTTCTTTAATATAAATCGGTTTAGCGCCTCCAGAAATACAGTGTGGGATTCCTACAAATCCGCCTTAAGGGGGGAGATTATTAGCTTTCAGAATTTTGCCAGAACCAAATCAAGAAAAGACCATGAGTTAATGGTGTCAGCGCTGGCTAAAGCTGAGGGAGACCACACTTCTTTAATCGCACAGGGTAAAGATGCTAGTAGCCAGATGCTCCAGGTAGCGGTCATAAAGGCTGAGTTAAATACTAATCTTAGCCAGAAAGCTGCCCAAACCTATAGAGCTTACAGGAGGAAGGTTTATGAAAGCGGTGAAAAGGTGGGCAAGCAGCTTGCACTCCGAACCCGTCAAAAAAACGTAATAAATAACATTTCCACAATTGTAGACGGTGGGCAGACCTTCTCGCAAGCAGTTGATATCATCCTTCAATTTCAAAAATACTACCAAAAGCTGTATTCAGAAGAAGTTGCTGCCACCGAAAATGATATTGATTACTTTCTGGCGAACCTCCTTAATAACTCGGAGGCTGTTAGTCTACTAGATGATACCACCAGGGAAGAGTTAGAAAGTGAAATCACGCTGGCTGAAGTAGAGTCTGCATTATCGCTTTTAGCATCTGGCAAGGCCGCGGGCCCAGATAGATTGCCGATCGATCTTTATAAAATATTTGGTCAACAATTATGTCCCCTTCTATATGATTTATTTCTGGGGGTTCAGTGCAACGGTATTCCTCCAGATTCCTGGGACAAGGCTAGCATTATGGTTTTCCCAAAGAGGGGGAAACCACCCGAGCAATTAACATCCTATCACCCAATATCCTTGATTAATTCGGACTCTAAATTATATGCAAAGGTGATGGCTGTTAGACTCAGCGGGGTCATTGAGCATCTGGTCTCTCCGTGGCAGCATGGCTTCGTCCTGGGCAAGGGGACTACCGACCATACTCGCCGGGCTATTGCCCTATTTGATGCCATGTCCGTCACGGGGGGCCAGATGTCAATGATCCTACTTGATGCTGAGAAAGCCTTTGATCGTGTTTCATGGAACTTCTTGTGGGTAGTCTTGGCACGTACTAATTTTGTCCCTAAATTTGTGAAATCTATCAAGTCAATGCATCTACGTCCCAAAGCAAACCTTCTAATGTTAGGTTCAGAATCTGGTTATATTAATATTGCAAGAGGCACAAGGCAGGGATGTCCCTGCTCGCCCCTACTCTTCGCTCTCCATATCGATCCCCTAATTCTCAAACTTTTAGAAAGTAATATTATTAAACAAGTGCTCTGTAACCAATTTGAGACAAAAGTGTTAGCTTCTGCCGATGACATCACGGTTTTAACACCTGACCAGATCGAGGCGATTCGCGAAATTGAGTGAGTGTCCTTAGAATATGGTAATTGCTCGGGGTATTCTCTTAATAGAGGAAAGACTGTTATCTTATGCTCCGATAATATTGTCTGCCCAGATCAAAGAAGAGCCAAGACAGCTACTTATCTTGGAGTAGCCATCTGCTCTAATACTAAGCTTGTAGCAAAGCTTAATTTTGATCCGCTCCTGGAAAAGATAAAGAGTGATTTGAAGGGGTAAACGGTCTCTACCTCTCCATTATAGGCACGGTTAATTATTTGAAAATTAATGTTTTGCCTAGATTCCTATATTTATTTCGAGCTATTCCTTTAGCTGTTGAACCTAAAGCTCTAACATTGATTAACGCCCTCATGTCCAAATGTGTGTGGCAGCATGGAAAGATTAGGCGATCTCATTCTTTTCTGTCTCTTCCATTGGATAGGGGTGGGCTTACTTTACCCAACATGATTTTCTACCACTGGGCAGCATTCCTTAAACAGCTTACACATATGGTTTTAGATTCGACTGAAGAAAGTCGGACCGATACAGCGTCAATTCCTTCAATTTATGAGCTCTTACTCGGCCAGGATGCTAAAGGCTTATTATTAAGAAGGACTGAGGCAAATTATTATAAGAAGTTTAAGGGAGAAATCCTAATTAGCGCCTGGAGAATCTGGGATAAAGTAGCCAAACACATGCATATTGGGGAAATCAACCGTTATACACCTCTGTGGCATTCTAGTATTACACATGGTCTCGATTTTGATTCTACTGCAAGGAAATGGGAAAGTCTGGGTATTAGAACTGTTAACGAGTTTTTGTTAAAAGGTTTTGACACTGTTTTTATTGATTTAAAAATGAAATTTGGTCTCTCTAATGGGGATTTTCTTAAGTTTGCTCAGGTGCTCGCTAAGCTAAGAGCTAAAGGGTCTACATTGCGTCTTTCAAAAGTTGAAATAATTGAGGTAATGGTTAGACCAAATACTAGGATAGGAACTTTTATGACACCCTTCTGACTGAAACACAGGATGATATAGAACAAACGGAAACCAAATGGGCGGCGAAACTTAATAATCCAGACATTGATATAGACAGAGTCTTGGAGTTGAGCCATAAATTATTTATGGCCAGTAACCTGAAAGCACAACTTTTCAAGACAGTATTCGATCTCTATTCTACCCCGGCCAAACTTTTTGCGTGGGGCAAAAGAGAGAGTGATTTGTGTCCGCGATGTTCACAAGGACCCGCGACTCTTGCCCATATGTTCAGCAACTGTTCAGAGCTCATTGTTATAAAAAGTATGATAACTTCTTTCTGGGAAAAACTATTTTGTCATAAACTCCACGAGTCTGATACCCTATTTGTTTTAGGTTTTGACAACTCTTTAAAACTTTCAAAAACTGAAGAACGATTGTTGTTTATTGGCACAGCGGTACTGAGGTTAATTTTGTCCGCCCGTTGGAAGTAAGCTTCCCCACCCAGCTTTCAGATGTGGTTAGCCCGTTTCTTAGCGGTGTACAGCTATGAATCGGCCACATTTGCTACTAGAGGCTTTAAAGCAAGGTTACGAGGGGAGGCAACCTGGCGGTCAGTCTCGAAATGGAAAGCTGGGATAATCCCTAGTGGAATTGGCTGATGTATGCAAGATTCTGTTTGTTAGTACTGCTATAATTTCTTCGTTCCTATGCTATCTAGTAGTTCTTAGTCTCAGTATTCAGCTCCATAGTTTTTAAATGTATGTATAATGTATCCATTCTTGAAGCTTTTTGTTCTTTTTTCTTTATTATCTGTCTTTTTTCCTTTTTATTTACTGTTTAAATTTACCTTTGTTTGTCTTATGCTGCTTCTGGTTCTTTAATAAAGAAAAACAAAAAAAATGTATATTTGCAAGGTATGAAGATGTGGAGTTGAGAATAGTAAATCTGTACCTCCCTCTGTACCTTTTTGATATTTTGTCCATCATTATACTGTCACAATATTGTGAACCTTCCATGTTCTGCCTTCAATATTCCCTCGTTTATTCAGCAGTAAATGCTAACTGGCTTTGAACATGTCAGGGCCCTTTGAGGTCCACTCAAGGTCAGACCAGACCAGCCAAGTCAGCAGGATATTGTATAACTTGATTTCAAAACTAGAATTGGTATATTTGTATGACTGCTGAAGGATAACCTTTTTTTCCTCTGCATAAACTTACATAGCTTATCAAAAACAATTGAGGGAGGTAGAGCAAGTCGTTGGATTCGTGCTCCGCAGGGATAGTTACATAAACAAAGTGAATCCAACAGGGAAAAGGGAAAAGAGTGATCAATAGTGATTGAAGCACTCAGAGTTTTGAAAATTACCCCTCACACACCAAAAGGCCCCTTGGTGTCATGCTTCATCATCGGGGTCTTCGCACCCCTTACCGGGATGCGGCGTGCTGCGACCTACGGCTACGCGGGAGCACTTGCAGTGTTGACTATGTGTGGTGTCCAGTGTGTGGGGTATATTAAGAGTGAGTGGGGGGTGTGTAGTGAAAAAAAGTAAAAAAGTACCTGGCACTAGAGTATAAAAGAACATTTTTTTTATTCTGGACTCTGGCTGGTACTGTTAAAAGAAGTGCAGGTCGCGGTCTAAGTTGTATAATGAACAAGACCTCTGGTGTGCGTTGTTGTCGACATGTTTCGGAGACAAGCTCCTTCCTCAGGACGGGGGCACAACCTCCCCTCCCTACTCACGTCTTGTTAAAAAAAGTGTATTTACAGAAAAGTGAAATTTTAATTATAGGCTAAGTGTGCCTACAGCGGTCTGCTACAAGCACAATGACCTGTAGAAAGACAAAAATCACAACTAATGGTTACCCATGTAGCGGGTAGTTCAAACAGGTGCAGTCACCAGGAACCATACCATATGCTTATTTTATAAGCTTGTTAAAAACGGACTCACAACACATACAACATAAAACACATAAAGTACTAGGGTGTACTGTAAGATGTATTCCTACTTGTGAAGCTTTCTTGTAGGCTTCATGAGCATAGTCAGGACGTCGGGGTGTTGCTTCAATGGCTATCTGTGCTGGAGAATAATGTAGCTGTAATCTTTCATTCTATCACACTTACGTTTGTGGAGGATTGTCACTGGTCGTGTGTTCTGTATCATACTCACAAGAACAGGACTCGCTGGTCACCGTCTTACCCCGCACGCTGCTCCGCTGATGTGGAGTGAGGATGTGGTTTTGAGTATTTATACCTTTTCATCCTTATTGGTGCAGGTAAGGGTGTCTTAATTAGGGGTGTTACCTGCCACTGATTGTATGTCCATGTATGGAGCATCCGCTTCCTGACCATACAGGGCTTACGTGTATGTTCAGGCGTGCGCCGGCCTAGGATTAGTGTCTGCATCATAGATCTAGTATAGACGGCGCATGTGCAATCGTGTTACAGCATACGTACATGCGTGAAGGTAGTAAGTGTTTCACGCGCATGCGCGGTGCCCATGTGTCACTGCTTGATTCCATTTAGAACTGTTGGTCCTTTATGATGATAATTGACTCCAGGGTACATCATCATTAAGTCCGTTCAGATGGGTCCCCAGTTTGAACACCCAACGTTGTTCCTTCTGGAAGAGACCGGCCTCTGAGGGTAGTTGTTCTATGACCGTCCATTTCAAATCATTGACACAGTGTTGTTGGGTCAGAAAATGAGTTGCCATTTTGGTTGTGCTTTTTTTGCACCGCACATTGCTTTTATGTTCATTCATACGTGTTTTTATGGCTCTAGTGGTCATCCCCACATATTCCAGGTTGCATGGGCATTTGATCATGTAAATGACGTTTTTTGAGTTACAGTTTGAGAATCTCCTTTGTTCCCATGTTGTGCCATTCCGAAAAATAAGTCTCGTACTTTTTTCAGTCAAGTGGCAGCTGCTGCAATTACCGCAAGGGAAATGGCCCTGGATGCCAATCGTTGGTTGAAGGGCTGTTGTGGTCGGTCTCGGTCTTGTGTGTACCAATATGTCTCTTAGGTTACGTCCCCTGCGATGTGCAAACATAGGTTTCTCAAAGTCCAGTTCGCCACATGTTAGTATTCGCCAATGTTTATTTACAATCTTGGATACATCATTTGACAAGGTGTTGAATGTGACTGACTATGCTCATGAAGCCTACAAGAAAGCTTCACAAGTAGGAATACATCTTACAGTACACCCTAGTACTTTATGTGTTTTATGTTGTATGTGTTGTGAGTCCGTTTTTAACAAGCTTATAAAATAAGCATATGGTATGGTTCCTGGTGACTGCACCTGTTTGAACTACCCGCTACATGGGTAACCATTAGTTGTGATTTTTGTCTTTCTACAGGTCATTGTGCTTGTAGCAGACCGCTGTAGGCACACTTAGCCTATAATTAAAATGTCACTTTTCTGTAAATACACTTTTTTTAACAAGACGTGGGTAGGGAGGGGAGGTTGTGCCCCCGTCCTGAGGAAGGAGCTTGTCTCCGAAACATGTCGACAACAACGCACACCAGAGGTCTTGTTCATTATACAACTTAGACCTCGACCTGCACTTCTTTTAACAGTACCAGCCAGAGTCCAGAATAAAAAAAAAAATCTTTTATACTCTAGTGCCAGGTACTTTTTAACTTTTTTTCACTACACACCCCCCACTCACTCTTAATATACCCCACACACTGGACACCACACATAGTCAACACTGCAAGTGCTCCCGCGTAGCCGTAGGTCGCAGCACGCTGCATCCCGGTAGAGGGGTGGAAGACCCCGATGATGAAGCATGACACCAAGGGGCCTTTTGGTGTGTGAGGGGTAATTTTCAAAACTCTGAGTGCTTCAATCACTATTGATCACTCTTTTCCCTTTTTCCTGTTGGATTCACTTTGTTTATGTAACTATCCCTGTGGAGCACGAATCCAACGACTTGCTCTACCTCCCTCAATTGTTTTTGATAAGGTCTAGGCAGCGTGCAGCTGCGGGAGTACAACCCTTGACTCTCATCACAACACATAAACACATACACTAGGAAAACTGTAGGCCACAGCGGTCAAATAAATATGGAGGACGAACATGGCCTAACCTTTGGCGAGGAGGAAATCGACAGAATCCTAGCAGGACCAAACCCCTTTGAGGGACTCAGTAACCCCGAAACCGGACCGAGCATGAACGACTGGAATGAATTGGTAAAACTAAGACGTAACCAGATCAAGGCAGCCCTACATGGTCTGTTAATGACGGGGTATCTGAGGAACAAAATGGGCCCCCCTGGTTTGATTGTAAAAAACGAACCTTTCATCTTCCAGACAGACATGCAGTTCAAGAAGGAGTGGTCATTGATCTCATGGCACTGCACCAGGGACTGGTTGGTCCTAATTATAAAAACGGCAACCAGAATTACTCAAGAACTGAAGATCGAAATTGAAAAGATCGAAGTCAAACTAAAGACATACATATCAGCCGAGGATTTAAAAGCCAGATTAGACGAACTTAACCAACAAATGACGGAATTTGAATTTACCCTGAAACAAAGTAAACTCAACAAATTGAGTAAGGATAAAGACAAATTCACACCAGAAGGAGCATACCCTTACACTAGGGCTGATTATGTATCCATGAACAGAAACAATGATACCGATAGTGATGGGTCGGACACTAGCTCCAACAGCTCAAATTCCAGTGGGGGAAAAGGAAATCGTCAGAATAGAGGTGGTTGGAGGCAAAGAAGGCAACAGTTCCCAAGACAACGAGGGTGGAGAGGATACCAACCCCAATATCCACAATACATGGGACAAGCACCTTTCCAACCATTTCAGTTTAACCACCCACCTAATGTCCAAGGCTATCCACAGTGGAATCCAGACTTCAATGGGGGTTTCTTTGGTCCACAGCCTTCTTTAGGGTCCCGCCCTGGGAACCGGGGAAAGAACCGGAAAGGCAACAATGTAACTTGGGAAGAGAAAGGCCAAGAGAACGCACGGCAGACCAGGAGTATGACGGGCTCCCTACCCAATCAAGCTTCAACCAGCAACCAGAGAGGGACCTAGTGGTCAATCTGACTTCAAAGCCACTAACAAAAACAGAACGACAGGTATTAAACAAAGGTTTAGGTTTTGTACCAACGCAGAGACCGGACATCTTCAAGATGAACGTGGAGATACAAGAGTTTATACGGAAGTTAAAGCTACAGGCTTTCTTCCACGAAAAACCACCACAAGCCCCAACAACAGACACCAGTCTAAAACCAAAATCAACCTTTACACCTCCGGACTCAACACTTCCTCTCGAAGTATTAGCCTTTGAAAAAGCCATAATGACAGAGGTTAACCAACTGAACAAGTCCACTACACGGACTTTTCACAATACAACCAAGGAGGAACAAATTGCCTTGAAAACCCTGTCCGAAGACAGAAGCCTGGTGATCAAACCGGCAGACAAAGGGGGAGCGATTGTGCTACAAACAACGGAGGACTATGACAATGAATGCTTGAGACTCCTATCAGATAGACGCAATTATATGGTCTTACAAGAAGACCCAACTGAAAACCTCAGGACACGAATCGGAGGTATGATTGAGGAAGGCCTAACACACGATTGGCTAAGTAAGAAGGAAGGAGAATTCCTTGAGCAGAAAAAACCACGCATCCCATACTTTTATTGTATTCCAAAAATACACAAGAACTTAACCAAACCCCCAGGCAGACCGATAGTATCGGGCATTGGCTCGATACTTGAACCACTATCGAAATTCGCGGATGCCTTTCTACGTCCTTTAGTGCAAGCCACAAATACCTACCTAAAGGACACCAAGGCGGTCCTACAACTATTGCAAGAGACAACCTTTGATCCACAAACACAACTTCTGATGTCCCTTGATGTGGAAAGCCTATATACCAGCCTTCCTCATGACGAAACATTGATTATCATAGAGGAAGTTCTGTTTTCGACACCTTGGAAATACCAAACACCACGAGGTTTAGTTATGGAATGCATTTCACTGGCCTTACAAAGAAACTTTTTCCAATATAAAACCACGCTGTACCAACAATGCCATGGGACTAGCATGGGAAGCACTTTCGCTCCGAGTCTAGCCGGTCTCTATGTGCACCATCTTGAGACCAACAAGATCCTCCATGACCAAAATCCATATTGGGCCAATATAAAATGCTGGAGGAGGTACATAGATGACATCCTGGTCGTCTGGGAAGGCGATCCACAGTCAGCGGAGAGTTTTCTGGAATGGCTAAACAACCAAAACACTTTTCTAAAATTCACAAGCACTGTTTCAAACGAGACATTGGTCTTCCTGGATTTGAACATTTATGCAGAAGCAGGAGTGCTGAAAACCACCACTCACTTCAAACCTACTTCCCGGAATTGCCTGTTGAGATACGACAGCTTTCACCCGAGACATCTACGAGAAAATCTGCCATATGGACAGTTTTTACGCCTTAGGCGCAACTGCACAGAGGTGTCCGAATTCAGACAACAAGCAAACGATCTCAAAAAGAAACTCAAACAACGAGAATACCCCGAAAAAATCATCAACAAAGCGATGAAGAGGGCAAAAAATAACAACAGAGAGGCATTACTCGAGGAGAGAACAAAGGAACCCACAGAGAACAAGCGGCCAATCTGTGTGACAACATTCAACACCTTGTCAAATGATGTATCCAAGATTGTAAATAAACATTGGCGAATACTAACATGTGGCGAACTGGACTTTGAGAAACCTATGTTTGCACATCGCAGGGGACGTAACCTAATAGACATATTGGTACACACAAGACCGAGACCGACCACAACAGCCCTTCAACCAACGATTGGCATCCAGGGCCATTTCCCTTGCGGTAATTGCAGCAGCTGCCACTTGACTGAAAAAAGTACGAGACTTATTTTTCGGAATGGCACAACATGGGAACAAAGGAGATTCTCAAACTGTAACTCAAAAAACGTCATTTACATGATCAAATGCCCATGCAACCTGGAATATGTGGGGATGACCACTAGAGCCATAAAAACACGTATGAATGAACATAAAAGCAATGTGCAGTGCAAAAAAAGCACAACCAAAATGGCAACTCATTTTCTGACCCAACAACACTGTGTAAATGATTTGAAATGGACGGTCATAGAACAACTACCCTCAGAGGCCGGTCTCTTCCAGAAGGAACAACGTTGGGTGTTCAGACTGGGGACCCATCTGAACGGACTTAATGATGATGTACCCTGGAGTCAATTATCATCATAAAGGACCAACAGTTCTAAATGGAATCAAGCAGTGACACATGGGCACCGCGCATGCGCGTGAAACACTTACTACCTTCACGCATGTACGTATGCTGTAACACGATTGCACATGCGCCGTCTATACTAGATCTATGATGCAGACACTAATCCTAGGCCGGCGCACGCCTGAACATACACGTAAGCCCTGTATGGTCAGGAAGCGGATGCTCCATACATGGACATACAATCAGTGGCAGGTAACACCCCTAATTAAGACATCCTTACCTGCACCAATAAGGATGAAAAGGTATAAATACTCAAAACCACATCCTCACTCCACATCAGCGGAGCAGCGTGCGGGGTAAGACGGTGACCAGCGAGTCCTGTCGTTGTGAGTATGATACAGAACACACAACCAGTGACAATCCTCCACAAACGTAAGTGTGATAGAATGAAAGATTACAGCTACATTATTCTCCACCACAGATAGCCATTGAAGCAACACCCCGACGTCCTGACTATGCTCATGAAGCCTACAAGAAAGCTTCACAAGTAGGAATACATCTTACAGTACAACCTAGTACTTTATGTGTTTTATGTTGTATGTGTTGTGAGTCCGTTTTTAACAAGCTTATAAAATAAGCATATGGTATGGTTCCTGGTGACTGCACCTGTTTGAACTACCCGCTACATGGGTAACCATTAGTTGGGATTTTTGTCTTTCTACAGGTCATTGTGCTTGTAGCAGACCGCTGTAGGCACACTTAGCCTATAATTAAAATTTCACTTTTCTGTAAATACACTTTTTTTAACAAGACGTGAGTAGGGAGGGGAGGTTGTGCCCCCGTCCTGAGGAAGGTGCTTGTCTCCGAAACATGTCGACAACAACGCACACCAGAGGTCTTGTTCATTATACAACTTAGACCTCGACCTGCACTTCTTTTAACCTGCACTTCTTTTAACAGTACCAGCCAGAGTTCAGAATAAAAAATTTTTTCTTTTATACTCTAGTGCCAGGTACTTTTTAACTTTTTTTCACTACACACCCCCCACTCACTCTTAATATACCCCACACACTAGACACCACACATAGTCAACACTGCAAGTGCTCCCACGTAGCCGTAGGTCGCAGCACGCCGCATCCCGGTAGAGGGGTGCGAAGACCCCGATGATGAAGCATGACACCAAGGGGCCTTTTGGTGTGTGAGGGGTAATTTTCAAAACTCTGAGTGCTTCAATCACTATTGATCACTCTTTTCCCTTTTTCCTGTTGGATTCACTTTGTTTATGTAAACTTACATAGCCTCATCCCTAAACTGCATTAATTGTATTGTGTGTTGTACCAAAAAGGTGTAGAACAAATGACTTCACCAAACATTTTGACATTAGGTTGAAAAGTGAAGTAAGTTATTTCTGACACTTAAAGGGAGACCTCATTTGTGTCCCATGAAGATGAGGAATTCTAGGATTCTCTTTTAACAATGAAAATAAGGGTTCAAAAAGCCAGAAAAACAAAACAATGTTGGGTTAAAATCCAGAAACCGGTCCTAGGATGCTTGATTTCGGTCCAGGGAAGACATGGCTTGGAAGTTCCGGCTGGACTGTTCCCATGAGGCACAGGGTCAAGGCTGATTTGCATATGGCCATGTCTGATCTGGGGTGGCTTGGTGAGCAAAATAACGATGGATTAAACCCAGATCTGTGACTGGGGGTGAATGTTTTGCCATTGTGCAACCTTCCTCCATCATCGTGTGCGTTTTGCTTAAAAGAAAGAACTGTCTGATGCTGTCAAACATGACATTGTGCCTTTTTGTTTATATGCCTAAAACTCGAATCTGTAATTGTGGGACAGCATGGAGTAAGATCAAAATCAGCTTGGAGTGTGTATTACCTGTGGGGTTGGCGAGGAAACAATCGTAAAGAAGGTATTATAAAATATATTAAAATAACCAGTGCCAGCAAAGGATAGAGGTGGAACTAAGCGGACCAATGTAAAACTAGAGAGCATGTTAACTCAGGAACAGGCCTTTCTACATTGACAATAGTTGCAAAGTCGTTTGCAACTCCAGAACTACAAAGTGGCCCCTTGTCATATGTGACAAGATCAGCCAGTCATGTTGGAGCCCTAACCTTTAAAGTCGAATGTCAAACACAACTTCCAGGATTTAACACACTGTGGGCCAAAAAGCTAGGACTCAAAATATGTTGTCATCATATTTAGTATTTAGAGACCACATTTGTGAATCATTTTCTTTAATTTTGATACTAATGTCAGGGTGATCCTTGTAGAAACAAGTGTGATACCACCCTGTCCATCAATTCTATTAATTTCCCATATCCGCAGAATTGATCTGGACTAGTTACATTTGGACATGTGTGCACACACATGAGCACATATGCGAGGGCTGCACATGAAAGACTACGGTTTTCTGCAGCTTAGTAGCTGAGCACAAGTAACCTGCCTTTTTTTTCCAATGGTTTTTATTAAAGTTATTTGCCGTCAAATATCAATTACAAAATGGAAAATATAATATGTCACAATTATACATTCACAGGCTTAAAATGGTTAAAAAAAAGAAAGAGAGATTTTATTTACACAAAAAACTGTCCCCAAATCTTTTCTAACTTTTTTATCCCTCCAACTCGTTTTGCATATACTTGTTCATATTTCCTGACCCTTTTCATTTTGTTCTGCCATTCCTGCACCACTGGTACTTGTGGTGATCGCCAATTCTGCAGTAAAAGTGATCTAGCGACAGCCATTGCTATATAGACAAAATTAGCTAAATATTCTGGTAGTTGACAATCAGAATCATAACCAAACAGTAATAGTTTAACGTTACAGACAATTGGAATAGCGTAGTAGAATTGAAGAAAATGAAAGATTGCTTCCCAAAAAGGCTTAATTTTAAAACAGTATGCCATAGTATGAGACCAATTCGCCGGATCACATTGGAAACATCTGAAACAATTTGCAGACATATAATTATACATTTTGGCAATAATGGCAGGGGTACGGTACAAGAGCCATTTACTAAAAAATAACATTCTGCGCCAATTGGCGCCACGTAATGAGCCAAAATTGAACTTATTAATGTTTTTCCATGTATCGAGAGGAAGCACTATATTTTCCTGAATGTGCCATTTACGTGTTACTTTATCACACAATTCCTCTTCCCGACTATGTGCCAAAATTTTTTTCCATTCCCCTGGCTTTTTTATTACAGTGTTTATAAAAAGGTCTTCAAACATTGGTGACGAAATACTGAGAAGACTCAGATCTAATGGAGTCAAAATTTTAAGTATCTCGATATAAGACCTTATTATTAACAAATTGCTGGGAATCAAACGTTGCATGGCATTGAGCGTTAACCAAGACCCATTATTCACAAAATCAGCTAGAGTTCGGAACCCAGCACGCTCCCAGTTCACTGTGATTGTAGATTCGATTTTTATTTTTAGAAAAGAAAAAGCACCGAATGGGGGAGTTAATAAATTTAAGGAAGGGAGGGAATATCTTTTAAGCATGGCATTACATCGTTTGAAAAATCAGTTCAAAGTCTTATATCGGACAAATTTGGGAGATTTAGGTACGAGGAGAGGGGATGGGATCTGTATTTCAGAGCATATTAATTCGAAAAAGAAGTTTTCAAAGGCATTGACGCCTGAACATAAATTCTTAAAACGGTCCAAGTAATATACAAAATATGCATAATAGTATTCTCTTAAATTAGGTATTGAAAGACCGCCATATTCCGTTTTTTCGTATAGAGTACGAATGTCAATACGAGGGTTTTCTTTTTCTCCAAATAAATGTGGTGAACATCGATTCCACTCTATTGAAAAAAGACCCAGGGAGAAAGATTGGAGTAGTGGAGAATAAGAAATTAAAAAGGGGAAGTATCGACATTTTAATCAATGCTATTCTTCTAAGAAGAGATGAAGGTAGTGGTTCCCACTGTGCTAACATTAAACGTACCTTTTGAATTAACGGCACAAAATTAAGTATATATAAAGCCTGTGGCAGTTTTAAACTGATTAGTCAACCTGTTGAAATATCTCCATTTGACAGTACTAAATCATTCTTTTAGGTATCAATATGTCACCTCTAAGTAGGCCTTATTGCCCACAAAAAGTCGGGTACATGATGTTTGAAAGTAGGACATTTAGAAATTACTGTTAAACATGTCCATACAGTGAAATATCCCCACAAATAATTTCCACTGTGGCAAGGCTTGATGCTTCCTTAGAAAATCATTGGATCACATTGCTACATTTAGTAAATGCTAAACTTGGATTGGTGGAGAATAGAGTAATACTTCTTCCACTAATTTTATTTGTAATTTAAAATCCTCCTTAATAGTAAAGTCGCATTTTAAATTATTGCTCTGGAATTGCCGTGCTCTGCTTTTAGTTTCTAGGACCTTTCTGTAAGAGACCCTCCCAATGGGAATTGAGTATTGGGGTCAGACAGGAGACAAAGGGGCCTGGATGTAGAGGGGAGTGGGTATTCCTGATAGGATGGCTGGGGAGGAGCCATGCCCAGATTGCAATTCAAAGGAACCCGCTTCCAGCACACACAAAGGAACTTGAGTCGAAGCCTGCCCTTGCCTTTGTTTCACTAGCCAGGTTAAGCCAAACCCAGGTGAAAGGGAGAAGCTCACCAGAGCCAGTTTTAGGGTGAAACACATTGGAATGGGATAATTTATTTCTTCTGAATGCATGGAGAGAGGACATGTGTGTGGTGTTTGTGTGTGTATGAACTTAAAGACATGCCTAGTGTCCCTTTGATGGATAATATGTATGCTATCCAAAATAGAGCACTCTCAATCTGAGAGTGGGCTGTTGGTCTCTATTCAAGTCTTTGCTTTGTCCTGCTCCTGTATCTTGAGCTTCAGAGATCCTTTTCCGCCTTCTGCATTTGCTTTGCTCATGTGTGCATTTGGCTGAACTAACACACATAACCAGTGACTCATCAGATCTGGTAACTGTCTCTTTCTATACAATATTCAAGTTCACCTACCTAGGTACAACTTGTGCTGAAGTGGCTTCATGCTTTCCCACATCTTTCATGGGCTCTAAAAAGAAGTCTCAACCTGCCAGCAGGTTGCCAGTGCCGTATATACATTTTGCCAGATTTCCATTCTGACTCACAGATGCTTCCTTCACTGCTTCCTGCTTCAAAGAAATCAGGAAGTAGAAGCCCCGGGACGGAGGATTTAATGGAAATACCCAAAGACTTGAATAATGTAATAAGTGTTATGGCGACTACCATCGGAAACAAAACACGAGTGATGGGGTCTACCCCACCGTCAGTTACATTCAAACAGAAGGAGCTGTTGACCTCTAAGTCTGCAGGTGCAAAAGTTGGCTCAGCAGTTTCAAAATCTATTAAAGACTTTTTGGGCAAGCATTTTAAAGTGAAGGAGACACCAGAAAGGGTGATGAATGTGGTGGAGTCTCCGCAAATCACAGAGGATCTGGCAATAATCTCTGAATCATACAAACTTTGATATCACTGAGATCCCGATCGAACCACTTTTGTCTTCATCCCCTCGGCTGTTTCAGTCATTAATCATTCAGGACATAGAAGCAGAGGTGGGGGAGGAAGAAAGCGAAATCCAGAGTAAATCCTTGCGGGAGGAAGTCTTTGACCAAGGAGAATTTAGTTTAAATGTGAAAGAAAGACTGGTAAATGCCAATGCTGTCCATATGGATGTTTCAGGTCCAACCCTGCATAGTCTGGAGGTGACGGGTTCCTCGAGTTTATCTTTGCTCGAGGTTATGTTGATGCTCCAGAAAACTTTGCAGGGTATTCTAGAGGTTTCAGTTTTAAATAATGAGATTTTAAAAACACAAAGTAACCAGTTTAAGAATATAATTGGGGAGTTGACTCAGATCAAAAGCCAAATGCCTTCCCTAGTAAGATCCGTAGAAATTAAAGTAGATGAGGTGGAAGAAGGGACAAGGGGGAGCAGGCCCAAAGAGGATGAGCCAACAGTGTATATTTCCAGATGTATGACGGTACAACGCGTACCGTCACAACGCATACCTTTACCACGCGGCCGTGACAACGCAAGTCGTTACCACGACTTGCGTTGGGGGCGCGGATTTTGAATAGTATAATTTACTATTCTAACACCAGTCCCCGTGGACTCTAGGGAAGGTGTTGGGATAGTAAATTAACTATTTTTAATCCTTTAGCGCCCTCGGGCGCACCACGACTTGCGTTGTATCGGCTGCGTGGTAAAGGTACCGCGTTGTAAAAACATCGGTGTAAACGATGTTTACCATATTTCCCGTTGTCCCATGATTATAAAAAGATATGGTGAAAGGAGGTGTTTCCCGAAGCGGAGGAAGTGGAAAAAGGTTCCATGTAGAAGTCAGGTAGCAAAACAACAGGAGAATGGGAAGGAGGTAACCCCCGATCTAAGGTCTAGGGTTAAGGTAGTGATGCCAGAAATAAAAAAGCTAACCTTCACAGATATAGGAGTAAGTACCCTCAGACCCGAGGAACAACTTAGGTGGGAAAAGCCTGGTAAAGAGTGTGAAGACTCCCCTGAGGAAGTTCATGGGGTAAAGGAGGAGGTAGCACTGGAATGGGGGATGGAGACGTCCATAGGTGCAGGGCCCAGCAACATAATTCAGGGGAAAGGCTATAGGAACAGGGGTAGAGTAGTGAATATGAAGAGAAGGGAAGAAAGGCCAGAGGAAAGTCTAAGAATTGTACAGTCAAATAGGACCATGGATACCTGGCTATTTTTTGAACCTATTGGACAGGGAAAGGGGGGAAAAAGGGTTAAGAAACTAAAACCTCTAAATCGCTCTCAGCTACTTACGTCATTTGCAAAATGCCCCAGCTTAAAATATGTTAGTACAGATGATTTAAAAGAAGTGGGGTTTTTGTTTAATACCAGAGGTGAAGAAATAACAAAGGTCCTTCTCCACTCAGCACTAATAAAAGATGCATTGGAAAAGGCAGAAGCTGAGATGTTAAGAGAAGGAACTAGAATAATAAAGAGAGAAGATGTGGCAAAGGATAATCAAGTGAAACAATTCCTTAGAAACCATGCAGGGTTGGGAGAGCTGCAAATACAAATGGTCACCTCGGGACGGGGTAATAAGGAAGCCCTGGAAATCACTATAATCCCTAAAAAGTTAGGGTGGGGGGAGGATGATGTTTAGGTTGGAAATAGGTACAGAGAATTGGCATATTTGGACTGTGAGGAAGATGGGAACCTGAATAACATTGATTAGGAAATTGGGTTGTCGCGCAGCATTTGCATCTTGTCCAGGAATGTTAATGGTTACAAAAAAATACAGTTCCAGGAAGGCTTTCAAAATAATCTTGAGAAGACTGATATTGTTTGCTTACAGGAGACGTGGCTGTGCGACGAAACCCCTGTCACTGAAGGCTTTACACACCATGTAAAACCTGCAAGAAAGAACCAAGTATGTAGGGCATCAGGTGGCCAGATGACGTTGGTCTCTACAAGGATAGCGAGAGGTATACACCCCCTTGAATTAAAGTGTAATTGGGCATTAGGTAGCAGAGTGCTGATTCTAAATAATAATGTAGGTGGGGGAGGCCTATGCATTATAAATGTGTACATACAGAAAGAGGAGAAAAATAAGTATAAAGCGGAGCTGGAACGGAACGTCTAAAAAAGGATTTAGAAGACTTATATGAAATTTACCCGAGAGATGTGCTCCTAATACTGGGTGACTTTAACCATAGACTAAACCCCCAAAAAACTGACGCCTGGCACAGCGACTTGTTAAGGGCGAATAATATAGAGTTTGCAAAGTTCACCAGCAGTGACATTTCAAACCAAGATGTGGAACTTGGCCAGCTGCTGGGGGCTATGGGTTTGGTCTGTGTTAATGGTAGGAAAGAAACGGATCGGCCCGCAAAGCGCACTTTTAAAATAGGGCAGCAAATGTGCCCAATAGACCATGTTTTTACCCAGGCATGGTGCTTCCATTTAATACGATACTTTGAAGTACGTAGGGTAGAGGGTAGTGATAATTTCCCACTATTGATGGAAGTGCAGGTAATCAGGGACCCGCCGAGACAGAAAGTGTTACAAGTAGACACTGAATATCCAAAGTGACTTACCACCTGGATTAGTGAAGAATATATAAAGAAACTGAGTGCATTCCATATAATAGTCGATGTAGAAAATCTTCTACAGGGGAGGATATATCCTGGTATGAGGATATAATAAGGCAACTGATAGAATGCCTCGGGATAAAAATCAAACGGGGAAACCAAGGTTTAGTAAGAAAAGCCAAATTACATCTAAATAATAAACCATGGTTTGATGAAGACTGCTGGAAAGTAAAGGCCGCCATTAGGCAATATGAAAAATACCTTAGGCGTAGCTACAATGATGCACCATCATTAGCACTTAAGAAGTTGAGGATAAAATACAAGCGAACTATTAGAGAAAAAAAAGATCCTTTAAAGAAAAATGCTGGAAGAACTTACTTGAGGCAATTGAAGAAAAAAATGTCAAAGGCTTTTGCAAAATGATACAGGAATGTACGGGGAAAGCGGTAGGGACCCTACAATGTTCTGTCCCAGAGGATAAGTGGGTAACCTACCTTAAAGAAATCTATGGCAATTGGCCAAGGATGGGAAAAAACGCCTACCAGCTGGCCAGGAGTTAGGGAAGAAGTAATAGTGCAGTTCTCCCCAGGCCATATTAAGACCATAATAGCTGGATTTAATCTAACACATGCTGCCGGCCCAGATAATATACCTGCAGTCATTATAAAAACGAATCCAGACTGGTGGGCAGATTTTTTCTCCAAGATGTTTCTGAGAATATTAAATACCGGAATTATGCCAGATAGTTGGAAAGGGGCTATCATTAGACCGATACATTAAAAAGGCGATGTAAATTCCCCTAAAAATGATCGCCTAATAAATCTCCTGGATATTGGGGAAAAAGTATTCTCCAAAGTAATCCTAGGTCTGCTGAAAGATTGGGCAGAAGATAACCTGATACTACCCCTAGAACAGGGTGGATTTAAAGAACGGCATTCAACGGTGGACCATTGTTTTGCTCTCTGGGCGGAAGTCGATAGAGCAGAGGGGTCATTTATTCTGCTGCTTTGTGGACTTCCACGCGGCATTTGACCTTGTGAGTAGGGAGCAGCTATGGTCAACCTTGGTAGGGTATAAAATACACAATGATCTGCTAGCCCTTATATAGGCCTTACACACAGATAATTGGGCCCGGGTAATCTTGGATGAGGAGGGAGGATTGTCTGGGAGCATCCAGATTGGAAATGGCCTAAGGCAGTGGTGCGTATTAGCCCCTTTGCTTTTTTCCCTGTTCATAGCTGATTTACCCCTGAAATTAAGAGAGGTCAGAGGGGCTTGCCCAAAATTAGGAGGTAATCATATATCTTGTCTGCTACATGCAGACGACCTGTTGATTGTGGACCAGACAGAGATAGGTCTTCAGAGAAAATTAAACATGTTTAATGAATACTGTATAAATAACAAAATTATAGTGAACATGGAGAAGAGAAAAATATTATGTTTCGGTAGAAGCAAGACTAGGTTCCCTTGGTGTCTTGGTACAGAATTAATTGAGAGGGTATTAGAATATGGATACCTGGGAATATGGTTTACGAGCAACTTGAAATGGTCAACCCATCTGGAAGCTTTTAAAATTAGGTTAACGGCTTCTGCGAAGGGTCTAAAAAGATTCAACAGTGTTTACGGTGAAATGTCAGATGGGCCAGTTATAAAGGCCTACCTAGCAATGGTCCCCGCACAATTCCTATATGGGGCAGAGTTACTCTATCTAAGTGGGAAAAAATGTTGGGAAAAAGAAGAGGGAAATATCCTAAAAAGCTTGTTCTCGTTGCCAAAGTCATCAATGGTACAAGCAGCAAGGATAGAGCTAGGATTTACCGCTTTGGCAGGAACCGCCAGTGTGGCCTTAATACGTTTTTGGCAGCGCCTAGGGTTAGGGGAATACCCCCCAAAAAATTCCCAGTGGTGTAGAGGAGAAATTGGCATTAGTGAGCTGTCCTGGGCGAAAGAAACTAGAGCCTCGTTAAGAGAAGCGTATGGAGTGCTGGGAATAAAGTTATCCCCGCAGCTAGGACATGCTATAATAGCCAAAAAAAAGCTAAGGGCACTTGGAACCGACAGGTCCTGTATATGTGACCGAGAGTATCTCCTGCGGAAAGTATCGGTGTCCCATATGACCAGGTCTGGGATTCAGAAGAACAACAGTACCCTTATTTAGACAGGTTACTGAATTTTCGTCTAAGACGTGAGGTACTAAAAGTGAGATTGGGAATAAACCCCTGCTACGCGAATAATGGGATAACAAATTTAATGATAAATAGTGATGGTAACTGAACTTGTTCGTTAGGTACCCGCTGTGATATTGTACATATTTTATTAGACTGTATGATAGTTTTAGATACACGAAAGGAGATTTTATGCCCAATATTAAAAAAATACAGGATTATGAATAGGATGCAAGTTGCTAACCTTCTAGTGGGAATGGCAAAAGTAGATATAGCCTGTGCTTTTGGGAAATTTATGAGCAGAGTTAGGGTGTTTCTCCAGTGTACAGAGTAACGGGAGTGAGTATCTCCCTTAGTATAAATCGAGATTACATTTTTAAAGGTAATAGTAATGTATGTATTTTACTGGAAGGATTGGACATATATATATATATGAGTTATTGTGATTTTATTAATGTTGGGAAGATGTGATTAGTACTTAAAGGGGCTGCGAGATCATGTGCAGGAGTTTTATGATTGTCTTAAGCTATGTATTTTTTAAAAAGGTTTATAAAATGTAAAGTGTATACTTTTTTGGTTGTAACAAACCAAATAAAGTTTTTATTGACTGACTGACTGACTGCTTCCTGTGGAGAAATCTATCAAAGGATAAACTTGATTTTCAATGGATTCCATCTGAAATTTAAGCGTATCATCCCCAGCTGTACTGACTATACAGTTATTCTCTCATTGATTCTGCAAGTTGAGGATAAGGCTAGGGGCTTCTATTGTCATTGCTCCATTGGTGTATTAGTTTCAAAGAAGCTCTGTATCCTGCCCAGAAAAGGCTGAACCAGGAAACCAAGTCCTAGTCATCCATTGAGTAGGGCAGGTACCCTGCAGATCCGGTAGCACAGGTAACAGAAAGTTTACATCCAAGTCAACACTATAATAGCTCATACATCTAGAATAAAGCGTCATTGAGCAGGATGGTGCTTGGAACTCAAATGGTCCAGAGTCTGTACACTATGGTCTTTTTAATGTTCACTCTAGATAAAACTTTTTTCCTTGGAAGTGGTTTCTTTGCAGTATTCTTTTCACAGGTGGAATAGTTAAGGTTCCTGAAAATTGCTGTCAAGCTCTACGGGAACAAGGTGCAACGTACATAGCCGTTGGTTTAATTTCTTCTTCATTCTCTGTAAATGGTGTGAGTTGTGATAGAATTGGAGTTAAAGTTAAAATGTTGACCTCGAGATGACAGAGCTCTCTCTTGGAAGTAGTTTCCATGAGTTAAAAATTTCAAAAAGATTTTGGGAAACTATTAATATTCATTGGGAAGGCATTGGGGAATTACATTTTATTGTGATTTAATTTTTTCTAAACCATTGAAAGGCTAAAGTAGAACACTAGAGTCACCAAATTCTGCCAGCAAGTTCACTGGCGATCTTTTAAATGTAAGTTATATATAATATTTCTATGTGTGGGAAATCATTATTTTTTGTGCAATCTGATTGTAAGCTTAAGTTTTTGACCAGATTGAACTTTTCTATACCTGCCAGGAATTCAGAAAGAGATGTCTAGCATGCATAAGCCCATTTACAGGAGCAGAGAACTCTGTCACGAGTGCAGATATTTCCCACTAAAGGGATAGAGTAATGGACGTTTCAAGGCGTAGCTTGCCCTAAAAGTTTGAGAATGCCCACAAACATCAAAGTTTGTTGGCATTCCTAAACTACAGTCTGACCTTTTTCCTATCCTGAAAATGGCTAGAGGTTACTCCAGAAGAGGGCTGGGGTAACTCTCTTTCCAGGGTGGGGAGGAGAATGGATCTCCCCCACCTTTGTTGGGAGAGCAGGGGAAGGACTTTGTCAATGGAAACAAATATTTTGTTTGTGAAGAAGAAATATCTCAGTAATGTGTATTTGCAAAAGGAAATCTATTCCCTCTGTGCAAAGTTATCTGCAGCGAATAACTCCCTACAGAGTGAATGGAAGCCAAAGTTAGGAATTCCATTTCTCCCAATGGAATTTGCACAGAAACCTAAATTATGCCTGGTGAACTTTTCCATGCTGATTCCAATTAAACATTGATGAATTCCAAAAGTCATAGAAGTGAATCTGTGGGTGCAACCACCCTACTCCAAAAATGATATTTAAAAATGTATAATATTAAAAATTGTCCTCCGTTTCTGGATATCTTTTACCATTTAAGATGGATGGAGTCTTCAAACAATGCTGTTGAGCACTTGACCTTTCAGCGTCATCAAACTTATCGAAAGTGTTTGCTTGACCACATATTTGTCAAAGTGCCCAAAGTTGGCTCACAATGTTGCCACTTACCGTTCTCTATGGGACATTGACGTGCAAACTCATATTCTCATAGTTGCTCCTGCCCTTGGTCATATCCATTTGAAATTTGTATTAACAAAATCACTTTATGCACAAGAAACAGCAATCAAAATGATATAATGGCGGAGATGACAACACTCAGACACTGGTGCAGTTGAGGGTCCAATATACCCCTAACAGATGCTCAGTCCTACATATGTGAGGTGTGAGTGTTGAATTGGATGAATACTTCCTGGCCTGAGCGGCAGGTGCCTCGTGGGAGCTGTGTTAGCCAATGAATTGGCACAGATTTTTTCTCGCCACTTCTATCCAATACTAAACATTTTCAGGCTCCAGTGTTAAAATGCTTTCATCGACTTTGAAATAGTCACACACATATTGTGAAGCGAATTGGGAGGCAGTGCTTTCCAAGGCTCAGCACCGGCACCTAATCCTCAGCACCAGCGCTTATAGCATCAATTAAGGACACACTCATTTGGAAGGCAGGTGATTTTCCCCAGTATCACAGGATGTTGAGCCACACTAAGACTTAAACCCCATTTCCCAGCACTGATATTGGCAGCTCTAGCCATTAGGCCAAGTCCTTCCCAGAATAATAAGTGATGGGGTTCTAGTCAGGAAACAGTTTGCACCAGCACATTTCTCCTGTTAGCGTTGCCTCCTGAGGAAAGACCCGGCACTTTTTATTTTACAAATTAACCCCTGTTGGGAGGGCAACTTCTTTTGGCTGTGCTGGGAACTTTTGAGGCTCTCTGATGGGCATCAGATTCCTACAGGTTCTCCCCTTCACCAAGCTGGTATCAGCTCTAGTTTGCCAAATTGATCACAAATGGAAGAAATCTGTGGTTCAACTGTGGTTACAGGTACTATTGAATGCTCCTAAAGGTTGCATGTGTGCTCAAACTTGTAGTTGTTTCTCAGTTCAAGTCCAAAATCCTGTGAGAGCATTGAGCAGCCATATTGTATAGTAAAGCCCACCAACTCACCTGCTAACTCAGTAACTGTTTGCTTTATTGATGAACTATTGTTGAAAGGTTGCAAGGGCCTATTAAAGAGCACATGATAAACGTCCTTGCCAAAGTCGTGCACGTGCAGCTTATTCAATAGCAGTTCATTAGCAAAGCCCTCTTGAGCCTAGTCTGTGCTAATCAGAGCAGTGTGTTCTTACTTGAGCAAAAGCCTTTTAAAAATGTACTCTGAGTGTGATCTCAGTCACTTAAGAAATCCAATCTCTCGAATATGCTCTGGAATGCCAAATTGCTGCCTTTTAACATTATTGAGTCGACTGCCACGAAAGATTTCCTAAAATACGATAGCTTTTGTCTGTTGTATAATAATGTCTCTGCTGCTGTTCACAATGTAAACACAAACTACAAAAAGAATCCGACTGAAGTTCTGCAAAGATGACCAAGTCAAACAAATATATAAAGACAACCTTCTTTCCAGATATTCAGTACAGAATGTATCCAAATATTACCTGTATGTGTCCATGAAGGCCTCAGTGTGATAACCTTGCTGCATTTCGGTACTCTAAATATGCCACATGTATTATGAAAACAAACGATTGGTAAACTTTATGTATATATAAGAGAAATTTTCCATCAACATACTACAATCACCACAATGCATCAGAAAGGGAATCCAGGCTTTCAGCTAACACGTGATGTTGTGTATACTGTTTTTATTGGCTAGTTTGAATCCAACCATTTAACCGTGAACAAGCTATTTCTAATAGCGAAACGCGTCGGTTGTCTCCGTAACCTTTATGCGAAAAGCCAAATGAAATAAAATTTGGAGAGGAAATCCAATAGCCTGTGAGTGCGTATTCATTGAGAATCTTCAACTGAAGATTTTTATTGGGAAATTTATACGTCGCCAGGCTCTGTAAATCAAGCCAGACCGGTTGACTGCCAGCAGGAATCCAACAAAGAGACACTGGGAGAAGACGCTGAACACAGGAAGCACCCGCGGCCGAACGCCGGAGGGTGGAGGTGAGCGAGTGCCGGAGTGTGGTAAACGCGCAAACAAATCCCTGAATGCATAAACCTTGCAGAATGTTCTAAAGCTTGTTATTTCCACAGAAAAGTTGTGATCATGCTCCTTAAGAGACAGTAATGAAGTGTTTTAACAAAAACAAACGGATTAAAAAGTGAGCAATTGTTTGAGATCGCAACTGAGTGGATGGGTTGTTTTCCATTGGATGCTAAGTAAAGCAAATTGTGAATTGAAGGCAAAAAAAGGGAGGAGACAAAAAAATGGATAAAAGAGAAGCAAAGAGAACTGAGGAACTGGATTCCTTATTTGATCAAGTAGTGGATCAACAACAACAATCTGGTGACAAAAACATTCCATCTACAAAAACGAACCTAAAGAGTAAATTAAAACATTGGGAAAGACTAAGCAAAAAAGAAATCAACAAATGGTGGGAGTTAACAACATTAAGGAAATATTTGGAAGTCGAAAGAGTGCAAGAGTACTACGAATTTCACTGATGCCAAGCCAACAGGACTCAACAAATGACCTATTGCAAGAATGGGGGGAGTTTGTGCTAAATTCTTCGCTTGATCTAATGAAAATCCTGGTAAAACATATTGAGTTGGCGTTGGAGAAAATCAAGTTAGAACTGCAGGAATTAGAAAAAGAATTGGCAACCGCAGATTTCAATCCGGAAATGAAAAAATTCAAAGAAGAACTTGAAAAATATGTAGAAAAACATGAAGAAACTGTTAAACTATGCACAAGGGCGCATATTTACATATGCTAAAAAATTTGACATGTTCTCAAAATACGCTGCAACATCTGGAATAATCCAAAGCTCGGGAAGTGCAATGTCACTCACATCCACAGTACCTAGTGATGGCGAACAGGATGCTACTCTAGATCAAGGAGCCCGGAATTTTTTAGGGGATATGCGGCTCGTCCTGCATCAAAGACAGTGGGAGCAGAGCCGCAACCAGCACTACACCCCAAAAGGAAGAGGAAGGGGAAGAAGCCGCAAATGGGAGCCATTGGTAACAAGCAAAAACCCACCAGGAGGGGACAAAGGGGGAAGTGGTTCGGAGGAAAGAACTGGACCAAAAACAAGAAGCAACCAACTAATATGGCACAAATGCGAATCAACATCTATAAATATATAAGGAAAATCAAGCTGGCCAAAATCTTCCAGGAAAACAAAAATATGGAAAATTATGCAAAAATGAGAAAAAAGAAAAAGGAAACTCGAGCAACGGATCAAACTCTAACGACTGGGGATATGAATGCACTATTGACATTAGTAAATATTGACATATCAGAGGAACAAGAAGAAATCAGTGAAGAAATAGCTTGCCCACTGAAGGGTGCGGGTCTAAGTGGAAAAAACCTACATCACGCTTTTACCCCCAACTCCCACAAGGCAATAAAATAGATATATTCCAAGAGGCCCTAATTCAAGACTTGTACAAAATCAGGAAGAAGAAGTACTCTGATAATCTGTCTAACACCTTGGCTGCTAGGCGTTTTCCCCCTCCTGTGCTTATTTGTGAGCTTTCCCATTATACATGACGAGCTCAGCTCGCCATCAGCACAGCTCAACTGTGCATCATGACGAGCTGAGCTCGTCATGAGCATTGAAAGGGTTAACGATGAACGCATGGCCCTAAAAAACATAACTGAAGACATAAACATAACCATAAAAATGGTGGATAAAGCCGGTAATATTGTCATTTTAAACAAATCGATTATGAACAGGATTTCACACTCACAACTTAAGAACCGCGAATATTATCGCAAATTGGAGAGGAATCCTACTCAAATCTATAAAGAACAGGTCGACAAAAAAATTCTGATCTGGCTGTCGCAAAATCTGATTGATGAAGATGAAAAGAAATTCTTGATGACAGATCATCTTATTACTGCCACAATCTACTTCCTGCCAAAACTACATAAAAACCCACTCAAACCACCAGGGAGACCCATTGTTTCGGCTAAAGGGTCTCTATTAGAACCAATGGCAAGTTATATCGACTTCTTCCTGATGCCATTTGTAATGAACTTAAACTCTTATCTGAGAGACACCACCGACTTCCTAAGACATTTGCATGAACTAACATGGCAACCAACATACATGCTAATAACTATGGACGTAATATCATTATACACTAACATTGAACATACTATTGGTTTATTAGCATGTAGTTTATTCCTGAAAGAAACATTAAAAACACTCAACATAATCAAATGCTAACAGACATGAAATATGCTTTACTCAAAACGTGTTTCTTTTTGGTACCGAAATCTACCAACAAACAAAGGGGTGCGCAATGGGATTTGCCTTCAGTCCAGCGTACGCATGCCTTGTCATGGGGTGGTGGGAACAACAAATAGCGTGGCAGCCCAATAATGACAAGTTTCTTAACAAGATTACCAAATGGGTACGCTTCATTGATGATTTATTTATTGTTTGGGATGGCACAGCAGCAGAATTTCATGAATATTTTACCATCTTAAACTCAACTGAGGCAAAAATCAAGTTCACCTACGAAATCAGTAATGAACGCGTGACATTCCTGGATACAGAAATTTATATATCCAACAATAAAGTTCAAACCACCTTACATCGAAAGGCAACCTCAACAAATGCGACTCTTCAAGCCAACAGTTTCCATAATTCAACAGTCATTGAAAACATCCCGTACGGAGAATTCCTGAGAATAAGAAGGATATGCTCTGAGGAAACTGAGTGGCAGAAAAATAGTGAAAAAACAGCAACACAATTCAAACAAAGAGGCTATAAAGATCACAGTATTAACAGAGGATGGATGAGAGCCGATCAAAAATTAAGACCAAAAATCATCAAAGCAAAAATAACACCATACTCAAATGATCTAAAATCTGAACCAGTGAGACTAATAATGGACTATTGTTGTGAAACCAAATAAATGAATCAAATTCTAAGAAAAAATTGGAAATTGTTGCAAATGGACCCTACAATTGGGAAAACAATGGGGAACCATCCAAGTATCACGTATATAAGAGCACCAAACCTAAGGGATAAACTTGTGCATAGTCACCATCAAAATACTAATAAACTCACAGGAACTCAATGGTTGAAAACCAAAGGGTTCAGAAAATGTACCAATTGTAAGGTATGTTTAATTGCCAAGAATACCAACGAAGTGGAATTACCAAACAAACAAATGTGGCAAATCAGAGAACTGATCACTTGTTAAAGTCAATTTGTGGTCTATATCATCGAATGCCAGTGCTCGCTAAAATACATTGGGATCACGATCTGTGAATTGAAGAAGAGGGTTTAAGAACACATACGTGCGACAGTTAACAACGATTGCAGCAATGCGGTCGCAAAGCACATGGAGATGGAGCATAGTGGGGACTGGAAACTGTTATCATTTTGGGGACTTGAAACGGTTCCACTCAGTGAGGAATTATATGTACACCTTTGACTGTAAATATTGTAAATATTGTAAATGTTATTGAAATAGAATCATGAGTTGAAGGAATAAACACACACAAACACCTCAAATATCAAAATCTTAGTGGTAAATACACTTTATAAATCTACATTAGCATCTCCTGTATGATCAGTGTATAGAATATGCCCACTAGAGGGCAGGATGCCGAAATCGTGTCTCAGTAATAACGCGTAGCGTAATGACACGATAATTGTATTCTCTTTCCCATCAAGGTAAACAGTGTGCACTGTCTGTATAAAATTTTTTCAGAGAGATCGTTATACATAGAACATCGTGAGTGTAGAAATTGGTCACCACATAGTGCTCATGGTATGAGCAAAGGTAACTACAACTAACCCCTTCACTTGTGTATAAATAAGAGAAACTTTCCATCAACATACTACAATCACCACGATGCATCAGAAAGGGAATCCATATATATATATATAAATTCAGTAAAAAAACATAGGTTTCAGGGACGTTATAGTTAGTTGGACATTTCACTCGTACAAAACCATAGAAATTCCCCTGTTATAGTTAGTTCAGCTAACTATAACTCACGCCCCCGCAATGCACTGCTGATGACATCACATAGTATATCATTCATGCCCCCACAAATAATTATTATAAGCCCCAGGGGTGGTGGTCCCTGGGGCTTGGGGAAGCCTTGGAGGCCTCCCTCACATTAAAAAAGAAGCCCACTTGGCCCTCCCAGCCCCCTGAGGCTCGGGGAGGGCCAAGTGACCTCCCGCACATAATGTTAAGCAAGAAGTGGGGGGTGGTGGCCCGCAGGGCCCCGCAGGCCCCCGCGGGCTCTGGGCATATACTTGTTGCAAATCCCCCGCAACCTGGCCCAGCCGGGGGCCTAAATTAAATGAAGCGCTGGAGCCTGCACTTAATTTTTCAAAAATGTCGGCAGGATTCGCAACCTCAGCGAGAATTTCGCCAAAATTAAATAAAAAGGTATGCATTTTTTGGCCCTGGGGGTCCTTGTGGGACCCCCTGAGTAGGCCTATGGGGTCAGGGTGTTTTTACTCTGCCCCCTTTTCCTTTTTTTTCACCTTTGTTTTTCTGTTTTGGCATGTTGACAGCCAATTTGAATAAAGCTCATGGTTGGGAGGATTCGCGAACCCTCCATGGCCATAGATATTGAAACTTTTATTTTTCTTGATTTTCTCAGCAACTACTAAATGGACTTACACCATTTACAAAAAAGTCACTTTCTGAACAAAGCACTACCTTTTTGCCAAATTTGGGGTAATTCGTTCAGATGTTGGTGGTGTTGCCTTGCCTAAAGTTTCCTATGGGAAATTGATTTTTTCACTTTTATTTTTTTAATTTCTCAGCAACTACTGAACCGATTTACACCATTTAAAAAAAAGGTCGCTTTCTGAACCAAGCACTACCTTTTTGCCAAAATTTGGGGTAAATCCATTCAGCAGTTCGGGCTGTTGTCTTGCCTAAAGTTTCCTTTCAGGATAGGAGCTGACCTGGATAGACTTTTGTTTTAGAATTTGGCGAAGATTCGTCAAACAACGTCAAAGTTATTAGCAATTCAAAAAATGCCTTTCCTATGGAAACTAGGTTCTAACTATAACTACTCGCTGCCGACCGCCAGTAGGTAATATATTTAGAATTTGTAGTAATATATATTTACAATTAATCTCATTTACATTTCATTTTAATACATGAAAATTGACACCTAAATCAACTATGAAACCTGACAGAGCCACTCAACCTTTCATCCTTCCATGGATGATGAAGTGAGTTCTGTTAAATAGTTATTAATAAGGTTTGCTATTTACAGTGCATAGAAACTGCAAGAAACTGTATCCTTAAGTAAGTAACCACAAGTTTGTACAGCTCTTACAAGCAAATAAAGCGAATACATGGACATGTCAGTTAATAAATGATTCTCTCATCCTCCCCTGGTTCAATATTATCTCATCAATGTGTATAAACTATTACAATTCTTACTAACCATGCTTTACAACCTGAAGCTAGTAGATGATTCAATGTATTGTTCTCTGACTTAATAGGGTACAATTTGGGGACGTTACAGACTGCACATTTTTTGTTTTTTACTGGAGCCATGTAAAGTAACATTTAGAACATTGATAACTTTTACCTCAAATCACAAAACTTAAATAATCCATCATGGTTTAACATATCTCAGTGATCATGTTAATGGTTGGAGGTTACAGAAGAAAGAAGATAAAAAGAAAATGGAACTGATTTTATAATTATTGCATGTTACTCGATTTACTCATTTCTAGATTCTACCACCAAGTAAGAACCGAAATTCATTCTAAACTGTATACCTAGCCCTTGCTACATATACAATTGTTTTTTTCAATTCCATGATATTTTTCATTTAATGTCTCCATTCCTGAAATTACCGAGAGGTTTCTGCACTCCACTTCTGATAAATTGTTGTACGACCTACTAAAGACATTCGCCCGCCCAGTGTAAATTCTCCAGAGGGCAACATCTGATCATGCAACGCCTGCCTAGTTCTCTATAGCACGGTTTGTTATCACCATCAAGCATTTAACGACACCCTTACACAATTCTAACATTTTTAGACATTCCTTATATCCTGTGACGCCTAGTGCCAATGGAGTTATAACACCTCAAGCATAAGTGAATTCATTTACTCAGCCATTATATGCAAGAAGAAGTATGGAATTCTTCTCAAGTCAGATGCACTGGGCAGCAGTTAATTGAGTTTCCTGATACCAAACTGCTTCCCGCAGTTGCTCCATCCATACAGCTCTGATTTTAGCATATGCTTGGCTGTACATTTTATAGATTAGGGAAATAATCCTCTGATTATTGAGGAGCCGAAAAATCTTCTCAAAACAGCTTTTCCATGCAATGGAGAGTATAGAGGGAGGGGAGAGTGCAGGCACTGAAGGATTTAGGTTTACTTGATTTGAAAGGAGTCAGATAGCTTATGGTGAGCAGTGGAAAAAATATGTGTTTTTTTTAATGAAAATGTTTATTTAAAATGAGTATACACATTGCTGATTTACTGAAAAACATGTTTTATCGTTGTTACAGTTACCCCTGACGAAGGACCCTAGTGGTCTGAAATGCATTGGGTTAAATAAACTGCGTTTTAATGAACTAGGCCTCAGTACGTGTTATTGGAGAGAGGTTCGGATGGCCTGCCGTAACATGAGAAAATTTGAAAATTGCAGAATCTTGCAGGAGGAGTAAAATGATTTAAAAACATGAAAATGAACAAAGAAAATATGTTGAAAATGAAGAGAGAAAAGAGAATTGGTTACAAATTATGGCAAATGCGAAATATGGAAAAAAGCTGTCGCCACTGAGTTTGGGGCAAAAAAAGCCCCGAACATTGATGTTGAAAGTAAAGTGTACCATACTTTGATTGCTTCAATAGTTAATTGTGGATGCGTTAACAATTGATGTGTGCACTGATGGCTGGTGGTGTGTGTGCCTGTAGAAATTGTGCACTGATGGCTGGTGGTGTGTGTACCTGGTGCAAGTGTGCACTGCCGGCTGGTGGTGTGAGTGCCTGGTGGAAGCGTGCACTGATGGCTGGTGGTGTGTGCCTGGTGAAAGCGTGTACTGACGGCTGGTGGTGTGTGTGTGCCTGGTGAAAGTGTGCACTGTTGGCTGGTGGTGTGTCTGTGCCTGTTGAAAGCGTGCACTTATGGCTGGTGGTGTGTGTGAGCCTTTGTGAAAGCGTGCACTGACGTCTGGTGGTGTGTGCGTGGTTGAAGTGTGTACTGATGTCTGGTGGTGTGTGCCTGGTGGAAGCGTGCACTGAAGGCTGGTGGTGTTTGTGCCCAGTGAAAGCGTGCAATGACGACTGATGGTGTCTGTTGAAAGTGTGCACTGACAGTGTGTTTGTGTGTGTGGTTGTGAGTGTGTGTAGTTGTGTGTGTGGTTGTGTGTTTGTGGTTGTGTGTGGCTGTGTGTGTGGTTGTGTGTGGTTATGTGTGGTTGTGTATGGTTGTGTGTGTGTGGATGTGTGTGTGGTTGTGTGTGTGGTTGTGGTTGTGTGTGTGTGTGGTTGTGTGTGTGTGTGTGGTTGTGTGTGTGGTTGTGTGTCTGACTGTGTGTGTGGTTGTGTGTGGTTGTGTATGGTTGTGTGTGTGGATGTGTGTCTGGTTGTGTGTGTGTGGTTATGTGTGGTTGTGTGTGTGTGGTTGTGTTTGTGGTTGTGTGTGGTTGTGCGTGTGGTTGTGTGTGTGGTTATTTGTGGGTTTGTGTGTGTTTGTGTGTGTAGTTGTGTGTGTGTGGCTGTGGCTGTGTGTGTGGTTGTGTGTGTGTATATGTGTGTGTGTGTGTGTGTGTGGTTGCGGTTGTGTGTGTGTATGGTTGTGTGTGTGTGTGTGGTTGTGTGTGTGTGGTTGTGTGTGTGTGTGGTTGTGTGTGTTTGTGTGTGTGGTCGGGTGTGGTTGTGTGTGGTTGTGTGTGTGGTTATGGTTGTGTGTGTGTGGTTGGGTGGTTGTGTATGGTTGTGTGTGGTTGTTGGTTGTGTGTGGTTATATCACAGCATAACCATTAAACTTGGACATTTTAACTCATAGAAAGTTCATACAAACTAATGATAGGGCCTTTTACTGTTTTCACAAACACTGCCTCCTGCACGGGTTACAGAGCTACCTCGGTGCGGTATCCTCGGTGCGGTATCCTCGGTGCAAAACCTATTAGCATTTTGCAGGACGCCTTGATTTTATTTCTTGTAAAATGCCAAGAATCTTTTAGAAATCCAAACTTCTGTTCACTAGCTCAGGGAAGGATAATAAAACATGCATTTACATTGCGGCCAGCCTTCAGGTAATCCTCGACTGCTCTCTAGGTAAACAAACCCCACGCTCGCACTATAGCCACCGGGTTGCACGCACTGAAAGAACAAGCACTGGCAAAATCAGCAAGTTAAGTGGGCGGCTGCTAAAATATATTGCCCGTGTTAATAATGCGAAAGTTTAGCGCAGCGCCAGGAGGTAAGAAAAACAAGGAGAAAGCAGCATGATTCGTGGCCACACAAACAAGCATAGTCTGACAACCCCTTGATAAAGAGGCCGGGGAGGATCGGTGAGGAAGTGGAGTTTACGAACCAGCAACGAAAGCTACAGGAGGGCCCGCCACTGAAGCATTGCAGGTCGTTCTTTCTAGCTGAAAAACAGCACGCCATGCAGCACAAATGGAGCTTTCATCAAACACAGTTGTAAACAGGAAGAGAGCACCCTTGTATGGAAGCCTGGGAGAGTGGAGACATTGTGCTAGTCAAGCTGCAGCCCTTTAATTTAATGGCTTGCTGAGAAAAAAAAACCTGGTATGACGCAGCACGCAAATATGAAATATTGACACGAATTTAGAACTAAAAAATTATTTACTTTTTATCTTCCTGGCAGTCAACATCCAAGGAGCTTTTTGGGGATGAGAACTAAACAAAAGGAATTTTCACTGACACTGAATAGAACTCTTCTTTCCCTGTGCATTGCTTCTTTCAAGATTTTAAGCGGTTGTGCATTTTTTACCTATGCATTTGTTATATTTCTAAAGTGCATACTTTAGATTCCAAGAGATGTTGACTGCCTACATTTTGGGGAACTATACTGTAAGGGTTGGGGTGGAACCAATATTCCTCCATGACTGCCCCTGGTGGTTATCTTTTCAGTTCAAAAGCGAGTAAAATAAATTTGACCAAGGTAGGCTTTCTTGTAAATTCTTCTTTTGCTAAGCTGTTTATACAGCTGCTGTGGCGGCCACAAGGAAGAGGGAGAGGGAGGGGGGTGGCGGGTTGTCGTGGCCCTAAAAGTGATCGCGTGAAAGCAAAGGGAAAAAAATGCTGAAATCGAAAGTGTTCTGCTGTGGCGGGCGCGAGGAAGAGGGGAGGGGGGGGCCGGGTGGGTTAAATGTTATATGAGGACACACATTCATTATTGTTAGGCACGGGGAGATTAAGTGATTTGCCCAAAATCTCAGGATGTTCAGCGTCATTTAATGTTCCATAATAGAACACATCCATTTTGGAGAGGTATCCAAGTGAAATGAGGAGCCCAGTAGTAAGTTGCAGCTGCCGTTAGGCACGGGGAGATTTAAGTGATTTGCCCAGAATCACAGGATGTTCAGCGTCATTTATTGTTCCAAAATAGAACACAACTATTTTGGAGAGGTATCCAAGTGAAATGAGGAGCCCAGTAGCAAGTTGCAGCTGCCGAGTCCTCCAAAAAGAAGGCAAATTTAAACCCAAACCTTCAGGATTGCCATCACTGTCACGCATCCTGTTTTGATAATATTCACTGTCACATAGCCAGGTATTCTCACCAACAGCACTTTGGGTTTTTGGTCGTGTAGATTTGCTGTTCTAATTGCAATGCTAAAGTGCATTTCATGATATCTGTGGTGGTAACGTGCAGCAAAAAGCATGACTATGTCGGTCCCTTGAAAGTAAATAAAACTACTCGATGCACTGGGGTGCTGGAAGGGGGTGAGAGGGTTGTTTTTTTTTATCTGACTTCAATCTCTTTTCGGTTTACTATTTACTTATAAGCTATTATAGGCAATGTGGGGGAGGGGACACCACACTGCTTCAAGGAGAGCTGGAAAAAAAAGAAAAAAACAAATGTTAGGGTAAACTGCAGCGCTTGTAGCGGACTTACAGAACCCTTCGGATGGCAAATGGTGATCACTTTCGCGGCCGCTTTGATGTTCTCAGTGGCCCCGCGCTCACTGAGAACATCAAAGCGGCCGCGTAAGTGATCACGCAGGCTGACAAATGGTGCTCGCACCCGGCGCACATGCACTGTACGGTAAACTGCAGTGCTTGTAGCTGACTTACAGAATCCTTCGGATAGCAAATGGTTATCACTTTCGCAGCCGCTTTGATGTTCTCAGTGGCCGCGCGGCTCATTGAGAACATCAAAGCTGTCGCGAAAGTGATCACGCAGGCTGACAAATAAATGCAGTGTAAACTTATTTGTGTGCTTGGGGTGGCGTATAACGTTGTTTAAGGTATTTGTTGTAAAGTGTGTGGAGCGTTTCTTAGAAGTGTTTTGAATGTGTTTGCCGTAGACTGCTGGTGCCGTGAAGGAGTGACTGAAATTTAGGTATATAGAGGTTGAAGTTTGTATATGAATGAGATAACTGGAGTAGGTGATGTGGTTGCAGGGTATGCCTTGCTTGATATGGTAAAGGTGAAATAGAGAGTGTGCGTATGGATATAGCGGGAACTTACCACAAAGACATTTGTGCGTTTTAGATGCGCATTTGATTAGAATGCTGTTTTGGGAACGTAAAGAAGGGAGACAGTGTGGTGATGAGGAGGTGATGTGGCAGAGAAGGTAAAATGTATTTAAAAACTGTATTGTAGAGTCGATTGCAGTTGTAGTGTTAGTCGGAGGGTAGTCGAAGTTAATTATTGTAGGCTGTGCGGAGTTTGTGATAGAAGTGTTCAGAAGGTGTTTCTTGGAGATTGCTGCAGCGTAAAAGGAGCGGTTGAGCAGCCGGAGTAAAGCGAAGTTAAAGGTGAATCCTTCGGATGGCAAATGGTGATCACTTTTGCGGCCGCTTTGATGTTCTCAGTGGCCGTGCGGTTTACTGAGAACATCAAAGCGGCCGCGAAAGTGATAATGCAGGCTGATAAATGGTGCGCGCGCCTGGCGCACATGCATGTACTCGATCCGCCTGCAGCCTTTGGGAGCACTTTCAAAAGCCCCTTACTAAATTTCTGGCAAAACATCGCTTACGCGAATCTAGGCGAGACCTAACAAGTGTAACTTATGAATGTGGAAGGCCATACTATTAAAACGCTCAGCTGTATGGAGAGTTAATAATACATGTGTGCATTTTCCTTATGCTTCCAACACAGATATATGATCAGGACAATACTAGATTGTATTTCCACAGATTGAATGTGGAACATAAACATGTGATGATTAGAGTTGTGTTATAATATGTATCCCATTAGAACTATACCAAGTGATGAGAAAGAATGGTATAAGTAAAATGTTGTTCCACGTGTCATTGAAGATCACTCTCCTTGCTGTTCCCTTCCTATCCTGCCCTCACTTGATCATCCCAGTGATCTGTGCTACTACAGCTATCCATTTTTGGGGCTATCAAGGGGTGGACCCTTCTGAGCATCAAACCGATTCTTAGGATATAACAGCCTGACATAGTGGGACATACTGGTTGGAGAGATAAAGACTGCACTTCATATGAGCTGTTTCTACAGTGTTTTCTAGAATAATAGAGTAACTCTTTTTACCATGAATTCCCTGTGGTCAGCAAGGTTTGTCCTTAGTGTCTGTGAACTTCCTTTTTGCTCATGCTCTGCAAGGCAAGGGAGGGAGAGCAAAGGTAAGCTTTGTCTCGTCTCTACTTTTTGTTCTATGCCTCTTCCATTGTCTTATTTGTTTAATAAATGAGTAGGATCTTATTATCCACAACATCTAGATAATTCTTCCTTGTCCCTCCAGATCTCTGGTGGTGTTGATGTTTCCCCACTTAAACTCTGCCTCTTTATTGCTATGTTGAACCCCCTCCTCCTAATAATTTGGAGAAATATTTCAGCTGGTCTGTTCAAGCACAGTATGAGCAGATTGTTTACCATACCGTCTGTTAATTTTGAGATGTGAACTATTTTTTCCTTATCCATTCCGCATGATGGTCTTTCCTCAGCTGCCAGATCAGTAAGCCGTCTGTTGGTCTCCTTATTCCCTGTATATAGAGGGAAGTCTGGGGAAGAGTCTTCAGTGAGTCAGCACTTGTTGAGAAACTTCACCTCCCAGTCCACATTAGTGAAAGGCCTCCCTTACAATCCCTTTTCCTAAATGTCAACATGGGGTGTTTACATTTTTTATGTGTTGTTAATGTTTTTGGTACTTTGAAAAAGGTACAATGCAGTGATACTTGTCTCAGCAGAACACATTGTACAGAGGTATTGTGCATTGCTACCACAATAAAAAATTACAACATTGGAATTACCAAGCTAGTGTAATGTTCAGTCATCATTGCAGTTGATAGCTGGACTGCTTTGTAACCCAATAGATACAACTTTAACAGTATCTCTCCTCCTTCCCCAGATACCTAAGGTTGCCTCAACTGTATAACAAAAAACAGCACTATAGCAGCACTACGGGTATGCCAGCCAGTAAATGAAACCAAAGTGGCAAGAGGTAAGTAGTAGAGTAGGTAGGCAGGCAGCAGTCCTGGGTCAATAGTCTTAGGTTCAGTTGCCTTAAGGATGGCTACATGGCATGTGGATGGGGAGCACTAAGCACCTGCGGGATACTGTGCAGTGTGTGTTTTTTTACCTGTTTCCAATGCAGGGGGGCTTCTGAGTAGGGGTAATGAACCATGGTGTTTTTTGGTGATCCTTTCCATATTCTTTTTAGAACTGAAGAATTTCGTCCCATTGCCCTAACCCACTGTGTTTTCCAGAGCCAAAGGATGACTGACTCATTAGAATGTGATTGGAAAGACTTATTATTAATGGAATTAGATTTAAATATAATTGAAACAAGATTGAAAGAAAATTAGATCATATTGCGATAAACATGAATGTAATGTCTTGAAACGATAGTTATATGCAAACCAGACTTTTGTGGACACTGTATTTTCATGAAGTGATATTAATATTGAAATTAGCATGCAATTAGAGTGAGTTGGAAATTAGATGAAAAGACACTGACATGAGATTAGATATGAGATTCAAATTAGATTGAACCTTGTTTGAAATTAAAATATATTAGGCTATTAAATGATATTTATTAATAATCATTGATACTGGAAAAAATACGATGTTTAAATAAAATTTAAATGAGTGTGACATTGATATCTTTGACGTGAGATCGAAATAAGATGAGGATTGAAATGATATTGTGAAAGAAATATATTTAAACAAAATTTAAAAAAGACTCTAATTAAATGTAATTGAGATTAAACAGAATTTAAAAAAGGAGTTGGTTTGAAATTAATTTTTAAAGAGTTGATTTGTGCATAGGATTGACTTGCTGTTGAATTCAGATCAAGTGAGATTAAGACTGAAAAGTGATACATATGACATCAAAAAGAAGAAGGAAATAAAAATGGTAAATAGTGTGAATTTAGCTACAAAGCAATGGAGCAAGTAATAAGGAAGGGCGTAGGTGATATGTGTACAGATGGAAGGCAGCAGAAAGATGGAAAGATTGCTTAAGGTCCAAGGGGCTATTCCAAACAACGTCTGCTCTTCTTGATAGGAGCCAATGTTTTCAGTTTGCTGTCACTTCCCACTACAAATCTATCCATTTCTTTGTTTTGATGAAAAGAAGAGTAGAAGGCAAAATGCACAATACTCTTCTAGAACCAAAACACACTATTCACTTATAGTAACTACCACCACCACCATGAGTTAGCTGATGATCCCCTATTTGGGCAATATTTAAAATGTATAAGGAATGGGGAGTTCAAAATGAACTGTCAGCAACTGGGTTATTTATTTGGGAGGGGCGTAATACTATCAACTTAATAAACACAATCTGGTTATGTTATAATGTAGTTTTATGAGCACTCTCTTCAACCCCTGGTAGCTGTGACACAAGCAGCAGGCACATTTCCATGGATATGTGTATTAAGTTCAAGCAGTACCAACACTTTCAAAGTCAAGAAAATAACAAATTAGTGAACAATTATCAACTGAATGAGCAAGAAGATGTCAAAATGATTAACGTCTGATAATTCTGAGGCAAAAGGTATACGACAATGCAAAGCCTCAGTTAGAAGTAACAGCTTGATATTGATCGGGACTCAGGTGCAATTGAATACCCACTGCAGTGAAGCATGGTTCAGGTAGGCCAAGCAGGTCCCACCATAAGACAATTTTACCTTCTGACCCAGTTTATGATCTGGAGCTCCAAGTCCACCAGCAGGGCAAGGCAAGAAGATGACCCAAGCAAAGATCCCTCAAAGTTTGGCATGAAATTTAAATTTCTTGTCTAGATTTAATTTGTGTGGTGTCACTGCCTACGCTGTTACTGCGAACACAGTTCATATGATTTCACTTCTTGTGTTGTAATCAGGAAGGGGCCAAAGTGCGCATGGTGCCACTTTCTCTGATGTCACAAAGAGGGCCCAAGTTATCTGGTGTCACTTCCAGTTTCACTCGCATTGTGATGCATTGATGTTGCTGATTTAATGATATATGCTGCAACAGTAACAGGCAACATGTTTTCTCTTGAAAAAACACATATTCGAAACTAACATACCAGAAGCATTGGTGTCTCCGTAACATAAAAAAAAGGTTTGGTAAATGAACTTTTCTCCGATTACAGCTGAGTGACGCACTTTGGTAGTTAACGAGCTGGCAATAATCACGGAGCCATTTCTTTATTTGGACACTACCAAATGATGCGAAACGTAGAAACAAAATCGTGCATCATTTTAGCCACAGAGCACAATCGCGCGCGCATTTCTATACCTCGCTAATGAAGCCGCTCAGAATCACTCATGCGTTGGAAAGAAAAGGTGCCCTGCAGCGCCCCCTCTGCTCCTCAGCACTGACACCCATGTAGTTCACTGAGCCCTGAGTGGGAGTACCGGCCGCGCTAATAATTTTGATATGCTAGCTTTTAACTGAAGAGACTGCCTAAAGTATATTTTACTATACAATCATGGATTGAATCGGACGTTGTTTTCTGCGCGGTTAGGCAGAGCAGTGCAAAACACCTACAGGGCCAGCCAGTGCAATGAAACAGCACAGCTGTATGTTCACTGTGCAAAAACAGGCATTTTTCATCGTCTGGTAAGATGGCAAAAAAAAAGAAAGCGATAATGCCTTTCTGTGACTATTATATGTCTAGATTGTAGGAAACAATTTTTAATTAATGCAAACCTTATGATTTTTATCAATACATTTTATCGAGGTGCTCAGCATCTTAAGGTTTCATACAGTTTTTTAGCACGTGGCCCTGATTTCATGAAATGTCACTAGAACGTGAATTCACTTTATGGGCTAATACTGTTGCTATGTTTTTGCCTTAAATTAACTTTGCGCTGCATGGATGCACGGATTACATCCAAGGCAATGTTTAAAGAATTGTCTTGATTCAAAATCTTTGGGGATGATTTACTAAGATTTTGCACTGAATCGGCGCGAAATCTTTTTTTCCTAATTTACTTTCCAGCGCTAAACTTGTTTAACGCTGGAAATAACGTAAAAGTAATGCATTCGCTGCTTCCCATTACTTTGCGCCATGGGGGAAGTCCAAGGGTGGTGCATGGGCGTACCAATGCAACCACCCAATTTACAAAATACAGCAGATTGGGTTTAACATGCGGAAACTTCGCCCTTTTAAACTAGGCGCAAGGAAGGAGAAAAGCTTTCATTTCTCCTCCCTTTTCCGACTTTGCAAGCGTGTTATACTGTGGAGCAGGCATACAAAGTGGGAAAAGCTTTGCCTCGTGTCTAGGCATAGTATTTGGTACAAGGAGGGTACTCTTCCTGTACAAAACCTATGCTAGACACCACACACCCTAGTGCTATGGTGGTAAGGTGTGTGCGTGGCGCAGAGCAGCTGTAATCAGTGCCAGCACAAGGGAAAGGGGAGGAAAGATCCATATCTTTGAAAATATGGTGCCCTCCTGCTCCTTCCCTGTTGCGCAACTCAGTGCAGCCTCTCTGGGGGCAGCGCTGCGTGGAGATTTGGTATCTGATTAAGGGCACAAGTTGAGCGACATGCAGAGACCCAACATTTGATATTTAAAGACATCTAGAATGTTTGAAATTTATTTTTTCTTTATCTTGAAGGGAATAAAAATATGATTGAGGGGCATATAGTCTATTCATTCCAGTAGACAGTGGCGGCTTGCATAGGGCATGCTGTGGGGCGGTGTAGCGGGGCGGGGGAGGGGGTAGTAAACTCGAACATACGACGGAACGGAGGAACGTAATAGTTTCCTCCTTTCCGTCGTATGTCCAAGTTTACTACCGCCCCACCCTGCCCCTCCCCCGCCCTGCCACCCCGCAGCACGCCCTATGCGAGCCTCCACTGCCTGTAGATGGTCAAGGCCTGGAGTGATCTGAGAAATATACACCTTTATATCAAATGTAAATTCATATAGCATTGGGAGTGCTGGGGACAATTCTTTTAAGAGCCAAAGGAAAACTATGGAAACGTTTTGATTGGAAATGTTTGTTTCGTTTTTTTTTTATCTTGACACCAGCACTTGCCACTTATTGTGCCAGTCATTGTGATACACGGTGTCTTTTAGCTGTGTGAAAAAGTATGGTGTACAGGCTGACCGGATATCATTGTTCACGTGCATTGTAAGGGGCTCAATTACAAGCCGCCAGTACATCACTTTTAATGACGCTCCGGCGGAGCACACTAACATACCATATGTACCAGGCCACGTAAAGCCAACCTGCGTGAATTTTCATGGCTTCATAGATATGGTGTGAGGCAATATCAGTGCATGTCACTGCATTGCTTCACACTGCGATAGGGAGGTATGCCTTGGGCATTACGGTGGGTGTTCCCATGTAACACCCATGGCATTTGACACATTCCCAGATTTACAACATGCTGTAAAACCTGGGAATGCTTCAAAAGCCTTCGCCTCCCCAGGGGTGGCTTATTGACTGCTTTGTGAAGGCAGATGTCCCTTCAGACACAAAACAAACCTGATTTGAATGCAGGCATCCTTGCAGAACAGCACAAGGGTGCCTGTGTTAGAACTAAGCAGCCATTTGTGCGCCATCATAGATATGGTGCATTCCTGCCTTTCTCCTTTGATGCAGGGCATCACAGCAAATTGAAGTGCAGTGCTGCCCTACGTCAAACTGTTGTAAATAATCCCGTAAGTCCAGTAAGTCCGACATACAAACAGCAGTCTAGCCAACTTTGTTTGGTTATTGGTTAGAATTCAAGATGAGTGACTGATAAGTCACAGCTGTGGGCATTGTGGCTGTGTAAGACTTAAGAATGGCCATCTGGATGGGAAGGAGACAGATTTTAATGGTTTTGCTCTGAGAGAGGGCTACCAGTTAGTAGTGTCACTGCAGAAAAAAGCCAGATGTGATGCATGATTGCAGTCTTTAACAGTAGAACCTGCCCTGTTTGCATTTAGCTGGTTAAACCAAAACTATATACACCTCGCTCCTCTTTCCATCAGATCAACCGACTCCATCCTCCTCAGGGACCTCTGTTTTTATCTGGAAGACACCACAGGCCCTAACTCCACAGCCCTCCTCGATAGCCTCAGCAGTCTCAGACTCCCCAGTTCATCTAAGGACTAATTTACACAGCCGGCCTCACCCTCAACCCTAGTTTCTCCTCCAGCAATACGATCACCACCACCCACACAACCCCACTTGCATGGCCCGACCATTACACCAGACATTTCAAGATACCTGCCCACCACGCCTCCCCACTAGAAAACCCAAAGCACCATCAAGAAAATGGGGCAAAATATCAGAAGAAAACTGAAACACCACCCTACAGGAATGATCTCCCAACCACACCGGGAACCTCGATGTCGACACCAAGCTCTTCAATTAATGGCTCACCAACTGCACCAACTGCCCCGCTGACACCAGAAACAGGACCTACAAAAACAACAAATGGACCAGCTAGTACACTGAACACGACAGGGAGACCAAGCACCACTGCAAATAACTCAAGAGAAAATGGAGACTTGACAAAACACCACCGCAAGATCCACATACAGAGCTTCCCCCAACCTCTACCACCAACCTCTATGAGACACAAAGAGAAAGACCCGAACTCTCTGACTTGAAGCCAGCTCCAACAACGGCAAAGAACTCTTCACCATCGTCAAGGAGTTCTCCAATACCACAGCTGCCAACATCATCCTATCCCAAGCACTCGGCAACGACCCACAGCATGCCAATACAATCTCCCCAGACAAAACAGACACCTCCTTCTTCGCCAAACAGCACCTAAGCAACAAGAAGGTACTCTTCAATGAATAAACCACCTCCCAGATGAATACCATCCCCACAGGAGCCCCCTCAGATCCATGACCCCACTTCATATATAACTTGAGAAGAGCTATAATTTCCACCTTGCTCAGCGCTATCATCAACACCTCCATAACCACCGTCACCTTCTCATCTTGCTGGAAAAATGCAGACCCCAACATCCTTAGCAGATACAGAATGTGGAATTAAAAGAATTACCATATATTAACCCCTTTGCCGTGGGACTAATTTACCCGCGGCGCAGTGGGGAGGGGGGCTGCGCGCAGTGCCGCGGTGCTTGTGATGAGCTCGGCTCATCATGCTGCACGCTGGCGCTATGCTCATGATGAGCTGAGCGAGTCATGGCTATGCCCGTTTAATGGAACACCCAGCACAGCAGGGGAAGTATCCCCGCGTGGGCGTTCCACGGACGTTATGATGAGCTCAGCTCATCATGAGCACAGCGCCACTGTGCTCGTCATGTGGTTAAACAATATGTTCATTTTAACAGGATGTATGTCGTTACAACGCACACTTTTACAACGCATACTTTTACAACGCATACTTTTACAACGCATTTTTTACACCGCAACATCCATCACAACGCATTCCATTACAACGCATGCCATTACAACAAATACTTTGAAACTACCTTTACAACGCATTCCACTACAATGCATACTACATTTACAACGCATACCATTACGACGCATACCATTACATTGCATGTATGGTAAGTATTGAATAGTGTAGGGATAAAAATTACTATTCTAACTCCAGGGGGTGCAACAGTAGGGTAAGTATTGGATAGTGTAGGGGTAAAAATTACTATTCTAACTCCAGGGGGTGCAACAGTAGGGTAAGTATTGGATAGTGTAGGGGTAAAAATTACTATTCTAACTCCAGGGGTGCAACAGTAGGGTAAGTATTGGATAATATAGTGGTAAAAATTACTATTCTAACTCCAGGGGGGTGCAACAGTAGGGTAAGTGTTGGATGGTGTAGGGGTAAAAATTACTATTCTAACTCTAGGGGCTGCAACTGTAGGGTAAGTGTTGGATAGTGTAGGTATGTCAATATCCTAGGCGCGTCAATATCCAATGCGTGAGGTTCCTCCAGTTTGGAGACCTGCTGATGCAAATGCTGCTGCACACTTTCAGCGTGTCTGGGTACATGTTCCTTGGAAGCGTCCTGAAGTCTTAGCGCTTAAGCAGACTTTACCTGATCCGAGCAAAAATCCGGCAGGGTACTATAAGGAGCTAACTCAGACTGTGGGTTCATGTATCATGAATCTGGCAGATATAGACATGTTGTTTGGGAATGTTGTTCCACAGCCTATCTGGAGTAAGATTCGTCATACGGATCATGCGCACGAATTTGGTGAGACATGGACTAATCTTAGAGATGCAGATAATAGACAAGTAGGTGGCGCGAAGCCTGAGGATTTGATTGCTGACCTTCCTGGTAGAATTATTACTTATATGAAGACTTTGATGCCTGAAGTGCGTGTTAATTGGGACAAGTTGTCTGCGTGCAAGCAGAAGAAAGATGAAACTGTGTCCGACTTTTTCACGCGGTTCGAAGAGACATTTGTAGACCACAGTGGTCAGGACATGAGTACCGAAGGTGGTTAGAGATTGTTCGTCGACAAATTCGTACATAATTTGCTTCCAGAATTGGGTAATAGATTGAAGGATTCTGAGAGTGCTTGGGCCGTTTCCACGTCAGCGCAGATTTTGGCCACTGACCAGTACTACGAAAATAGGAATAAGGATGAAATAGAGAAAGTGGATAGAAAGACTAAGGAATTGAAGACTAAAGTTCTTCTACAACAAACTTATCCGCCCCGTAACAATCAGCGCGATTATCAGCAGAATCAGCAATATTCGAGAAACTCGCAAAGGTACGAGTCTTCTCAACCACGTTTTCTGTATGGGCCTAATCAGTGTGCTTATTGCAAAGAAGAGGGCCATTTCAAGAGTAGTTGTCCGGTTCTGTTACAGCGCACAAATGGTGCTTCTGGTGTGAGAGGTCGAGGTGCTCAACAAGTGCCTAGAGGTAGAGGTCGTGGTCAGAATACGCGTTCTTTGCCTCCACAGAATTCTATGAATAGCTTTGATCAGCAGAATGGTGCGTCTGGTAGGACGGCACAGTACTATACGGATGATTACTATGTTGAAGGCGAGGAAGTGAACGGTAATGATTGCTAGGACAGCCATAGACAAAGAGAGGGAGTTGTTTCAGTTCCAGTAGATCATAGTGGACCTTATGTTGAAGTGATTGCATCAGGTGTGTCAGAGCCTTTTTCTGTTGGATACTGGTGCTGCGAAGAGTTCTATTATGCACTCTAAACTCCCTGGCGCACCTTTGTCTGGCTTGCAGAATGTTTCAGTAGGTTTTTCTGGCGCCCCGGTTACGAATCCGATTTCTACTCCGTTGCCTCTTTCTGTTGGACCTCGTAGATTCGAAGCACCCCTCATTTTGACGACCGGTTGTGGTGAGAACTTGTTGGGATTGGATTTGTTAAAGAGATTGTATGCGACGCTATATTGTTCTCCGTCAGGAGTACATCTTACGTTGGGTGAGAGAGTGATCTCTCCGATGTATATCTCTAAAGATCGACTTCCACCTGAATTGTTTTCTCGCCCTGATTCTCTTTGGGCCACTGGTCCGAACGATGTAGGCCTTTTAGAGATTCCGCCATATGTTGTGACATTGAAAGTGAATGCTAGGTTACCACGCATTCCACAATACGGTATCTCGAGTGATGGTGAGCGAGCACTTTTGTCGATCATCTACGATCTGATTGAAAAGGGTGTGATCGAGGAAAAGAGAGGTAATGTGTGCAATAGTCCGGTTTTGCCTGTTCTGAAGAAGACTGATTCTTCACAGCCTCCTGTATATAGGTTTGTGATCGATCTCCGCAAGGTGAATACGATCGTTGTTCCGCAATTCCCTGTTGTACCTGATATTACCGCTTTGTTGACTTTGATCCCGGCTACAGCCACGTGGTTTTCGGTGATTGACTTGAAGAATGCTTTCTTCAGCATCCCGATTGCCGTGGAGAGTAGAGATATCTTTGGATTCTCTTTAGGAGAACGAAGTTTCCGCTTTAAATGCGCTCCTCAAGGCTATTGTGAGAGTCCATCTATCTATAGCCAAGCTTTGAAAACACAACTTGATTTGTTGGTTTTACCTGATGGTGCTGCTCTTATACAGTACGTTTACGACTTGTTAGTTGCTGTTGACAATGAAGAGATTTGTAGAGAGGCTACTTCGTCGTTGTTACGCCATTTGTCTGATTGTCATCACAAGGTTTCTCTTTCGAAGTTGCAATATTGTCGACAAGAAGTTACCTACTTAGGTCACCTCTTATCGAAGGAGGGAAGGAAACTGACCCCAGAAAGAATTCAAGCTATTGCGAAAATGAGTGTGCCTACGACACAGAGAGAAGTACGTGCGTTTTTGGGTATTACGTCGTACTGTAGACAGTGGATCCCTAATTTCTCGTTACTAGCGAAACCTTTGATAGCTCTTACTGTCAAGGATACTCCAAATCCTATTCATTGGACTGACGAATGTCAGAAGAGTTTTTCAGAATTACGTAATGCGCTGTGTTCGGCTCCTGTGTTGGGTACTCCCGACTACAGTAAGCCTTTCACATTGTATGTCCACGAGAGAGAGGGATGTGCATTGTCAGTTTTGACTCAACAGTTTGGCGATAAGCAGCGTCCATGTGCTTATTTTTCATCGACTTTGGATCCGGTAGCTAGAGCGTTGCCGAGTTGTCTGAGAGCTACAGCAGCAGCGGCTGTTTCGATTCGACAATCTGCTGGTTTGGTTATGGACAATACACTGATTGTGATGGTTCCACATGCAGTGGATACCTTGTTGAATCGTACCAAGACACAGCCCTTAACTAGTGCTCGGTTGTCGGGTTACGAATTGACCTTGTTAGCGAGTCATGTGCATATTAAGAGATGCAACACGTTGAATCCAGCTACGTTGTTGCCAATTTCAGCTGAGACAGATAATGACACTGAACAACATGATTGTTTCCTTAGAACCGAGGAAGAAACGAAAGGGAGGATAGACCTTAGGGATACTCCTCTTCCAGAATGTGATGGTACTTTGTGGGTTGATGGTTCGTGCTTCAAGCTTCTGAATGGTGATACGACTGCGGCATATGCTGTTACGACTTTGCATACGATTGTTGAAGCTGCACGTATCCTACATAATTCAGCGCAAGCAGCAGAGTTGATTGCATTAACAAGAGCGTGTGTGTTGGCGAAAGGAAAACGAGTGAATGTGTACACTGACAGCCAGTATGCGTTTGGTGTGGCTCATAGTTTTGGACGTTTGTGGCGAGAGCGTGGGCTTCTGACTTCGCATGGGACGAAAATTCAGCATGGACAGTTGGTGAATGAACTCCTTGAATCAATTACTTTGCCATTGCAGGTAGCGATTGTGAAATGTAGTGCCCATAAGAAAGTTACGGATGATGTTGGTCGCGGAAATGCGTTTGCAGATGAGGTCGCGAAAGAAACTGCGAGAAATGTGATGAGCCGAATGTATGTTGCAGGTCCGGCAAAATAGGTTCCAGATGGAAGTATGTGTGAAGATACGATCGAGAGTGTGAAATCCATCCAAGCTGAAGCTACAGAGAAAGAGTTGAATGAATGGAGAGAGAGTAAGGGTAGATTGCATTCGAATGGTTGTTGGACTGATTTGTCAGAGCATCAAAGATGGTTGTTACCTGATGCGTATGTGCTTCCAGTTGTTACGATGGCTCATGGAATGGAACATATCAGCGTGAAAGGGATTTACAAGTTGTTGGCTCCGGTTTGGCAGAATGCTGGAATTCCTAAATGTGCAGAGAATCTGGTTAAGAACTGTATGTTGTGTTTGATGTATAATCCTGGTAAGGGAACTCCAACTCCAGCTGGTCATTTTGCTCCTCCAACGTATCCGTTCGAGGCTTTGCAGCTAGATTTCATCCACATGGAGAGGTGCAACAACCTGAAGTATGTGTTAGTGGTTGTTTGCTCTTTTTCTAGATGGGTGGAAGCTTACCCTTTGAAGGACAATACTGCCTTGTCCACAGCGAAAGCCCTTATCAAAGAATTCTTCCCTAGGTATGGTTTGCCGAGAATGATTTGGAGTGACAATGGGAGTGAATTTGTGGGTCAAGTGATGAAGAGAGTGTGTGAGGGATTAGGAATAAGGCAGAAGTTCCATGCTGCAAATCACCCCCAATCAGCTGGTTTAGTCGGGTGGTATAATGGCACTCTTAAATTAAAGTTGGCCAAAATCCAAGCGAGTTCTGGTTTGCAATGGCCAGATGCTTTGCCCCTAGCTCTTTTGTCCACTAGAATGACTGTGCATTTGCGAATGGGTTTGAGTCCGTATGAGGTCGTGTTTGGCCGCCCGGCGAATATTTGGGGTGTGCCAAGGCCGACTAAATTCAGTGAGATTGAACATCCTGTGTTGCTCGATTATCTGTATGAATTGATGGCTAAATTGCGTGTTTTACACCAACAGGTTCATGACACTCTTCCACAGCCTTCTGAAGATCCAGGTCACGCCATTGAACCTGGCGCGTGGGTGCTCGTGCAGAATTTCCAGCGAACCAAGAACGAGCAGCCCCGCTGGACAGGACCCTTCCTCGTGTTGTTATCTACCCGTTCCGCAGTACGAGTGCACGGCAAAAAGAATTGGATCCACGGCGTACACTGCAAAAGGGCTCCTTTGCCCTTGCCGTACGACCGATGGGTCCAGAAGGGAGTTCCAGACTCTGAAACTGAGACCGTGCCTCGTTTTCTACCATTCAGCGATGCCCGTTTGATTGGAACGAACACTGACAAAGAAAGTGACGATATTCTTCAAGAAGCTGTGCCTCCCTTGAATCGTTTGAACACTACTGAACCTGAACTCTTGTTCCGCGAACAAACATTGCCTGGCAAAGACCGTTATAATTTGCGACCGAGAGTCGCGGGACTAATAAAAATATAAATGAAGTTTTTTATGATTTTTCTGTTTGCAGGTTAACTCTCCTCCGAGGAACTACTTTGATTTTTGTTTTTTGAACCGCCATCCGGGTTCAGCTGTAGGGTCGCGGTTGACAAGTCTTTGGAGTGCAAGCCTGAGACACTAGGTCAACGGTTCTGGTTGGCCTAAGGGAGTTGCCCTGGGCTGACAGAGGCATTCCTTAGCATAGAACACCCTACCACCGCGAGCAGCATATTAGTGAGGATGGAGTTTTTCGAGATGGAGAGACCTGTTGAGACAATAAGCTTTAAGAGCAAGATTTACAAACTGATGACTCGAAAACGATTCTTAATACTGTGTTTATTCATGTTGCTGAGCTTAATGATATTTTTAATTGGTTATGTGACATTCTCTTTTAAAGTGACGCTCATTCCCACTATGCAGCCTACACCTCCTCCCACTATTTCTTCTCATTCTTTTCACCCTCTACCCGAACATGAAATAGTTAGAAGATTGAAATTTGCTAATAATTCCTTTATTCAACTTTTGCACCAACACCAGCTTGTTATGAACACGACAAATTGTTGGATTTGTGGCCTAATGCCCCATACGACCGATAAAGGTATTCCGTACTTGGTTTTGCCTTTCAGCCTTAATGGTTCTATTTGGACATATATTGGCTTTCCTGTTTTCAGTTTCTATTTTTGGTAAATTCTGGTGGGGTTTTTTCAGTTTTTTCAATGCCTTAAAAAACAGTAGTTATCAGTGGTTATACATTTTCGTGCCATTAAAAACAACAGAAACAGTGTTTTTCCGGTGTTTATGGAACTTTTAATTTAATTTTAATTATTGCTTGCTTTCTGCACTGATAGTGCATGTGTATAGGTAGCGTATGCACAGGGTATATGAGGTCCAAATACATTTGTACTGCACCAGAATGGACTACAAAGTTAATAGCATTCTTCATTAACTCTGAATATTGTAAAGATGCTTTCAGCATACCATCTAGCATGTGACAAGGATCTCTTACAGGGAAGCACTTCAGCTCAGGTATCGATTTTGACACACCATCATACAACTTTTTCATATACGTAATTGAATTGCTGCAAATACAAACAATATCGCTCAAATCTTTATTGAACTTGGAAGGAATTTTTTTCAGCAACATTCCAAGTGACACTGTTCCAGGTTTACCAAACGCCTGGTGTAATGTTTTCACCACTATCTCAGATGCTTGGTGACAACATTCTTTTCACATATACCTGTCACTACATCTTGCATTGTATGTTTCAAGACTGGGGTGTTTGGCAATTCACTTATAATCAATACTGAATCACTAGAAAGGGAGTTGATGTATCAAAGGATTTAACCCATTCTCTGTCGGTGGGTAATTGTGATGGTACATATTTTGAAAGATTCCTATGAAACCAGCCATTTTACCTATTAGTGAACTTAAATGTAGTCAACATTTTAAATCTGATTTTGATACTTCCCGATTCTCTACAGTTTATAAAATAACTAAATAAGACCTAAACATGATTCTAAACACTGCATCTTTAGAACAAAGACCACAAAATTGAAAAAAGCAGAAGGAAGAAGAGAAAATGTTTTAGCGACATCCTTGAATAACAAAACTCAAGCAGAATAATGTTAGCCCAGTCTTTCTTGATGCTACCTTGTATAACAAAGTTACATTGTATTGGCTCCTTCAGGAAGAAATAAAAACGACTCTTTCACTCATCTTTTCCTTTCTATGAATGGCACTTAGTTTGTGGTTGCAAAGGTGTTTTTTCAGTGTTTATATGTTTACACCAGTGATGGCTATTTTCCTTACAGTGGTGTTTTATCAGTTATTATAGGTTTAAACCTAAAACCAGATAGCCTAGACATATAGAACGATGTTCATTTATGCTCATAGTGTCTATCCCCAATGTTCAGCAAAAGATAATCAGGAGAATAGTGCTCTTGCCAAGGGTATATTCGATATGGTTAAAGAAACAAATTCATTTGAGACTATTCCGAAAGATGAGAGACAACCATACATTGGTTTGAACGTTACTGGATATGGAGTTAGTCTGAGTTTTAACCAGCGAGCGAAAAGTTCTCCACCGATTTGGATAGTGCCCCATCAGGGTTGCTATTGTCTGCAAGCTAATGGCAAGAATCCGAAAGCTCAGTTAGGGAAGAGTGTCTGCACTGAGACATATGTATTTGCGTCTCAGACTTCCCCAGCGTTCCTAGCAGCTAAGGGTACCTATTTCATCTGCTATGACAAAGCGTTTACATGGTTGCCCCCTGACTTTTCGGGCACATGTTTTGTTTCTTTCCTGTTGCCTCCCACTTTTTCAGCTGCGGCAGATTACCATAAGACGAGAGTTGCTAGAGGTGTCTTCAGCAAAGAAGATACCGCAGGCAAGATTTGGGAGATTTCTTTAAGGGTTTTCTGCCGTTCTGGGGACTGATGTCTAACAGCAGGAACATTCGCCAGTTGACGAGAGTGGTTGAGTTCACCATAGTCGAAACTGCCGGTGCCCTTAGTAATTTGACTGCTGAGCTCCAGTCGGATCGACTTATGACACTTCAGAATAGAGTTGCTCTTGATGTCATACTTGCAGATAGAGGTGGAGTGTGTAACTGATTCAATCGAGCTGCTGCGTTTTCATTCCAGACAACGCTCCGACAGTCTTCCAGGCCATTTCCAGACTACATAAGATCTCCGACTCTGTACATATAGACAAAGGAGATTGGTCGTTGATGGGATGGTTTTGGGGATTGGTATCCACGTGGGGATGGAAGATTCTGATGGTCATTGGAATGATCTTAGCTATCCTTTTCCTGTTCTGTCTCTGTGTACTGTGTGCTCCTGCTATTTGTGGCCTCTGTGCTACTTCGTGTGCTAGGAGACTTGTCCAGAGAGAGGTACTAAGTACTAGGATGATGCTACAGCAACATATCGATGATCTGCTGAATATAGACCTAGATTCAGACTGACATGGGTTTGGGTTTATTGCCTATGTAAGGGCAAAAGGAGGGTCTGTAGTTCCGTAGTTCGTGGGTCCGTGGTTCATAGATTCTGAACCCGTTCAATAAAGGTCGTCAGAAATAGACGATTTTGGTATCAGCGGACCGCAAATCACGAGTGCGGTGTGTACGAGTGTTTTCGTCATAATCGATCAATGAGAACACTACGTATTCAGGGATTTCGTTTGAACCCTCGGGTTCCATTTTGTGTACGGCAGCCATTTTGTGTGGTTGCCCTCACATAGGCCGATGACTGCGGCCGAACGAGTCCTTGGGACCCGTACACCTTAGCTGACTCTTGCATGACCTGGCCGAACTGACTCCCTTGCCCGAGGCTGACCTCGCTGAGCCAGTTCCTTGTTAAACAGCTGGTCAGATAAAGATCAAAGAGCAGGACATTGCTGAGTTTATGGTACACTGCACCCACCCTTCTATCTTGTTTCTCATCTGTTTCTGTTCCTTCCTTTATGGCATAATCACTGATTTGGGTTGAGGCTTTATGATGGGTTTGTCCGGCCTGATCGAACAGGATATTGGAATGTGCTTGGTCATTTCTGGTGGGCTGGACAACGGAAAATGGGATTGTCGTCATGCGCTACTTTTGAAATGTCACGTTCTGATTGGTCAGTTTGTATGAAATCGATGCTAGCCTGGAATGTGATTTTTGGCATAAAAGACCATGCTCCGCTCATTGAATTTGTGCAGTCTCTAGCGAACCACCTGTGTTGTGCCTCGTAGACCTCTGTTCCTGGTTGCAGCCAATAAACTTGGTCTTTGACGTCATCAAGAAGTGTCCCGTGTCTCTGTTTGCCGAGGCAGGGGAATCCGAAGACATCGAGCGTTATCCCTGGCGCTGCTGGGTTCTAAAACCCGGTTCTTCAAGCATCCAATATAAATGTCAAAGTAGAATGCACAATTTATTCCAGCCCACCAGCCTCTATCCTACATGACTCATTCTAAAACAATTCAAAAACAAAACACAAACAGTTGAGATATTCAAGAGACAACTTTAACCCTGATCATAGAGTACCCCAACCAATTACAAAGAGCACCCAGATTCAGAAAGTGGCACAATTTTTTTTATGACAGCCAGAGATATGCAAAGGATCATAACAGAACATTAAAACTGAACAGGAAATCAAGTTACATGACTTGATTGTTTACCATTTCATAGATATGTAACAACATTATTTTTTTAGGATTCTCCTGCTATCTAGTGCCACAATATGTCAGCAAAGAATATTTAGTCTTCTATAGCATGCTACGGTTACATTTGCTTAATATATGGTTATCATGTGTGTTCATGATTTAGAAACCTCTGCTCGTGCATTTTACCCAGTGACATAGGAAGGGGGTGTGGTGGCTGCGGGTCGACCCGGATGTAATCACTGAAGGGGTGACAAAATGGCAAAAGTATGTGTTTTAAACATATATTATTGCCTTTTTGTCTAACGGGGGGGGGGGGCGACAAGAAATTTTCTGCACCGGGTACCACCTGACCTTGCTACGGCACTGATTTTACCAAAGGTCCAGCGCTGCAAACTGATAGCGACAGTGCAAGAGCAGCTCAAAGAAATGCACGTTTGCATCAAAGAGCTATCATTTAGAGCAGAAAATAAGGGCCAGATGTACGACCCTTTCATTTAGCGCCTCGCAATTTGTGACTCTTTGCGAGTCGCAAATTGCAAGGCGCCAGATGAAATGTACAACAGTGTCATTACACTGTTTTGCGATTCCCAATGGGGTCGCAAATTGCGAGGCTCATTAATATTAATGACCCTCTCGCAATTTGTGAGCCTATTGGGAATGCCAGCCCTCCCAGGAATGGTGGCCTCCTGGGGTCAGCAGACCACCATGTCTGGGACTGCTTTTTAAATACGGGATGCATTTAAAAAAGAAAAATGAAACTTTTCAGTTTAATTTTTTTAAGGGAAGGCAGTGGTCTCTGGGACCACTTCCTGCTCTTAAAAAGTATTTTCCCACATACTCACCTTTGCGAGTGGTTTACCACCTACTTGAAGTAGGTGGTAAACTGTGAGTGTTTGTAAATGTAATGTAATGTAAAATTTTATTTATATCGCGCAGCAATCGCTCCAATGGAGCATCTAGGCGCTACCTCCGGCAAATTACCAGATGACAAAGTGACTCAGAGTTGGACCAAAAACAGAGGCAAGCATCAAACTAGAGTTCTGGCCATGCTATCTTGCAGTTTAAATATCCAAGTTTTTAATTCTTTGCGGAACTCTGTTTCTTTATCCAGAGTTCTCAGGGCAAGAGGCAGAGTATTCCAAGCCTTTGCACCCAGTACTGCCAGGGACTTTCCTCCACGGGTTTTTAAACGAAACCTAGGAATCACCAGAGTATTGGAATTTGATGATCGTAGGCTTCTGGTTGGGCAGTATCTCTTGAATTTTTTCTGTAGATATAATGGTCCTGTTTTGTGCATTGCTCGAAATGTTATAATCAAAACCTTGAACAGGATCCTTTTTACAATGGGAAGCCAATGAAGAGCTTTTAATGCCCCTGAGGCTGACAATCTTTTTGGCCATTTTAGCATCAATCTGGCAGCAGCGCTTTGCACTAGCTGAAGCCTGTAAGTTACTTCTTTATTTGTGCCAGCATACAAACTGTTGCAATAATCTAAGCGCGACGTTACCAACGCTACTGCAACAGTTTTCCTCGCCTCCAAAGGGAGTAAATCAAAGAATTTCCTCAGGCTTTTGATTAAGCCAAAGCACATTCCTGCCACTTTTATTGCCTGCTGCTTGATGGCGAGATTGGAATCAAACGTGACCCCCAGGTTCCGAGCAACTATGGTTGTATGAGGCGGTATTTCTGCCCTTTCTGGCCACCATTGCCTGGGAATAAAGTCATTATTTGGGCCTAGCGGAATGATCTCTGTTTTTCCTGTATTACATTTTAGGTGATTCTTCCGCATCCAATCAAAGGTGGCAGTTAAACATTCCTTGAATGTTTCTTCCCATGACTGGTTGTCCCTATCCGTAACCAGTATTAACTGCGTATCATCGGCATATGCTACTACCTCTATGCCAAAAGATGATATTAGTTTAATCAGAGGCGCAGTGTAGACATTGAATAATGTCGGGCTGAGGCTGGACCCCTGGGGTACTCCCATCGTCTGATGTTTTTCCGTGGAGGTAAATTCCCCCAGGGTTATAACCTGTCTCCTGTCCCTTAGGTAGTTTTCCAACCACTCTAGTACCGTCCCCTTCACGCCCGATGTTTTTAGCCGATCTAATAGGATGGCATGAGAGACCGTGTCGAAGGCCGCCGACAGGTCTAATAAAATCAGGACGGCCTTCTTTCCTTGGTCTAGGGCAGTACGAATGGTGTCTGTCGTGTACAGTAGAGCCGATTCTGTTGAATGCTGGGCTCTAAACCCCGCCTGATTGGGATGCCATATCTCGTTGACTTCTAAGAACATGGTCAGCTGTTTGTTAACCAGTGATTCAGCGATCTTACATAATGCTGGGAGAAGTGAGATAGGTCGCAGATTGGAAAGAGTCGCAGGGTCAGGAAGGGGTTTTTTCTGTAAGGGTTTCACTGCCGCAAGTTTCCATTCCAGTGGCACATTGGCCGTGGAAAGTGAATGATTTACGATTTCGTTAATCATAGGGTTTACTTCATCTACCATGAGATGCAGGAGTCTTATGGGACAGGGGTCAAATGGGGACCCAGATTTTGTGGTTAAGATTGACTGCCTTGTTTCTTCCAGGCTAATTGGGCGGAATGTTGCTAACTGGTTCACAATTTCATCAGCACTTCCACCTTCTCTACTGGGTTCCAGAGAGGGAATTTCAAAATCTTTGGTTAGACCCTGTACTTTGTCCTCAAAATAATCAGCTATATTTTCGCAGAGGTCTTTTGAGGGTGGAATTTCATGTGTTAAAAATGTGGGTTTATTAAAATCATTTACAATGTTAAAAATAAATTTTTGTTTGTTTTTTGCAGCAACTATGGCAGATTCGTAGAATTTCCTTTTTGTTGATTTAATTCGCGCATGGTAGGTGCTTATAGCCCTTTTATATTTACCCCGCTCTTCCGTGCTATAGTTTTTTCTCCATCTGCGTTCTGCTCTACGGAGCTCCCCCTGTGCTATTTTTAATTCTTGATTGTACCATGGAGCTGATTTTTTCTTAGTATTCTGTTTTCGAGTCCTGTTTGGCCGCCCTGTCATATTTTTTAATTCAACCATCCATTCTCTGAAAGTGATGGGGTCTGAAAACCCTGAGCCTGACCCGGTAGGCTTACAATCCCTAGCCATCTCAATCAGATTTGGATTTGCCATTAAGGCCCTCCATTCTTGTAGGTCAGCCTGGTTGTACTTAACCTTATTGTTACATTCCTTAGGGCTCTGAATGGGGAACATGAATGGTACTAGAGCATGGTCTGTCCATGTTTGAGGTATTGGGCAGTTTGTCTTAAGCGATTGCAGATTGGTAGCTATGCAGTCAAGGGCATGACCTGCGTCATGGGTAGCTTGAACTGTCCCAATCTCTAGTCCGAGGACTTCCATTAATTCTTTAAAAGAGACAGCTGCGGTATCGGTGGTAGACTCCAAGTGTATATTCACATCTCCCAATAGTGTAAAGTTGGAGTATCTGAGCACCAGAGGACTCAGTGCCTCTCCTATATTTTCCAGGAAGTCTTTACATGTACCAGGTGGTCGGTAAATGAGGGCCCCCGCAAATGTCATGGTCTCGCTGATTTTAATGCAAAAACCCATCCCCTCCGCCTCCTTTAATTCAGGGAGTTCAATCACCGAACATATATATGCCTCCTTGTGAATTATAGCTATTCCTCCTCCTCGTTTATCTCCTCCTCTGTCTCTCCTTTGCATACTGAAACCTGGTGGCAAGGAGTGTACCATATCTGGGACACAGCACGGATTTAGCCATGTCTCCGTAATAAATAAACAGTCCAAGTTGTCCTCAACCAATAGATCGAAGACATGCTGGGCGTGTCTAGGTAGAGACCTAGCATTAAGAAGACCTCCTTTAAAAGTATCATTTAGTGCAGGTCTGGGAATAATCTGTGACCAAAGGAAAGTATGGCCACAGTGTAGGCAGGACTCTGGGCCAGTCCCTGAGGCGGGGTCTAACCTGTGACAATCATTGTAAGCTGGCCGTAGGGCGAGTAGTGCCTCTCTGCTATAATTTTCTATCCTGTCCTCACCTGCTGCGGTCCAGCCCGACGGCCCGTCCGAGGCACGGACGGGCGCAGACGGGCTGGACTCAGGCGTGACTCCGGCGTAGGTCCGGCGCGTCCGCTGCACGCGTCCGCTGCGCGGAGACATGGTTGACCATTTAAAATAGAGCGACTAGAGCGCTCCACCAATGTCAGCCCTACTCAAGATGGCCGCCAAACTGCTACCATCCGGGACCCGGTGAGTTTAGCCCTAAGATCGGCCAAGCACCACCTGGGGAGCGGGGAAAGAGTATTAAAGTGCAAGTCTGCAATGTTTTTTCAATTTAGCCCCTGTATTTGTGCAAAATCCAGCTCGGGGGGGGGTCGGACACAAGGGATAGTAAAACGATCAAAAATCGATTTTAAAAGCTCTAAAATATATGACTGCTCGTAATGCAGCCTCTGGAGTCTGTGGGAGGTAATCTCCTGTTTGCCCTGTAAGCCCTCCTTAAATAGAGCGACTAGAGCGCTCCACCAATGTCAGCCCTACTCAAGATGGCCGCCAAACTGCTACCATCCGGGACCCGGTGAGTTTAGCCCTAAGATCGGCCAAGCACCACCTGGGGAGCGGGGAAAGAGTATTAAAGTGCAAGTCTGCAATGTTTTTTCAATTTAGCCCCTGTATTTGTGCAAAATCCAGCTCGGGGGGGGTCGGACACAAGGGATAGTAAAACGATCAAAAATCGATTTTAAAAGCTCTAAAATATATGACTGCTCGTAATGCAGCCTCTGGAGTCTGTGTTTTGCGGCCTATAATGCGGCTGCAAAACATTAGTACATAGCATGTTGATTCACAATTAGGAAGGGACACCCCCTTCTAATTGCGACCGTCTCAAATGCTATTTTGCAAGTCAGTAGCTCGCAAAATAGCATTTGTACATGCTGGTACCCTTTTTTGCGGCCGCAAACAGGAGAATCTCCCGTTTGGGGCCACAAAAAAGGGTAGTACATCTGGCCCTTAGTGTCAAAAAATCTAAATATGACTACTTTTAGAAAAAACATTGTGTTATATCACAAACGCATGATAATTAAAGCAAACAGAGGTAAACTGCATAATGCACAACAGCAAACCAGAATTCTTGCAGCATATCCCTAAGGGGTGGGCAAATTAATTTCAAGAGTTGTGAAGCAGAAAAATAGGCCTGTTTTTTTAATTCATCTGTCGAGAAAATTGAACTATAATCTATAGCAAGCAATGTTAAGGGCGATCGATCTCACCTGTAAAAATGTTACCTTACAACATTAACCCGATGGAGTTATTAATTATTTATCTGCCTGCCTGGCCACGCTCAGACAAAAATGTCACTGTAATTGTTATAAGCTGTACTATAAATAGGTATAACAAAAGTAAAAAGCTATAATAGGATTTCTTACACGCCTTACAGCGGGAGGGATCCGGATTCTTCTGGACTGCTAGAACTCTGGCTGCACTCTAAAGAATTCTGGCATTTCTGTTCACTCTGACACACTTCCAGAAAATGCTTCGCTCATCTACATGAGCCTGCGCAACTCTTCTTCTTGCATGGCTAGGGCTTTACCTGAAAGTCCAGGTAGAACTCGTCTGCCACCAAATGCAACCTGTAATTTATATTTCTTGGGCCTTATTTATGAAGGCCTTGCGTCAGTTTTGCGCCGCCGGTGCGTCACTTTTGGTGACGCACTAGTGGTGTAAAAAATGTGCCTTGTTGCGCCATATTTAAAAAGTGACGCATCTAGGTAGATGCGTCACTTTTTAAACCTCTGCACCACATTATACCTGTGTCAGGTATAATGTATGCAGAGGGGGCGTTCCCCCGCAAAAAGCCTTGTAATAGTGACGCAGTGAAATCTATGAGATTTCACTGCATCACTTTTAGGATGCTGTTGCGTCAAAATCTTGCGCCTGCCTCACACCAGGCGTAAGACTGACGCAAGCCCTTTCACATGGGGCTTTCCCCATGTGAAAGGACGCATTGCTGGAGTTGCGTCACTTTTGTGACACACTCCAGCAATACGTCACTTTTGCGCTTACAGATACGTCAGAAATACTGACGTATCTGTAACTCCTTGCGACATGATGCGTCATACATTAAATATGACGCATCAGGAATGTCGCAAGGAGTGCGCAGTGAAAAGTGACGCATCGCTGTTTTCAGGCAGCGATGCGTCACTTTTCATAAATGAGGCCCCTTGATTTCACAATGGATTTTGGCTGGAGGGTTTTCCAGAATCAGGAGGAAAACTAATGACATAGTCCCTATTCCTGCGATTGGATGGGAGAGGAGATGCTTAGGGGAGGGGCGACCTTAAGTAGATGACGTGTTCAGACATACGTACAGGTCGGGTGGATAACTGCAGTGGTCATGAAGATGCATTATATGAGAAAAGTAAATAAATATTAGCTGACTGGACGAGTGGAATAGTCAAGCGTGGCAAGCACAGCATGCTGCTGAGTTCACAAACATGTAAGCTTAAAAACTAAATTGCCATTAATCACAATTTAATGGATAATGTTAGCATAAGGCATTTCATCACCATTGGATACTTGTAGGTAGGAAACTAGGAACAGTTCAAACTCGTGAAAACTGGTGGTATGTACGCTAAACTCTGCTACACATTGGAAGGCGGAGTTTTGCTTAACTCCTTCATCTGAGCAGAGTGCAGAGTAGCAAAACTCTGCACATTTCACCAGTGGAGCAGAGTTTACCACACACCATTACTACAGACCCATCTTGTTCTTGCCTTTTCTAGCAAAAGTCATGGAGAAAGTCATCAATACCCAACTGGCAGATCACCTAGAATGCCATCATCTCATAGACAGCTCTCAATCAGGCTTTCACACCAACCATAGTATAGAGACAGCACTCACTGTAGCCACTAATTACATCAAAAGCATCCTCACCTGTGGAGAACTTTCTGCACTCATAGTCCTCGACCTCTCCGGAGCTTTTGATTTTGGTCTCCTACAAGTCACTCATCAGAAAGCTTCAGTACTTGGGTATCTGTAGGCTGGCCCTCAAGTGTATGTCTTCCTTCCTTATGGACCGAACTCAAAGAGATAGACTTCCCCCTACAACTCAGAACCCAAGAAACCAATTTGAGGAATCCCTCAAGGATTGCCCTCAGCCCAACCCTCTTCAGCATCTTCCTGATGCCCTTCGCAGATATAATCAGAGCCCACGCCATCAACATAGTATCCTACGTCAAGGACACACATCTCCTCCTGCCTCTTACCAACTCAACCAGCACCACCAAAACAAACTTCACCAAGTGCATGAGCAACATCACTGCTTGGATGAAAAACAACTGCCTCCAACTCAACACAGACCAAACCGAAGTCCTAATCTTCTGCAACAACCACTAACCTTGGGATGGCTCTTGGTGGGTCTCTGAAATTGGCCCCTCATCCACCCCACAGCCCATGCCAAGAACCTCAGAATCATTCTGGACGCAAACCTGTGCAAGTGAAGGCAGATCAACACTGTCTCCTCAGAATGCTTCCGCATCCTGTGAATGCTACGCAAGATTTTCAAGTGGATCCCACTGAATACCAGACAATCACCCAGGCTCTTATCTCAAGTAGACTTTATGACGGAAACCCCCTCTACATTGATATCCCAGCCCATATTCTACACTGACTCCAAACCACCCAGAACATCGCCTCATGGCTCATCCTGAACGCTCCGCGAAATAACGACAACTCTGTCAGCTCAACAAATCCTCAGGGACGGTTGAAGGTTCAATAATGTCCACCTCTTGATAGCCCTAATTCTGTAATGCTATATTAGCTCAGAAGATTGAGATGATCAAGTTAGGGAAAAAAGTGGGAAGGCAACAGCTGGTAAAGAGACCCATAGAATAAATAATAAGATATCATGAGACATCTTCCTTCTAGTATACTGATATGTGTGTGTGTGTGTGTGTGAGACGGACTGCTTCAAAGGGAACTCGGAGTACCAGGCTTTCAAAACATCTCCCCTACCTGACAGAACGCCTCGACCAATCGTAGAGGGGTGAACTGTTTAAAGATGTGGATGCTATATTAGCTCAGAAGATTGAGATGATCAAGTTAGGGAAGAAAGTGGGAAGGCAACAGCTGGTAAAGAGACCGTAGAATAAATAACAAGATATCATGAGACATCTTCCTTCTAGTATACTGATATGTGTGTATGTGTGAGATGGACTGCTTCAAAGGGAACTCGGAGTACTGGGCTTTCAAAACATCCCCCCTACCTGACAGAACGCCTCGACCAATCGTAGAGGGGTGAACTGTTTAAAGATGTGGATGCTATATTAGCTCAGAAGATTGAGATGATCAAGTTAGGGAAGAAAGTGGGAAGGCAACAGCTGGTAAAGAGACCCATAGAATAAATAACAAGATATCATGAGACATCTTCCTTCTAGTATACTGATATGTGTGTGTGTGTGTGTGTGTGTGTGTGAGATGGACTGCTTCAAAGGGAACTCGGAGTACCGGGCTTTCAAAACATCCCCCCTACCTGACAGAACGCCTCGACCAATCGTAGAGGGGTGAACTGTTTAAAGATGTGGACAATGAGGAATACTACACTCTGCTGCATTTGAAAAAGTTGATCCTGAGTGCAGCCACAGCACACGTGAGCACCAACCCCCCAAGTTGTCCGGCATTTTAGTGGCGTTTCTCTTGGTTCTTTCTCATGGACTGGGGTAATGCCGGACCGCCGCAGATCAAAGATTATACCCGTGCCTGAATTAGACCGTGACTTCACGGGAGGATTACACTTACTGAAGTGAGGATTCCACTCAACATCCCAGGAAGGGAAAGGAGGAAGCAGTCACCGCCCACTTGGGGAGTACTTACGCCGACGGATTGCTTCAAAGGGAACTCGGAGTGCCGGGTTTTTTAAATATCCCCCCTACCTGCCAGAACGCCTCGACCAATCGTAGAGGGGCGAACTGTTTAAAGATGTGGACAATGAGGAATACTACACTCTGCGGTATTTGAAAAAGTCGATCCTGATGAAACGCGTCATGCCTGTGGTGTTCTAAAATAAAGCAATTGCTCCTGGTACCCGCGTGGGCTCAATTCCTTTTGGCTGGAGGGAATATGGTATTGGATATTAGTGTGCGGCCACAGCGCACGTGAGCACCCATCCCGCAAGTTGTCCGGCATTTTAGTGGCGTTTCTCTTGGTTTTTCCTCATGGACTCGGGTAATGCGGGAACGCCGCTGATCAAAGACTGTACCCATGCCTGAATTGGACCGTGTCTTCACGGGAGGATTACACTTACTGAAGTGAGGATTCCAGGACTGCTGTTTTGTTCATTCCACTCAACATCGCAAGAAGGAGAAGCAGTCCCCGCCCACTTGGGGAGTACTTACACTGACGGACTGCTTCAGAGGGAACTCGGAATACCGGGTTTTCGAAATATCCCCCCTACCTGCCAGAATGCCTCGACCAATTGTAGAGGGGCGAACTGTTTAAAAAAGTGGACAATGAGGAATACTACACTCTGCGGCATTTGAAAAAGTCAATCCTGACGAAATGCGTCATGCCTGTGGTGTTCTAAAATAAAGCAAATGCTCCTGGCACCCGCGTGGGCTCAATTCCTTTCGGCTGGAGGGAATATGAGATATGTATGTATATATATATATATATTCACTGAAAAAAACATAGGTTTCACACCAGTTATAGTTAGGAATTAGCATTTAAAAAACCTATTAAATTCACTGAAAAAATCATAGGTTTCACACCAGTTATAGTTAGCTGGAAATTTTACTGACATAAAACCATTGAAATTCCCACGTTATAGTTAGCTGGACTCACTATAACTTGCGCGTGCAATGCACTGCTGATGACGTCACATATTACATCACTCATGACATGGTCAGTGACATCACTCATGTTTTTTTCAGTGAATTTAATAGGTTTTTTAAATGCTAATTCCTAACTATAACTGGTGTGAAACCTATGGTTTTTTCAGTGAATTTCAAATGTTTTTTAAATGCTAATTCCTAACTATAAGTCTCAGTTTATAAGTAAGACTGTTAGCGCTCTAGTTGTGCTTTAGAACACTCTGGGACATTCTGTCATTGGGCTATATTTGGGCTACATCTGGCTGATATTTGGGCTACATTTGTTTTTTTTGTCTCTGGTGGCTATCTTTGGGCTACATTGGGCTACATTGGCTACATTTGGGCTCTAACATATATATAGCCCAATGTAGCCCAATATATATTTTTTCAAAGTTAATTTTCGTAAAAACCACTTGAGCATATATCTTGAGACATAGCAAAGGCACATCGGGCTACCAGTCCCTACAATTTTGCCAATTTTATTTTTTGTATATTGTTTTTTTTGTAATTTTTTTTTTGCCTCGGAGCTTTCCCGGTGCGCGCCCCGGTGAACGCCCCGGAAAGCGTAGTATTATGAAGCGCCCCGGGGTGCGTACCGGGGAGCGTCCCGTTCGCGCCAATATCGTGAACGAAAACATGATTGTGGCGTATCGCGTAGCCGCGTCCGCGTAATACGCACGGCGTAAGCACACCCGGAAGCACTCGAGCGAATACGATTGCGAAACGTAGGCATCTGACGCGCTTACGCGGCGCGCCCCTGGGCACGCCCCGGGGCGTGTAGCGTAAGCGTGTTGGGTCATGTGACCTGAAAATAACACTTTTCATTGGTTAATAACAGTTTTGGTTTCATAATGATGAAGCCCCTGGTCTTGTGACCTGAAAATAACACTTTTCATTGGTTCAATACATTTTTTCTTTCAAAAGGATGAAAGACCCCACCTTTTTTTCCTTATTCTGACTTTGTCCTTTGACTTAGGAAGACCTGTTTGTACCTCTCTGTACCTTTTTGATCTTTATAATGGCTTCATTTACAGCAGCAGCTGGTGCATCTGCACCACCACCACCACCACAACCACCAAGAGGACCACCACAAGATTTCATTGGTGGTCAACAAGAGGAGGAAGAGGAGGAGGAGGAGGAAGAGGGGAGGAGAAGATGGCTTGAAGAACAAAATACCCCATACCAACCAAGACCACACATTATATGGGAGTTTTTTTCGATCCCAGAGGGGAAGAAAAAAGTAAATGCAGCCAAGGTGACTTGCCTAATCTGTGGCATGGAACTTTCTAGGGGGAACCCTAATAAAAAATATTCATTTGGAAACAACACGATGATTCGCCACATGCAGCGCAAGCATCCAATAAACTATTCTGCTGCAGAGATGAGGGAACTGGCCAGTAACCCTCCCCAATCCACAAGCACCACCTCAAAAAGAAAGCAACCCACTCCGTCGGGATCAGAGGCAAGTGAGACGATGCCTTGCATTCAGCCACGATTTGCAGATTTCCGAATTATCTGTAAATATTGTGGGAAGACCATCTCCTACGGAGAACAGAGCGTAAAGCTCATCGTCCTTGCTGGGGACAACCACAAATGCCCCAATAAACCCTAATTATTTCTTTTCTTTTTTTATTTGCTCCAGTTGAGCCATTTTCAATTCCCTGTTTTTTCGTTTCTCCCCATGAAAAATACAAAAAAAATATAAAACTGTTCAGAAAAAACATTTAAAAAATATAAAACAACAAAAAGAAGAAAAAAACTTCTTTTTAGAACTACCTCCAATTTATAAAAAAAGGCTTCATTTTTGGAAAAGTGTGTCATTCTTTTTCCCCCATGGTACGCTCCCCGGTCTGCTCCCCGGCGCGCGTACCGGGCGCTCCCCCCGCGCAAATCAAAAAAAAATATTTTCATTTTTGCCCCGCTGGGCCCTTTTATGGCCCCCACATCAAACCTAGGGGGTCAGGGGGGTCTATCCCTGCCCCCTTATGGTCATTTCCCCCTTTGATTTTTTCACCTCTTATGTCTCGATTTTACCAATACACAAGATGGCGGCCGCTCCGGACTGTTTCGAATGTTTACAGACACCCGAGAGCCAATCAGCTTTCTGTGCGCAAGTCGCGTGGCGCGCCCGGAGCGCTCCCCGGTGCGCGTACCGGGGCGCTGCCATAGATATATATATTTTTTTTAACCTAAATTACTTATAAACCACTGGAGCACATATCTTGAGACATAGCAAAGGCACATCAGGCTACCAGTCCCTACAATTTTGCCAAGTTTGGTGGAAATCCATTCAGCCGTTCGGGCTAAAAGTGAGTTTGACCGCCCTATGGAAATTAACATGGGGAAAACACGTTTTGAGACCCCCCTTTTATCTCGGCCCCCGCTTGACGAATCCCCCCCAAACTTTCAAGGAAGGAGCGGAGCGGAGCGGGCCATTTTCTTGGAGAAATTTGCGAAGATTCGTCCACCGGCGCCAAAGTTATTTCCAATAGAATGTTGCGGATTTCCTATGGGAAGTAGATCCTAACTATAACTACCTACTGGCGACCGCCAGTAGGTAATATATATATATATATATATATATATATATATATATATATATATATATATATATATATATATATATATATATATATATATATATATGCATATATATTGCAGGGGCATCAGGCACGTATACAGGGCCGGACTGGCTACCGGGCAGTTGTGTGTGCTGCCGAGCTGGGGCTAATTTCTCTGTGGTGTGAACTTATTTCGTTGATGGGGACGTGCGTGCGCTTTGAAATAAAAAAAAAAAAATCGTTTTGCACACACAGGTCCCCTTCAACGAAATCATCCCCCTGCTCGGCAGGACACACAACTGCCCGGTAGCCAGTCCGGCCTTGCACCTATATGCACCAGTGGGGCAGGCAGGTGGTCAACTAATTGGTTGGTGGGTGGGTGCATGCATGCAGGCAAGGTGAGTGGCAAATAATAAATAATAAATTCTCTTACCTTGCCTGCTGCATGTCCGATGTCCTCCTCAGTCCCTACTTCGTTAGCTCCATGAGTTCCAGCCTCCAGGAAATTCTACTAACCAATCCTGGCACTACTCCCACCAGCATGAGAGCAGCACCAGGATTGGATGGACCTCTCTAGCTTGGATGCTCCTTTATGCCCTTAGGCCTGTGCTTGGTCTCCACCCAGTTGTCTAAGACAGCTGATCAGAGAGCTGCAAAGTGTACTCGTCACTTTGGTAGGCTCAAGAGAGCTGGGCAAACTGACATACGTACTTTGGAGGGTCCATCTTGCTCCTCCAGTCCTCTATGCTGCCAATCGGCAGCAGAGGAAGACACGCCCAATTTATCCCGGCTGAAGGCTGCAGTGCGCTAAAGATGAAAAATAAAATGCCAATGAAATAATTTCATTGCCAATTTTTTCACGTTTAGCAATGCTCCAGTGGGCGGAGGGCAAGCGGATAATATAAAGACTTCTGACCATTTTGCGGTGTAACTGCATCCAGTTTTGGTATTAATTGAAGCCAAGCTTATCCACTGGAAACCTCTGACTGCAAAACTTACTCAGATTTGTCATTGGCCAACAAAAGCTGATGTGTCAACTAAACAGGATGTTAACATCCTTTTTGTATGAGGTGCGTATGCTGATTCTGAGGTGCGCACTCATAATGTGCTATGGAATTGGGTGGTCTCTGACTAATGGCATTGATGGACATGGAATATTGATCAAACTGATGCTCGTGTAACATTATCAACATCAGATGCATCTGGCACCCTTCTAGCACATTTTAACCAAGATCGATTCCTTTGGTGTGGCATCACTGATTCCACTACATCTGCTTTTTGTGCGACTTAAGGTGAGCAGATAATTCCTGCAGGTAAGGTTTTTGTCACATGTGTGGGCCAAGATACTAACCTGGGCTGAGCCACAGCACAGGAGCTGGGCGTCACCATGTTTGCACACTTAAACAGCCTAAATTACTTGTGGGCCAGGTACCACAAGTACTAGGACATTTTACTTAGCATGAGATGCCTCAAGGAGCATTAAGACAAGTTACAGGAATATGTGCCCTGAATGCTGGTTAACATAATGGAAACTTCACCCTTTCTATGTTGAGGTAACAGTATGCCTGCTCACCAGGTTTTCGCTCATTTTAAGTTAGGATTTCTGTTTCTAAATGCTTTGGACATATGACATATTACAGTGCATTTTCACTGGCTCCTTTAACAGCTCTGCTTTTGGTGTCGAGTAGGTGGCCTGTTAGTGCATGGTCTTTGTAACCCCTAGAGAAACGTTACAGAAACTGAACAGTAGCCTGTTGTAATAAAGTTTCTATTGGTCAAGAACTAAGGGCCAGATGTACTAACAACAGGAATAACAATTGTGTATTCGATTAACTTCAAATGCAAATAGGAAATCGGTATTCCTAATGTATGAAATGTTTATTCCCAAATAGCGATTCCTAGTAGATTGCAAATCTACCTACCTCATGAATATTAATGAGGTAGGTCACAATTTGCAACCAGTTAGGAATCACAGTCATCAGAGGGATGGTGGCTGGCTGAGGTCACCAGGCCACCATTTGTGTGATTGCTTTTTAATAAAGCAATCTTTTTTTTATAAATGCAGCCCGTTTCCTTAAAGAAAAACGAGATGTGTTTAAAAAGAAAAAAATGAAACTTTGATGTTTTATTTTTTAAGAGTAGGCGGTGGTCGGTGGGACCACTGCCTGCAATAAAACAATTTTTTCAGGATTCTCAAAGGGAAAGGGGTCTCAAGGGAACCCCTTCCCTTTATCGAATGTTTTACACCACTTATAAAATGGTGGTAAAGTATTGCTGTTTGGCAACTGGAATTCCATTGCAAAACAGTAATACATATTATACCGATTTGGTATTTGGAAGGGACGCCCAAAGCATGCCCCTTTGTAATAACGAATCCCAAATACAAATTGAGATTCTGAAACATATTACCAAATTGCATTTTACATTTTGCACATTAGAAAAAGCATTTTTCCGGTCACAAAAAGCCCAATTCTGCGCATTGGGCCATTTGCGACTGGAAAAATACTTCGTACATCTGGTCCCATATTCCTTACTCCGGATCAAAAGACTCTTGTCTAACAATGAATCTTACGAACATGGAAATAATGCATCAGGCCGCATTACAGAAAGTGCTGCAGGAAATCAACAGATATTTGAACCAGCCTCTTGCACCCCTGGGGCATTTAGGTATTTTAGAAAGTGTGGGAGAGGATTGTGCTGCCCCTTCTATCATTTTGTGCAAATGCAATCAAGAGAGAGAATTCCTTCATTGCAAAGGGGGTGTGACCCCATGCAACTGAGGGAGCACTTTGAATTGCATGTGCACTCTATTACTACAGACATGGAAGACTAAGAATCTGTCAACTTGCTCATACTATTCACCACATGCAGTGATCCCTACTGGGTGGGATACTGGGATCAGAGGGACACCACACACATCTCCTGCAGGTAGGCACATGCACTCACTACACCCTCCTGCAGGAGGATCCCGGCCATCCTTTAAACTGAGGCCAGGTCTCCTGTTGCAAGTATAAGGCATACTGGTGGCCTCAAACAGCCAGTAAGGTGATTATTAGTGTGCAGTACAGAGTGCAGGTACAACTTTGTGCTTCCATGCTGAACAGAGAACTTACCATAGTAGGGCACACTGTCCCCGCCGGCACCTGGTGCATCCAGTGAAGGGTGTTGTAATATAGGGGTACCTCTCAGACCAGAGATACTTTTGACAGTGGAGAACTCCCAAGATTTTCTCCAAGTGCGCTCACTTAGTGAGCTGTGGTTATTTAAGAAATCTTAAAGAAAAACATGATTAATGTTTTCCCTATCTCGCATTATTGTGTCTAGCTCATGTAATCAATTTACTCAAAAAAGCAGGTAAATTGTCTTTATCATTCATTTATCTTTTGAAAGAGACATGTTTGTCATACAAGCATACACAATTGTGTTTACTTCAAAGACGGTACATTAATTAAGACAAAACACCAATAGAAATAAATCATGAATACATACTACAAAGAGGGAAAAGGAACATTCTTAACCTTATATACAAAAAATCATCACAAAAAAGGGGACATACTGTACAGTGCATGTGACCCAATGGGCCTGCTGTGCCCATTATTTGATATATCAAATCATAATTGTCCAAACTTTTCTTTTTATGTAATCAGTATCTATTATTGGTACTCTCGATACTCTACTACAGAAGTGTCCTAAATGAGGTCAGAGGGCCGTTGTACAAATTCTTGACTCAGCCATGTGAATTAAGCTTGTGTGTTTAGTGCTGTTGCTCATTGACTTTCGACATGGTATCTCTTGGCCTCACGGGATGTGTGCCAATGCGCTTCGACCTTCGTTGTCGGACCAGGAGCGGTGTTTCAAAAGAAGGTCTTCCTCAATGCTGGAGACTTAGGAGGGACACTTGGAGTTCCTGATCGTGTGTATCGGAACCACAGTTTGGACTGGACTGAGTCCCGAGGTGGAATCAGGAGTCAGAAGGCTTGCCTTGTTTGGCCTCAAGTTGTCTTTTGTTTCTTATTGTTGAGGACAAGGAGGGATATATCTTAAGCGTGCTTTTTCCAGGTTTTCTTTCTTCTGTGTGTTCCGTCTGTGCTCCCAGGGGGACCAGCAATTCCTATTTCTTTCATGGCGGTTCACCCAGCCGGAGTGCCTCTGAAGTGTTGTGCTTCCTGCAATTTAATCTGTGCGTAGTGAAGGGTGTGTCATGGTGCAGAGTGAGACAATCTATATGTAATACAGCCCTTATCAGAAATCCATTGACCGTGGTTGTCCACAAGAACTATTAATAGTAAAAGCAGATTTAAAACACACATGGGCCATTTCAAGATCCTGACCACGCCTACAAACCCCTCCATGACGAAGGACCCGCCTACTTGAACCAACGGCTACACTTTCACCATCCCCCTCCTCACACCTCTCCCTCGAGCAGATCCCTCGCATACGCCACTGCAGCACGACCTCGCTGACTGACTTCAGGAAGGGGCTCAAGACCTGGCTGTTCGAATGAGACCTGCAGCAAGCACATGGTACCCTAGCGGGTGTCAGGGTGCGCTCTATAAATGCTACTTGATTGATTGACTGATCAAGCGTCTTTTTTCGTGCTGTTGTGGAACGGTGTTGGTGTCTCGGAAGTTGTGCTGATATGGTTCTCATTTGTTTTGAATCTGGTTTTTCTGCTGTCACTGAGGTGTTTGGAGGGTGAACAGTGTGTTAATATATTACTAATACATCACATCACAGGGCTACAATTGCTCCAAATGTGAGAATTTACCAGAATGCACGTTTGGTGGCAAAGTTATAACGAACAATTTTGTTGCTCATCTTTTACCCGTATTTATGTTGTACAATTTTGGAGGGAACAATATTTAGAAACAAAACTTTTTGTATTTTGGGTGTTTTGAAGTATAGCTCGAAATGTCCAAGCAGCAGAAAATGTGAAATAGAAATCTTAGACACTAATGAGAAAATGGGAAAACAGAATACTTTATAACAATTCATTTTAGCAAGAATTAATTATTAGTAAAGAACCTAGGCAGAAATATCGAGCTTATATCTATTTTCACTGGAGTGAATTTAACTTTTATATCTGCTCGAGAATAACAAAAGCAATTTTATGTGTTTTCTTAACAATCAGAGGAGATTGGTGATTGCATTTAGAGCTATAATTTAGAACGAACTGTTAACGATTGTCTGAGGTAAGAGAATGAATAAAGTATGCTAATCATAAGTTAGAAAGAAGTTAATCAGGCTCATTATTATCCAATCGATTAAGAAGAAGAAACTACATCTGAAAGATTGAAATCAATGTTTCATGTAAAAAGTGATTGTTGTTGTTTACACGTTAAAGTTGTATTGACAAAGGATCTACATTTGTTTCTCTTTTTGTAATTGCCGAAGCTAAATACAAAGACTATTAAAAAGAAATTAAATGCAAATTGAATGCAATTAGAATTCACTTTGCAAAAAAAGATCTGCAGCTGCCTTAATAAAAAGCAAATAGAACAGGAATTTTAAAACTTGAGATGTGCCCATCTCACCCTCCTGTGTCTAGCATACACTTAAAGGATGATCAAAATCACAGAATTAAGTTATAAAGAAAGGAAAAGAACACAGGCTCACCTCAAAGAAACTACATGTCAGGATCTCAAATCAGAAACCTTGTGGGGTGGCAACACGCAAAGTCAAAAGCCACACAAAGCAAATAAACTATGTTCCTGTAGCAAGAAGCAAATGTACCATGCCTCACAGGGTACAGTGTTTGAAAAGTGTCATACCAAAACAATCTATGCATTTGGTGGACGTTAATGGTGGTGTAGGACCCGGCCACCAATACCATCATCATTAGGTTTTCACTGAAATGTTCTTCCGATTATACACTTGCCACCGGCAAATTCCTTTGCGATGCAAAAGTTGGTGATATGAGGTGTTTGTTACATTTTAACAAATAAGCACATTTATGATTCAGAGAGGTGCCAACCTGTTGATGACTGCTGCTCAAAAGAATATTTCCTTGACCATACACCATGAAGGAAAATCCTAAAGGGAATCTCCACAGGCACTACCGCCAACCCTTGTCACGACCTCAGGATCCTCTTCCTCACTGAATTAGCTATTGCTTTACCATGAATATTTTTTCCTTTTTGTTTTAAGTCACCTCCATCTTGGCATCAATAAATTCAATATCAATACGTAACACGAGTCCGAAAACAAAATCTGGGGAACTTTTCACCTTTCCAGCAGCCCGTGCAGGTAAGAGCAGTGGGGCGGTGGGGCGGGATTCAACAGCCGACCACGAGGGAAAATTTGAGAAATTATTAATTTCCCTTTGCTATCGTCTGTCAAAATCTCCCCCGCCCACCAGAGCCACCACCCCACCGCTCTTACCTGCACGGGCTGCTGCTGAATCTTTCTCCTGGATCAGACCAGCATACATTTAACGGAATTCTCTAGCTTAACAGGGGCTTTCCATGTCTCAAATTCCTTCTCCAGTAAGTAGATCAAGGGGTAATCTATGTGAGTCCTTCCCTGAATCATCCAAGGACAAATGTCTCTTCTAAAGGCCCAGGGCTAAGAACAAAGGAACATATATGCATCGTCAGAACGGTTTTTATAGAATCCTCCCTCTGGTGCTGCCGAATAACAGGATTGCAGAGTATCAAAGCTGCTTAGATTTAAATGCACCTCATGCCTCTTTTTTTTGTGCCACCCGTCCATTACTGCCTCTTTATTTCACTCATGCAAGTTCTTTTTCAACCCTGCTTTCTCCCTTTGTCACTGTTTCCCTGGCTTTCTTCTTGTTCTTCTGTATCCCTTCTGTACCTTTGTCTATCTTGATCTGGATCAAAGTATGATAATAAAAAATAGTTAATTCCCACCTCCTGCAACCACTGACACAAATTAGGCACTGTTTTCAATGCTTGATAGAACTGATGTCTGTGAGTTGTCCATAGAGGTCGCCTAATGCTTAGTAGTCATTTCCAGCTGTCTGGGGCCTTCACCTCAATCCAGTGGAGGTGACTCTGTATCTCAATCCATGCTGGTGATTTATTGAAATAAAGGAGTCGATGAAATGTGATCAGATTTTGATACCTAGCACTGGAAAGTATTGCAGAGAGGTACTTTATTGTGCTTTATCTTATTTAAATCGTTGCAGAAAGTCACGCCATGTAAAGGTAAACAGTACAATTCATTAATATATAATATATTGTCCACACTAAAAATATTTACAATGACTTCTGAAAACTTAACCGTACAAGCTACAATAGAAGATCGTTATCCATAATGCAATACCCTCGCCCCTCTTAGAAAATGCGTCTTTATGCAATATTCAGCCCAGCAAACTCACTTGTGCTTCTTGTAAAGTGGGGCAGGAGCACAATAGATGCTACATATGCTCCAATATCCCACTTCCACACATTGTACAGGTCTTTCAGGCCCATTGCATATCAAATAGCTCTCTTGCCCATGAGCAAGCAAGCTAAACTGATTCCTGTTTAAAGTAGCCCTGGACTAAGGCTTAAAAAACACTAATGGATTAGAACCAGCCTCCCATTCTTTATCCACTCTTTGCTTCACTAGCGAAGGAAAGCATTGCACATACTGTACACAATAATTCATGAAATAGGTTGCTAAGAAATTAATTGCTGGTGCAAAAGGGTGACACTGCATTGATTTGCCTTTGTTGACCGAGGTGCAACACGGGAGCCGTCATCTGCATACACAAAGCCAGCAGTGATGATAAGGGATGACGCCTTCAGGTATTTTACACTGTACATTCTCCAGCACAACTGCATTCCTGCGAGCTATCCACCACCGTTTTCTATGCTCAAGAGATTTTTGGATGGCAAAGTTTCTCCTTGCTATGAATCCTGGCTGGCATTGCGCCGGGTGCTGACATGATTTGTTAAAAGAGATCCAAATGAACCGTGGAAACGGTGGTTGATTCACTTGACCATAAAATGATCTCGAGTTTAATCTTTCTCTCTTGGCTGTATCACATTAAGTGAGTGTGCTAAGTTAAGGCACAGGCCTAGATCACAAAACATTTTTAACAAGCGCTATTTCATGTCGTTTGTGATAAGTTAAAGCAGGGCTTGTTGCAAACATCATTTACCACAGTGTTGTGAAGATAAGATACTTACGGTTGCTATGTGTGACAAGAATGTGCAGGTTTGTTGTATGGATGACAGGGATGTGTTAAGTTCTGCTTTTTTGTGCTGGTGTATTTCTGCGCTGCATTACTGCAATGTGAATTGTTGTGTTCTGGTTTGATGTGATGTGGTTTGCAAAGTTTTAATATATTTTGATGTATTGTTACATTACTTTGATTATGTTATGTAGTTTACTTCAGAAATGTCAGGAATGCTACTATAATTCCATCTAAAAGCAGCAAATGCCTTAAAAGTTCCTATGACAAGTAACCATTTACCACTGTGTGAGGAGGTGAAGCTTCCATGGAGTCTTGATGCCCCTTCCCCCCCCTCGTTCGTTGATCTAACAACAACTATTTATCAAGGGTAAACAAACCAAACCGTAAGAATTCTAATTCCAATCAGTATCCATTGATATCCGCACTTTGAAGGAAACAGGTTTTTCACCCCTCATCCCTTCTCCAAATAAACATGTGAAGATATATAAATGGTTTCACGTGTAATATGATCCCATGCTTCTGGTGACATTCACACATCATTTGGGTTTTGGTCTTGTAGTGTATAATGTCACCACTACCCCTAAATGGCTATATTGGATCACATTACACAGTTACCCATTATACATTCTATAATTATACCAGAGCAGTGAAAATAGAATATTTAGACCAATATTAATACACGCACATTCACACATTTATTATTACAGTGCAAATATTAAACTCCATATTATAGTCACAGGAAATCTACACTGACATCTTAAAAAACTGTTTACTGTCTCCCTGACTTTATGTTACCATGACTTTTCCCAGGAAAAGAACTCTCAGATGCCCTCTTCACTTTGTTTTTACTTTACTTAAATTTAATCACCTGCATCTTGGTTTTGGTTAAAACATCTTTTTAAAAACAAAATACATAAGAAAAACTCCACTACATAAAGCATATATGCAAAATCAGACATTTTATATGGTATATATTTCCATCATTGAGAGAGATTTTTTCCACTTAAAGTAGTCTTGGCACCAATATGTTAAAAAATAGAGAACAAAAATCTACAGTGAATCCGTTAAGAACAGGGGCAGTATTTTGGAAAGTACCCAGAGGGGCGCAATGGGCATGTGCGCCTGGTTGGCACACTCGCAAGGCACTTTGGTATTAAAGAAAGAGCTGCAGTCACTTGTGGCGCCCTTTCTGCAATACAGATAGCACTGGCCCACATATACACCAGCGCTATCACCAGAGGGTGCTCCAAATGAAGGAAACCCTTTGCCTCTGTACCGTGTTATAGACACGGGTGCAGAGGCAAAGAAGTTGTCAGGAGTTACCTAAAATGTGGCACACTGTCAGTACGCCCCCTGATGGCAGCCCTCTGGACAGGGGGAGGGGCGTCCTATGGACCTCTAGACATTTCCTTGCAGGCAGGTGCAGTCACTTACTGCACCCGCCGCAAGGGGATCTCACTCCCCTTTTCAAAGTGCAGGCGGGTGACGGCTGACACAGTGAAACACCGAGCGTATGCTTTAAAGCTGCTTCAATTTCACATGAATGTGGTACCCTGAGGGCAACGCCAGTTTACGGCTGCCCGGGAGGGGAGGGGGCACATTCAGTGTAATAGCACACACTTTCTCTGTTTCCACCCTGCGCACCTGTTTTAAGGAGTGCTGTGGCGCAAACAGGTAAAGTGCGCCCTATGTGTAATAGGGCCCCAGGAGATTTACCTTTCATCAGTGAGTTTAGTGTTTTGAATGGTTCCATGATAAAATATCGATTGCAAAAATATAGTTTAAAAAAATTTCGATGAAAAATATTGAATAAAAAAATATTGAATTCCTATACTTAAACAGGATAAGTATAATATTTGCGACTCAAAAATATCAATGTAAAAAATATCGACTTAAAAAAATAACATAAATTAAAATAAATGAATTAAAAAATATTAAGATTATTAACAAAATAAATTAAATGTAATATGTAGTTAAACTAATCAGGCACGGCCGGTAGTAGGTGTAACTGCAGGGCGGTGACGTAGGGAGGGGTAGGGGCAGGGTGGGAGGTTGTAATGTATGGATTACGGAATATAACAGGTAAGTAAACATATAAATAAATAAAACGAATTTTGCATTTGGTGATGCAGTGCACACAACAAAATTCGTTTTATTTATTTATAAGTTTACTTACCTGTTATAGTCCGTAATCCATACATTACAACCCCCACCCTGCCCCTCCCCCTCCTTACATCACCGCCCTCCAGTTACACCTACTACCGGCCATGCCTGAAACTAATTATAACAAATACAATTAATTTATTAAATATAAAAACAAAAAAATATTTACATATACATATAAGTACTTAAATACATTTTATTAACTATTATCTTTATTTAATTTATAAACTTTTTTAATTATATAAAAATAAAATAAACACATAGAGAAATAATTTAAAATAAAAATATTTTATATTTAATTGACATTAAACTATTTAAAAAAATAATACAGACATTTAATAACAAAATAAAAACATTAGTAGTTAAAATGTTGGATAGCGAAGGGATAAAAATTACTATTCCCACTCCAGTGAGTGCAAAAATGGAAAAAGCGCTGGATAGCGTAGGGGTAAACATTACTATTCCCACTCCAGTGAGTGCAACAGTAGGGAAAGCGCTGGATAGCGGAGGAGTACAAACTACTATTCCCACTGCAGTGAGTGCAACAGTAGGGAAAGCGCTGGATAGCGTAGGGGTAACAATTACTATTCCAACTCCAATGAGTGCAACAGTAGGAAAAGTGCTGGATAGCAGAGGGGTAAAAATGACTATTCCCACTCCAATGAGTGCAACAGTAGGGAAAGCGCTGGATAGCGGACGGGTAAAATGTATTATTCATACTCCAGTGAGTGCAACAGTAGGGAAAGCGCTGGATCCCAAAACAATAAAAAAGATAACCATACACATTTTTATTAAATTTAATTTCCAATATTACCATAATTAATATATAAATGTAAATATATAATTAACAACGATAATACAAAATTACCCATTATTTAACACTATAAAATCCACAACACACACCTACAATTAATTACACAATTTAATTAAAAAATTACTAATGAATTAATGAAAATTAATGTATTATTATTTATTAATTAATCAATAAAAAATGTAATACTTACCAACTTTTACACAATTTACACATATTGACATTGAAACACACCCTAAAATTATTATACAATTATATTTAATAATTACTAATTAATTGATGGTAATTAACTTAAATGTATTTAATAATTAATCAATACATTTTTTTATTAATTATCGCCCTTCACACAATTTGCACATATAAACCCCACAAAACACACCTAAAATTAATTATGCAATTAACCTAATTATTTTTTAATTGACTAATTGAAATTAATTAACAACTAATTATTAAACTATTATTAATTAATCAATCAACACATTAATTATTCAATAAATTAAATTACTTCCCACCCTATTCCCTATAAACCCACAACCCGCTACATAACTAAAATACAGAATTAAACTTTAAAAAAAATAATAACTAGTAAAACTCTAAAATATATAATAACATAACAAACAATTCTTATTAAAAACACTAAAATACATAGAATTATTAATAAATCGACATTTTTGTAAACTAAATTTTGGAAATAATATTTATTACAAATATATTTATGTAATCAATATTACTTACCTGTCAGTCGATATTCTTGTCAACTATATTTTTGTTCTTGATATTTCTGTCCCAAAATATTTTTGCTGCGATATTTTTACTCTGCACCGTGTTGAATATTTCTTGTAAAGAAATGTCTGCTTCAACAAGAGAAAGGTCAAGATCTGCATTGACAGATTGAAGTATATTTAGTAAGTAGGAATCAATATCAGATAATAGTTTCTGTAGTATGAAGATTTTGATAAAACTTTACAAATTGAGCTAAAATAGACTCATCTTTAAATAAATGAAGATCCTGGGAATTTAATAAAAAAGTGTTATTGGTACATTATTTCCTGATCTTGAGAAGATTTGCTAATAGTTTCCCTACTTTCTTAAGATGCCATAAAAATGAACACTGCTTCTAAGAAAGACTGAAGAGGCATTATTCATAGAATTACATTACAATGCACTTTAGTTTTAATAAGATCTTTTAAAGCAGAACCAGATATAGATGGTTAATATTGATGTTCAATTTTTTGGATGGTGGGAAATAAAAACTTGGGTTCTCTATCAACATGTTTCTTCTTTCTTTCTAATAAGCCTAAGGCTGCAGCTTTTAACATATCTCAAAGAAGGTGAAACAAAAATCTCAGGATCATATGGGATGTCAACAAATTCTGCAATGAAGGAAACAAAAGAAGAAAATCGACCATCTTATAACAAAGAATTGCTAAATCTCCACCTACTTGATTTTGGTTGGACAGGTATTGTGCAAGTCTCAAATCAAAATTAGACCAATAGAGGTGTCAACATCGTTTTGAAATAAGTGTTTATTGAGAAAAATATGATCTTAAATATCCAGGAATCAATGAGCTGGTAAGTAAAAGGAGTATTCTCTTGATGAGGTATTAAAAAGCCTCCAGAAATCAGTCATGGCTCTTTAGGAGGTGGATGGGCAAAACTGTTTATGCATTTTGTGTGTAATGAATTTGAATAGTATTGTCTATGGAGAAAGGGGTCCATAAATTGGTTATAATCAACTCCAAGTAAAAATAATCATCTTCATGCTGTAAATATCATTTTGAAATGCCAGGACAAAAATTGTCATCATCTTGTGGAGAGCCATACACATTAAAAACTGTTAAGGCAATGTTTTTGATAAGAAAGTTAACAATAATCCATCTGCTTTCACTGCAAGTTTTTTGGGAGACAATTGTGAAACTTAACTAAGACATAAAATTATTACACCATTTTTCTTATTGGGTGTTGGAAAAGCTAGAGCAGAACTCACCCAATCATGTTTGAGTTTTACAGCTTCAAGCTCTGTGAGGTGAGTTTTCTGAACCAAATCAAATCAGGATCATATTTACCTAGATAAGTAAAATTACCGGTCAGTAATATAACATTTGATATTCCAGGAAAGTACTTGGACTTTTACGTAAAATGATGTTGTTATTACTTTTGAAGCTTTAAGCAAAAACAAAATAAAACAATGTGTATATTAAAATCAACAAAGAGCGATCCACAAAGAAGGAAAATAAAATGGAGGGAAAAAGAATAGAGAAAATAGAGCAGTATAAAGAAAGGAGAGAAGAAGAAGGCTATATGAGGGAAAGAGGCAGTACATGTTCAGTTCAATTTCGCTTTATTCGATTTTAGTTTAAAAAATCATAAAAGCATACATTTAAAAACACACATAACGAAAGTTACATACAAAAGTTACATACTAAAACATGGAATGACAAGAAGATAAAAGCATTTGTCTATGCTACATGAATAAGTTACTTTGTAGAATTCATGATTTTCTGTACCCCTGGCCTACGTGCATGGTTGCAGGGTAATTGAATGCAGAAAAGACAGGGCCACAGAGTGCACGAGTATTTCTGCCCTTCCGGGGAGCTGACTCTGTCCTTGGTTTTGGGCGAGGGGTATATACCATGCTTGGGTAAAAGTCACATAGGTCCCAGATGGATATAGGGCCAACACCTTCAGGGGGGTACAAAGTTCGCAGATAGGGGACAACTGAACTGCTTCTAAATGTTATTAAAACAAGGTCACCGTCAATATCTTTTTTTTTAAAGGGCCTAGCCAACCCACCCTTCTAACAGAAATAATGGTACCGTCCAAACCTAGGGGCAGGGGCCTGTTTTTAGTTAACCAGTGTATGGTTTTGTTAAGTAGGTCTTGTTCCCGCTCAATTTTTCCACGTTTGAGTGTAGGAACTCCTGCAAGAACACACACAAAAGGTACAGCCTCCGGGGGTAGCTGTATGTGTGTAGTAGTTTTGAGCTCTGCTCTTGTGGCAGTAAATTGTAAGGGGCCGGATTTGGGGTTCACTGTAGGAACATTAGGGAGTGGAAGGATAGGAACTGGGAGGTGAGTTTGATTGATACTGCTTGCTCCAGGTGGGTTGGGAGAAGTTGTTGTTACAGATTTTTAAGTTCGACTTTGATTGGATTTAATACATTTCTCTATTCCCAACAACCTGTCCTCTAGGGTGGAAATTTTACCCAACAGTGGAGAAATGAGTGAGCTAACCATTTGTTCAATCTGGGACAAAAAGTTCGAATTAAAAGATGATACCAATTGATCTATTTTTTCTTCCAGTTTTGAAGAGGGGTTAGTTGCAATGAGTGGGGAGCTAATAGATAATTTTTTTTGTTTTCGTTTGTTCCCTGAGGGCTTAACCCCATCCCACTTCCTTTTACTAGATGAGGACTGGGGAGAAACTGCGTTTGGTGTGTTAACATTTTTGGGTTGATAAAGATGTACCAGAGGGCTAGCGATTGGGATTACGATTGGGGTTAACATACATGTTCTTTTGGCGGGGCAAGGGGAGGGACTTATGGAATCAATTCTGGGATCCACGGTGGCATAACTTGTTTTACAAAGGAAATTTAACTCGTCCAGCAGCGAGAGTTGTTGCGCTATACCATTTGATGGGTCGGGCGGTTGGTTAGTGGATGTGCCAGTCTTAGCAGAATCAATTGCTAGGGCGATGGGCGGAGATGGGCTGCGAGGAACTTGTGACCCTGAATACGGGCCTCTCTGCCTGATAGATGTGTTGGGCACTCCCCTGTGGGTCATTGTGGGATGTGCAATGTTAGGCTATGGCAAGACAGCAAATAAGTTCTGGGGGTATTAGGAGATGTTCAACTTAGTCCAGTGGGTATTCCCTTGCCAAAATGACAGGAAGATTATAATGTAGATACCTTAGCAAATTGGTAGGGTCAAGGGGGGTGGCACCGTCCCGTCCTCTTCAGGCCTCTGAGGGGCACAGAGGGCCCGCCCTTTGCCCGGGCTTATCCCCGGGTGCTCCCGCGCGCGACTCGCGTGGCGAGAGGCTTTCCTCGCTTATCAGGCGCCTCCGGGCGCGAAAGTGGCGTCAGGGACGCGACTCGGCCGCCAGGGCACCTGGGAGGTGTGGTTCAGACCCCCCGGTGGCTGTGGCGTTGTGAGAGGCAGCCGTTCCCCTCTTGGCGCTTCCCCGGTCAAAAATGCAGCAGCCGTTGCCCTCACGGCGGGTAAGTGTACAAATTAAGTTTCAGTACATGTTAAACCAATAACAACTGAATCAATGTACCTTGTTGTAAGAAACAAATAGATGGGGTTGGTGGCAGCACAAGGAGAAGATGGCACAGCAAAGGAACAAACTACACCAAAAAATAGGCCTATTGATACAAATGTCAATAGAAGGAGACAAGATACGTTAAGCAGACCTGCAAAATAAAAGAGGATGATTAGAATTCAATAAATATCCATAAGAAGAATCCAAACAAATAATTGAATGAAAGTGAACCACAAGTAAATGACAATGAAGACAATAAAGACACCAGTCTCTTATAAGGTATAATACAACATTTTCACTCTTAGAAGGACCAGAAGTGTCTATGGTACCAGATGCATGAATTCCTAGAAAGTTCTTGAGATCTGTAGAATTATCCTAGGAGACACGCATCACCGGAGACTCCAGGGGTGAACTGCAGCCCCTCCCTACACTACCACCTGTTAAATACCATTCGCGAGTCCCGCTTTGAGGGACACTCATCACCGGAGACTCCAGGGGTGAACTGCAGGACGCACTACTCGCCCTAGAGGTCAGCGGGGGCTTGAGCAGCCAGGCAGCCCCTCCCTCCACCACTAGGAGTACTTAATCAAGCGGCATCCCTCGTCCCGCGGGACGGGCGCGGGCCGCGCCGGGAGAAGCCCGGGACAAGGGCGGGACCATCTGTGGCCGTCCGGCGCCGAACGAGGCTGGGCTGGGCCACGGACTTTGGTTTTTGCGGCCTAGACACACCCCAAAACTGTGAGACTATTCATGTTATGTACTAATGTATCTTCTATTATTAAACTTATATCCCTAGTGATCGCAGTTGTTATCAGTGCATGTCATTCGCGATAGCTACGGTGCTTTTAAATATTGTTCCGTAAACTTTATTTTGAAACATAACAATGTCCAAACTTAGATCTGCTAAAACCCCCCTAGAGACCACCACGATGGATAACTACTTGGTTAAAGTAGTTAATAAAATTAACATAGAACGGCGCCTTTCATTAAGTCCCCCGGCTTCACCCACAAGCCTGTATGTCCCCCAGATGCTCTCGTTTTAGATCATTGCTGTAGTCAAGGCTCCCAAATAATTATTGATAATGAAATAACTGCTTCTCCAGTGCAAAGCCAGGTAGTGTTGGATAACCCTTTGGACATCTCACTACAACCTTCCCCGACATCTTCCCCGGCACGTAGAGTAGTAAGGGCCTGCAGGAAGTTACCGGCTAAGAGGGGGGGGGGTAACAGGAAAACTAAAAGAGTTGGCACACCATCTAAAAGCACAGTGGGAGTAAATGAGACCTCAAATAAGGCAGAGACGACCAATCTGAACCCGGATCAAATTAACTTGTTGGCCAGTATTATCGAAACCAAACTGGAACTTATGATTAAACCTCTTGTGGCCAAACTAGACCAGGTTTCTAAAGAAGTAATTAGACTGGGAGGCCTTTTGAACTCTCATATAGCCCTGACTAAAACAAATAAGAGTATAAAGATGGGCACTAATGTAACCAAGGACGCAGCTGTACACTCCAATGGGGGAAGTAGGGCTATACAAACTGTACAAACTGTACCAGCTATTCAACCACCCCCCATGACTACGAGTAATTAACCAACCACAGCAGTGGAGAACAACAAGGGGTGGAATGAAGTAAGGAGAAGACGTCCTGTTAATCTCCCCCCAGATTGCGCTCCATATGTAGTTGTACTAACTAATGTACCTGGGGTGGACTCCCATCTTACTGAGTCTCGGCTAGAAACCCACGACTCCCTGAAAAATAAATCAGTATCATGGTTGAACAAAAATTGTCGGTTACCAGTTGCCTTTCCAAATGACATATTATCTACCCGAAGAGTTAGTTGGGTAGGTAACTCTAGAAAAAACAGTAGGGGGGACTGTATCATTGTTAATTTTAAGCACCCGCGGCATGTTGCTACAGTTCTGCTTAGAGCGGCTTCCTTACCAATTGCCGATAACACTGTATGTGCACATCCTCTTGGCTTCTTTTATAACCACTTTAGCAATATTCCACACTCATATACTGACCAGCCCAAGACATTTTCATCTTTACCTAGGCGTGGTTTTGCTACCCCTCTGCAAAATGGAATTCAAACTCCAAAAAGCTTGGACCCATATTATTATAGGTTGCCCAGGCCTAATAGTCAATTCGATCAAGCCATGCCATTGGCCAATCGATATACCCCTTTATCAACAATGGAGGAAAATGACTGACTGTCAAATAATTCGAGGACTGACGCACAGCCCCCACACTCTACCTGTAGGATTATGACCTGGAACATTGCTGGTATCAAGGCTAAAGCAGGGAATGATACCTGGATCAACTCATTAAAAATCTATGACATCATAGCCCTCCAAGAGACCTGGGATCCTATAAACAGCTTCTCCCTGGATGGGTATAGACATTTTTGTATTCCAGCAACTAATAGTGTAGTAGGAAGAGCTAAGGGAGGCCTACTTAGTTTATTTAAACTTGATTTAAAGGGTATGTTAGCTCAGTGCAATTCAGAATGTCACAATTGCCTAATTGTTGAACTATCCCCTCCTGATACACCCAAAATTGTATTTATTAATTTTTATAATTCATGTGCCAATGAGAGCACTAATTTCAATCTGGACTTATTGGAGAAATTTCTGTCAGTTTATAGTACTACTGTGAATATTTTTGAAATAATACTTTTAGGGGACTTTAATATCCACCCCTGTAACCAACCGTGTGCCAATATAGAAGAGGAGGGCCCCCCATATTCTTTACCTATACATCTTGAACATTCAAAACGGGGGCAGGCCCTTGAAAACTTTATGGCGAGATAGAATCTTTATGAGTCAGGTTGCGGGGAAGGTGGTTCTAGGACCCCCACATTTAAAGGAACAGACAATGGTACAATTATTGATTATATATTTATGTCTTCTTTTATTTTGTCCAAGGTTTTATGGTATAAGACTGAGGTCTCGGTCTTCAGTGACCACAATCCAGTGTTAATAGAGATATTGTCCACGGACCTATTAACCTTCAAAACTGTGGCCCACAAGGGCCGCTTAAATGTGACTGTTAAAGATCAAGTATGTAGGCTAAAATGGTCAAACATAGTCCCTGAAACTTTCTTGCAGGAAGTATTCAATAAGGTTGAGGACGATGTGGCCATATGCCTAGAGAAGCAGGCTCAAAACACACATGTGGTCACTGCCTTTGATAACATTTGCAGACAAATTAACCAAAGCTTACTTGCAGGCACCAGACAGACTAGATACTATGGTAAGAGATGGTTCAATAAAAGATGCTCTAGGGCACATGCAGTTTTACGTAATGCCTTGAAGGCCACCCCTAAAGTCTGAGCACAAATAGCCAGCACAAGAACTTCTCATAAAAAAGCTATTCAAGATTGGAAAAAAGAGCTGAAAGAAGAGGCCTGGACACAATTACTTGCCCCTGAGACTTTAAAAAATAGTGGGCAGTTTTGGAAAATTATAAATCAACAGCTGTTTTCGGGTGAGGAGAATTCACCCCTTGAGTCCAACATTCCAGATGAGGGCTAGATAGCGCATTTTGGGAAAATATATTCTACCTCAGGTTCTGAGAATCACACGATTAATGTCCTTCCCAGATCTGAGGGTTCCCCTGTGATTTTTGAGGACATAGAGGTGGAAAGAGGAATTGAACAGACCCTAAAAAATAAGGCTCCAGGTCCTGACGGGGTTCCTGCAGATATTTTCAAATGTGTGCCAAAACTCTTGTCTAAGATCCTGTGTAGTGTTTTTAATGCTCTGAACCAAAATAACATGCCGGTGTCCTGGAAAAAATCCATTATTATCCCAGTTTTTAAAAAGGGAGATAGGCAGGACCCCTCCTGTTATAGACCTATCTCCCTAATAGATTCAATGATCAAAATCTTGGGACGGGTTATTCTGCATAAAATAAAGGACTGGCTTGACGACAGAGGGGCACTGTTGAATGTACAATATGGGTTTAGATCCAAAAGGAGCACTTTAGACCAATGCCTTAATCTGCAACTGCTATTGGACAAATATACCAAGGCTAAGGAGTGGTCAATGTACCTGGGGTTCATGGACCTCTCCTCGGCATTTGACCTTGTAAATCGGATAACGTTATGGCAAATTCTGCTCAATATGGGACTTGATCGGACCTTGGTTAACCTCTTGGCGGATTTACATTCTGGCCTACTGGCTTCAGTTGGGTTACTGCTGAGGGGCGCTGCTCTAGCCATTTTAACTCAGAGAGGGGGGTCAGGCAAGGGTGTATCCTGGCCCCCCTTCTTTTTACGGTATATATTAATGCCTTGGAACCGGCACTAAAGGAGGCAACTCTTGGCATACCGCGTATAGGGGAACTTGGTATTCCAGTTCTCCTTTACGTGGATGACGCTGTCCTTCTTTCACGGATGGGGGTTGGATTACAACGGCTGCTAGATGTCTTTGGGAACTTTATGGGGTCCCTGGATCTTAAAATTACCGCAAAGAAGTCACAAATTATGATTATGGGGAGGTGTTCCAGGAAGAAACAAGTTAAAACCTTTTTTTGCTGTGAGGAAGAACTTTGCAGAGTGCTCACATTCCCTTATCTGGGGATTACCTTTGATGAGAGAGGGAACTGGGGCCCGCAACTTAAAAATAGAAACATTGCCTTTGCAAGAACTTCTTCTGCACTCCAGGGCTTCACAAAAAAACTGGGGGCAAGGCCTATAGAAGCAATAATGAAGATATATAAAGCTAAATGCCTTGCAGTTGCCACATATGGTAGCTCAATATGGGGCTACAGTGCCCCAGATTGCTTACAGGTGACTGAAAATAAATTTATGAGATCTGTCCTAACAGTGCCACAGTCCACTCCCTCATATACCATCCATTCTGAATTGGGGGCAGGTTACCTTTCTGACATGATAAGAATGGCTCCCTTAATATGCTGGATGAAGACCTGGTTGAACCAGGAAATCTCCTTGAACCATATTATCATGAAAGATTGTCTCCTATTAGAAAATGCCAGTAAGATTCTGTGGCTGACATATATTAAAAACTATTTTTACAAACTAGGGAGACCGGAGCTTTTCTCCTCACCAGAGTTATTAACATCTAAGGACATTATACAAACTAAGGACATTATACAAACTAAGGGCACCATGGTACAGATGTTGACACTGGAGAGAGAGGAACTAGAACTTAGAAAACCCACTGTAAGGGCTAATCTCATTGTAGCTAACTTACCAGGACCCGAAATTTACCTTAACATGGTGAACCGTCCCTATCACAGGTTCCTTTTAACCCGCTTTCACTTCAACCTGATCCATCTGAATCTAGGCCACTTTCCTAATTGGAGTACCCCAAAAATGCAATGCCTTGTACTTGTGACAATTTCTCCACTCAGAACACAATGCATTTTTTGATGTTCTGTGGTCCCTATACGGAATTAAGGATGACATTTTTGGTTCCTGACTTAAAGAGGCAGGGTTCTTGCAAGTTAAGTCTGCTCTCTTGTATTTACAATTATTAAAGAGCCCCCGTATCATCTTTCATGTTGCTAGTTTTTTAGTGGATGCTGCCCGGATCAGGAAAAGGATCAACTGTACCTAAATGAACTAGGATGATGTAAATTAGAATGATGTCAAATTATCCTGTAAAAATGATAGCGAGGGTAATTAAATTGGTTGATGGTTTTATTTTTCTTACCGTGATTTTATGAAATTTTATAAAAAAAATTTGGGAAATGTTTAAATGGCTATATATATATTTTTTCTACTCTGTGTAAATAATGTATATTTTGTACAGTACCATTGTCTTTTTATGATATTGATTTATCGAAATAAAGTATTCTGACTGAGTGACTGACTGTGATACTTTTATCTCGATATGTTACTTATGAATGGACATGGACGAAGTAATCCATTTTGAGCACCCAAAGAGCAAAGTTGACTTGACCTTAAGAGTTGTTTTTTAGTCTTCGTAACTTATATATTTTTCAGAATGTGAGTGAACTCCAGAAATAGAAGGGTAACTATTACAGATTACTTTGAGCGATGACCAAGTCTGTGTTCCCGCTGAATATTTGTCACTATGGAGGGTGGCAAATTGACCAATTGAGGCAAAAAAGGATGTGAAGAAAGAGATAGGGTCTTTGCCTTTGATACCCTCTGGAAGACCATAAATTTGAAGATTGTATTATCTGTTCCTATTTTACAACCCTCTGTCTGAAGCTTTAACTGTGCCACCTCTCTATTCAAACAAAGCAATCTTTTGTGTTTCATCCTGGACATCGCTGAATCTCTGTTCTACCAAAGAGACTCTTGCTTCTATATCAGATCATTTGTTACCCAAGGTCTGCAAGTGAATATTAGCTTCCTCTACAAATGGACGTAGAGCTCGGATTTCTTCAAGCATGAGGTCTAGCAAAACAGGCAAATGCGATTGCACAGGCGCCTTGGGAGGATCCCACTTGACCTGTTTGTTAGTAGAGGTGGTATTATGATGTTTCAGAGAAGGCGAAAACATGAGAGCAGGGTTAGGAATGTTGGAGAGAATTTTAGTTCAGTAAGAGAGAGAGACTAGTCACAACTGGAAAGTCACAAGATGTTAAGTTTGGTGCACAGCCTAAGGAAAAGCCAGCTGGAGCCTGCTTGTTTTGCCCAAGCATGTATTAGAAATGAATGTGGAGAGTCAGTACTAGTAGACCTCTATACGTGCACAAAAAAGAAACACTGTTAGAAAGGGGATCTCTGGTTGGCTAAGGCTTGCGCCAAAGCCAGGCAGAGACCACCACTCTAGTCAGGGCAAGGGAGTTACACGCTAAAGATAACTTCTGTAGCTTGGCATGAGCAGTCAGGCTTATCCCCGAGGCAATGTGTGAAGCATTTGCGCAACACACAACCACAGCAACAGCACCCTAGGTATACCACAAAAGGAACTCCACACAAGGTTATATAAGAAATAGCCTTTGTATTGTCATAAACACATTAGAAACATAATTACATAATATACACTGTTGGCACAGGCAATAGTCACAGGGGATTATATACACATGGAAGGGCAAATTGGGCCACTGTCAGAACCGTTAGAAATGCACGTAGTAAATGTAAATCAAAACCACTAACTACTGGTAAACGGAGGAATGTCGCATCATATCCTGCAACATAAAACATAGGATGCACAAATCACCTTGCGCATGAATCACATTATGTATAGAACCACATTAGCATAACGCATTACGCAATAGACCCCACCAGCATAAATCCTTCTAGGCATCACATTAGTAACTGACCCCCCAGGCCAACTGGCCTTCTTAGAAGGCTCAAATGTCCTACGTCCAGCAATGTCAGGGCTGGCTGCAAAAGCAGCAAAAGCAAAGTGCGCAATTGCGCAGGCCTAAATGTGGCAGCTGCCCTCTACTTGCTGGGCAGCTGGGAAATCAAAAAGATGTGCACAGGCATTCACTGTGCTCTCTGTCCCCCACTGGGACTCTAACAGAAAACATGGCTCACACATTGCAGCTGCCTGTATCTGCTGCGCAGCTGAGGAGACAATAACCTGCCCTGGCACACTCCGGGCCTCTGGCACCCAAAAAATGCCCCACAAGCAATGAGGGCGGCCACTTAATGTGTCTCTGGAGTCCCACTCTGGGACTCTGTATCGCTTTGCCCCCAATGTTAGAAAAATGGCACTGACCCTCCATGGCCGTCGGAGTCCCCCTCTGGGACTCTCAGACAAAAAGTGCCCCCTGGATGCAGCTGCCCACAACTGCGGCGCAGCTGTGAATCTGACTTGGGCACCCACTTTCCTCAGGGAACAATGATTACTGCGCAATAGAAGGGGGGGACAAGCACCGAAAATGTGCCTCAAACCACCACCAGACAACAAAAAAGAAAGACACTTGTGGGGTGGGCACTTGCAATGTGTATAAAAAAACGATGACTAAATGGCAAAGATGAGGTGTGGACACCCGCTCGGTGCACAGAAATGCAGGGTGGGCACCCGTTCCGATTCCGGCAATTGCGGGGTGGGCACCCGCTGCTTAATTATGTATAAAGCAGAGTAGTATCCCGCTAAAGGAGTGCACAAAATGTGGGTTGGGCTCCTGCTTCTCTCAGCATCGAGGTGGAGGAATCTCCAGGTCGGGATTCCCTCGAAGCAAGCTGCAGCTCCATAATGCAGATCAAAAATTAGAGCTGTTCTCCTCAGTAGTAAAAAGATAGCGCCCCATGAGGCGCTAGATCCAAGGCAAAGGTCAGGGGGCCCAAGGCTAGGCTCAGGCAGGCCAACACACAGGGCCCTCCAGCAGGGAGGCAGTCCTTTGTGGCGGTTTCTCCCGGAGCCCAACAACAACAGCTCCCAGCTTCAGAACAAGCACACTTTTCATGGGGTCACAGCCCCTGCATTTATACCACTTTTTCCTTTGGCTGTAGAGTACAGGGCTTGGGAAACCAGATGCAACTGGTTTTGGAGCACTCTGTTTATCAAGCTCCGTTTTCCTAATTAATAGGTGGGGGCTCAGTGTTCAGACACACCACAGGGGGGCGGAGCCAGCATTCACTAGGGCAGGCACACTCCTATTCAGGGGCCAGGGATTTCTCCTCCCACTATTTAAAATGTAGATGTCCCATTCAGTCTAGTGCTGACTCATCCCGCTCCTCCTGGAGCCACCCACACCTCACCAGCCCCTGTCACTCAAAAGCCAGATATGCAATTCACATCAGGCAGGCAGACACACAGCACACAGAAATGCCAACTTCTAAAACTGGCATTTCTCCAGCAGTCACCATAAATCTGCACACACCATTGCGCAGCATTCATTCTCATGAGTTTATACATGCTAAACTCGCCCCTGCACTCCTCTCATACTAGGAATTACCATGGACACACATCCCCATGCATTCCTATGGGAGGGCAGGCCAATCTCACCATACACAATCAGAGCGTGCACGCCCTTCACACTGGGCCACATTGCTAAAGTGTCCAGAAGCCTAAAACCACTACTACCATGTCAGAGCTTAAGGCAAAAAGTTCAGGGGTGAACCTGCCAAAAAGGGTCAAGTCCAACAAACACCATATGAACCAGTGGAAAAAGAGATATATCAGAAAAATATCTCAAATTTTATAATAAAGTTGAGAAAATGAATCTCAGAGTCTGTTCACGAACTGAACCCTACAAATGTTTGCAATGTAAATCATAGAACAAACAGCACGTTAAATGTGACAACGTCTCTTCAGCATTCGATAAAAGTATTTTGACATGTGGAAACGTTGACATGAATGCATCACATTATAGCATTGCATCACGCTATAGCACTGCAGTAAGAAATACTTGTTAAAAGTGACAGTTTTAAGTGTGAACCATTAGTGAATAAGAGGGAAGACGGTTGTCTTGGCAACCCTGTACATGGCCCTGATTGTTATAGAGCAAAAGTGCAGTCAATTAAATCAAACATAGTAGGTTTTGTATGACTGGTTTTCTGAACTCACATATTTGAATGTGGTTTATTAATGGGGACGCTGCTTCTGTGCGGGGCATCGCCGGGACATATTTTGGAGCATCTCGCTCTGCAGCAATTCACCTAGGTGAGACCTTGATCCCAGGGTGCAACACACTCCTTCACCCTCCACCATGCCTGGCTGTCACACACCCTGGTGGGACTCCAAGTCCCAGGGTTCTACGCGCGCCTTCCCACCACTGCTCTCAATCGCGCACAAAAGTGCTGCCTTACCCCCACGGCGCGGGACATGCACGGGCTGCACCCGGGCGAAGCCCGGGTCAAGGGAGGGCCCATCATTGCCAGGAAGAGGCAGGGCAGGGCCACCCCTCTTACCTCCAGGGCCCAGGTTCATGTTTTCCACCAGGAGCCGGCTGAGAGGTACTTTGAGTCCCATCTTTTGACTGCCCTATTATTTGCTGTTGGTACTGCCCCCAAAATTGATTTGTGAAACTTGTACGCCTTGCGACCAAGCTGACTGGGCATAAATTGATAAAACAAAACATATATACTTTACTCAGCTCAGACTGATTGGGCTATTTGGGCCCCGTTTTATTTAGATTGTGACATTGTACGACACACTTTATTGTCTGTATTTTGTGTATATGCCTTCTGCTGCTAACAATCATAAAGCATGTTGCACTTTTCTCCTTCGAGGCAAGGTTCTGTCAGTCCTAGCACTTTGCACTTTATGGTCTGTGTCACCGCAAACACTGCACATTGCACTTTGCTTTGTAAATAGGGAAGTATATAGTGTTTTTTACCTGTTGAATACACGCTGTTCTTTATACCTTGAGTGGGGAAGTTAGCGTATCAAATCCCCTGAATATTTGTAGCCTTAGAGGGCACAAATTAATATTCTTAAAAATGAAAATGGGAAAAGGAAAGCAAACTGCTTGCCATGTATCTAAATCATCAAGTAAACAGAGAAAAGTCAACATGACCTTGCTTAACTATTTAACTGGGGCATTTAGTGATATTGAAAGGCAGATAACCTCTGTAGAAGAAACTCTAAACATGGACTCAAAGGATAAAGCTATTATGACAGTGGATATAGGGGATGATGATATAGATATTCCGGGCAAAACACCTACAAAGCAGACAAAAAATGGATGTATTTCAGACTATTTCTGACGATATCTCCATTGGTGACTCTGATATCGATCATTTACCCCCTTCGAAGAAACCTTGCAAATCACAAAGTCTAGAAATACTTAATTCTCCACAAAATGGAACACTTGCACCTAAACCTACCCCCAGACTAACTGAGACCGGTACAAGAAAATTACAGGGAATATCACAGGGTCCAAAAAACAAAATCCAGACGAAAGTAGGTTCCACTAATGTACCACGTGCAAATAATAAATGCAATGCACCCCAAGTAGAGACTGCAAATTTGTCAATGGTGATAAAACAACTAACTGAGTTTGTTACTCAGTCTATTAACACTCTTACCGGTAGGCTGGATAAAATAGAGGCAGGAATAGAGAAAGTTGTTGCATCACATAATACGTCTATTCAAGATGGGAAGATGGAACCTAAGAAGTCTCACAGCACCATCACACAGTCTGAGAGTGCAGACCTGAAAGCAACTACTCTAACAGCTAAAGGACAACCAGGGGAAAGAGTAAGGGGTGGTGGGGCCTGGAACATATCCTAAAGTAACAGTAAACACGAAAAACACCACCTTAAATGAGAGGGACATGTGCAGATGAATGGAAACAGGAAGGATGGGTAACCAGGTGGGCGAGAGACGGGTGGGCACGTAAAATATAATTAATCCAATACATATCAACACCTTAGAGGACGCATGCAACCCACATACCCTAAACCTGCCGCTAGCTGCTACCCCCTATACTGTTATTTAAGCCAATGTCCCACCTCCTACACTAGCTGAAAAGGAAACCTGGACTGCCCTTAGAAACACAACTATGTATTGGCTTGGAAACAGAACAGGTCTGACTATTGCCCCTTTTAGAGAATTTAAGACGGTGAGGAGATTTGGCTGGGTGGGAAACAGTAATAAACTTTTCCAAGGTGATTGTGTTGTCCTCTCACTAGGATCTCCATCACTGGCAAGGGAAGTTTTACTAAGAACACAGGATGCCGATCTCAGCCACACTAACATAAATGTTCTCCCTTTGGGTTTCTTTTACCAACCCATGCATTCAACAAGACAAAATAGCTACCGTCCACCTAGACAATTTATGGACAGCTCTCTTTTCAACTTGGAGACATCAAACAGATTTGCGCCCCTATTGACCCTAGATGAGAACGATTTACTACCCACTAGTTCAGATCTAATAGGGCATGAAAACATCTACTGAACTAAAACCTCTTGCGTAGCACTCTTGAACATTCCAATCAGGGTCGAACTAATCGAAGGCGATATAATACCTGGAGTAGATCATATTATCAGGGATTATACTGAAATGGGCAATGTTGGGGACCCTATTCGTGCTCCGCAAACTGGGCCTGAATCAATAAATCAGACTGATCCTGTTCCTGAGCCAACTCACCCTAAAACAAAAAACCTTAGAACTCTCTTCTGGAACATAGCGGGCCTCAAGTACAAAGTGAACGATATAGCCTGGAAAGACTTTACAAATACCTTTGCCATCTTGTGTGTACAAGAAACCTGGCTATCAAGGAAGTACACATAAACGGTTTCAGGACATTCCATACTCCAGCAATCCACTCATCGAGCGGAAGCCGTAAGGGCGGAATTTGAGTGTATTTTTCAAACCTGGTTGGCGCCTCAAAGATAGAAATGGTGAGCTCTTAAATGTATTACCAGATCGTACTGATTTATATGGATGTTAAATGCACACTGGCCATAATTACTTTTTATAACAATGCTGAAAAAGGGCGACTGGGTGATATAATGATGAGGATTAGCCAGGATATTAGTAACCTAAAATCGAAAGGAGAGATGGAAATAATTTCCATATGGGGCTGGGATTTTAAAGTTGGTTTATGTCCATTGGCCGGGGTAGGAAAATGTGGTCTAGCAACTGAGGAGGAAGACCCGGCGATTAATTTTTCACCCTCAGAGAGGGGTGAGATGTTGAATGAGATCCTATTCCTGCACAATTTTGGCTTTACAAACCATCTATGTTCACCCAGGGTGGATTTTGGGTGCACCTTCATAGGTAAAGGAGCTAAATCCACAATAGATTTTATAATAATGCCAAATCGATATACGAGTTATGTCACTGGTTATAACATCCATCGAAATGCAATGAGCGACCACTGTTCCCTAAGTGTAAACATAACCATCCCAACCATTGCAGCAAGAAAACATTGCAATCGAGGAGCATGGGTTGAAAATGTTGCAATAGGAAAACATAATGGAGACATGCTACGATGGACGGGTTTTGACTTGTCGGAGTTGAGTAAACAAATTGTCACCAAGGCGTATGATTCAATCTTAATGTGCCTAAACGATAATACATCGCACGATAACACCCTGACTGCTTTCACCCATATTACCAAGGTTGTTAAAAACCTATTGCAAGCAGAAAGTAAAGGTATCCGTAATCACACAAAAGGATGGTTTGATAATAACTGTTCAAAACCCCACACTAACTTAAAAGATGCCCTATATAAGACAGTGAGAGACAAGGAGGAAATTAGTAAATGTAGGAAGCTGTATAATGAAGCCAGAAAAACTAGAAAAAATGAAATGATAGAGAAGGCCTGGGAGAATCTTAAGGAAGCTTCACTAAGTAAAGATAGCACCCTATTCTGGCAGGCCATGAATGCACCATTTTTTATCACTGAGCCCGATGTGCCTTCTATAGAGATAGCAATAGAGGAAAAAACCTGGGTGATTTTTTTATCAAATGTTTATGTTTATGCCCTGCAGAATTCTACAGAGAGGGAATTGGATTGTAGGCGCGAACCCGAGGGGGACCATCAGGTCTTCCAACCTATTAAACTGCAAATGCGGAAATACCCTCTCATGACGGTAAATGTGCACCATCATTATCAGTGTTACAGAAGGGGACACTCAGGCATCTGCGGCCCCTTCTGTAATACCATTGTGCCCCGGGGGCAGCCAAAGCTGGTGCACCCAGGGCACCGTGTATAATATGGCTCCTGATAGTTTAATGAGTGACATGGGAACTTCTGATTGAGTGCATACTGTTAATGTCTGAATCTTTGAGTGATACCTCAAGTGATACCTTGAGTAGAGATATTTTGTGTCTGCTTCCCTCGTGATGTTCCTTAATCAGAATCTGTAGAGAAAGGGCTGCTTGGTCTAATGGCATCAGTAAACATGGCATTCAGTGCTAGGAGGGAGGTTGCTTGAGGGAGAGAAATAGGGTCTGGCTGATGAAAAATCACAGAAGTGGCACTGTACCAGTGCTGTCACTACACCGAGCTGAGATTGGTTGCTGTCCACTTTCTCCCTTTATCCTGTGCCCCATGTGCTTCCAGCTTCTCCTCGCAGTACGGACGTTGTGGTGCTGAAACAGTACCTATAGCATGAGCCGTCCCATGCCTTGTGTGGTGGGTATCACCTGCGGTTCTTACTTGGGGTCGGCAAGTAACGTTAGAAGTCATAGAGACATCCCTAGCTTGCCCCATGCACTCTTACTGACAGTGCCCACTCCCTCACAGCCTACATCCTTGCATTTCCTTTCTCTCTGATCCATTTTCTTTCCAACTTGTTTCCTCATCTGCTGTTGCTGTGTTGTGTAGTCACCACTACCTGTGCCTCCCCTCATGCCGGATGCACAAATTCTGCAGGGCACTGTGCCAGAATATCATTATCAGAATTTCGCCTTCCATTAATGTTGTGTCCTTAACAATTGTTTCCAAAAATATTGCAGCATTGGAGTTTCTATAATAAAATCTACATGTAATGGAATCATTTTCCTGAAAAGGATATTTAATGCACAATATTTGCTTTAGAGTTCATTTCTGTAGACAGTGTCCTGACATATGACCTCCTTTTGCTTTACTGGTTTCCTGATGATTGTACAGTGCCTTTGATTGTGGAAGTCGAACTTCCAGCCCTGCTGTTGCTCAGCTGCCCTCCTGCAGCCCTATATCATGGCATTGCTGTCCGCAATACATATGTAATAATCAGCCAGGCATCACCTGCGGTGGATGCCCGGCCCGCAGGGCTCCTTCCGCCTGCAGAGATCACAGACAGAATCTGCAGATGCCTGCAGCTGTCGTCAGAAGCTGTGCCTTTACACGCTGTGGGGATTCAAGATAGCTGCGAGCTCTGAGCACAGACCAAGCTAACCCTTCACATTCGACTGTTCATCTTCTTTGTCCATTGTGGTCACTTTACTGTTGAAATCGAGGACTATTGCTTTGGTTTGTCGTTAACCTTGTTTGGGGTTCGAACAAGTTTACGCTGGAATTCCTCAAATGTGGGGGCAAGGAGTGGCAGCAAGAAAGTGGTGGATTCCCGAGGGGTGGTGTCATAAAGAGTGGAGTCTGAAAGTCAACTTATGCATTTAATGGCTCATTTATGTAGTGGCAGTTCCTTCGTTAAGGCAGAGGAGCGTCGCCCCAAGGCTATCTCAACAGTGAAAACATGAAAAATAAAATTAAAATAAAATAGGTTATTATCATTTTATTTTTCCTCACAGAGCTGAGTCTAGGGTGGGGCCGGCCATCCTTATGGACAGCAAATGCAGCAGGGAGGAGTGGCGTTAGGCACTGCTGCAAGTGCATATGTCGGTTTCGCCGGCTATCTTAGCACAGCCAAACTGACATGCGCACTTAGATCTCTTCACACGAGCTGTGCTGCACAGCCGGGGGGAGAACCATACAGGCTCCCAGGAACTGACTGAGCGTCAAATCAGCCCGCTCAGACCAAACCCGGTGCTTCTCTCATTCTAGGCTATTATGAGCATGAAAGCAGCATCTGGAGAGGTGTATGGAAGTCTGGGAGCTTGTGCATGAACTGCCAGGAGTTGAGAGGAGCAGAGGAGCAGAAGCGGTGACAGGCAGGTAAGTACTATTTTTTAGAACAACAAATGGGACACTATGGGTCAAGCTATGTGTGGCTAGAAAGCAAACAAACAATGGCATGAACTGCGTCACATATATGTATCATCACACAAATCTAAAAAACCCATCAGCCCACCCAATGGCGGAGCATCATCATCTGGGATTTTTTGAGAAAGAAAAACTGGTATCTCATCCAAGAGTCCCACTAGTTGTTATCGTGGCACATACAAGGAGGGATCCGCCAGTGATGTACCATTGCCAGGATGGAAAATGGTGGTGCTGAGGGAAACGAAAAAGGTGAATTGCAGTGTAAAAAATGAAAAAGTGCAAGTTAAAATGAACTATTATAGTGCCAAAGAACAGTTTATTAGGCGGTCATTATAATGTCAAGATTAAAATAGTGTCCCATTTGTTGTTCTAGTATATGTAACTTGGGGGATAGGACACTTAGGGGTCGGTAATCTCTATTCCCCTTGGGCCCTTTTCTAAAAATGTGTTGTTTAAAGTACTATTTTTTACCTACTTTTCTCCCCTGCACTGCCCCCGTGTTGCCTCACAACTTTTCTTTCCCAGCAGCCGCCACTGCATTTATGGCATTCTGGCATAGGTCAGCGCAGCAAAAAAACATGCAGCGCTGCCCTATGCCAAAGTGAAAGGGCAGGAATACATTGTATTGAGCAATAAGGCACATTTATATCCTTTCTGCCTGCGTGGTATCGTTTCAGTTGCCTAGCACCAATGTAGGTGCCTCACTTACAGGCAGGATTTCTTTTGGGCAGCAATCGACACCTTCTAGCACAAAAACTGTCCTACAAGGCGTTTTCATCTTGCTGCAGCACACATGGAAAATGGAATAAAACATGGAGAAATGAAGACATTTCTCCCCGGTCCGCCTCACCTAAGGAGGTGCACGGATTGGCACTTCCCCAGGTTTCATGTTTTTCTAAATATGGGGCAGCATCAAATTCCATGGGTGTTGTATTGGAAAAACCACTGCAGCTCCCATGAAACACCTACCGGGCGCAGAGTAAGGCGACACGGTGATTTGCGCTACGTTGCCATACTCATGATTCATGGGGCCACTGAAAGCAATGCAGGGTGACTTTGCACAGCTTCATAAATCTTTATGAGAGCACTGCATCATGCATGTACCACGATAAGTGGTGGAAAAGTGATGCAGGGGCCTCATAAATAAGCCCCTTGTTTTTATAAAAACTTTGCTCCAAAAGACATTGGCAGCAAGGACAAATGTGAAAGTAAATCTGTATATTGTGCAGGATAATTCAAGTGAGGTTGTATAGTGACTTGCTTCTGGAGTGTTCCAAAACTGAGTTTCTTGATTTAGGATATGGACATTGGAATTACATTTGTTTTGTAATTATCCTCCCTCCTAACGTGGTTCCTACACTGATTGTGGAAAATGAGCCCATAATCCTATCGATGCCCAGGCCGCTGGCGCAAACCGCCTCTTAGTACCCATGTTGAATAATTACCAAATAAAGAGACGGGCGCTGGAAGCAGGAATCAAGAACAGAGTTTAATTCTCATGAGGAGAGCCAGTCATTTCGGACACGAAACACAGTGTCTTTCGGGAGGTGCTCTAACAAGTGAGCTGAGACTCTTGCTTTTATACCTTACAGAACACTTGATAACACAATCAGGACAGTATGACGCAAAAGAAAGACATCCCTATAATCCTCGTGTCAATCCTATCCCACATGTGTTCACAATGGGGACCCTTGACCTGCTGATAAGAGGGGAGGGCAATCACGCAGCTGAGTGTTTCGTAGGATGTGTACGCCTGATCATAGCCCAGGGGGTGGGGTGGCTAAGACCAATAGAGGATCCTTTGAAGAGGAGTGACTTCATACAATAAGGGCAGTAAATGGTATCTCCTGGCTCAGGCGATGGCCTCGGACATGTGTGGTCAGCCGGACTCGGGGGAAGGGGTCATCAAAGGAGTGGTATTCATGCCGCGTGGACAATCGAGCGTGGAGGGAAGGCTTGTCAACAGAGGGGCATTCATGGAAGGGAAGGAGGTGTTGGTCAGGCGTGGCCGTGACTCTCAAGGACAGGGTCTTGCAGAAGAAGAGGGTTTATGACTTTTATATATTCCATTGAGCACTCAAATAAGTCCAATAAGTTTCTTTATCAAGTGATACAATTATTATTTATTCTTGTATGTTTCAATTCTTCTCTTCATTGAAACAAAGTCTTCAAATAGTCTCCAAATTGTGCAGCCTGACATACAATCTTCAACAATCTCCAAAAAGTGTGCAGCCAACACGTGTTTCGTCTAGTCTGATTTGACTTAAGACTTCCTCAGGGCTGCAACCCAAAACAAAGTATAGACACTGTTATAACTCTATATTTAGTTAATTATAACAGACTAGTCATTAAGAACATTTGTGCAAGGGACAATTCCCAGAAACCAACCCTGTGAAAAAATTTATGGGTAGGTATAAGGTGTGCAGTATAGTTCTCAACACCAAGAGAAAGCTAGGATACTCCACAGTGGTCTATGGATATCTTTATACAAATCTAAAAGATAGTATCTCTATAAGTTGAAGAAAGAATATAGTATATATAAGAAAGTCAAAAGCAAAAAACCGACCATGTTAGAGGGCGTCATACCTATATGTCTCCTCGTTGAGCCAACCTGTTTACAAGTGTAGTCCTAGGTTCTCCATATCTCAATCTAAAAAGCGTGATATATTATGTATCAGTACAGGGTTATTTAGTTCCACGTTTAAGAAGGACAATCACTAACAGTGAGCGCTGCCCACTGTCTTACCTTTTAAAGTAGAATATCATCCATAATAGATATTTTGGTATTTTATGTTCGGGTGAGCATATCTGTCACCTGTAATGAACATAATAATGTGTATTAGATTATCGAATTAAATTAAAACGGGGGAAATATCTATCCTTGTTGTCGCTCTCACTCCCGTATCTCATCTCACCTCGTAAAGAGTTCTCCTCACTTCGAATCGCGTCTCGTCTGTCCCGGCGTTCTAGTAACGCGCCATCTTGTGTTTCTAATTTATACTATTGGTTAGCGGGATGCGCCATGTTGGTATAACCGTGTTACCGACTCGTTCAGAAATCGAACTATTGTAGAGTCCCGGGTAATAGAAAGATCTCTGTGATGTATTATACAATACTATGTCGATATTACATATTATTTATGTGTCGGAACATACTTATTTATTTTTATAAAAGTACCGTATCTCTGAGCTTAATTATCCGATACGATTAACAAGAATTGTATATTAATTTAGTAGTATAGCTGGAAATTATATTAGGGTATACGATTAGTAGTATATCAAAAATAAATCCAGAATTGTTCAAGTTGACGATAAAGGAGGCAATCTTGTAATTCAGAACACCATAGATTACAACAATGAAGTTCTATCTCAGTTAAACAACGAACACTACTATGTTAAACTGGATAGTAACCCTATTAAAGCAGTTATGGAGACCATTAATACTAGAGTCAAAGAATGGTATGACTTATCACTATTAGATCGAGATGAATACCTCTACCTTTTGACCACTTACCCTAAATCACCATGTCTTTATACCTTACCAAAGGTTCACAAATGCCGAGAGAGACCACCAGGGAGGCCTATCGTTTCAGGCATAGGTGGCCCAACTGAACACCTTTCAGAATATATAGACACTTTTCTGAGGGATTTTGTATACAATTTACCTTCATTTGTTGAAGATACAAAGCACATTTTGAATATACTGGATGACATGTCTTGGGATACTGGAATGATACTAGCTACCCTTGATGTAGTATCTCTATATTCAAACATAGAACATGACCTGGGCATTAAAGCACTTGATTTTTTCTTGAGTAAAAGAGCAGCAGAGCTCTATGATCACTCACAAATGCTACTACAGATGACAGAACTTGTCCTTAATAATAATATCTTCTTATTTGATGGAAACTGGTACCGACAAAAGCTCGGGACGGCGATGGGAGCCAAATTTGCTCCGTCTCTGGCTAATCTCTTTATGGGGTGGTTCGAGGCGGAGCGAATTTGGGGTGTCGCTAATAAAGAATGGATCCAGTATATTCATTACTGGGGTCGTTTCATCGACGACTGTCTCTTAATCTGGACAGGGACAGTAGAACAATTAAAAGGATTCTTTGACTACCTTAATGAGAATACTTTTAATCTAAAATTTACAACTCAATATGATTTAGAGAAAATAACATTCTTAGATATTGAGCTTTTTGTTAAAGAAGGCCATCTCAAAAGCAGAATGTACAGGAAACCCACGAGCTGCAACGCAGTTCTTCATGCCAAAAGCTGTCACCCTAATAACCAACTAAATGCAATACCTTACGGAGAGATGGTGAGGGCTAGGCGAAACTGTTCCTCAGAACATGATTTTAAAACAAATATCAGAGACATATCTAGTCGCTTTGTAAAAAGAGGCTATGATAAACAAGTGATTGACAAGGCAGTAACAAGAGTACAGAAACTTAAACGTAAAGATACTCTAAAAGTAAAACCTAAAGACGTTAAGAATGAGACTGCAACCATGGTGAGAATGATTACTCACTATAGTACAGAGAGTCCTAAGTTGTACTCCATTCTTAAAAGACATTGGCATCTTTTGAAGCTAGACCAAGATCTCACACCGTTTATTAGTAAATACCCCTCTGTCACATACAGGAAGGGTCTGACTCTATCCAATATTCTGAGTCCGAGCTACCCAAAGAAACGTGTGAATAGAGACTGGCTGTCTGGATCTAGGGGATTCCACAAATGTGGTAAATGCTCTTCATGCAGATGGGCCAAGAAAAAGGTAGTTACTTTTAACTATAATGACACAGGAGAATATGTTATTGACAAATTTATAAATTGTGACACGACCTATGTAGTCTATATCATTTTATGTAGCTGTGGAAAGATATACGTGGGGAGCACCAAGAGGAGACTTAAAGACAGGATGGCTGAGCATTTTAGAGCCATCAAGCAAGGTGACACGCGTTATCCAACGGCTGCACACTTGATTAGGAACTTACAAGATAGTTTGAAACACTCATTCAGCTATCATGGTATAGAACGTGTAGATCCTGATCCCAGAGGAGGGAATAGGATCTTAACACTTAGAAGAAAGGAAGTGACATGGCATATAAAACTACAGGCCGTTGAGAAGGGACTCAATGTCGATAATGAGTATGAATTCTTCCTAGGAAATGAGTGACTATAAATAACCTATGAGAAGGTTCTGATTACTAATAACCTATGAGAAGGCTTTCCCTACTTGAACTCATGTAAATGAAATGTATAAATGAAATGTAAAGATTCTAAATGTTTTTCAATATAATGTTACTTGCGCCATATTTTAAAATAACACATTTTTCATATAACACATGTTTTATATATAAATGCATGTATTGTAAGGTGTGAATAATTTAACCATAACAGGAGTTTGTGTGTCAAATAGCATATGTACATGACATTATAAAATTGTGGAGTGTAATAATATGATCTCCTTTTCCTAACCCTATCCTCTATTCCTCTTGCAAATAACTTATACATAATAATACTTTTCGACTATGCAGAGGAGCAGATTATCTGTGTGTCAGATCGTAGTGCTAATCAATATTAATAGATCACCATTATGCCACATCGTAGCGCAAATCAATAACAACGGATGTGAATTTCACAACTATCATTACCTGTGACTATATCTATAGGATACCGGGTTGGCCATCAAAATAACTTTACTTTAGTCAATATATTATTTCATTAGATAATTAATCGTGTGTCGATCTTAACACTGAGCCGGGAACAGTACCCTAGCTAATACAGAGAAAATAGAGTAGACCGTTCTAAGATGGCGGACGACTTCTTCGTCAACTTGAACAATTCTGGATTTATTTTTGATATACTACTAATCGTATACCCTAATATAATTTCCAGCTATACTACTAAATTAATATACAATTCTTGTTAATCGTATCGGATAATTAAGCTCAGAGATACGGTACTTTTATAAAAATAAATAAGTATGTTCCGACACATAAATAATATGTAATATCGACATAGTATTGTATAATACATCACAGAGATCTTTCTATTACCCGGGACTCTACAATAGTTCGATTTCTGAACGAGTCGGTAACACGGTTATACCAACATGGCGCATCCCGCTAACCAATAGTATAAATTAGAAACACAAGATGGCGCGTTACTAGAACGCCGGGACAGACGAGACGCGATTCGAAGTGAGGAGAACTCTTTACGAGGTGAGATGAGATACGGGAGTGAGAGCGACAACAAGGATAGATATTTCCCCCGTTTTAATTTAATTCGATAATCTAATACACATTATTATGTTCATTACAGGTGACAGATATGCTCACCCGAACATAAAATACCAAAATATCTATTATGGATGATATTCTACTTTAAAAGGTAAGACAGTGGGCAGCGCTCACTGTTAGTGATTGTCCTTCTTAAACGTGGAACTAAATAACCCTGTACTGATACATAATATATCACGCTTTTTAGATTGAGATATGGAGAACCTAGGACTACACTTGTAAACAGGTTGGCTCAACGAGGAGACATATAGGTATGACGCCCTCTAACATGGTCGGTTTTTTGCTTTTGACTTTCTTATATATACTATATTCTTTCTTCAACTTATAGAGATACTATCTTTTAGATTTGTATAAAGATATCCATAGACCACTGTGGAGTATCCTAGCTTTCTCTTGGTGTTGAGAACTATACTGCACACCTTATACCTACCCATAAATTTTTTCACAGGGTTGGTTTCTGGGAATTGTCCCTTGCACAAATGTTCTTAATGACTAGTCTGTTATAATTAACTAAATATAGAGTTATAACAGTGTCTATACTTTGTTTTGGGTTGCAGCCCTGAGGAAGTCTTAAGTCAAATCAGACTAGACGAAACACGTGTTGGCTGCACACTTTTTGGAGATTGTTGAAGATTGTATGTCAGGCTGCACAATTTGGAGACTATTTGAAGACTTTGTTTCAATGAAGAGAAGAATTGAAACATACAAGAATAAATAATAATTGTATCACTTGATAAAGAAACTTATTGGACTTATTTGAGTGCTCAATGGAATATATAATTGTCTGAGCTATTTATAGCATATTTCTTGTCGTGGTAACCGACTTGCTTCATTTTGAGCACCACTTTGGACATTCAGTTGCAATATACCTTTACCTGCTGTGCGCTCTAACCTTAACAGTTACCATTGCTGATTGTATTTAATTTGTTAAACAGAGCAGCCGCGAAGGAATCATGAACAGAGAAAAAGAAGCAGAGGAACTATTCAAAAATTTAAGGGCAGGGGGATCAATAGGATCTGCTGTTAGACCGCCTGCCAGTACAAGACCTGAAGGGCTCAGTGCCAAATTTAGGAAGCTAGAATCTCTCAAAAGACAAGAGCTCAATAAGTGGTGGGACGCTGCCACACTTAAACAATACATAGCTATGAACAGGATACCCCGGGGATTACGTTCACAGATAATACCAGCTTATGAAGATTTAGAGCCAGAACTGTACAAAACATGGGAAAAGGAACTTAATGATAGCTCACGTAACCTCATGAATATATTGATAGATAATGCTGATAGGAAGATGGCAAAACTACTGATTGAGATACAGAAAGTAGAAGATGAAATTAAACAAATGAACCTTCCTGAAGCGACAATTAAGAATTACACTATAATGGATGAAATCCTTACTGAATTACAATTAGATATCAAAAAGAGAAAAGCTCGCAAAATTAAGCGCGATGAGAATGATTACAGATCAGGCAGAATATATACATATGCTAAAAAGTATGACTATCTCATGAGTAAACCACCTAACTCAAGACAGACAGGCAGCGCAAGACCACTTAGTGAGACAGATGCATCATCAAGTAATATATCTAGTGATGATAATGAAGAAGTTCAAACAACTACAGCGAGTGCTTCGACATCAGAGAATAATTTTTTAGAGGAAGTTCAACGTTTACGGAAAGGGAATCGAGAGACAGGGAGGAACCGCAATACCACTGCAAGAGGACCAGGAGAGGCAGGAGAGGAAGTAGGAGATCCAGGATCAAGGATAAGAATGAGTCTGAGGTCTTGGAAGCCACAACCGTAAGAGATGAGGTTGAAGTAAGTGACATAGAGGTTATTAACTTATCGGATTTCCCACTGACAAATGATATGATATGTGTTCTTCAGAAAGGTTTAGGATTCTGTCCAGCAAGGAGACAAGACTGGGTGACGACTAAAATAGATCTCTTTAAATTTACAAGACTGCTTAAAATCAAGAAATTCTTTGCTAATATTCCAGAGAAAAAGGTAACACCTATATCTAGAGGACTGAGTAACCTGACGATACAAGAACTTAAAGAAACTCAGCTCCTATTGTCTTTAACAGAGAATGAGGATGATCCAGTTACTTTATCTAAACTTATGGAAGAACTTGATGTGGAACGATATCAGTCACAAGATAGTGGTTTGAAACTTCGATCTAAGTGGACTCCCCAACTAGCTAAAGGTAACACAATAGATGTATTTTTCAAAGCAGTGAGTACTGATATTGACAAGGAATTAAATCATGATCAGCAGAGACATCTGAGGGCTAGTGAGGATAATTTATCATCAGGAGAAAGGACAGCTCTAAGAGAATTGATGAATAACAAGGATATACAAATACGCAGGGCAGATAAAGGAGGCAATCTTGTAATTCAGAACACCATAGATTACAACAATGAAGTTCTATCTCAGTTAAACAACGAACACTACTATGTTAAACTGGATAGTAACCCTATTAAAGCAGTTATGGAGACCATTAATACTAGAGTCAAAGAATGGTATGACTTATCACTATTAGATCGAGATGAATACCTCTACCTTTTGACCACTTACCCTAAATCACCATGTCTTTATACCTTACCAAAGGTTCACAAATGCCGAGAGAGACCACCAGGGAGGCCTATCGTTTCAGGCATAGGTGGCCCAACTGAACACCTTTCAGAATATATAGACACTTTTCTGAGGGATTTTGTATACAATTTACCTTCATTTGTTGAAGATACAAAGCACATTTTGAATATACTGGATGACATGTCTTGGGATACTGGAATGATACTAGCTACCCTTGATGTAGTATCTCTATATTCAAACATAGAACATGACCTGGGCATTAAAGCACTTGATTTTTTCTTGAGTAAAAGAGCAGCAGAGCTCTATGATCACTCACAAATGCTACTACAGATGACAGAACTTGTCCTTAAAAATAATATCTTCTTATTTGATGGAAACTGGTACCGACAAAAGCTCGGGACGGCGATGGGAGCCAAATTTGCTCCGTCTCTGGCTAATCTCTTTATGGGGTGGTTCGAGGCGGAGCGAATTTGGGGTGTCGCTAATAAAGAATGGATCCAGTATATTCATTACTGGGGTCGTTTCATCGACGACTGTCTCTTAATCTGGACAGGGACAGTAGAACAATTAAAAGGATTCTTTGACTACCTTAATGAGAATACTTTTAATCTAAAATTTACAACTCAATATGATTTAGAGAAAATAACATTCTTAGATATTGAGCTTTTTGTTAAAGAAGGCCATCTCAAAAGCAGAATGTACAGGAAACCCACGAGCTGCAACGCAGTTCTTCATGCCAAAAGCTGTCACCCTAATAACCAACTAAATGCAATACCTTACGGAGAGATGGTGAGGGCTAGGCGAAACTGTTCCTCAGAACATGATTTTAAAACAAATATCAGAGACATATCTAGTCGCTTTGTAAAAAGAGGCTATGATAAACAAGTGATTGACAAGGCAGTAACAAGAGTACAGAAACTTAAACGTAAAGATACTCTAAAAGTAAAACCTAAAGACGTTAAGAATGAGACTGCAACCATGGTGAGAATGATTACTCACTATAGTACAGAGAGTCCTAAGTTGTACTCCATTCTTAAAAGACATTGGCATCTTTTGAAGCTAGACCAAGATCTCACACCGTTTATTAGTAAATACCCCTCTGTCACATACAGGAAGGGTCTGACTCTATCCAATATTCTGAGTCCGAGCTACCCAAAGAAACGTGTGAATAGAGACTGGCTGTCTGGATCTAGGGGATTCCACAAATGTGGTAAATGCTCTTCATGCAGATGGGCCAAGAAAAAGGTAGTTCCTTTCAACTATAATGACACAGGAGAATATGTTATTGACAAATTTATAAATTGTGACACGACCTATGTAGTCTATATCATTTTATGTAGCTGTGGAAAGATATACGTGGGGAGCACCAAGAGGAGACTTAAAGACAGGATGGCTGAGCATTTTAGAGCCATCAAGCAAGGTGACACGCGTTATCCAACGGCTGCACACTTGATTAGGAACTTACAAGATAGTTTGAAACACTCATTCAGCTATCATGGTATAGAACGTGTAGATCCTGATCCCAGAGGAGGGAATAGGATCTTAACACTTAGAAGAAAGGAAGTGACATGGCTTATAAAACTACAGGCCGTTGAGAAGGGACTCAATGTCGATAATGAGTATGAATTCTTCCTAGGAAATGAGTGACTATAAATAACCTATGAGAAGGTTCTGATTACTAATAACCTATGAGAAGGCTTTCCCTACTTGAACTCATGTAAATGAAATGTATAAATGAAATGTAAAGATTCTAAATGTTTTTCAATATAATGTTACTTGCGCCATATTTTAAAATAACACATTTTTCATATAACACATGTTTTATATATAAATGCATGTATTGTAAGGTGTGAATAATTTAACCATAACAGGAGTTTGTGTGTCAAATAGCATATGTACATGACATTATAAAATTGTGGAGTGTAATAATATGATCTCCTTTTCCTAACCCTATCCTCTATTCCTCTTGCAAATAACTTATACATAATAATACTTTTCGACTATGCAGAGGAGCAGATTATCTGTGTGTCAGATCGTAGTGCTAATCAATATTAATAGATCACCATTATGCCACATCGTAGCGCAAATCAATAACAACGGATGTGAATTTCACAACTATCATTACCTGTGACTATATCTATAGGATACCGGGTTGGCCATCAAAATAACTTTACTTTAGTCAATATATTATTTCATTAGATAATTAATCGTGTGTCGATCTTAACACTGAGCCGGGAACAGTACCCTAGCTAATACAGAGAAAATAGAGTAGACCGTTCTAAGATGGCGGACGACTTCTTCGTCAACTTGAACAATTCTGGATTTATTTTTGATATACTACTAATCGTATACCCTAATATAATTTCCAGCTATACTACTAAATTAATATACAATTCTTGTTAATCGTATCGGATAATTAAGCTCAGAGATACGGTACTTTTATAAAAATAAATAAGTATGTTCCGACACATAAATAATATGTAATATCGACATAGTATTGTATAATACATCACAGAGATCTTTCTATTACCCGGGACTCTACAATAGTTCGATTTCTGAACGAGTCGGTAACACGGTTATACCAACATGGCGCATCCCGCTAACCAATAGTATAAATTAGAAACACAAGATGGCGCGTTACTAGAACGCCGGGACAGACGAGACGCGATTCGAAGTGAGGAGAACTCTTTACGAGGTGAGATGAGATACGGGAGTGAGAGCGACAACAAGGATAGATATTTCCCCCGTTTTAATTTAATTCGATAATCTAATACACATTATTATGTTCATTACAGGTGACAGATATGCTCACCCGAACATAAAATACCAAAATATCTATTATGGATGATATTCTACTTTAAAAGGTAAGACAGTGGGCAGCGCTCACTGTTAGTGATTGTCCTTCTTAAACGTGGAACTAAATAACCCTGTACTGATACATAATATATCACGCTTTTTAGATTGAGATATGGAGAACCTAGGACTACACTTGTAAACAGGTTGGCTCAACGAGGAGACATATAGGTATGACGCCCTCTAACATGGTCGGTTTTTTGCTTTTGACTTTCTTATATATACTATATTCTTTCTTCAACTTATAGAGATACTATCTTTTAGATTTGTATAAAGATATCCATAGACCACTGTGGAGTATCCTAGCTTTCTCTTGGTGTTGAGAACTATACTGCACACCTTATACCTACCCATAAATTTTTTCACAGGGTTGGTTTCTGGGAATTGTCCCTTGCACAAATGTTCTTAATGACTAGTCTGTTATAATTAACTAAATATAGAGTTATAACAGTGTCTATACTTTGTTTTGGGTTGCAGCCCTGAGGAAGTCTTAAGTCAAATCAGACTAGACGAAACACGTGTTGGCTGCACACTTTTTGGAGATTGTTGAAAATTGTATGTCAGGCTGCACAATTTGGAGACTATTTGAAGACTTTGTTTCAATGAAGAGAAGAATTGAAACATACAAGAATAAATAATAATTGTATCACTTGATAAAGAAACTTATTGGACTTATTTGAGTGCTCAATGGAATATATAATTGTCTGAGCTATTTATAGCATATTTCTTGTCGTGGTAACCGACTTGCTTCATTTTGAGCACCACTTTGGACATTCAGTTGCAATATACCTTTACCTGCTGTGCGCTCTAACCTTAACAGTTACCATTGCTGATTGTATTTAATTTGTTAAACAGAGCAGCCGCGAAGGAATCATGAACAGAGAAAAAGAAGCAGAGGAACTATTCAAAAATTTAAGGGCAGGGGGATCAATAGGATCTGCTGTTAGACCGCCTGCCAGTACAAGACCTGAAGGGCTCAGTGCCAAATTTAGGAAGCTAGAATCTCTCAAAAGACAAGAGCTCAATAAGTGGTGGGACGCTGCCACACTTAAACAATACATAGCTATGAACAGGATACCCCGGGGATTACGTTCACAGATAATACCAGCTTATGAAGATTTAGAGCCAGAACTGTACAAAACATGGGAAAAGGAACTTAATGATAGCTCAAGTAACCTCATGAATATATTGATAGATAATGCTGATAGGAAGATGGCAAAACTACTGATTGAGATACAGAAAGTAGAAGATGAAATTAAACAAATGAACCTTCCTGAAGCGACAATTAAGAATTACACTATAATGGATGAAATCCTTACTGAATTACAATTAGATATCAAAAAGAGAAAAGCTCGCAAAATTAAGCGAGATGAGAATGATTACAGATCAGGCAGAATATATACATATGCTAAAAAGTATGACTATCTCATGAGTAAACCACCTAACTCAAGACAGACAGGCAGCGCAAGACCACTTAGTGAGACAGATGCATCATCAAGTAATATATCTAGTGATGATAATGAAGAAGTTCAAACAACTACAGCGAGTGCTTCGACATCAGAGAATAATTTTTTAGAGGAAGTTCAACGTTTACGGAAAGGGAATCGAGAGACAGGGAGGAACCGCAATACCACTGCAAGAGGACCAGGAGAGGCAGGAGAGGAAGTAGGAGATCCAGGATCAAGGATAAGAATGAGTCTGAGGTCTTGGAAGCCACAACCGTAAGAGATGAGGTTGAAGTAAGTGACATAGAGGTTATTAACTTATCGGATTTCCCACTGACAAATGATATGATATGTGTTCTTCAGAAAGGTTTAGGATTCTGTCCAGCAAGGAGACAAGACTGGGTGACGACTAAAATAGATCTCTTTAAATTTACAAGACTGCTTAAAATCAAGAAATTCTTTGCTAATATTCCAGAGAAAAAGGTAACACCTATATCTAGAGGACTGAGTAACCTGACGATACAAGAACTTAAAGAAACTCAGCTCCTATTGTCTTTAACAGAGAATGAGGATGATCCAGTTACTTTATCTAAACTTATGGAAGAACTTGATGTGGAACGATATCAGTCACAAGATAGTGGTTTGAAACTTCGATCTAAGTGGACTCCCCAACTAGCTAAAGGTAACACAATAGATGTATTTTTCAAAGCAGTGAGTACTGATATTGACAAGGAATTAAATCATGATCAGCAGAGACATCTGAGGGCTAGTGAGGATAATTTATCATCAGGAGAAAGGACAGCTCTAAGAGAATTGATGAATAACAAGGATATACAAATACGCAGGGCAGATAAAGGAGGCAATCTTGTAATTCAGAACACCATAGATTACAACAATGAAGTTCTATCTCAGTTAAACAACGAACACTACTATGTTAAACTGGATAGTAACCCTATTAAAGCAGTTATGGAGACCATTAATACTAGAGTCAAAGAATGGTATGACTTATCACTATTAGATCGAGATGAATACCTCTACCTTTTGACCACTTACCCTAAATCACCATGTCTTTATACCTTACCAAAGGTTCACAAATGCCGAGAGAGACCACCAGGGAGGCCTATCGTTTCAGGCATAGGTGGCCCAACTGAACACCTTTCAGAATATATAGACACTTTTCTGAGGGATTTTGTATACAATTTACCTTCATTTGTTGAAGATACAAAGCACATTTTGAATATACTGGATGACATGTCTTGGGATACTGGAATGATACTAGCTACCCTTGATGTAGTATCTCTATATTCAAACATAGAACATGACCTGGGCATTAAAGCACTTGATTTTTTCTTGAGTAAAAGAGCAGCAGAGCTCTATGATCACTCACAAATGCTACTACAGATGACAGAACTTGTCCTTAAAAATAATATCTTCTTATTTGATGGAAACTGGTACCGACAAAAGCTCGGGACGGCGATGGGAGCCAAATTTGCTCCGTCTCTGGCTAATCTCTTTATGGGGTGGTTCGAGGCGGAGCGAATTTGGGGTGTCGCTAATAAAGAATGGATCCAGTATATTCATTACTGGGGTCGTTTCATCGACGACTGTCTCTTAATCTGGACAGGGACAGTAGAACAATTAAAAGGATTCTTTGACTACCTTAATGAGAATACTTTTAATCTAAAATGTACAACTCAATATGATTTAGAGAAAATAACATTCTTAGATATTGAGCTTTTTGTTAAAGAAGGCCATCTCAAAAGCAGAATGTACAGGAAACCCACGAGCTGCAACGCAGTTCTTCATGCCAAAAGCTGTCACCCTAATAACCAACTAAATGCAATACCTTACGGAGAGATGGTGAGGGCTAGGCGAAACTGTTCCTCAGAACATGATTTTAAAACAAATATCAGAGACATATCTAGTCGCTTTGTAAAAAGAGGCTATGATAAACAAGTGATTGACAAGGCAGTAACAAGAGTACAGAAACTTAAACGTAAAGATACTCTAAAAGTAAAACCTAAAGACGTTAAGAATGAGACTGCAACCATGGTGAGAATGATTACTCACTATAGTACAGAGAGTCCTAAGTTGTACTCCATTCTTAAAAGACATTGGCATCTTTTGAAGCTAGACCAAGATCTCACACCGTTTATTAGTAAATACCCCTCTGTCACATACAGGAAGGGTCTGACTCTATCCAATATTCTGAGTCCGAGCTACCCAAAGAAACGTGTGAATAGAGACTGGCTGTCTGGATCTAGGGGATTCCACAAATGTGGTAAATGCTCTTCATGCAGATGGGACAAGAAAAAGGTAGTTACTTTTAACTATAATGACACAGGAGAATATGTTATTGACAAATTTATAAATTGTGACACGACCTATGTAGTCTATATCATTTTATGTAGCTGTGGAAAGATATACGTGGGGAGCACCAAGAGGAGACTTAAAGACAGGATGGCTGAGCATTTTAGAGCCATCAAGCAAGGTGACACGCGTTATCCAACGGCTGCACACTTGATTAGGAACTTACAAGATAGTTTGAAACACTCATTCAGCTATCATGGTATAGAACGTGTAGATCCTGATCCCAGAGGAGGGAATAGGATCTTAACACTTAGAAGAAAGGAAGTGACATGGCTTATAAAACTACAGGCCGTTGAGAAGGGACTCAATGTCGATAATGAGTATGAATTCTTCCTAGGAAATGAGTGACTATAAATAACCTATGAGAAGGTTCTGATTACTAATAACCTATGAGAAGGCTTTCCCTACTTGAACTCATGTAAATGAAATGCATAAATGAAATGTAAAGATTCTAAATGTTTTTCAATATAATGTTACTTGCGCCATATTTTAAAATAACACATTTTTCATATAACACATGTTTTATATATAAATGCATGTATTGTAAGGTGTGAATAATTTAACCATAACAGGAGTTTGTGTGTCAAATAGCATATGTACATGACATTATAAAATTGTGGAGTGTAATAATATGATCTCCTTTTCCTAACCCTATCCTCTATTCCTCTTGCAAATAACATATACATAATAATACTTTTCGACTATGCAGAGGAGCAGATTATCTGTGTGTCAGATCGTAGTGCTAATCAATATTAATAGATCACCATTATGCCACATCGTAGCGCAAATCAATAACAACGGATGTGAATTTCACAACTATCATTACCTGTGACTATATCTATAGGATACCGGGTTGGCCATCAAAATAACTTTACTTTAGTCAATATATTATTTCATTAGATAATTAATCGTGTGTCGATCTTAACACTGAGCCGGGAACAGTACCCTAGCTAATACAGAGAAAATAGAGTAGACCGTTCTAAGATGGCGGACGACTTCTTCGTCAACTTGAACAATTCTGGATTTATTTTTGATATACTACTAATCGTATACCCTAATATAATTTCCAGCTATACTACTAAATTAATGAATCACTGACAGATTATCGATTTCCAAAAAATCGACCTACTATAACATCGAGTCTCTAATATCGATAGCACTAATATCGACACCCTATACTTAACATGTAAACTACAAAAATATCGAGCAAACTATATCGATGCACAAAAATATCGTCTACAGAAATATCGTTAGCATTATTTTCGAATACCATAATATCGACACTCAATACTACATATACCACACTACAATAATATCGAATACAAAAATTTCGATAGCACTATTTTCGTCAATATCAAAATATCGATAGCTAAATTATACTCCTTTTTTATATATAACACCAATAAATCTATTCTCTAAGTAATACACACATTTCTAATGACTTCACTAATGTATTTTCAAATAATTAAGTAACATTTAGTGCACAATATTGGTTTTTCGCTAACTGACGCAATTTGTATATAAACTCTTTGTAAACATACTTATTTAATACTTAGTACTCATTTTACATAAACTTTATTTATAACAAGAGTTTTATTTTACATAAATATATCATTTTAATTCCTTAACATAAACTATATAAGAAGATATATCTTAAATGTTTTACTTAAAAAAAATTCAAACTAACCAATAGTAACTCGTCTTTACATATCTGACCAATCAGATGGCAAACTTAATTACACATAGACTATATAAACCAATCACAAACAGCCATACAAGTTGCAGGAAATATTCTTCGTGACCACATACTGCCAATTTTGGGAGCACCATCTATATTCTTCTCTTCAAGAAAATTCGTCCTAAAACTACAAGTAAGTAATCATATAACTCTGTTAATAAATTCTAATTTTTTTGTCTATTAATTATAGACCAAGATTTGTAACCTAATTTGTTATTTCTTTATGTACTTTACCTTTAAACAGACACTACAAACAAATCAAGTTATACTTCAACTTCAAGATACAGGACACTTTACATTTAAAAAAGGTATCTACATATGTTTAACATTTACTTAGCGTTGTTAGCCAATTATTGGCCTAATTTAAAACTCTATACTTTGTTTCTTAGCCTGTAAATCTTAATACATATTGTGCAGGCAGAATTTTTTGAGGAAAAAAAATTACAATGCTGTGCAAAAAATATTTTCTTCCTGTTCTTAAATATGTTTTGATGTGCTTTTACTCATAATACATGTGTCATCATCGGTTCTTTTTAGCAATTAAGTAACAATGCTTTATAACAAATGTGTATTATTTATATAACATATAAACGCATTAGTAATTTTCATCAACTTTCTCTCTAAACAGAACACAAAGGTACAGAAAACAGATAATTCACATCAAAGAACAAACATTCTGCTACTACTATAATTCTCTTGGTAAGACCATAAATAAAACATAACTAGTCTTTATAAACTCTATGGAATGCACTAGAAATAAAATGCCTCTTGTTATGCATCTGTTAGTATAATCTTCCTGTTCTTAAATATGTTTTTTTGTGCTTTTACTCATAATACATGTATCATCCCCGGTTCATTTTAGCAAATAAGTAACAATGCTTTATAACAAATGTGTATTATTTATATTACATATAAACGCATTAGTAATTTTCTTCATCTTTCTCTCTAAACAGAACTCAAAGGTACAGAAAACAGATAATTCACATCAAAGAACAAACATTCTGCTACTACTATAATTCTCTTGGTAAGTTCATAAATAAAACATAACTAGTCTTTATAAACTCTATAGAATGTACTAGAAATAAAAATGACTCTTTTTATGCATCTGTTAGTATAATCTTGGAAATTTCTCTTTTTACATTCAATTAACAAAACTATTTTTAGAGACATTATAAGGTAAAAAATAAGTTACCAAGCCAAAAATTGTAACTTTTCCTATAACATACTTAATTATTTCTCAACAGACCGTGGCAATACAAGAACAACATCTAACTGAACAAGCATCTACTTTCGATAAATAGAACATTACTGTTGGTAAGTAAATTACTAGAAGAATACTAGCTTTATTTAAAATCTTTTATACATTTCATATTGTATTAATATTTGTATATTAACTTTTCTAGATACCAGAAGTAAAGAATGACTGATGATGCAAGATTTATTACATCTCAGAAAGGGAAATTTTTGTTATGCTATATGGGCTACATTTATACTCAAGAGAAACAAAAAGACCTTAAAGTGAATTGGAAGTGTACAAAATATTACTCCAATAAATGCTATGGCCGTGCTACAACAAGGGAAACTAGTGTTATAAATACCACTGAACATAATCACCCACCAAACATCTCCGAAATAGAAGTGAGATCCACTCTTGAAAATATCAAGGAATTAAGTACCAGATCAGAATTACCTACCAACGTAATTCTGAAAGAATTACTACCTAAAGTTCCCAAAGAAGCAAGAGGTCAGCTACCATCTATTGCTACCATTAAAAGAACAATAGCAAGAACCAAAAAAGCAAGTAGACCCAATATACCAACTCCAAAAACTTTTGAAGAAGTCATAATTCCGCCAGAGCTTGTAATTACTCATAATGAGGAGCCATTTATATTTTATGATAATCATAGCAAGGACAAAAGAATAATCATGTTTCCAACTAATAACAATATAAAAAAATTAACTGAAAGTACTACTTGGATGATGGATGGTACTTTTTCTATATGCCCAAAACCTTTCTACCAGTTATACACAATTCATGGGCAATATCATAATACCTGTATCCCCTTCATATATTGTTTATTACCAAACAAACAAGCCACTACTTACTCTGAAATCTTACAAAAAATAAAGGAACAAAGTTCTGACTACTTCCCAATGAAAATCATCATAGACTTCGAGCAAGCTATGATTAATTCTATTTTGAAAACGTACCCACACACATCCATTCAAGGATGTTATTTTCATTTCAATCAATGTCTCTGGAGACATTTACAAAAATCTGCCCTTAGTGTTGAGTATGCAACAAATATAAATTTTGCATACCAGATCAAACATCTCATTGCTCTGGCATATGTACCAGTAACTGATGTGGCCGAACATTACAATTTGTTAATTGAAAGTCCTTTCTACACCCAAAATGAGCAAAGACTCGCCCCACTTTTAGATTACTTTGAGGACAACTGGGTAGGAAGACTACATAGGTCAGGCCACAGACGCCAGCCAAAATTTGCAATTCCCTGGTGGAATGTCTATCTACCAACACTCAACCAAGAAGCAAAAACGAACAATGCTGTTGAAGGTTGGCACAATGCCTTCCTCTCTTCTACTGGACGTACAACACCCACATTACACAAGCTAGTCTCAGCTATACAAAAAGAGCAAAGCTTTCAGGAACTACGTATGCAGCAATCAGTCATACAACTGAAACCAAAACTCTCTAGACAAACTGCTCAAATGTATTTATATCTACAACAGCAAGTCCAACTATATCCTACAACAAGAGGACTGGAATATTTAAAAATGATAGCCAAAACATTGAACTAATTGCTATAACTAAATTAATTGATAGAGATCAAAAAATATCCTTAATTTAAAAAAACACATATTTTAATATAATAAAAAAATATTTATTTAGTCTAATTTATTTTTTAACACTATTCTAAAAAGACTAAATAAATATATTATTATATCACAATATTTGTTTTTAAAAACTGCTTCCATCCAAATAAAAGAACATAAATTTATAACTTACCTTTAAATAGAACATCATAAAGATAATCCTTTATCCGACAATACAATGTGTAAATATCAAACACTTAATCCAACGATTCATTAATTATGTTTTCTTTAACTCTGCAAAAACTATCCATCATCCAAATTAAACGACTATTTAAATGCCATTTACAATAACGACTGTTATCTTAAAGTGTGATAAATATATCACAGAACTCAAAATATAAAGGCAGAATGTAAATCATCTCCGTTCTAACAACTGAAACACACTTCCTTTCCCTTAAAAAAAAATTATCGGAAACGGAAATAGCTGTTTCAAAATACGAGAAAAAAAAACAGCTAAACAATCCCACCGACATAACACTAACAAATATCCCAGAATATTTAAACATAATATTCCTATTTATTTATAATTTCATTAAATTATACCACATACTCATTAACTCCAACTATTTTAAATGGCTCAAAAATTCGTGACCGAAAATACGTATTGATTCCACTCCATTATATGTAAATAGTCATACTTTAATTCTCAACCCCAAAATACCAAAATATAACCTTTTATTATAATTTACAATACTTTAACAATATAAAAGTAGATTCGTACCTACTCAAAAGTGAACCTGCTTCCAACCGCGACTTTCCATTTACCAAAATAACGCAAAAAGACAAAGAGTGGTTACAAAAGAAACGATCCAAATAATATGTAACTGTGAAAAGAACTACTATAAATGTCGATTATTGTTATATATATGGCTCGAAATTATGTGTAATGTTAAAAAAATTGTATAGTATATTGTGAATAGAAAATGTTTTTGCCTGTATATTAATTATATATTACATACTTTTAATATTTATTACATTAAGTATAAAAAAATAAAAATATTTAATGTAATATTTATTAAAATTATTATATAACTAAATGTGTAATATTGTTTTTGTTTATCAGATTTAGATATTTACAATATGACTAATATGTGAAAATTGTTATTATTAAAACGTATTTATTAATAATAATAATCATACATAAGAATATTGTAATGTTAAAAGAATCATTGATGATGATGTCCATGTTCTAATTAGGATATTTATATTATATTATAATTTTAAAAGTGTTCATATGTTAATATCATCATCAGTATATCACTATATATATTAAAAATTAGTGACTTATGTTTTTCATTACACATGTTGATGTTTTATTAAGAAACAATAATAGTATTATGTATGTATAATATCATACATTACATTATGTGAACTAACCATTTTTTCTCTACAAATTTAAAGTACTTGTCAAGAAAATTACTATAAAATGTGATTATTAAAAAGACATTGTCCTCCATTTTTTTTTATATGTATACCAAAGATAGCTTAATAAAATGTATATATGTTCGTATATTTCAAGTGTTGAATAAAAAAATTTACTGGAAAGAAAACTGGTGTCATTATTTTGTATTACCTATGACAAAATCATTTTTATGAATTTTTGCAAAAGTATTATAACTGTAATGTTATATCTATTTCTATATACCACATGTAAATAAAGAACATACTATACACTGAAGTTATAAAAATTATTATTCATACACCCATATACATATAATATCAATTTTTGAAAAACACATAATTAAATGTTTAAATATTCCGACTCCAATAACCAATTACTTTCGGTAATTGCTTCTCAAAAACAGTAATTAATTTACAATTAGAAATGCAATCACCATTTAATTAGAGTAAGTGCAGAACACAGAACATATAAAATTTACTCTTCCAGCACCAATTAACAATTAATTTAAGTAACTGCAGGACATTAAATATGAATTAATTACTATAAAAAAAGAAATGTAAAAAAATTAATAATTTATTGCATTAAAATTAATTTAATATAATAATTTTAATTTAAAAATAATCTTAATTTATGTTTTCCCTGTACCCCTATAATAAAAAACTGACCCTGAAACCTAAAAATACCCCTTCACCCACAAACTAAAAACTGACCCTAAAACCTCACAAAACCCCTTTACCCACAAACTAAAAACTGACCCTGAAACCTAAAAATACCCCTTTACCCACAAACTGAAAACTGACTCTGAAACCTCACAAAACCCCTTTACCCACAAACTAAAAACTGACGCTGAAACCTTACAAAACACCTTTACCCACAAACTAAAAACTGACCCTGAAACCTAAAAATACCCCTTTACCCACAAACTAAAAACTGACCCTGAAACCTGACAAAACCCCTTCACCAACAAACTAAAAACTGACCCTGAAACCTAAAAATACCCCTTTACCCACAAACTAAAAACTGACCCTGAAACCAGACAAAACCCCTTCACCAACAAACTAAAAACTGACCCAGAAACCAAAAAATACCCCTTTAACCACAAACTGAAAACTGACTCTGAAGCCTCACAAAACTCCATTACCCACAAACTAAAAACTGACCCAGAAACCTAAAAATACCCCTTTACCCACAAACTGAAAACTGACTCTGAAACCTCACAAAACTCCTTTACCCACAAACTAAAAACTGATGCTGAAACCTTACAAAACACCTTTACCCACAAACTAAAAACTGACCCTGAAACCTAAAAATACCCCTTTACCCACAAACAAAAAACTGACCCTGAAACCTGACAAAACCCCTTCACCAACAAACTAAAAACTGACCCTGAAACCTAAAAATACCCCTTTACCCACAAACTGAAAACTGACTCTGAAACCTCACAAAACTCCTTTACCCACAAACTAAAAACTGACCCAGAAACCTAAAAATACCCCTTTACCCACAAACTGAAAACTGACTCTGAAACCTCACAAAACTCCTTTACCAACAAACTAAAAACTGACCCTGAAACGTTACAAAACACCTTTACCCACAAACTAAAAACTGACCCTGAAACCTAAAAATACCCCTTTACCCACAAACTAAAAACTGACCCTGAAACCTCACAAAACCCCTTTACCCACAAACTAAAAACTGACCCTGAAACCTTACAAAACACCTTTACCCACAAACTAAAAACTGACCCTGAAACCTGACAAAACACCTTAACAAACAAACTAAAAACTGACCCTGAAACCTAAAAATACCCCTTTACCCACAAACTAAAAACTGACCCTGAAACCTGACATAACCCCTTCAACAACAAACTAAAAACTGACCCAGAAACCTAAAAATACCCCTTTACCCACAAACTGAAAACTGACTCTGAAACCTCACAAAATCCCTTTACCCACAAACTAAAAACTGACCCTGAAACCTAACAAAACACCTTTACCCACAAACTAAAAACTGAGCCTGAAACCTAAAAATACCCCTTTACACACAAACAAAAAACTGACCCTGAACAGTTAAAATACCCCTTCGCACATACACAAAAACCAGACCCTAAACGCACAAAATTTACCTTTGATAAAACTAGCCACCCTGACCTACTATAAACTCTACATCCCACTCCTAAAAATATGATACATTTATTTATTTAATATCTACTACATTATATATTTTTGATTCTTTTTACTACATACACAAAATACCTCAAATTAGAACAACAACCTAATAGTGTTCATAATGTCGTATTTGAATAATATTTATATAAAATTTCGATTCGAAACTAAAATGAAATACAACGCGAAATTTTTACTTCTATGATTAGAGTATACTTTGTTTATACACTACCCACCCTTATCCCCTTGAAAATATACATCCCACTCATAACATAATTAGTCAAATATTTTCAGAAAATATATGAAAATAGTATAATTACAAATATATTTTAGTACATAAACAACAGCAAACTTAAAAAATAAATACTATATTCGAATAAAATCGATATCATTTCGCAAATATCGAAATATTAATGTCAATTTTTGAAATTTCGCAAATTTTTTTGAAATTGCGAAAATGAAATTTATATAATTACCCTCTATATTTTTAAAACACTACCCACCCTTATCCCCTATAAACTCTACATCCCGCTCCTAAATTTATAGTAAAAATAATACAAATATGTAATGTAATATTTTATTATTTAAAATTTTTTTATTTACATACACAAAAATTAATCATAATGTTTAATTAACTCCCTAAATTTCGAACAAATTTCGACTACTCCAAAACAATTTTTATAAATATCGAAATTTAGAAATCTAAAGGAAATGCGAAATTTAATATTTTACAATTTCACTATACTTTTTTAAAACACTACCCACCCTTATCCCCTATAAACTCTACATCCCGCTCCTAACATTAATATACAATTATTTAGTAAAAAAATAAATATTTAGATATATGTACACAATTGATTAATATATATCCAAAATCAAAGAACAAATAATTTAACAATACTAAATAATTTTATATAAAATTTCGCATTTATAAATATTTTGATTAAAATTTCGCGAAATTATATATTTACTTCAAATGCGAAATTTATTATTCCATATTTACACTACACTTTTTTAATACACTACCCACCCTTATCCCCTATAAACTCTACATCCCGCTCCTAGACTTCTTACTAAAAATAATAAAATTATATATAAAAATGATCTTATATATAAACTACATATAAATAAATCATTACTTAACATACTTTAAAACATCACTTTAACATATCGATATTTTTGACAATCGATATTTTCACCATCGATATTATTGATTTCGACATTTATGTCTTCGATATTTTTAACACACACATAAATCGATATTTTCTACGACGATATTTTTGTTTTCGACATTTCGTACCATCGATATTTTGGACTCGATATTATGGTACATCGACATTAACAACTCGATATTTTGACTGTCTACCTAAATTAATATACAATTCTTGTTAATCGTATCGGATAATTAAGCTCAGAGATACGGTACTTTTATAAAAATAAATAAGTATGTTCCGACACATAAATAATATGTAATATCGACATAGTATTGTATAATACATCACAGAGATCTTTCTATTACCCGGGACTCTACAATAGTTCGATTTCTGAACGAGTCGGTAACACGGTTATACCAACATGGCGCATCCCGCTAACCAATAGTATAAATTAGAAACACAAGATGGCGCGTTACTAGAACGCCGGGACAGACGAGACGCGATTCGAAGTGAGGAGAACTCTTTACGAGGTGAGATGAGATACGGGAGTGAGAGCGACAACAAGGATAGATATTTCCCCCGTTTTAATTTAATTCGATAATCTAATACACATTATTATGTTCATTACAGGTGACAGATATGCTCACCCGAACATAAAATACCAAAATATCTATTATGGATGATATTCTACTTTAAAAGGTAAGACAGTGGGCAGCGCTCACTGTTAGTGATTGTCCTTCTTAAACGTGGAACTAAATAACCCTGTACTGATACATAATATATCACGCTTTTTAGATTGAGATATGGAGAACCTAGGACTACACTTGTAAACAGGTTGGCTCAACGAGGAGACATATAGGTATGACGCCCTCTAACATGGTCGGTTTTTTGCTTTTGACTTTCTTATATATACTATATTCTTTCTTCAACTTATAGAGATACTATCTTTTAGATTTGTATAAAGATATCCATAGACCACTGTGGAGTATCCTAGCTTTCTCTTGGTGTTGAGAACTATACTGCACACCTTATACCTACCCATACATTTTTTCACAGGGTTGGTTTCTGGGAATTGTCCCTTGCACAAATGTTCTTAATGACTAGTCTGTTATAATTAACTAAATATAGAGTTATAACAGTGTCTATACTTTGTTTTGGGTTGCAGCCCTGAGGAAGTCTTAAGTCAAATCAGACTAGACGAAACACGTGTTGGCTGCACACTTTTTGGAGATTGTTGAAGATTGTATGTCAGGCTGCACAATTTGGAGACTATTTGAAGACTTTGTTTCAATGAAGAGAAGAATTGAAACATACAAGAATAAATAATAATTGTATCACTTGATAAAGAAACTTATTGGACTTATTTGAGTGCTCAATGGAATATATAATTGTCTGAGCTATTTATAGCATATTTCTTGTCGTGGTAACCGACTTGCTTCATTTTGAGCACCACTTTGGACATTCAGTTGCAATATACCTTTACCTGCTGTGCGCTCTAACCTTAACAGTTACCATTGCTGATTGTATAGGGTTTATGACTTGCCCATGTGAGGAGAAGGGAGGGGTAGCCAGGGTGGACACAGGGACAGAGTCACACAGAGAGAGAGAGAGATCTTATGACCCGTACATGAGAGAGCGGGGGCAGCCAGGTGCAGCTGGGGAGGGCTATGTCAGCTAAGGCGAAGGATGCCTCTTCAAGAGGGAATGGAGGGGGTTTTGTGCGGGTCAAGCAGGAGAGTTGCCTTTCACAGCAGGGTCGCGCAGAGGGAGAGGGTTTCATGGTCTATGCATGAGAGAGGGGGTGTAAGGTACGCGCAGGTGGGAAGCTGGGGATTCCAATGGGTAAAAGGCCATGGTGCCTAAACTGGCTGTACATATGCATAGGGGTATGGGCTCTTACTGGCAGAGTGATACGGTCAATAGTTTACGGTATTCATGGTGCTCACAGGGAGAGGAGTGGGAGAAGAAGGGGAATGAATGCTGTCTATGTACATCAATTTCTTCAACTTTCACAGTCGCCCCTTTTTACATAACAGCAGTCATTTTTGCAATTGATGGGTTTACAGGTAGACAGGCATCGTTGATGAATTAGCATTTTGTCGATACTAACATGTGGCGTACAATCATAGACAGTTAAGGTGATGGGCAGAATGCAGTACATAGAAAATTGCTTTTTGTTGAGTTCCTAACAATTAAAAGCACTACATAGCAAAAAATCTTTCTGACTTAAAAAATGTGACCAATGAACAGTTTTGACCAGGTAGTTGAGAGCGGAATTCAGTTCAATACACAAGATTTCTTCGTCACAGTGTCTTTTTATCATTGAGCCATCACTGGTAGGCTCTAGTCCGTGTACTTTCGTTGGCGCTGTTGAGCACCGGCGGTGGAGCTATAGGTCCAGCTCAGTCCTATCCTTTCGCGTTGCAGGGTGCGGTCAGTCCTCTGCTGTTAGACCACAGTCCTGTTCCCTAAACAATCCGGTTGGTGGCGCCTTATGCTCGGCACCCATAGTTCTATGGCAGCACCCTATTCCCAGTGGAATGCGGTTCTTTCCCTTGGCAAAAAGTCACGTGGAAAAGAGGGTGAGTGTGGTTCAAATAGTCGATAGGTGAGAGGGCGGAGTTGGGTCAGAGTTCCTGGGACACGCAAAAGGGACCAAGGGAGCAAAGGATAACAAGCAGGCAGGCCCATCCATCGGGCCCAAAGAAGGGGGACGGAGACTCCAGGCACACGTGGGTTAGCAGGCGGGGGGGCTTCGAGGCGGCCCATCGTTTTTCATTTTCCACGTTGAAATTGCAGTCTCGTCCCGTATCCTGTTGCTCTGCGGCTCCACCTTTGGTCGAGGTCACACGAGTCCCAAGATCCGCAGTCAGGCTGTACGTCACATCTGACCCATCTCCTTCGGTGATCGTGAATCTTTGAATAGGTACAAGACAAGGTTTTAGAGAAATGGCAGAAGAAGATATCTACGCATGTGAATTCCTCCCTCAATTCTACGCATTTGGGAGATACGCTCATTGGTCACAGTCAGAGGTCCTATTACCAAGCAGTGCATGTGTCAGCATTCCTACTGAGTTTATGGCAGGTTTATTCATTGTCCTGTTTATAACTCAAGTGAGGATAAATGAGATTCCCATCAACTGTGCGTTACATCATATTCAACATTACGGAGCATTTCCCTTCAGGACTGGCTAACATTTTCAGACAGGGCAGGGGTGCCATCATCGACAGTCAGGTAAAACAAGATTTTCTCGAGGGTCAACAGCTACTCATGGTCATCATGTTTATATCCGGGACAGCAACTGGGTTCTATCAAAATGGGGCGGGGATGCTTCGGGCGCTTACGCTTCGGTGCAAAAAGGGGGGTGGGGCAATCTGGGCATTTGGGGGTCAATCTAGACGTTGGCGTTCGTCTCTGAAGAACAGACATAAGGTGCCATTGACATACAGTTCCCCTATAAATGGCCAGATTTGGGGGACTTTAGTTGTCTTACCTGTCCTTTCCTTCTCAGCCAATTCAAGTTCATTCATTTTGCAGAAAGGAGAGGCAGTAATATGGCGAGATACAGTCATTTTAGTTTTCGGTCAATTTCGCTGAACACCTTCGCGTTCAATATGTATCAAATCAGACTGGTACCGGTGGGGTACAGTTTTACCAAAAAGAGGGAGAGAAAATAGGGAGACTCTCATAGAGAGTGAGAGTCGTCCGCAATCTAAACGAGCCATTCGGTACACGTATGACATGTAGAGAGAGAGATAAGGGGGTGGAGAGAGAGAGAGAGAGAGAGAGAGACGTGTACGAAAATAGGTCATTTAGTGCGCTCACAACACGGAACAGCAAAGGTCAGGTAACACGCAGATACAGACAGAGGGAAGACATAAATTCGTACATTACACACACACAAACTCAGACAGGGAAGACGGCACATGTATTACACATATACAAGACATTCACGACAAGACAGGAAACAGTTGTTAGCCTACAAGATCTGTTTTTATATATATCCTACGTATCTTTACTATCCTATTTATCTACGTGCTTAGCTCTTTCTACCCTTCCCCCCCTTCCCTTCTCGCTTGTCACGCCTGCGAGCGTTCCCAATTACCAATACTCACACCTCGGTTGGTCGATCAGTAATTAACCTGGTCGTGCTAGTTACCCATGGTTGGATCTTAAACCATTTTTCTGTTCCCTCCTTTGGTGGGAAGTTCTCCAGGCTGAGGCAACGGCAAGTATTGATCGGGAGAACAGTCGGACAGCTTGGCTATATCTATAAGAGTGTGAGAAAGGGGGTAGTGCATTTTGAACATCAGCAACATTTCTAACTTCCTAGACGGGTGGTGCCGTGGCAACCCTTACCCGTATAATTTTTCTTTGTCCTTTCCCTACCTAGTCAAACGTCCAGTTACATTATTTAACACGTCATTTCTAGTCAATTTTTCGTCATTCAGTACCTGTCCAGTTTCTATGTCAGTCCATCCTCTCAGTCGCTATGTCCTAAGGAGGAACAGTCATGTTAAGCCTACGTCTTTTAAAAAACTTATCGTTATAACGACTACACACATATTCCCTCTTTCCCTTTTTCCGTCGGTGGTCCGACCGTCGCTCTTCCACACTTCAGCCGACGTTCTGACGTGACCTGCAGAAGGGAGGGAAAAGAAGGGGTGGGGGGGGCAGCATTCAAAGTACATCAGCATGTAGTAGTCCAAAAATGTTTTTACCTACCACCTACTCGACCTATCTCCGCGTACTGCATTTCTTTACCATCTCGGCGTTTAAGCCTAGAGGGACCAGTAATGTCAGATAGATGATCATTGATGATCTACATATCTACATGAGTTACTCGGTCGTAACCCTCTCTGTCGGGTGCAAGGGTGACGGCCGGGTGGCATTTCTGTGGTGTCGTTTTAAGGGTGTCTAAAACACTTTTCCTGGCTGCCTGCGATACATAATGTAGCTGCTAAATATCTGATCCCTTTTGATCTACATCCTTCATCATACTTATTCTTCGCTCACAGTAGTAGGGCATCCAAAACTCATTAATGCAACTGCTACAACCATGCTTTCTTTTTCAAAATACTTTTAATAAACGAAATTGGTGGCAGTTCATTGCATAAAGTGCAGCAGTGCAATAAAATCGTATTAAAATTTTCTTACAGAGCAAGCATGATGCATGTCAAGAATTCAGTTTTAATTAATTCATAAATTCATTATCCAATACTCATTCTTTATCTAAATTACACCAATTCATTTTCCAAATCATAATCAGTACCCACCCTAAGTCAGTTCATTATCCAAGCACATACTCAACATCCTTCATATCTACTTTCATTATCCAAAAACTGCATATAGATCTCGGGACAACAAGCTGCGCAATCAGGGTGCAACAAAGTTTATTCAAAACGTCTCATTTTGTGTCAGCGCCATTTTGGGAGGGGTCAGGCGAGTTCCAGCATGGTCAGAATGTCTCTAGTCTCGCATGGTTGGCCCAGAACCTTCCGTTGGCAGTTCAAAAAGTTTTGTGCTATGTGGTTAACAGTCTAACAATATGGACCATGAGTCAAAGAGTGGGAAGGGCGGCAACAATTTTCCTACCGGGTCATCCTGGTGTTCCTCCGGAACTGAACAAGTCTGTGCCGTGGCTGCATTTTAGCCATTTCCAATCCGAGGCTGGTGCCGACAGGAGTTGCACCGATGTTCGTGGTTCCCAGTGAGGGGGCGGGGGCGCCCATGAGGAGGGATCGGGGTGCCCCCCCGGCTCTCATAGAATCTTCAAGGTCGAGGAGAGAAGGCATGGAGCGTGTGCCCGTCCTGGGCAGAAGACCGCTTTTTGATGTTGACCCTCTTTAAGTAAGAGCATTGGGGTGTCGCTGGAAGCCTCCACCTGGAGGGAGGTGGGGGAGGCTCGTTCGCGTCACCTCCCCCTTCCAGCGACCCCGCGCCGTTCTTCGGCTCCGTCGCTTCGATATTGGCCGTGCTGGCTATTGAAGATGGGGGGGGTGGTCGGCGGCTGAGGCAAGACAGCCCCCCCTTTTCTCTTGACATGTGGCGGGACTACCTGGAACTGTCCAGGCGTCGACATGTGGCGGCACTACCTGTAACTATCCAGGAATTTGACATGTGGCGGGACTACTTGCAAGCGCCGCCATTCTCGCTTTTGGCTTCGGCCTTCTTCGTGGGTCGGACCAGGCGAGAGACAGAAGGGGGGGGGGGTGGTCGGTGGCTGAGGCAAGACAGCCCCCCCCCCGTGGCCTGCAGGGCAGCAGAAGAGGAGAGAAGGAGAGGTCTCTGTCATTCTTTGGACCGCCTGCCCAACATCATCTCCTCCTGACCGTGGCCAGGCGAGCCCCTCGTGCCTCGAGGCCTCGCCTTCCGGATGGGCGTAACCGCGAACCTGTTGCACTTCGGGAGCTTCCGGAATGGGGGTAGGTACCTATTGGATTGTTTCTATTTCATGTGACCGTTATTTGGGCGTGGCGGGCAATGAGGCAGGCATGTTGGGAGCAGGAACAGGCAGTGAAGCCTAGCTACCTCGTGGCTATTTTTGCTGCCAAACTTTTCGCCATTTTATATTTCTTATTATGAACTATTTCTAATGTTTCTTATTTTTAGTGAAGTCAAAAGCTCATCAGAAGGTTACTGACTTAGCCTGATTTCCTTTTCTATTTTTCTTTCTCTTCCTTAGCGTGTTTCGAGCTAAAGCTTTCTGTTAGTAGGGAACGGTGATCACTTCATATTTTTTATGTGTCCTTTTCACTAGGGGGTACTTCTGGACGGACCAGACGAGTTCCCTCCAATAAATGGTCCGGGGTGGAACGAGATTATCGATCAAAAGGGGAACATATATTCCTTCATTAGGGTATCATCCTGGACAGACCGAGCGATGTACTTCCACTTACTAGGGTAGCCTCCTGGACGGACCAGATGGTCTACTTCCACTAAATGGCCCATGAGCGGGGAGCATATGTCCTCCATAAGGGTAGTCTCCTGGGCGGACCATGCGAGCTACCCCCCAAATAACCAAACAGTGGGGAGTGGGTAGGACTGACGAATTCACAAAGGGGCATAACCTACCCTTTACTACTTGCAAAGACTAGATAGAATATTTCTATTCCACGTTGTTTGCAGGCAGAAAATACCTCAAACAAAACAATTCCTGGAACAACAATGTCCAGGCAACCAACCAATCAGTGGGGAGAAAAACAGGCATGACGGATTACAACGGGGACAAATGTCTGCATTACCTGCCCTTCGCTATCCAAAAAGGAAGACAGAATATTTCTACTCGTCTCAGTTTGTAGACAGGGAAGATCTCAAAGAACAACAATCGATTATTAATCGACTTCAAACAATCCAGTGGGGAGAAAAGTAGGCATGACGAATTACAACGGGGACAAAAAGTCTGCATTACCTACCCTTCTCTATCTGCAAAGAGGGACGACGTTCCTATTCGCCGCTGTTTGCAAACAGAGAATGTCTCGTTCTCAGAAGAGAACCAATATGTCAAGTAGCCTTCAAAGCTAAATGAACCAATACCAACAATATCAGTATACAAATACCGATTCCAATACAAACAATCAATCAATCAGGTGGATAGAGCCACCCTACCAATCAGGCGTAAAAACACCCTACTTAATCTTACCCGGACCGGACCATACGGATAGTTCTTCGACTCCCTCCTCCAGCGCCCGATCGTTCTCTTACTCCATGTAGCATTCCTATGGGATTCCAGTCAGGACAATAGGTCACTCAAGAGAGGTCAGTTCAGAATTGGTGAAGTTCTTTCGATCGGCAGCCGGGCGAGGGCCCTCTCAAGGCAGGCATACCCCGATCATTTAGATGTTCACTTCTTCGTCTGGATCTCTCTTATCGGACCCTATGTCACTGATTGACCCCGCGTTGGGACGCCAATTGTGGAAAATGAGCCCATAATCCTATCGATGCCCAGGCCGCTGGCGCAAACCGCCTCTTAGTACCCATGTTGAATAATTACCAAATAAAGAGACGGGCGCTGGAAGCAGGAATCAAGAACAGAGTTTAATTCTCATGAGGAGAGCCAGTCATTTCGGACACGAAACACAGTGTCTTTCGGGAGGTGCTCTAACAAGTGAGCTGAGACTCTTGCTTTTATACCTTACAGAACACTTGATAACACAATCAGGACAGTATGACGCAAAAGAAAGACATCCCTATAATCCTCGTGTCAATCCTATCCCACATGTGTTCACAAAGGGGACCCTTGACCTGCTGATAAGAGGGGAGGGCAATCACGCAGCTGAGTGTTTCGTAGGATGTGTACGCCTGATCATAGCCCAGGGGGTGGGGTGGCTAAGACCAATAGAGGATCCTTTGAAGAGGAGTGACTTCATACAATAAGGGCAGTAAATGGTATCTCCTGGCTCAGGCGATGGCCTCGGACATGTGTGGTCAGCCGGACTCGGGGGAAGGGGTCATCAAAGGAGTGGTATTCATGCCGCGTGGACAATCGAGCGCGGAGGGAAGGCTTGTCAACAGAGGGGCATTCATGGAAGGGAAGGAGGTGTTGGTCAGGCGCGGCCGTGACTCTCAAGGACAGGGTCTTGCAGAAGAAGAGGGTTTATGACTTGCCCATGTGAGGAGAAGGGAGGGGTAGCCAGGGTGGACACAGGGACAGAGTCACACAGAGAGAGAGAGAGATCTTATGACCCGTACATGAGAGAGCGGGGGCAGCCAGGTGCAGCTGGGGAGGGCTATGTCAGCTAAGGCGAAGGATGCCTCTTCAAGAGGGAATGGAGGGGGTTTTGTGCGGGTCAAGCAGGAGAGTTGCCTTTCACAGCAGGGTCGCGCAGAGGGAGAGGGTTTCATGGTCTATGCATGAGAGAGGGGGTGTAAGGTACGCGCAGGTGGGAAGCCGGGGATTCCAATGGGTAAAAGGCCATGGTGCCTAAACTGGCTGTACATATGCATAGGGGTATGGGCTCTTACTGGCAGAGTGATACGGTCAATAGTTTACGGTATTCATGGTGCTCACAGGGAGAGGAGTGGGAGAAGAAGGGGAATGAATGCTGTCTATGTACATCAATTTCTTCAACTTTCACATGATGGTGGATGCTCGATACTCTGGTAGTCCATTAATTATTTTGGATGTCACCCTAATGTGATGCTTTCCTTGTGCTGACATATAAATTGGATGCCCATCTTAGGCAAAGGGCATTGTGTGATAACTCGCATTGAAACTCCCTTTCATGATGGTGCCTATATCTATGGAGAATGTCTGACATGTTGGACATATTGTAATTTAGTTTGTGAGTTATTGTGGAGTTTCAATGGTGTTTGTGTGGATTGCAAGTCCTTCCTCTAACCTTGGGTATTTAATTCTAACTCAAGATGGCACCCGCACAGAACACCATGTACACGGCGCACTATGAGGAAAGATTGGGCCTCTGAACAAATAATGGGGGTTAGGTCCAGTCACTTTACAATTTAATTGAGCTGCCCCTGTTTTGTTTAATCTAGATACAGAGTAGTGAACATTAGGATTGTTTGGTTAATTTCAGATACAACCTGGGGTGAGGTTTGATATGTGCACACCATTGTCATATGGATACAAGGGACGTACTATTGGATCTGAACAACTTGATGAATTAATTGCCAGATGTTCGCTTTAAAGGACATGTAGTCATAGTATAGGGACCCTCATATGTATTGGGAAGTTGGGGGTGACGCGAAATAAGACATCACATCTTGCTTATAGAACTTGAAGATAACTTGTTTGTGCATTGACTGAAGAGCCGTAATGCAGGATGAATTAATTTCGATTTTGAATACCCTTCGAATGTGTAAAGATGAGCATTCTGTTTGATGGCATGTTCGGTCGTTTGTTTTGATGTGCACGGTCACAGGAGACATGTTGCCATACTCCTCCTCATGGGCCTACATTTTATTTTGCATGCGATGGAACCTAATTGTAGTGACACATTTGGGGTTTTTGTTCTTGAAATGCGCACGTATTTTGAATCTTGCCAGTATATGCATGAGTGGTTCATGTGTAAAAGAGTTCTAAGATTTTGTACATTACCTGAAGATGGTCTTGTAGCATGAACAGATGGGTGAAAGTATCGATGTCCTGGTGTTGGGAATTTTTCTTTGTGAGAAATCTATAGAAATTTGAACAAATATGATATGGTCTTCTAGCCATAATGAAGTTGAATTAGACGAAACGTGTTGGCTAGAGTGGAATTGGCTAGAACAATAAAGATCTGAACACTATCTTGACTGGAATATTGTGTTTTTGGACTACTGGATATGTGGAGTGCTCGAAGAGAAATTACATTTTTACATTTGTGGAGTGCTTGGTGGCCACTCCCTTCCCATGGAGATACTGAGACATTCGGTTTGGGACTCTTGATTACAACTATTAGACAGAGTGCACCCCAAATTTCCTAGATACCAACATTGATTTTTTTAAACATTATTTTTTATTAAGTTTCAGTTAACATTACGGCCCACAGTGGGGCATGAGAAAGACACATCAATTGCACGAAGCAATGCAGGTATCCTCATCACACATCAAAAGAATGTAAACAAAAATTAAAACAATAATAACAATAACCTTATGCAGTACAGTCATTTTGCTACATGATCTCCATATCCTGCTCATTAATGCTTTGCAAAGAATAGAGGGCCTCCTTGATGATGCCCTACCTGCACTATTGCGCCGCCAGAACACCACTTTTTTGATGTCCTGGTGGCGCAATGTGCTACTGTCATATTTATAAGGCCACGTAAAGCCACTTTACATGGCTTTTCATGACCTTATAAATATGTGCCCCTTTCATGCAGAAAACTGCCTGAAAGGGGTGTACCATGGGTGTTGCTGAGGGTGTTCCCAGAAACATCCATGGCTTTTTGACAATGCCCCAGGTTTACGAGAATTCGGAAGTCTGAGGCAGCGCCAAAAACGTATGCATAAGGGAGGCACAATGAAGAGAAATGTCTTTAGTGCTCCTCGTTTTTACTCTTTCTATGAGTGCTGCATTCTGCAGCACACATAGAAGAGGAAAAAGCCTTGATTGTTTTTGTGCAGTTAGGTCTCCCTTCCTGCACAAAAATAATCATCTCAGCAAAGCAGGTACCTTTGCACCATGGTGCAAAAGTGCCTGCATTGGTGCTCAGCAGTCCATTATGCACCGGCGCAGTGGAAAAAAACAGGAATGCACTGTATCTTATAGATACGGTGCATTACTGTCCTTTTTTTACCGCTGCCCTACAGCAAAATACCCATAAACAAGGCCCACAGTCTCTTAATCCACTTCCCATTTACTGTTCCTCAATAACGAGTCCCCTCTCCCTCTAATATCTCTGGAAAGGTATTAACCCCTTGGGCGCGGCCACGATTCTGCGCCTGTGCGGCCACTTTTAAGAGTGGGCGGGATCATGACGCCCCCCCAGCCGTTATCAGCTCACGCCCACCGTGATGCATGACGGCCGGGGGCCGTCATCAGCATGGAATCAGCATGGAATCCGTCACGGGCCACTGCTGGAAAACGGAGCCTGGAGCACTTGTGGTAGCAGCTTGCCAAGGACTGCACACATGCTTATTGCTCTACATACAGTCCACTTTCAATACTACTCACTTGTGGTAGCAGCTTACCAAGGCCTGCACACATGCTCATCGCCCTTCATAAAGTCCACTTCTAATACTATTATGCCATTGAAATACTACCTTCTATGTTACTGATGATATCCATCTTACGGCCCGTGACGTTTGTCTATATCTTTATTTCCTAATATCAGAATCTTGATATTGGCATCTTTACTATCTTATTGGCCAGATTTCTTGTCTACATTATTGTGTCGCATCAAGATCTACAAACTTCTTTGCCCTGACGAAGCTCCCATGGTTGGGGAGCGAAACGCGTTGGCTGTCCTAAAAATGAAAAAATAAAAGAAAATATATTTTTTGATACAACGTGGTCCTGTTTTACTTCATGCTTGGTGCTTCATCCATTCTTTCTTTAAAATCTGCATGGAAGGGGTTAAGGAATCCATGGAAACATATACTCAGAACCCTCACCAAGTGGTATATTTATCCCTCCTTCTTCTACTCCCCTACACCTGACCATAACCCCAGATGTCACCTGACCTCTGGAGTCCTAAACTAACTTTGTGATTTAACTCTTTAAATACTTCAGACAATTTTTAAGCTGATGTATCATTTTTATACCGCTGTCATTTTCTGATTTGTAATGGTTATCTATAAAATGCACTGTACTGAATCTGCTAATTTCTGAATGTCTAGCATGTTAAGTGAGGTTTTGCCATTAATATTCTTCTTATTATTAGTAGGAGTAAAATTAGTTATATTATTTTTGTTGTGAATATATCATTATTTTTATCAATATTATTATTCATCATCATCAAGTCAACTTTATTTCGGTTTGTTAATGAACCATAAAAGTACATAACAGTTAAAAAAAAAAGAATACATTTACAACTCATCCAATGCATTGTAGATCTCAATTAGCATATTTGCAGTAATCGGTTGACGTGCGGTTATAATAAGGACATAACAATAAGATACAGAAACTAAGAAATTTCCTTTAAAACAGATAAAAAACTAATTATTACTAAGACAGAGCCATCCACCCACAATAAGCGGGTTACTACACATGGATCAGTCTTCGTCTAGTTAACCACATCGAGAACAAGAATTTAGAAATAGCAGTAACTATCAATGCATTAGTATCAGTTTTTAAAATTCTAAAATAGCCTATATAGTTCCTCAGTCCTAGGTTAACACAAAACTGTATAATCCATTTTTTCCTGCTGACAGAATAAGCAGGACAAAACAAGATTACATGGATTAGAGATTCATTCGGATCATTACAACCTGGACAAGGACGAGCTAAACCCAATTTCCATTTATCAGAATAGGAGTAGAGGGGTAATGTACCATATCTGAATTGTAGAAACATTTTTTTTGCTAAGACAGGTTCTATAGCATCTAACTCTTTCTCAAAACTGTAAACATTCTTAAAGTGCAAGAAACTGTCGGTGAGACTAGATGGCCTGGCTGTTCGAAAGACCTCTTCAAGGTTATGATGTTTTATAGACTCAGCCAGGGTTCTCTTTGAGATAGATTTGCATGTGTCCTCCGGATTAGACCAGAGATTCTCCATGCCGATCTTAGACGCATGCCCCCTTATAAAAGATAACCACTTTATCCTCCCCACACCCGGGCGAGCCATAACAATTTTTAAATCTTCTCTATAACACTCAAGCTCCGGGACACTCCACAATCTACGCCAGTAAAGAAGCGGGCGTGAGGCAATTACTTCTGCAATTGGCCTCAGATTTGTATCCAGCCTTAGTGGAACTAGGGGGGTGTTAGTGGGTAAGGAGAGCAGTTGTCTAAGGAATTTGTTCTCTGTTATACTAATCTCGTTCGCTGGACAATGGCCCCAGAGTTCTGCCCCATAAAGGGTAGAAGATCTGGTTTGTACCTTGTATATTTCCAGCGGTACACTGACCAGCTTGTGAACACAAGATTTCTGCACTTTAAGGATACCCCCCATAGACTGAGAGAGGGTCAGATTAGCCTTAGTCATTTGGGTTTCCCAACTCATTCTATCATTTAAGGTCAGACCTAGATAGGTATAATGGTTTACCCTTTCCAGGGCTCGTCCATCCATAGTTGGGCAAGGGCAATTAGTTGTAATGCCATTAAACACCATGTACTTAGTTTTGTCTATGTTTATTACCAGATTCCTGTCCCTACAGAATTTGGTAAATTGATCTAACACCCGATGCAATTATTATTATTTTGTTATAATAATGACAACAACACAGGTGATAAGGTTTTTTATAAAGTGCTTCCTACTACTTCTAAATAGCTTCTAAACACAATAAATAACAGGTTTTCATGTTACCTAAATGTAATGATATTCAATTTACAAACTGTAGAAGACTGTAGGCCTGAGGCAGCCATTCTGGGATTTAAACTGAAGACCGCATCAGATATCAGCTGCAAAGGTTATGTCAATGAGCTATTCTGCTGTAATAAGGCCAAATTACACAGAAACAAAGATTTGCCCCTCCTCTGTATGTATGAATAGCTATTTGTTAGTATAGTGGATCTTCACCTAAAAACAGTAAACCTCTAACTTCTCTACTGCCCCTTTGAGCTGAGCTAGCCAGTTATTAGGTGATGTGTTACCTTTTCTAATCCCACTCTTTTTCTTTACGCCTAGTGGATTGGTCTCAATATTTTCCCATCTACTCCGTGTGTATCTAGTGCTCAATAATGCATTAATTATCTTTTACTTTACCAATATGTATCTGTTTGCATTTTATTTACTCTCTTCCATTTCAGGTCTGCCCTAGAGCTCACTTAGCTGTCTTCTCATATCTCCTAAAAATAACACATAAAGGTGCATTCAGTCACCGCTTGATTTGTTAAAGTGTCATTCTGCATCAGCCCATAGTTTGTATACACAGAGCTCCGATTTTGAATCAACCCTGCGGACAACCATTCTGTCAGGCCACAGTGTCTGCAAAAGCAATTACCCTGGTAGAGCCCAATGCTTGTACTTCTCTCTGTCCACCTTGGGAGGTACAAGCCTCACAGGTAAACAGGGTGAGCAGAGAGATGGCACAGCTAGGGCCAGACTTACTTTTCTTTCACCCAAGCAACACAGCAAGGCAACTTGCTGCACTACATTGCGTGAAAGGGAGAGAAACAAAAAGCACCATTTCTACTCAAATATGTCACACATCTGCCCCTCCCAGCACTGGTCCACTGTGTGCTACTAGAGCCAGCACAGGCATTCTTGCACCGTGGTGCAAGGGTGCCTGAGTTACAAGCAGCATTGTTACCTTCCTGCATACAAATATTCCTAAGAGCCATATTCCACTTTCCATGTGTACTGCCGAATGCACGTGGAAAGACCAAGTAACAAGGAGAAATAAACATATTTTTCCTCATAGCACCTCTGTAGGGTAGCTGGACCCTTTTGACGAAAGCTCAGGTTTACAAGTCATTGTAAATCTGGGTTGGCTTCAATATGCATGGACGGATGCATGGGGATGCCCATGCTCCTTCCATGTAATGCCTACCTGGCGCAAAGTAGCTCATAGCCATGATATGCTGTGTTACTTTGTATTTACTAAACCATGCAAAGCCATGTTCTTGCTCTTCTTTCTCTAGTTTTGATCGCAGGTCTGCTCTGCACTGTTTCTGTGTTGAATACTGATTTTCAATAAGTTTGCTTTGTTGCTTTTATGTATGTATGTAACAAACCTTCTCTTCTCTCAGACTGGAAAGCCCTAAACAGAATCCACTTAAGTACTTGAACCATAACCAGAATCAAATTAGGATCCCCTTCCACCACCAAAAAGTGCTGTTCTCATCTCAAACAGAAAATGAACTGAGGAATCAGGTAGGTACTGCCAATCCACACTTTGGGTTCCCCTCAGTTGAATTAATCTGAGTGTGACCCGGCACAGTGATGTAATGAAGTGAAGAAATAAGCTGCCATTAGGCATCCTAACAAGCAGGACACTACACATAGTTTTAAGTACTGTTCCCCCACCTTTCCAGATCACTACAAACCTTGTGTGTGGCTAGAACATTGATTTGCAAGCATGGCTCATGAATGAGGAATCACAGACAAGGCATACCCTGGGTCAACCCTCTAACATTTAGTGTTTAGAAAGTCATGCATTTTGAGTGACAGCATTTTACTTCTTCGTTGTCAACAATTGCCCCAAAACAGTGAACACTGATGAGGGGGTGAGCTTTTCTTCACTTCCTGTCACACTGCACCTCAGTGCTCTTCAGGGAGCTGGAAAACTTTGTGTGAAGGACAGTGAGGCAAATACAGGAATGTAGCTCCTGCATACATAGAGTACAAGTGGCATCATTTATGGTGCTCAGTGTCAAGCAGCAGCTGAGGTACTCTGCAGTGCTGAATGCCTTCTGTGTGTATTCATGCCAGGTGGATGACAACAGTGGCATAAGACCTGGTTCACTGTGCTTTCTGTCTTGGCCCTGCACCATGAGAGTATCGGGCAGAGGGAAGGTCTTGCCAGGAAGCTTTCGGCTCTCTGCATACCTGTTTTTGTCCAGCAGTGAACAAGCTTCCAATCAGCTGCGGAAGAACAAAAACATTGATTTTGTAGGGTATACTTCCCTCACACATGACTAGCATCCCCATACCGTTGCCTAGTGATACTGAACAGAGTCATGGGCACTTGTGTGCTGCCACTACAAACCACTCCACTATGGGTCAACAGCTTCAGTCCCATATGTTATGGGCTATAAATCAAGCAAGTGAAATGGCTTCATCTGCCCTCCGGATGGATAGTATTTTTGATTCATAATTGAGTTACAATGAGCCCCTCACATTCCTGTTCCTCAGAATTGCTATACCTTCTGTACTTAAAATAACTATGCGCCTGGCACAGATAATACATAAATGAACATTTTTAAGTGTGTGCTAGTTTACTACCTGTGTACTAATGCCTTGTTTGCTCATTCACGCAGAATCCCTGCACTTATGGTGAGCCCTTAAACTGTTGTTGAGTATTTTATTGTGTGTGAATAGCTACCTAAATGTCCAAGTAAGTCACCAATTCTAAACTGCCCTCCCTAAGCTACAGCTCAGGTACCAAGGTACTCCTATCCTCTGCTCATTGCCTTTGAAGACTCTGTGATGGCCTGTTGTCAGTGTGCAGTTTTGCAAAATACTTCATTATGCCATCTGCACAGGGTCGAATAGTGCTTTGGCATTTACAAACCCTCCACCTTACTTTAGTTTCAGAGGTTTTCCCAGAGGTCAAACTGTAGTGCCCATTTTCCCAGATATTGTCTTTATTTCCATCTATCCTTTTCATTGCACAATTCTGGGGCTAAATTATGGAAAGAAAGCACTGTCCCTGTCCTGCACTACCGTGCTGCTTTAAACAGGTGTACCAGGTGCAATCAGGAGAGTTGTAGTGGTGAGCCTCAGCAAGGCCTACCAGTGCAAGGGATTCACCCTTCTCTGGACAGAGTCCTCAGACCAATAGGAAGAAGTTGGCACAGAAACTGGAATAGAGTGTATTAAACCTCATGAGGTGGAACTACATTCACACAGCACCCTTCAGTAATGCATGAAGTAGCACACTGACTGGAAGGAGCTTGGTCCTTTTATACCCATACAGGGGTTGAAATAAGGGCGGTACAAGTACAGAATGTTGGTTTCAAAAACATACAAGGTCATACAGCGAGTGTGCTGGCTACAAGTGGGAGGGGCTGACAGTTAGCTAATTCTGGTGGACACATCCTGACAGTTACAAGTTGAGGACAGCTGTAAGCTCAACTGAGCATGTACAAAGCAGAAAAGACTAAATATATCTCGTCCCTAGGCAGATTTCAAGAGCAGTTGACAGGAAGGTAGGACAGAGCACATGATGAGCACATGGCAAACAAAATGGCTGCCAGAAATACAAAATGGATTCCACACAATGGACAAGATAGTTTCTAAATACAAGATGTCTTCTGCTAATGCTTAACTTACTCTCTGCTAAATTACAACAGACAACCCTTTCAGCATTAGCTGAAGACATTCGTCTATCTGGGGTAATCTAAATATGCATCCTGTACATTGATGCTCATCATCTCAGCTATCTATTTATTCAACATTTGCTATGCTTTTATATCTGCAATATTTCTTTTGGCAGGAGTACAAGCAGTGATGCACATGGAGCAAAGCATAGGACAAGTACAGCATGTAAACAGTATCACTAGTAGTATACATAGAATAGTCAGTAGTTTCCAACCCCAAGTAACAAAGAGTGTCCATATCCAGTTAGAAAATGTCCATGTATCAGTCTTTTGGTGAATTTCTGCTGCAATCTTATGCAGCTTAGAGATTGCATCATAAACTGAAGGTGAGTGATCAGGTATGAAAACACAGCAACTGCTACCGATGATGCGACATGCACCACCTCGATCAGCCAAAACCACGTCAAGCACCATCCTATTCTGGAGTGCTACAATTCTTGCAATTTGCAGTTCTTCTGTAATGTTCCCAAGTGCCATGGCTGTCTGATTGGTGACTGCTTCCACAACACAAGTGAATCGCCTGATCTTTCTGCTATTCAATGCAGCACCCACAAAGAAGAACAAACCCAAATTGAAATCGACATATTGTTGTAAAGTGGTATCTGTCTGGTCGATTTCATCTGTACTTATTGTTTGTTTGTATCTCTTCTTAGAAATATCATTGTACAACTTTAGGTCAAGGTGATATGATGCGGGTGCTAAAAACGCAGGGGGTAACAAAAATGATATGTAACATACCCGGTACCACCCAACAGGCAATTGATAGTATCCTTTATTAACACACACGAAGTATGTATTGTGCGACGATGTAAAACTACTGTTATTAGCACCTTCAATAGTTAATGTAGAAATACATTCACTCCATCCTACAGGAATTCTCCCAACACTGCCAATACATAAATCTGCTTTAGCTCTAGTTACAGAAATCACAAAGGGTCCAGTGTTTTTCATATTCCTTATATTTGTAAAGACATTCGGTGTTGAAATATTGTCCAGTTGGTACTCTTCCCATTCCCATTTAGTCCCTTTAGCTTGAGAATAACCATCTTCATCTTGGTAGCATTCTTTATTCAACCGAAAAATGATTCCACCTACTGAGGGCTTTCCGAAAGCAAACAAAAGAGCGTACCAAGCTTGACATAAACCATTATGGGAAAACGGTAGAGGAATAAAAGGCGTTCCTCCTTTCTTTTGGTGTCCCACACACCCAACAATTGGTATTATTCGTGGCATTGTGTGTATGATGCAACATCTGGATGAATGTGTTATTGAGGTAGGATTGTCGATGCTTCTGCTCATGATAGGGATGTGTATAATAATGGTGTTCCACTGGAGCTGTAGAAGTGGCAACGAAAAGCTGTCGAGCAGGAGCCACTTTCTCAACAAACCAGGTGATTATTGCCATAACCACCAGGGCAACAACAAACCCTACAGCATACATGATTCTTTTGTTATTCATTTCAGCAACAGTGATGATTAATCTTTCTAAAAACTTGTTGAAAACAATCGTTGGAGCTCTTCTTCCTGGGCAGCCATTGATTTCTTCACCACGGGCCAAGACGGGTGTCACTACACAAATGCAGGGCTGATCCCCCCCTTGCCACATCGGCTCTCCATTTCACAAACCTAGGGCGGTAGCTCAACCAGTCTCGTTCAACGCTGCAGATTTTTTCCTCAGTCTCAAGTGGTATCGCGATGCTCCAGGAATCGTGTGGTCCGGGAAGACTTCCGCAGATTCATCAGGTGAGATAGCTTGACCTTTCTCCGTCTCCAGAATCTCTTGATGGTCAGTCAGCGCAGCAGGTTCCCCCAAGGCAGGCAACACACGCTTGCAATGCGTGCTGTGGACCGAGTTCTTTTTGTTCATCCCTCTAACTGCTGTATTTGTAGCCAAAAGCACCCGCTCCAGACCTCGCCACCTCAGTTTCAAGCTGTTCAATCTGTCGAAGACCTTGACCATCACATAGTCGCCGGGACGGAGTTCATGGGCCTCACCTGTAGATCTGTCAGGAAGAGCTTCTCGAACCTGTTGATGAATAGGACACTTCATCCAAACGACACCAAAGTGAGCAGAGGACCATAGAATTGCCAGCGTGTTTGTAGCGGCTCACCTGCTTTCCAACTAGGCGTGACCCTCAACCTCTCGGCGCACCCGCTTCGCGGGTGCCCCATCGCCTGCACTGTGGTGGGACCAACTTCTGCTGCTGCTGGGAAGATCACTGTTTCGGTAAGGAGCAAGCGGAACCGGGCGTGTGGCTGCAGCGGGGCTGCGAGCGTGCAGGGACTTCAGTTCCCAGAAGTCCCTGCGAGACCGACGGAGAGCTTCCGGTCCGCTCTCCCTGCTGGCCCGCCCCCCGCCCTCCTGAGGATTCAAATCAGCATCAGCTGCCCAAGACGAGTGGGACACTTCATCCAAACGACACCAAAGTGAGCAGAGGACCATAGAATTGCCAGCGTGTTTGTAGCGGCTCACCTGCTTTCCAACTAGGCGTGACCCTCAACCTCTCGGCGCACCCGCTTCGCGGGTGCCCCATCGCCTGCACTGTGGTGGGACCAACTTCTGCTGCTGCTGGGAAGATCACTGTTTCGGTAAGGAGCAAGCGGAACCGGGCGTGTGGCTGCAGCGGGGCTGCGAGCGTGCAGGGACTTCAATTCCCAGAAGTCCCTGCGAGACCGACGGAGAGCTTCCGGTCCGCTCTCCCTGCTGGCCCGCCCCCCGCCCTCCTGAGGATTCAAATTAACATCACACTCCCGCAGCGCGGGACGCAGCCCGGGCTAAGACTGGGCAAAGACAGGGCCGTTTTAGGCCGTTAGAGGCTGTTAGAGACTGGGCTGGGCCACCCCATTTCGATGTTCGAGCTGACCCCCGAACTCCAACCCAGCATGGCTACCCGAGAATTTAGAGACAGAGCAGCCAAATCAAAACTAAAAAATGGCACACTGGACGATTTCATCACCAGGACCCACACTGCAATTGATAACGAAATAACCAAAATGCAGCACAGGGTATCACTAGAACTTGAAGCTGCCAGACGACTGTCAATGGAGTTGACTGCCGCGAAAAAATCCTCCCTTGGCCACATCGCCTGTGCAAAAAGCCCAGAACGTCTGCTTTGCCCTACACCCATCCTGATCGTTACCAATGCTGATATTCATGACACAAAAGCAGCAGGATTACCATTATCACAGGGGAACCATTTAGACATATCAATCTCCCCCCCACTTATCCAACTGGGTGAGAGAGTAGATCAAAAGGAAGGCTGTGCTGAGGGTGCTCCCTCAACACTTGAACCCCCCCTTGCTCTACAAGAAAAGGATGGTAGCTCGCTCAAAGTACAAGAGCACACACATAATAAAAGGAAACGCAACCCTACTTCGGCATACTCTAGAAAAAAGGCCAAAGTAGCAAAGGCACAGCTACCATCCAAGGCACCTCCCCTTGATAAATCGCCACCACTGCAATCCTCAACTCTAACAACATGCAGAGAAGGCACCTCCCCTCACACAGCAATCATACAGGAAAACAACGATCTCACTATAGAAAGCGATGCTGCAGGAATCCCCCTATGTTCCATCAAAGGGAAGGATGTTGAATTTCTCACTATTGTTTGGGAAACATTAAAAAAACTACTCACCCCAATAGAAAAGAGATTCACACACCTAGAGGCACAGCTCCTAGAAATCGAAAAAAGTATAATAAACCTGGCTACTGTCACCATGCAGAACTCTAACTCCACGTGTACAACCACAAACCTTCCCACAGCCGTAAACTCGGACTCTACCACCGAAGCAGCACTAATCTCCCGGCCTCCCCCTAAATCTAAGAGACCAGGTTTGACTAACATACCCCCAACTGCCGCATGCTCTTCCACTAACACTTCTAATACTACACCCAAGGTCAAACCAACACCCAAACCCCGAACCAAGGTTAGTGTCACCAATCTTCCCAGTGGGGTAATACCATCCACCTCAGCCGCAACTGCCCTAAGCACATCTGCCCCGACCGAGCACCCCAACGTTAGACACAATGGCCAGAGCACCAATCCTCCAACATCACAGAGAGCTAGTACCAGTTTCATTCGATCAAGGGGATTTGTAGATCTCCCCCCAGAGGTTAGCCCCTACGTTGTGGTACTAACCGGGGTAACTGAACTGGTATATAATCAGCACGAAAACTTCGACTCTCTCAAGAACAAGGTGATACACTGGTTGGAAACCAACAAACCAATCCCCAATCATTTAAGGAGCAAAATCCTCATGGTACGTAGGGTACCCTGGGTAGGGACTACACAAAAGACCTTCCCTGGAGATTGTGTGATACTCACCTTTGAGGACTCTAATACTGCTCACGCCATTTATTCATGGACAAACCACAACTCATCCACAACAATAATAGCAAGACCACTCACCTTTTTCTACCCACCACATCCCCCAATAGCTCAGGGGGGGAACTGGAGCATGATGCAGCCTAGGAAACATACTTGGGGAGCACAAAGTAACTGGAGGGCAGAAAATTTTGGAGGTTGGAACGGGATCCCGACCTCCAATAGATATGGGTGCCTCGAGGAGGTGGACTGACTTACACATCCAGCAAACATTACACCTCCCTCACCCATTCAAACTAGCAATCACACTCACTCTGCAGATAATGCACCGTCAACCAGCACTTTAGAAACACCTACGATCGGCTCTCTCACATTATCTCCACTACACATAGCGCCAAGCGACCTTAGCTTAGGAGCAGCTAGATATACTAATTGCTCTCCTATGGGCGAAATTGCTGACCACAGCCAGGGGTTGAATATCAATCTTCCCACTCCTCTGAGCCACACACCAAACAGTGCTCTACTTTATACTACCCCACCCAACCAGTATGGAAAAGTTGTAGCATTAGGGCACTGGGGAACACCAAACATCAGAAGTACACCAGAGACCCACGGCACGCTCTCTATTCTATCCTGGAACGTGGCTGGGCTAGCAAATAAATTAGACACCCCAGACTGGAGAGACCTAGTAGAGAGCTATGACATCTGCCTCTTACAAGAAACTTGGGCCAGAGAACAACTTAGCTCCCAGGGATTTGCGACCTTCAGTATTGAAGCGAAATGGGGGGCAAAGGCCGCCCCTCAGGAGGCCTTTCAATCTGGGTGGGGTCCCACCTGGCATGTAGGGCCACATCCATGGAAACTAACTCCTGTGACTTCCAATGTGTTTCTCTAGATTGGCCATGCGGAGGGAAATTGGTAGTGATAAATTTTTATTCAAGGCCAGCTGGGGTCGTTGCATTATCGGGTACAGTGGAAGACCTAGCATACTTTCTCGACACACACAACTTTTCCTCCTCTCTAATAATAGGTGGCGACTTCAACAATCAATTCGAACCACTCCCCGCCTACGTGGAAGGTATATCTGCCGAGGAGGATGAACTATGGGACATTCCCTCCTTGGCAGATGCAGTCATAAAGACATGCTCCCCCCTTGCCATTCAGATAAAGTCCCTTACACTCAGTCACTCTCTTAGGGCATGCAACGGCCGGATGGAGGGTGATATCCCCCCTAAAAACACCTTTAACAGGCTGGGACACGAATCAAGGATTGATTATATAATGATACCTACCAGAGACTGGAAGAGGGTGAAAGACTTTAGAATCATCCCTAGATATGACAGTGACCACAACTTGCTCACACTAAAGTTCGAGACCCCCTATCGCCAGCTGGAAAAGGTAGATTGCAATGCACCACCCCAGTCCGACCTAGTGTTAACTAGTAACAGACGCAAAATCAAATGGACCAAACTGCTGGAAAATCCATCTAACATTGAAAGACTCTATGCTCTAACCGCACCTGCCCTGGCAGAAGTAGAGTGTTGTCTGAACTCACTGGGGGGCGAATCAGAGACTGACACCACGAGTAGCCTGGTCCCTCAGGACCACTTGGCTGCACTCGGGAACATCCACTCAGAGCTATGTACCAACCTCGCAGACATACTGAACCCAGTGGCCAGGCTTCGCAAGCCCAAAAAGAGAAGAGCGACTTGGTACAACTCCTCCTGCAGACAAGCGAAAACTCTCCTTCTCGAATCACTGAAAGCCCGAGAATCTCCAGCCGAAATCAGGGAGAAACGCCTTTCCTACAAATCTGCCCTCCACGCCGCAAAAATTGAATGGGATGAGGACAATTGGTCAAAGATCACAGCCGCCCTTGCCTATCAAGACTCGCGGACATTCTGGCAGATTGTTAGGCATGGCTCGCCCGAACCTCTTGCAGCTGTCGAGGCTTGTATTGCACCTTCCGTCTGGGAGGATCACTTCAAAAACCTATATCTCCCACACAACAGCGAAAAGGGAGGTACTAATCATGGAGGAGAGTCCTCTGTCGCTAAAAGCGGGTCAACTGCGATCGAGGGTTTCACCCTAGAAGAAATCACACTGGCAATCTCTTCCCTGTCTCCTGGTAAGGCGCCGGGCCTAGACAGGCTACCAGGAGATCTCTACAAACATGAACCCAGTGTTTGGGCCCCCTACTTAGGGGTTCTTTTCAATGCTATCCTGAAGGGCCTGCCACTTCCATCCACCTGGCCAGGGGCTGAAATCGTGCCAATCTTCAAAAAGGGTTCGCCCCTCCTCCCTGCAAACTACAGGCCCATAAGCCTAATTGACGTTTCCCAGAAACTCTTTTCGAAACTTTTGCTAAACCGCCTACACGAGTGGATCAGGGACTATAACATCTTGAGTCCCTTCCAGGCAGGTTTCAGGGAAAAGGTCTCCACAGTGGACCAGGTCTTTCGTCTGTCCATGATACACTGGAAAACAGTACTACTAGAGGGTGGCAGCCTCTACACGGTATTCGTGGACCTAAGGGCAGCGTTCGACCTGGTACCAAGGAACAAGTTGTGGGAGGTCCTTGACAACTTGGGGGTCCCTGATGGTCTCCTGAGCATGATAATACGCCTCCACTCCAAAAACTACGCCCAGGTTAGATGTGGCAGGATGGGAGAATTGTCTGCGAAGTTCCCCGTTGGCAGGGGGGTGAGGCAGGGTTGCGTCCTCGCACCAACCCTGTTTTGCCTCTACGTCAACGGGGTAATCGCCCATCTAGCAGGTGTAACCAACTCCGATGCACCGAAATTGGCCTCCGTGAGGGTTCCAGCCATAATGTTCGCAGACGATACACTGCTCTTATCAAAGTCGGCAAAAGGTATTCAGTGCACCCTTGATGGCTTTGTGGACTTCTGTGGTACCCATGGGCTAGAAATTAACGCAACAAAGACTAAATTCATGGTCTTCAACCCACCTCAGAAATTTCATTTTCGTCCCAGCATCTTACACACCAAACTAGAAAGGGTAAAAACCTTTGAATACCTAGGAATCACTGTGAATGATAAATTTACCTGGAGCTCCCATCTGGAAAAAGCGGCACTGAAACTGACCCAGCACTCGGGAGGTGTAATGAAGCTCATGGCAAATAACAAATCCTCGGTCAGGCCGATTGGCCCCCCATTACAGATCTACAAATCTCAGGCAAAGGGGGCCGCCCTTTACGGATCTGAACTTTGGGGCCACGTAAATACATCCAAACTACTGATGGTGGAAAACAGATTCATTCGTAACCTGGTAGGGTTACCATTGAGCACCCCTCTCGTCCCGCTGAGGATGGACCTTGGCCTACGACCACTTAACGAGGAGCTAGCTCTACGTCCACTGGCTTTTTGGCGTAGACTATGGTCAACCCCAGAATTGGATAGCTACAGAGAAGGTCTACGAGAGATCCTAGCCACACCAGGCGCCGGAAAAATCAAATGGCTTGCCCACATTAAGCACGAACTTGTGGCTGTAGGTTTCTCAGGCCTGTGGTCCGACCCTCAGAATGAGTGCCAAACCCTCTCCAAAAAAGATCTAGCCAGATCCTATCGAGAACTTAAACTCTCACAGACTCTAAACCACCAAGATCCTGGGTCTTTAACAGAGTCCTTTTTCTCCCATAAAGCGGAGTACAATATGGAACTGACTCTAGATAAAATCTATCCGAACATACTGAGGAAATTATATCTCCAGTGGAGGCATGGCTCTCTTCCAATTAAATCTTTTTCGGCCAAGTGGAACCAAGATCCCAGCAGTACCTGCCCTGCTTGCAGAACAACCGATGAAAGTGAGCTCCACATTCTCTTCTTTTGTCCCGTTTACCAGGGGATTCGTAGGCACTGGATTGTCCCCTTATGCAGGAACTTGGGATTCTACAAGTGCATGCAGGCTTACAGAGTTTTAAAAACTGACATGTCCCACCAAATTGTATTTGCAATGGCCAAATACCTGGGCGCCCTTTGGTACATCAGAAGGAAATATCTCTGAACTGTGGACTGAATATGGTTCTGTTGCCTACATCCAGGTGTCTTCCAGTAATGTTTTTATACATTTTTTATGCATTTTATATTCATTGTACAAACTTATTTTAACATATGTGTAATGCAACTGTCTTTTATGGTAATATTCTTACCGAAATAAAGGTTTTTGAATTGAATTGGAATAGAGATCAAATAGTCGGTTAACTGTGCCAAATAATCATTCATCAGAACACAAGGAACATCATGTATGGGGCGTGGCTTAGGAACTCACCAAATATTCATCGGTCTCCCAAAGACCACGTCATAGGGGTGAGACCTGATTGTGAATATGGTATCGATCTTATGGACAACAATGCCAAAGGGAGTGCATATGGCCACTTCAAAAACGTGGAAGCCAGTATTTTCGCCAACTTTAGTTTCAAAGTAGCATTTTACCTCTCCACTAATCCTGCTGATTGTGGGTGGAAGACTGTATGGAATTTCTGTTTGATCCCTAACCCTTTCAGGACATGCTCAACAACTTGTCCAATTAAATGAATTCCGTTGTCACTCCACAAAAGCTTACAAACACCATATCTAGGGAAATACTCCTTCAGAAGCACCTTTGCTGTAGTAAGAGCAGTATTATCCTTTGTAGGGTATGCCTCTATCCATTTACTGAAGGCACATACCACCAATAGGACATATTTTATATGATTGCAGTGTTCAAGTTGGATGTAATCCATCTGCAAGACTTCGAAAGATGCGGTTGGTGTAGCAAACCCTCCTGTAGGAGTCCGTTTCCCTTTTCCAGGATTATACCGCCAACAGATCAAACAAGACTGTACCACTCTTTTAGCTGTGCTGGCAATTTCAGGATGCTCCCAAACTTGTGTAAGCAATTTAGTTATTGCTAGAGCTCCAACATGTGCCAGCCCATGTGCCATTTGAACCAAAGGTTGTAAATAGGCTGAAGGAAATTTCCACTTATTCATTTCTTTGTTACGCCAACAACCCTCATCGTCTAACATTCCTTCTTTAGAACATTGCTCAAGCTCTTCCACAGAGGCAGATCTCTGTATATCCAATACTTCCTCTCTAGCGTCATGCCAACGCTCAGCTTGTGATTTCACTACGTACATAGATGTAGTGCTTCGTTGCATCGCAGTTTCACGAGCTACGTGATCTGCAAAGGCATTGCCTTGTCCTATTTTGTCAATGATTTTCTTGTGTGCGCTACACTTCATAATAGCAACTTTCTTTGGGTATGTAAGTGCAGTCAAGAGGCTTTGTACTAATTCTCTGTGCATTATCTGCATCCCGTGGGATGTAAGAAAGCCTCTTTCCTTCCAGAGTAGGCCAAAATCATGAACCGCTCCAAAAGCATAGCGGCTATCCATGTAACTGTTCACACACAAGTCAGTGCTAAGTTCACACGCTCGTGTCTAAGCTATTAGTTCAGCTGCTTGAGCCGACTTCTGAGGTATGCGAACTGTTTCCACTAATGTCTCAAGCGTGGTGATTGCATAAGAGCTGAAGTCGTGCCATCTGGTAACTTCAGACAGGACACATCAACCCACAATTCCCCATCTACATCTGGAAGGGGCGTATCTTGCAAATCAATGCCACCCTTTGTCTATTCCTCAGTGAGGAATATACAATCGTGATGTTCCTTTGACTGGGACTGAGTCGCAGGATATGGCAGCAAAGTGGCTGGGTTCAGTGTCGCACACCTCTTCAAGGTAATATGAGGTGCTAACAGTGTCAATTCGTATCATGTCAAACGAGCACTAGTTAAGTGCTGTGTCTTAGTCTGATTCAAAAGGGAATCTACTGCATGGGGTACTAGCACCAACAGTTTGTGTGACAAAACTATCCCTTCACTCTGATGTATGGACACAGCTGTTGCTGCAAAAGAACGGAAGCATCCAGGCAACGCATGAGCAACAGGATCAAGAACTGCAGAAAAATATGCACAGGGACGCTGCTTATCACCATATGTCTGAAATAAAACTGACAATGCACACCCATCTTTCTCGTGTACATAGAGTGTAAAAGCCTTCGTGTAATCTGGTGTGCCTAACACTGGTGCAGAACAAAGAATTTGTCTTAACTGACAAAAAGCATTTTGGCATTCATCTGTCCATGGAAGGGGGATCGGAGTGTTTTTAGTCAAAAGCGCTAGAAGGGGTTTAACAATGTGCGAAAAGCCCAATATCCATTGCCTACAAAACGAAGTCAAACCAATGAATGCACGGACATCTTTCTGTGTGGAAGGTACTGGTGTGTCTATAATTGCTTGAATGCGATCTGGTGTAAGTGCACAGCCCTCCTTAGACAGAAGGTGTCCTAAATAAGTCACCTTCGATCTACAATATTGCAATTTTTTTCGTGATACTTTATGGTGGGGTGTAGCAAGAAAAGAAAGCAAGGACAAGGTAAATTTTTCACACTGGTCAGGCGTATCAGCTGCCAACAAGATGTCATCGACATATTGTATGAGAGCCACTCCTTCAGGCAAAGTAAAGGAATCAAGCTGTCTCTTCAATGGTTGACTGTAAATACTAGGACTCTCAGTATAGCCTTGAGAAACTCTACAAAATCTATACGATCGATTATTCAAAGTCAACCCGAACAAATATCGGCTATCAGGATGAATAGGGATCAAAAAGAAAGTATTCTTCAAGTCTATAACAGAGAATGTAGTTGCTGTCAGAGGAACCAAAGTAAGTAGTGTGGTTATATCAGAAACCACAGGGTACTGCGGTACTACAATCTTGTTGACTTCTCTCAAATCGATGATAAATCTATAAATCCTAGTGTCAGTATCTTTTTTCAAAATGGGAAGAATTGGACTATTGCAAACATTGTAAAGAACTTCTTCCACAACCCCCACCTTAATCAAATCTTGTACAATACATGTGAGTGCTTCTTCTCCTTCTTGAGAAATGATATACTGAGGCAGTCTTGGCAATGAAGCACCCTCCTTGACACTAATATGCGCTGGGGGAATAACCATTTGCCCTACATCGGTGTCTGAAGTAGCCCACAAAGTACTAGGGAGTGAGGCAAGTGCAATGTCCTCTTTAACAATACAAGATCTCTCAATCACAGGGTAGTTGTCATTCAAAATAACCTGTACTCCTTCCGGAAAACATCATATCGTAGCCCTGAAATATTTAAGCATATCAAGACCCACAACATTGTCTGGTGTGTTTGGAGAAAGCAAAAACGGACATGGAGCAGTAAACTTATCAACATGAAATGCGAGTGGTTGTGACAATGGGCTAAGGGAAGGTGTTCCATCGAAACCTATCGATGTAATGGTTAAGCCAGACAGGGGAGCCCTTGGAACCAATTGTTTAGACAAGGCGCTATGAGTTGCTCCTGTATCAATCAGAAACTGATCAGTACAACCCAAAACATGCGCTGTAACATAGGGACCCCTCTGATCTACTGGAACTTCAACTGATTCCTTACCCCATCCTAGGCAATCCTATGCATAAGCAGAATCTTGCAAATCAGACGGCACATAGACGGACATTTGATATTGGTTCCTTCTATCAAAAGTGTTAGACCCCTCCTGTCCACGTCTATTAGCATCAAACCTAGCACGATCATTTGTGCTTCGTCTAGGCCCTGAATATCCTGAACGATTTCTCATTTGTCCCCGAACACATGGACACTGCTGAGCATGCAGTACTGGACAATCAGTAAGCCAATGTCCAAATTTCTTGCAGTACGCACACTGATCAACAGACAGATTCGAACGAGTATAAGGAGGAAAAGACGAACCATAAGATCCCCGTCCGCCTCTATCATTACCTCTAGAAGGTGGGCCATAAGCTTGAGCCAACATAACCTTTGTTTTCAACTCTTTAGACTTTTTATCCTCATTGTTTTTAGCTTCTAATTCTTGTTGTTCATAATACTGAGCCATGGTTAGGAGAGAAACTGGAGAAGAGGTAGGCCATGAACTCTCAATGGCCTTTAGGCGACTAGCTATTCCTGGCAAAAGGTTTGCGACATATTTATCAACAAACAGATGCCTACCCGTGTCATCTGTTAATGACTGACCACTAGAATCGTGGAATGCCTCTTCAAAGCGTGTAAAGAAATCTGAAACCGATTCATCTGCCTTTTGCTCACACGTTGCTAATACAGTCCAATCTATCTTTTTAGGGGGAATAATCGTTTTTAGCTTAACTAATGTAGCTGCCGGAAGATCTAAAATTAATTGACACAGTTTCTGTGCAGGTTCTCTATCTTCATCTAACTGCTCTAAATCTTTCCATAATGCTCCAAATGTTGCACGTTCAATTTTACGCACAGTTCTCCACATATCAGATGGTAATATTAATCCAAAAAACAAATCAATATCAGGCAAAGTCATAGTACAAGAACTAATTGCACCCTCAACTTCCTCATAAAATGCTGCTGGATTCTTTCGCGGATTAGGCAATGCATTTTTAAATTTAAATTTGTTTTATTGGTTTCAATAGAAGTCACAGGCATTACAGTACAGAATGAAAGCCCCATAGAGGAGTAGCATATGACATGGACGAACATGTCTACCCCGCATAGCAAACAGCGGTCGAGATAAGTGGGCCTCTGTGTGTCACGGAGACTTGAACAGCTCACGCCTAGCCTGTTAAATAAGCATAACCAGAAGAACAAAAAACAAAGAAGAAACCCCTCCCCAACCAGTGTGCCGGATCCTCAGAGTGATTATAGTCACTTTCACAGTACTCTCATTGTGCTCCCTCATCTGGCCTACGAGAATCGTTCTTGACCTCTGTCAGGCGTAATAAGCGAAGGTATCTAGGGCATGTGATTTCGATGAATTCTTTCGAGAGAAGGGACAGTAATGGTAGCCAAAGTTTGTGGAACGTTGCCGCTGACTGTGTGATTGTGGCCTGGATACGTTCCATTCCCATTGTAAACCACATCTTGTGCAGCCATCCCGTGTGGGTAGGTCTAGTGTTCGTCCCCCAGAGTGATAAGATGTGTTGAGAAGCAGCTTGTATGACAATACCCATCTGGCGCCCCCGTATAGATTTCAAGGGGAAGGTGAGTGCATTCGGAAGGCCAAGAACAGCGTAGGCCGGGAGTCTCGGGATCTCAGTGTCAAATGCGCTATCTATGTCGTCAAGCACCGTTGTCCAGTAATCCTTGACTTCCTGGCAATCCCAAAGTAAGTGAGTCAGGGTGCCCCTCTCCCCACAGCCCCTCCAGCATAGTGCGCTACGGGTCAGGTTCCCTCTGTTAAGACGCACGGGGTAAGGTGCCAATAAGTGGCCAGTTTCACCACCGCTTCCCTGCCTGCAGTGTTGCGGGTCATGTGGTTGGCCCTGTGGTAGATCAAACGCCACTCCCGGTCTGACATCGTCCTTCCCAGTTCCGCCTTCCATCGTTTTTGTCCCGCTGAGTGTTGTGTCTCAAGGGGGTGTGTGAACATCTTGTAGAGTTCCGTGATGAGACCCTTATCTGTATCTTTCGTTACGAGCCATTTTTAAAAGTCGGTCATAGGTCTGCCAACTAATGGGGCGTAGTCTGGGTGTGTGAGCCAGTGCCTAAGCTGAAAGTATTGGAAGAGTTGGGGCGAGATAATATCATCCTCGGGACAAGTCTGAGAGGGGGAGAAAGCCTTGCACATCAAAAAGGTGACCAGCCGACCTGCAGCTAAATCCGGGCCATTGCGAAAAAGCATGAGCGTCAGAACCCGGTGGGAACTCGGGGTTATCTAAGAGAGGAGTGAGTGGGGAGCCGTTTAATAGCAACCATATCCCATACCCGCATGGTGGTGCGAGTGATGGGCGAGTTCTGGAGGTATCGCGGCCTGTGAGTGTGGTGGAGAAACAGTATCTTCCAGAGCGATGTCTGGGCCATAGCCCTGTCTTGGAATAACCATCTCTTTTCTGATTCTGGTCTGTACCCCTCAACTAAATAGTGTAGCTGTGCTGCTTGAAAATATTGTTGGAGGTTAGGGATTCCCAGGCCACCCTCGTCCATCCCTCGATACGTTAGTTGCTTGTGAAGGCGCAGTCTCCCCCCCCCCCCCAGATAAACTGTTGAATGGCAACCTGTAGGTTTGCAATGGTACCGGCTGGAGGAGTTACTGGGATAGTTTTGAAAATATATAAAATCTTGGGTAGGGTGACATTTTTACCGTTGCAATCCGCCCCAGCAGGGAGAGCGGTTGTTTGGACCAGTGCGTCAAGTCCTTACGAATTTGGGATGTGAGGGCAGTGTAATTGAGGTCGACTGTCATCTCCGTGGATGGGGGCGGGTGACGCCCAAGTACAGAAGCTGCGATTGTGCTTTTAATCCCCCTCCATACGCAGGCGTGTCCGGATGTGACTGAGCATTCTTGCCCAGTGGTAGGATCAGTGAGTTCCCGCTGTTCATCCGGAAGCCAGACACCTTTCCAAAGGAGTCCACCTCTGCTAGGAACGTGGGTACCGAGCTCTCCGGCCGATCGAGAGCGGCTATGATGTCGTCGGCGTATAGGCCGATAGCATGCGGTTCCCCTCCGAAGGTGACGCCCTGTATGTTTGGATTATCACATACTTTTTGCGCCAGTGGTTCTACGTAGAGAGCGAACAAAAGAGGCGAGAGGGGGCACCTCTGTCTCGTACCGCGCTGGATTTCAAAGGGCCTAGAGCTCAGACCACCCAGACGAACCTGCGTCCGGGGGCGGTGGTAACAGCTCGCGATCCAGGATTGGAAGCGATATCCCACCTTAAAATGTGCCAAGACCTTCTGCAAGAAGTTCCAATCGACCTGGTCAAACGCTTTTTCAGCGTCTATGGCTAACAGGACCTGATTGTTGGAAATGGGCTTTGTCAACCAGATGGAGAATTTTTTTGGTGTTGTCGCTACACTGTCGGTCCGGAACAAAGCCCGATTGGTCCGGCTCAATAATCCCAGGTAAGCACGGCCCGAGTCGCGCAGCCAGCACGCCGGTAAAGAGCTTCAGATCTACGTTAGGTAAAGAGATAGGGCGAAATGCCGAGCAATGTGTGGTATCCTTGCCTGGTTTGGCCAATATCACGATTTCGGCCTCCAGCATGTCTGGAGGGATGGATCCCGGGCCGTGGAAGGAATTGAAAAGTCGGGTAAGGACCGGGGCGAGCAGCGGGCAAAAGGTCTTATAAAAACTGGCGGAGTAGCCGTCTGGGCCAGGGGATTTGAGAAGTCGAAGGCGGGAGATAGCCGCCACCACCTCGTCCAGATGAATGGGGGCCTCCAGGGCGTCCACATTTGTCGAGGATAGCGCCATGGTGGCTGCGCCCTCCAGGTAGGCATCGGCGTCTGCTCCCATGACAGTGTCGGCTCAGTATAAGGAAGCGTAGTAATCTCGGAATGCCTCCGTTATTTGCGCCTCCTCCCTGATGTCATCACTGTTCTCATCGCGCAGACCCTGAATTTTCGAGCGTTGAACCTTTCCCTTCAGAACAGGATCGGCAAGAAGGCGGCCGATCCTGTTCCCTCCAATATAATAGGTATGACGGAGGCGCAGAGCCGCAAACTCGGCTCTATCTTTATCTAGCCCTGCCAATTGAGCCCTGGCCGTTTTCAGTTGTTTCCAAACCCTGGGGCTCCGGTGCGACTGTGAACCCTCTCGAGCTCTGAAACTCGGGCAGTCAGGTCCTCGCGCTTTGCCTTACGGTCCCTAGCCTCCGCCGCCACTATTGCAATGAGTTTGCGCAAACCACTGATTTCAGAGCTCCCGAAAGGGCCGACACCGATATCTCGGGAGTGTCATTAATAGTCAAGTAATCAGTAATACACTCGCGGATTTGCTGAGTTACCTCTGCGTGCTGCAGGAAGGTCTCTCATAATCTCCACCTTCCCGGGGGTCTTTTAATCTTGGGAACTGTGAGTGTAAACTCTACCGCGTCATGGTCTGAAAGAGCCGCCTTCGTGATGCATATGTCGGCCACTTGGGTTGCTATGTCGGAGGACCCGATAAAGTGGTCCAGTCTGGCGTAAGTACGGTGCACATGAGAATAGAAAGTGTATTGTGATGCTCCCGGGTGTTTGGCCCTCCATAAGTCCACTAGCCCCCTTTGTTGTAGCCATGTCTTGCCCGCCTCTGAGAGAGCGCCTGTGTCCCCGTATCTGTGCCCAGACCTGTCCATGTTAGTGCCCATCACCAAGTTAAGTTCCCCCCCAAGAGCAGGAGAGCATCGGGGGATCGAAGCACCTCTGAGAGCGCATTTTTAAAAAAGATTCTTGCCCCGTGTTTGGTGTGTATAGCGACCCCATTGTCATTTGTTGACCACCTATTAGGATGCTATAGGCTAAGAGTCTGCCCCTAATCTCCCCCACTTTGTCTCTGATCAGTCCTTTTAAGCGCCTAGACACCAAAATTGCAACCCCTGCTTTTTTCTCCGACATAGAAGAGAAGAATTGTTGGGGGAATGTGCGGGACTGCATCCTATGCCAGTCCTTCGTGAGTAGATGAGTTTCTTGGAGTAAACAAATCTCAGCCCCCGAGTGTTCCAGATAGGAAAGCACTGCCCTACGTTTGATGGGGTTATTCAAGCCCTTCACATTGAGGGTCAGTACCTTGAGGGCAGTGTCCGTCATCTTGGAGCTAAGGGGCAACGGGTGCTAAGTGAGGCTAGTGACAACTCATTGTGGCGCAAGATAGCGCGTCGACCATTCCAGCACACTGGCTCCCCCGGGCACACTGGTTCCAACACCTGATCCCCCCAGTCCCCCCCATGCTCACCTTAACCCCAACTGAGAGCCCCCCATCCCCACCTCCCACCTCCCCCTGAACCCCAGCCCCCGCAACCCCCCTTCCCCCCTCCCTAACTCCACCAGAAACTCCCCGAGAAATGTCATAGTCCCAGGCCTATCAGTACACAGTTCAGGCCTGCAGTATCGTTACGCGGAGGAGTGTGTGGCAGTGGCGACCCCTTCGGCCCCCACCCGTCCCCCCCTATACCCGCTTGTTCCAGGTGCGAAGAAAACCCCCTCATGGTTGCTGCACTAGTCCATTGCCGCTGTGTCTTTGCGCACTTCCTGGACGGCTTTCCTCTTCTGCAGGGTGATGGCTGGGAGGTCTTGATATAGCGCTACCGGGTGGCCCTGATACTGAAGGGGCTGCTTCCGACATGCCTCTTGTAGGATCTGTTCCTTCAATGGAAAGTCAGGCAAAAAGGCTAGATTATCTGGGGGGGCAGGTGCACTGCGCGCCAGGCCCACTCTGTGCACCCTGTCAATACGTAGGTCAAATTCCGCATGTTCTCCTAGGATCTTCCGAAACAGTCCCTGCAAGAATTGAGCAACATTGTTCCCTTCTGTTTTGGATGGGATGCCACGGACTCGTATGTTGTTTCTTCGAGAGCGGTTCTCGAGGTCCTCCGCGCGTGCCTGAAGAGCGACTTTTTGCTCACGCAGGCGGACGACCTCTTGTTGTAACTGTTCCACCTCCTCGCTCCTAGTCTAATCTGCTTCCTCCACTGCCGCCACACATTCATCCACATCTTGGCGCAGCTCGCGGTACTCCCAAGCCATATCCTGCTTTAGTGTTTGAAAATCTTCCCGCAGGGAGTTGAATAGGGTCTCTAAAAACGATTTGGTAATGGGGGCCCCGCCATCCTCCTGCCCCGGGCTGTCCTTCGCTGTTGCCGGGGGTGATGGGCTATTCTCACCTTTAGGAGCACCCTTCACCAGCATGTCCGTGATGGTGCGTCGGCCAACTCATGCCCCCGTTGCCATGATGTGCTCAGCACCATGTCCTGGAGGGGTTGCAGAGGCCCGGGGGACGGGGGGTGGCCTATTCCTGTGGGGTTGTGCTCTCCAGGCACCGGCGCAGCCAGGGCCCGAGGCTAGGCGCCGCTCCAGGCAGGTGTGCCGTCCATCGCTGCGTCCCGGGACCCTTGAATGGCAAGCGCTGTGAGCGTGCACCGCAAGCGGCCTGAAGTGATTCGCCCCCTCGCTGAGCTCACTGAAGCCACGTCCAGGCCAAATCCCGGCCTCGTTCACCCAGCCCCTCCACAACACCAGCAGGACGCTATAGTCTCCGGACCCCCAGGCGCAGTCTCCTGTTTTTTCGCGGCAGCTCCCCCTCACTTCTGTGCACCCGGCAGTTCCCTGAACAGTTCAGGACAGTGGTGCCGCCCCAGGCGCGCGTGTCTTGGTAGGCCCCAAGGCCCGGGGCTCTATCCGTGCGTGGACCTACTGGCGCAGGCTAGGCTTGCGGCACTTTGTCCCTAGGGGTTCGTCGCAGTCTCTCTTAGCTCTCTGTCTCTCCTATATAACTAGGAGCGTGAGCCGGGGGCTCAATTTTCGCGCCGTCCGGTGCGGCGCGGTCTCTGTGTTCAGCCGCCCGCCTCGCTTCTGGGAGCACTCAATGGGGCTTTCAGGCCATTGGCCGCTGCTCCGTGGGGGTCACTGGGCGCCGCCAGCGCTCTGGCGGGTAGCCGCCATCTGGTGTGCTCTCGCGGCTGGCAGGAGGCGCAGATCACTCCGGAGTCCCGGCCGCCATTTCACAGCGGTGGTCGGCGGGCTCCGGTACGTCTAGTGAAGGGGTGCCACGTCGTAGGGGCAGCTCCGCGGATTCTCGTCAGCCAGAAATGTGGGCGATGAGTGCCCCTGCTTTGCTGGGCACAAATAAAGCTTGTTTGGGGGTATTAAGGGCGAATGAAGGGTCTGAACGGGGACTTGGGCCGGGAGCTTCACAGACCTGTGTCTGCCACGGTCACCATCTTGTCCACGCCCCCCAGGCGATGCATTTTTAAGGGCCATAACATCTGCTCTATTCCAAGGAGTGTAAACCCAATTATAAATAAAATTCCCTTTACCATCTACAGAAGTCTTATCATCATTTGTACCCGTTCCCTTAGGAGGAACATATAAAGGCGCGGCTTCCCGCATGGGTTTCACATTAATTACAACATTCTTATCTGTTTCAAGAGTAGAAGTTCGTGCCATGCTGATCTGAGATGTTGGTGCAGCTGCGTCTGCTGCCTTCAACACGCAGTTTAACCAAGCGTCTGATCGTGTCAGCCACCTGGGAGAAGACAAAAAGACCGTCACATAATTGTTTACAATCAGCTGCTACATCATCGAGCTCCATGTCTACCGAATGATTCCTAAATCGTTCAATAACCTCTGGAGCGAATACCTCAGTAAAATATATCTGCTCCCTTTCCTGACAACTTTTTATACTATCTAGAAGTCCAGAAGCAGTAGTAGTACTACGAACGGCTTTACGCGCAGCAGATCTAATCTGAGACGCACGTTCAGCAGATAACATTGAGCGAGTTTCTCTAGCTTTGTCCTGGTCTGTAGAAGAGTCCTCATCTGACTCATAAGGTGCAGAAGGAAGAGTATACGGAGGTGGACAACGATCTAATAAGAGAGAATCATCTTGGGGTTTATTAAGAATAGGAACAGGGTATTGGCCATTTACCTGTAAATGACGCTCCCTATCTTCCCACTCTTTAATTTCTTTCATTTGCCTATTTTTCATTTCCAATGCTTTCGCATGGATACTCTTTCGTTGCTCTTTTTCAATCAAGGCTTGCTCACGCTTCATTCGCTCACGCACTTCTTTCTCCCACATTCGCACACAGTCAAACATATCTTGCCTAGCCTTTCGCTTAAACATCCGTTGCTCCACATACTGAATCTTTCGCAAAACAAATAATCCATGCATAGGCCAACGCAACTCAGGATCTTTACAAGTATATTTATTCCATAACGTGCTGTACATTATGGAAGAAATACCATACTTAACATACATGTCCCTATTAGGCGTCCCATCCGGAGGGGCCGGTTGTGCTTCGTCAAGTCTTGAATTGGTACCACTACAAAAGCAACACATCCTACGAAGTGTGCTGGAAACAGGCATGCCAAAAATAGTGCAAAATATGCAGTATTATAATCAAAGTAGCGCTTAAAGTACTCTTCGTACGGTGCACCTTTCAAACAAACTTAAAAATAGAGAAAAATCTCCTCATTACCTGTCTATATGAATTGCAATGCATATATAATTCATACAAATACTAATATTGGCCAAACGCACAACAAAGCCGCAGTAAGTGTTACTAAACTACCTTACCAAACAAAGGCGTCAAACCAACAGCAAGTGCCGCAGAACGGCTCTTACCAATCAAATGGTGTCCAGG